>NC_056668.1:154212692-154864567 GCF_018350195.1 Panthera tigris | reverse complement strand
ATAAGCAGGAAGATTCTTGATATCAGTCTTGGTGATGAGTTTTTGGATTCGACACCAGAAGCAAAAATTAGTAGGACCATATCAGACTAAAAAGCTGAACACAACAAAGGAAACCATCCACAAAATGAAAAGGTAGCCTACAGAATGGGTGAAAACGTTTTCAAATTATACATTTGATAAAGGGTTAATACCCAAAATATATAAAGAGCTCATACAATTCGATAGCAAAAGCAAACAAACAAATGAACAAACAGCCCGATTAAAAGGTAGGCAGAGGAACTGAAAAGAAAATTTTCCAAAGAAGACATCCGCGTGGCCAATAAGTTGCTGAAAATATGCTCACTAATCACTAGGGAAATGTAAATCAAAACCACAGTGAGATATGACCTCACACCTGTTAGAAGGGCTATCATCAAAAAGATAGGAGGTAACAGTGTTAACGAAGATGTGGAGAAAAGGACCCCCCTGTGCACCGTTGGTGGGAATGTAAACTGGTCCAACTATGGGGAACAGTGTGGAGATTCCTTAAAAAAATTTTTTTTTAAATAGAGCTCCAATATGATCCTGGAATCCCGCCTCTGGATATATATCAAGAGGAAATGAAAGCAGGATCTGGAAGAGATACCTGCATTTTCGTGTTCATTGCAGCATTATTCACAATAGTCCAGATATGGAAACAACCTACATTGCCATCAATGAATGGATGGAGAAAGAACACGTGGTATGTGTCTACAACGGAATATTGTTCCACCACAAGAAAGAAGACATCCTACTCTTTGCAACAAATGGATGGACCTTGAGGGCATAAGCCAGATGGTGCAAGGCAAATATTGCATGGTATTGCTTACGTGTGAAATAAAAAACAAAGTCAAATTCATAGAGACAGGGAGTCGAGAAATAGTTGCCAGGGACGGGGGGAGATGAGGGAAATAAGGAGAGATTGGTAAACGGGTGCAGATTTTCAGCTATAAGATGATTAAGATCTGAGGGTACAATGTAAAACATGATGGTTATAGTTGATATCCCTGTATGGTAAACTTGAAATTTGCTAGAAGAGTAGAACTTAAATGTTCACACACACACAAAATGTGAGGTGATGGATGTGTTCATTAAGTAGGTGGAGGAATCCTTACACACACACACACACACACACACGTACACACACATACACACACACATACACACACGCCAGCTTGATACCAGATCTGGGCTGGGTAACTCTTCTCACAGCACTGGCTGTGTAAGTGTTGAGGCTTGAGGAAGAGAACAGAGCTCTGACACATGTGCCTCGACCTATGACAGGTCTTCGGTTTCATGGGTCAACCCATGAATACAAGATATACAAGGTATTACTCTGTCAATCTGAGGACACAGGGACATCCCAGCTGTCTGAAAGTTCTTTTTTTTTTTTTTTTTAAATTTTTTTTCAACGTTTTTTATTTATTTTTGGGACAGAGAGAGACAGAGCATGAACGGGGGAGGGACAGAGAGAGAGGGAGACACAGAATCGGAAACGGGCTCCAGGCTCCGAGCCATCAGCCCAGAGCCTGACGCGGGGCTCGAACTCACGGACCGCGAGATCGTGACCTGGCTGAAGTCGGACGCTTAACCGACTGCGCCACCCAGGCGCCCCTTAGCTGTCTGAAAGTTCTAATAGGAGCTCTAGGAGCAGAGCTGCTGGATGCTGACCCCTCTCCAAACGCTATTTATCCATACGAGGTCACAATTTCTATTCCTCTTACAATCCATCCACTTGAATTGTGAAGAAGACATAGAATTCTATAAACATCAGACCAAGATAAAAATGAGCCCGAAATCGTTGAAGAAAACCCAAATGGTGGTCCATGAGATGGCTCAAGTTGAGGGGGAACAAAATTATGATGGGAAATGCCTCCTACACCCTAAAAATAAAAGTTTTCAGCCTTTAAAAACTTATTTCTCTCTTTAAGAGAATCTTCTTAAAAAAAAAAAAAAGACACGCAAGGCCTCCTTCTGGCACACTGAACTGCCCAAATCAAGTCCCCAGGTCGGACTCAAGGACGAGGAGACAGACCCCACCTCCGGATGGAACGTGCTGCAAAATCACAATGAAAAGAGGTAACTCTACAGGGAAGAGAATAACGTGGGCCCTTTTTGCAGGAAAGCACCATGTTGTTGAATACCAGAATGACTGGCTCTGTGAAGCCTTCATGATTCGCATGTTTGGGGACATTATATGCCATCGCTATGACCATCACATTCCTCTTGATGATTTTACCATTCTTGGCGTTAGAAAAATACTTAAAAATTGAGCAGGCTTGGGAGATCTTCGCTCACTGGGGAACCCTTTCTATGCGGCATCCCTCTGCCCTGGTTGGAGGGATGCAGCAGACACATTTGTTGGCAGTCCAGGAGAGGAGACCCACGACGGTGAACACGACTGGAATTTTCGGCTTCGGTAGTGGTGTGTGTGAAGGATCTGGGGCTCGGACTTGCGCCCCGGAGGGATGTGGGTGGGGGATGTGTGCTGTGTAAGGCAAGGCAGCCGAAAGGTGATGGCTGGGTTTAGATTTGAAAAGTGAGTCAGAAGCACAACAGTTGTGAAGAGTGGATTCCCGTAAGCACAAGGCGTTTCATCCCAGATAATGGGGGTGCTGTGGGGCAGGGAGCGAGCCAAAGCAAGACCAGGGTGAAAAGCAGGGTGGGGTCCTGAGTGCCTTTGACCTTTGTTGTGGAGGCCACGCAGGACCACTGGTGACAGACAGCTCGTGTGAATCAGGGACAACTAACAGTTTCTAAAGGTTTGTAAGGCAGTAAGATGGTGTTACTGTATTGTAATCATTTTTATCTGAATGTTTTTGAGTTGTGGAATGAATCATCCGAGTTTCTGTTATTTCTTATGGGGAAATTCACTTTGATATACGAGTGCTTTGGATTACAAGCATGTTTGCAGAGCGAATTATGCTTGCAAACCAAAGTTTTGCTGTGTTTGTAACATGGCAGGCTGCTGTCTGGTTATTCAGTTTTCCCAACATTATTTTGTCGAAGAAACCTTTTCTCTTACTGATTCAAAACATCTTTATCCTATGTGAAGTGTTCACGTACACTCACGTTTCTTCATGGATCTCTATTTGGATTTGAAATTCTGTTCCTTTGATCTGTCCTTTCAGACACCAGTACCTTGTTATTTTAATTCCTATAGTATTGGAATATATCTTCATTTTTGGCTGTCTTCTTACAGTGCTTTCTTTTATTTATTTATTTTTTTAGTTTATTTATTTTGGGAGACACAGAGAAAACTTGAGCAGGGCGGGGGGGCAGAGGGAGAGAGGGAGAGAGTAAGAATCCCAAGCAGGCTTGGAGCCCAATGCAGGGCTTGAACTCACGAATGCGTGATCATGACCTGAGCTGGAGTCAGATGCTTAGCTGACTGAGCCACCCAGGTGCTCCTTACAGTGCTTTTGAAAACAAGACTTTTCTGGAAGAATTTTGCTTCTTCTTCTTCTTTTTTTTTTTGTATGTATGTGTGTGTGTGTAAGGCATTTTCTATTTAAGGATATAGTATACCTTTCCATATTAAGGTATTTGTTTGTGTCCCTCAGGGGTGATTTAAATTTTCTTCACGTAGACTTTTCACATATTGGGTTATTTCTATGTGTTTTATCCTTTTTGGTTATTGCACATGAGATTTTTCTTTGTGGATCCCTTCTCACTGGCTATTATTAAATTCTCTGTATTATTTTGTACCTAGTCAACCTACTGGACTTCTTATTTGTAATAGATTTATACGGCATAAATCCATTCTCATTTCATAGATGTTTGCAATAGATTTTCATTTAATTCTCTTGGACTTTTATTAGTTGCTAATCACACCAAGTCCAAATATTGATAACTTTGCCTCCATTAAAAATTTTTTTTTGTAAATATTTAAAACTATTTCTGTTTATTGTTGATTTGCATTGCTTAGTATTTCCAGAACTATGTTAATAATAAGGGTGATGGTGGACGTTTTTGTTTTGTCCTGGGCTTTAATAGGAGGTTTCTTGTTTTTTTCCATTAAACATGGGTCTGGTTTTAAAAAACTTGAGATAGATTTATTACATTAGGGACACATCCATCATTAGTGGCTTCTGTGATAGCCAAGTATTTGCATGCCTTTTCCTTATGTAGAACCTACTTACCCATCCCCTGAAGAGAACAGAGTCCCATTTGAATCCTGCATCTGGGTCAAAGGCCAGGATCTCAGGATAATGCACAGTTCTGTCCATCAGATCACAACAGGCTTTCCTCGATCTGGTGGTCTTTAAACTAAAAAGAAAATGATCTAGTCACAACATGGCCAATATATATGACTCAGTGGACACAGGAGAATCACACAACCCAAACTCCATCTAGAAAAGGGAAAGTGGGAAATTCTGTAGACATTGGTCGATGACAGAGATAACACTGGGCTGTAATGGCAAATGTCCTCTTTTCTGGCCGTAGAACACATTTTATGGTTGGTTCATTCGGATCACCTGCTTCTGTTCCCTGGGGAAAATGTCTCTGGTCATTGTCTCTTGAAGTCCCCAGGTCTGCCTGGACTTTCTTCCTTGTCTTTTATTCTTCAAGGTCATAAAAGTGCTCCTGGTGTCATCTGGGTGGCTCAGTTGGTTGAGCCTCTGACTCTTGATTTTGGCTAAGGTCATGAGCCCAAGGTCGTGAGATTGAGCCCTGAGTTGGGCTCCGTGCTGAGCATGGAGACTGCTTGAGATTCTCTCTTTCTCTCCCTCTTCCCATCTCCCCTGCTCATGCCCTTTCTCCATCTCTAAAGTAAAAAAAAATATTTTTAGAGGTACTAGACTCCCAATCAGATAGATTGCTGGCCACAGAGAGTCCCTTTCTTAGCAGAATTATGTCCCTTCCCATCTCTGTGATTATCTCTAGACTGAGTTCACCTCTCTGGTAACGTTGGGTGAAAGAAAAAGAAAGGCAGTTGATGCCCACCAAAATTTGGAAATTTCCCCAATGCGTCATCTCCACTGGCAGGCTGTTTGTCTTCCCCCGGTGACGGCCTACCCAAGAGCTTTGCGTGGAATGTCCAGAATCGTCAGATGACCAGCCCGTGGTACCATGTTGTACGTAAGATGTGAGTGATCGCTCTGCACATCTTATTCAACACGGTCACAACGTAGAAAATGGCCCATGGCAATTGGAATATGTTCTCAGCTGTGAGATGCAAATCAATTTCAGAGATGTAAAAATGGGGAAAAATGTGCCTTTCAGATGCGCTGCAGTATCACGTCTGCATCCTTCCCATCCGCTGTTGTCCCACTTGGACAGTGCTTCGTTTTACGTTTTGCTTGAGGCGCCCCACCTGCGGGTACAACGTTCTGTTTAACTTAGGATTAATTGCGGTTTCATAATCTTCAGGGTCCTTTTCCCACTTGTGGCCCAAGGCGGCTGCCCCCGCACCAGGAGCGCTGCCCGCTCTTCCACGAGCCGGAAGGAGGGAAGGGAATAAAATGGACACGGTCTTTGCCAAATGTCCCGGAAGTTGCTCAGACCATTTTTGCTTCTGTCGCATCGTGGAGAACTGAGTTACATACTCAAACCAGCGGAGAGAATGTGGTTGCTAGCCGAGGTAGCCAAGTACCCAGCTAATAATCAGGTGTTGAGTTACTGTAGAAGGAAAGGATGAATATCAGGGGCAACTAGAAGTTTCTAAGGCTTGTAAGATAGTAAGATGGTTCCTTTGTTTTAATTTGTTTTAACGGAGGATGAAAGCAGCCTGAGCAGGTATATAATTTCATTAAGTGCCTTCTAAGCATCTCTGGACAAGAGGAACCCCTGGCACCTGACTCCGCGTGAGCCGCCTGCACCTGCAGCTCTGAGCCTGGAGCACCTTTGCGGAGCATCATTAAGCTCTCGCCGTTGTGACTCCTCGATTCAGATCCGGGCCCACCACCAGCATGGACCCCCGAGAGCGAACGGGGGCCGTGTCTGCTCAGCTCGCCGCTGGGGGTCCAGCACCCGATACAGAACGAGGCGTATAGTGAGTGCTCGGTAAACTTCCAAAGAGTGAGTGAGCGAAGGAGCCGTTGCCCTTCTGCTCCGGGTTTCCCAGGGAGAGAACAGCGAACACCTCTCTGCCCCCTCCCGCCCAGCTCATCCCTCCCGCCCACGGGCCGCCGTTCGACAAGACAGTTAATAGGACAGGTGGGTGGCTTCTCGTGTCAGGCTGCAGCTTCCAGGCCTCCCTCCCGGGGCCCGCGTGGACATGAGGAACTTTGAATTAACGCTGGAGGAGAGCCTGGAGAGCCCTTGCAGACAGCACCGCGTAGAGTGCACGGAGCCGTTGCTGGTGCCGGGCTGTGCGGCCATTAGCACAGGGGACAGGGCCCACTTGGAGAGACCTGGCCAATTACCGGGTGTGCAGGTGGCAGGAAGGTGCGCTCGGGTTCACACGAGTCCGGGCCTGCTGGCGTGTTATCTATCACGGCAGGCCCCGCGCGACCCTCCTGCCTTGTGGAACGGAGAGATGCCATTTAGCCTTTTTTTTTTTTTTTTTTAATTTGACTCTGGCAGGAGCGGCAAGCCAGGCTGAGAAATCTTTTCTTGCCAAGTCATTAAAGATTGGGCTGGAGCCTCAGGAAACCCGCAAACTTGGGCCACTTAGCAGGAGAGAAGAAGGCCCACTGGCATATCCACACCTGCAGGTCGTCTGGCTTTTTTATGGCTCCCCTCTTTCTGTCTCGGGGAGGCTCCAGGGGAGGCTGGAGGGAAGGGGGTGGGGGGGTGGCGGGGAGAAGAAGGTGTCTCAGGGTCTCTCCACCCTTGTCTCAGGGACCCACGTGTCCGGGGAGCGGTGCACCCTGCAGCTGTGGACCTATGAGTCCAGGAGGTTCTCTGGGGTTGCTCGGTGTTGCCCATATTTACTGAACTCCTGCTCTGTTCCAGGCCCCGTGGGGGGCACTCATGGAAATTGGACACGCAAGCAGGTACCCCCTGTGTGGAGAAACACGGGCAGTGGTAAAGGCATACCCAAGACAGCAGGTGAACCCGAGAGGGGCTGGCGGGCCAAGCGGGGTGGGGATCGCGGAAGTTTCCAGGGGAATAGGGGCATGAGCGGGCACCACAAGATGAATGGACGGTTGGAAGACGGACACGGCCGTTTTCTGCGACAGGAAAGTCACAAAGGTGCCGAATGGCACGGCCCAGCATGGCCCATTGTGAATACCAGCACACCACTATGCTCCTCCTGGTTAAAACGTATTGCTCATTTACCTCGGTCCAGGGAACGTTCTAGGCATTTTCTCTGCTTCGTCACTTTCGGTCCTCACAGTATCCCTGAGATGTAAGACACACTGTCCCCTTTCACAGTTCAGGAACTGGGGCCCAGAGAGGTTAAGTGACATATCCAAGATTCATAGCTACTAAGTAGTTGATAAGGAGTGGACTTGACAGGGCTGTTGGACTTTAAAGTCCCTGGTGACGATAATGATGTTAGCAGTAATCTAATGGTGGGACTTAACACTTCCTACTCGCCAAGTACCGGGCACTTTGCTAAGCATTGCTTCAGTCGATTCCCACCACATGCAAGTCTGTCTTGTTCTATTGCCCCCTCACAGACGAGGAGGCCAGGAATGGTTCGGTGACTTGCCCAGGGAGAGAAGCCCATAACCAGTGGGGCAGAGATGTGATTCCAGGCAGCCTTAAGGCAAAGGCCATGCTCTCTTAAGTGCTGCCTTTTCCCTGGTGTCCCTCCTTGGAAGGGTGGAGAAGGGACGGTGGGTCTAGAGTAGGCAGATAGGTCCCAGACCCCAAAGGGCCTTACATGTGGCACACAGGCCCATGGGCCGTTGGGCAGGACAGTCCTGGCATCAGGCTGCCCACAGCTGTGGTGGAAACCTGCTTAGGAAGGGCAGCCTTAGGGTCTCCTTCATTGGTCCACTTGGGGTCCATTCTCCTTGTATTCCATTTTATTCCCTCTAATGAGATTTTCGAAGTCTGTCAGGGTGGGGGCTGTGCCACCTGCTTGTCCTTGGTCCCTCTGTGGCTGCCATGGTGTTAGGGTCACACCATGACCTAATGATGGAATGACTGTTGCAATGGAAGAAACCAACCCTCACTGCCCAGGAGTCCCGGGGACCTTGGGTGTGACCAGGGTGCCCTCTGTCCACTGGGCCTTGTGCCTTCTGAACTCATCACCTTAGCACACAAGCCCGCTTCTCCCAGCTTCCTCATCTCAGTAGCTGGTGGTGCCATTCTGGTGGTTAATTTATGTGCCAGCTTGACTGGGCCACGGGGTGCCCAGATATTTGGTCAACATTATTCTGGGGGTTTCTGCAAGGGTGTTTTAGACGGATTTATACTTCATTTATTTATTTAAAAAGTTTTAAAAAGTGTTTATTTTTGAGAGAGAGAGAGAGAGAGAGAGCGCGTGCGTGCGAGTGAGTGGGGGAGGGGTGAGAGAGAGGGAGACGGGGGATCCCAAGTGGGCTCTGTGCTGACAGCAGAGTCCCTGAAGTGGGGCTTGAACCCATGAACCATGAGATCATGACCTGAGCTGAAGTCAGATGCTCACCTGACTGAGCCACCCAGGTGCCCCTGCATTTACATTTTAATCGGTAGAGCAAAGCACCTTGCCCTCCATCGTCCTCCATAATATGGACGGACAGTATCCAATCAGTTGAAGGCCTGAGTCGAACAAAAGCTCTCCCCAGAGTAAAAACTCTCTCCAGCGGACTGCATTTGGACTTCATCCACACCATCGGCTCTCCTGGCCTCCAGCCTGCTGGCCCACCCCGCAGATTTATACTTGCCAGTGTCCGTTACCACACAAGCCATTTTCTTACAATAGATCTCTTTCTATGTATATCCACATTCTGGAGAACTCTGACTAATATAGCTATTCTCTCAGTTGCTCAAGCAGAAACTGAGGGGCCATTATTGACAACCCTCTCTTTACCCCAGCACCAAATCAGTCACCAAGTCCTCCTGACATCACTTCTGGTGGCGTTCTCGCGTCCCTCCGCTTCTCATCACATCCACCGCCACCTCCTGGGCTGGCGGTCATCACCTCCCCCTGGGTGACGGAAGTGCCCACTAACTGATCTCTGAGCTGGTCTTGCCCTTCTCCATACATTGTTTACATAGCAGCCAGAGTAACTTTTACAAAAAGCACATCCCACCCTTGTCACTCAGCTCTTTAAATCTCTGTAATGGCTTCCCATGATCTCGGCTCAAGGCCATGGTTTTACATAGTTGGCTTTTACATGTGGTTTTACATAGTTAGCTTTTGCTGTGTAACAAACCGTGTCAAACTTAGTGGCCAAAACTAACCATGATTCGTGGCTCGTGGCTGTAACTTGGTTCTTCTGGACTTGTGTGGGCTCACTCATGGGTGTGGGGTCAGCTGGTGGATCAACTGGGAGCCGTAGGAGGTCGGAAAAGGCTTTGCTGAGGGCTGAGGTATAGAAAGTAAATGTTCACTAGGTGGGGGTGAGGCAGGAGGCGTTTGAGTGAGGCAGCTGTGACCAGACTTCTGGTGGGAGGAGGAAGTTGGGGTACAGAGGGCAGAGAGTAGGGGACCCGACACCCAGACAGCACGAGGCTGGGGAATCAGGGCTGGATCATGCAGGGTGTTCTCTGCCGGGTTGAGGAATTGGGGAGGGGGCCTGCCATGAGCTTGGCTTTGAACATGCTAGGTTTGGGCCACTTTGAGATAGTCAAAGGTTGATCTGGATGAGGCACGTGGGTGTACAGGTTTGGAGTTCAGGGCAGGGGTCTAAGCTGAAGATGTTTACGTGAAGATATTGGTGATAACTAAAGCCACAATCATACGTAAGACTCTCTAGAAAGCAGCTGTTCTTTGTGTGTGTGTGTGTGTGTGTGTGTATGCGTGTGATTTGGATTCCTTTGGCGCCGGGAACACCTTTGATTTTAAATGTGTGAAATAAAATGCATTCGATAACAATGGGTACCAATTACGCTGGCATGTAGTTATCAAAATATTAAAAATAATTTCGTGATATGAAAGTATACATGCTTCTTTATTAACTCATTAAATAACCATACTCATGCCAGCTCTAATAGCTGCTATAATTTCAAAATAGTGATGAATATAGATTTCGAGACCCTGGCAACAACTGTTGTGTGGAATGGAGATACCTGGGGTTTTCACTGGGGACAAAAACACAGGTCCTGCTAATCCTGCTATGGTTTGTTGCCTGCGTTCACAATCGAAGGAATTTGCTAAATTACAGTGAGAGGTAGGTGAAAATAAAAATGCAGGTTTTTTCACATCGAATTTCACTGAAAAGGGGCCTGGGACCCCAAGGTTAAGACCCTTGGTCTACAGTGAGAGTAAGAGGGTGCTTAGAATGCTAGGACAGAGTCTCAGACCAAGCAGACGAGGGCAAGGCTGAAAAGGGGCAGAAGAGAGCCCCGAGAGGTAGGTGGGAAAATGAGGGTTTTGTCTGTAAAAGTCGTGGAAAGCAAGCGATCCGAGAAGGGAGTGATCAATTGCGTCAAATGGTGCAAAGTTCCGCGACACGAAGACTGATAAATGTCTATTAGATTTGGTGGCTTGGCCGGGAATACATTGGTCTTCCTGTTTAATTGCTGGTGCGTCTCAGGGCACGTGGTAGACATGGACTATCTGTTGAAGGAAGGGATGTGTTGCTGTGTTTCCTTACTAGGTCTGGTGGGAAATAGTCGGGCAGAATACTCAGGGGAGCCTGCAGACTCTTCCTTCGGTTGATTTCTTGATTGAGGGCTCTGGCAGCTGTAGAGCTTTGCAGTCTTGGAGGCTCTCGCTTGTGCGCCATGCCCTTGGAATGGAGGTGACAGCGGCCCCTCCCCATCCAGGAGGGTTGGGTTTGAAGCCCTGGGCCTCAGGACGACACTATGCTCTGCCGGCCGCTGCCGGGACCCTCTCATTGGGTTACTCATACTCAGAGCCGGATGTGTCCCAAGGGGATGTGACTTCTGTGAGGATCCGCCTCCGTCTTTGCATTCTCTTCTGCAGTGAGAAGTTGGTGGACCCATGTACTGGAGAAGTTCTCTGTAGTGGGCTGGCGGGGGCGGGGGGCGGTCTGGATTATCACTTTGGGTCTTGGAAGTGTGTCCAATCTCCGTCTCTAGCATCTTCGTGTGAAGTGGGGTCACGCTTGTTGGTTGTCTCTTACCCATACCCCTGGTGCTTGTGGGTGAGAGAGCTGAGTCATGTGTGGTTGCCCAAGGGAAGTGACCGGTTGGGAGTTCTGGTCCTGGAGGTTTCCCTATTATAGGTTTTGACTGTTTAAAATGGCAGAACATTCTAAGATGGTGGGTGAGCTCACCCAATGGAGGCAAGAACTTGGCAACGAGAGTAACACAGTTCGGGATTTGGTGAGGATTTCCAACTCACTCAGTTCAAGGGGCTTCACCCTAGGCTCCTTCCAAAGGGTTCCAAGAGGTGCCTTGAGGGCTCCAACACGTGAGCCAATCGGATGGGCTTCAAGACCCACACGGCCCCCTTGGAGCATCTCCTTTACTCATTAGAACATCTCATATATTGAGCATCTCTACAATCATTTGAAGACTTCCGGTGCTCAAAATGTGGAAAGTCACCGAAGGAGTCCAACTCCCTTGCTGTACACAAACGCATCCGAAGCCCAAAGATGTAGAAAGCTGTGCCCAAGGGTGTGCAGATGGGGGATAGCAGAGCCAGGGGTGTTTTCACATACAGAGAAATGAACCCCAAAAGGAAATGGTCTAATGGGGTTTAATAAAGGTCAGCCTTCCTCGGGGAACTGGGAAATTAATCTGACAGCTAAAACCTCGGAGGGGTGAATGGAAATTGTAAAGCGACAGCTTTGCATATTGAAAAGTCTATAAATAGCTCAAAGGCCTTCATCGCCTCCCGACGCCGTGATACCCTCCGTATGAGCTTCGGCAGCTCTGTGCCAGGCTGGGATACGACCCGAATTTATTCCAGCTGTGTCCAGAAAACCCCTGCGACCCCTTTCAGCCATGACTAACAGCACGGGGAGAGAGACTAAAGCCTTGCCTGCCAAATTCCCTTAGAGAGTGTGTGTGTGTGTGTGTGTGTGTGTGTGTGTGTGTGAGGGAGTGATCGGGAGAGGGAGAGGGAGAGAGAGAATGTTTGTCCGGTGTCTCAATTTGACAAGGGTGTGTAGGCCTCCTGACGCTTAGAACCTTTTTTAATTAAAAAAATTTTTTTTTAGACTTTGATTTATTTATTTTTTGCTAATAGGGTTTTGGGTGACAGGGCACGGTGGACTTATTTATGAGCCTTAGGCTTTGTCTCCTCCAAGCACCTCAAGGTTTCATGTGGTCGGCCCTCGGCACTCCGAGAGAGAAAGGAAGTGGCCACCCCTCAGATGGCCAAGGAAATGGGCACAGTCCCCCCAAGCTCCCTGCCCGAGTCACCCCTCTCGGTTCCTCCATCGCGGCCCATCCCACCTGGTGCTTGTCTGTCTCTCCCACTAGCCTTGGGAGCAGCCACTCGGTCTTACTCACCCCTGGTGCCCAGGGTAAGTGGTCCTAGATTCAGCCACTGTGCGCCAGGCCTCAGCCCCAAGAGTGGCAGGGCAGGTCTGAGAGCGGGAAGAAACTCCCCACAAGTGAAGGGAACTGGATCCTGTATACAAGATGGCGACCTTCCTGGGCTGTTGGCCATTGCTGGGGAGACTTTGAGGGGCAGGTTTAGAACCCGGAGGAGAGAGGGAGGTTGAGAGAGGAAAAGTCCTGTGGAAGACAAGCGAGCGAGCAAAGCCAGAAGGACAGAAAGGAAGCAGGGACTTTTTTCAGCGGGACATGGGCGGGGAAGGATGCTGTAAAGCTTAAAGAAATGTAGAGAAACAGAACATATAGTTCTCCCCGTGAAATGCCTTTAAGCTGCGAAATGCAAAGAGATGTTATTTTTGTATTTGTGACATTTTAGGCTTCAGCTACTTGCGACTGAAAGTGAAAAAAGAAAATCCCAAATCAACCTAACCGATTTGTTCCCGAGTGAAGGAAAATGACAGAGGAAGGACACAGAGCCGCTAATGGCCATTCTTTGACAGCCCACCCAGACTGTCCTCGGAGTATTTAAAATAAGCACTTTCTCGACTCCTCACTTTCTAACCATGACATCACTGCTGAGGGAAAGGTGGCGAGAGAAGACCAGGCAAACACATCAGGAGCCATGAATCAGAGTGAGGTCGGGAAGATTAACATTGTCCAGAAGGGAAGGCCCCACACAGAACCAGACCAGGCCGCCGGGGACCGGGCCACTGGGAAGGCTTCCTGGCTGTTGAGCTCCCTCTTCTGCATGTCCCTTCTCCCCACCAGGGTGGCAGGGCTCTCTCCAGGCCTTAGCCCTCAAGTCTGGCTCTTTGAGGTTTTGATTGATCTTAGATTTAATTTTCTCTTCTAGAATTTCCTGATAAATCTCCAAGCAGAAAGCAATATCATTTTTCCTTTCTCCTCGGTGAAAAGAGGGCAAGACCTTACGATAAGTTTTCTTTGTGAAAGAGGATGAATCGAGATGTTTGCAGGGTAGGAAGGGATAAAAATAGGATTGTGAATAAAAAGAGCTTGGTAGGGTCTGATGAGTGAATCCCAAACTAGAGCAAGGGTCTGCTCTGGTCAGGCCAACCCCCGCCCCCCCACCACCCCCCGTCCCAGCCATGCATTCCTGCTGCATCACCTTTGCCCCCTCCCCCACCAACAATGTTCCCGAACCTTCGGGTGAATGGGATCACACCCAAACTGGAACTTCTTTGCTTGCCTAATGCAATCGGAGTTGCCAAAATATAATTTTGGGGATGTTAAACATGCCATTCATGCAAATATGGAATGAAAATGTGTCAAAGATATATTTGACTCATTAATTCATAAGGGATTCAACAGGGTGTTAAGGCTGTTCCCAAGAGGGGGTGGTGACCCGAGGTCGAATGTTTCCTGGGAAACGACTCTCCTTGGCTCTACAAGGCCCCGCAATGTGGCCACTGCTCTTGTCTTTGCTCTCTTGACCCCCGAGAGGGGCCCCTGGATGCAGGTGGGCTCTCCAACTCCCCAGGGTGTTAAGGCCTACCACAGCGTGCTTTTCTCGGGTGACAGGGTTTTTTCTTTTTAAGTAGGCTCCATGCCCAAAGTGGGGCTCGAACTCATGACTCTGAGATCAAGAGTCGCACTTTCCATCAACTAAGCCGGCCAAGTGATGTTTGCAGTTTACAGTTTAAAGGAACACTCTTTTCCCCTCGCAGCTCACATGTTGTCATATACGGGATGTAATAGATTCTTCCAAGAGGCAAATGAGGCTGCTCTCTGGAGACTGAGTTGAGTAGGATTGATTTTTAGATGGCAGGTTTAAGATAAAAACAAATGGTCAAGAGATGACATTGTGAGCAGAACTTTGAAATCAGACTTGAGCTCCTTGCAAAGGCTGAACTCCTCAGTTTAAAATGCTCACTTGATTTATTTGAACATGGAGCCTGGTACATAGTAGGTGCTCAGAAAATGCCTGCTGAATGAATCATCCCAAGAATTTTCCTTAGGGCAGCAAGGACCCCTTGTCTAGGAGGGGTGTGTGGATGGGCAGGTGGGAGTGGGGAGGCTGCCATGTTCATTGCCGAGGGCCATTTCTTGCTCCCACCCCCATTTCATATTCCAACTTTTTAAAAGAGGAGATGAATTTGTCGAGAATATTTCCTCTTTCCTCCTCACTTTTTCTCTTTGTGATGGTATCGCTGTCATAATCCTCCTGGATGGCATTTGTCGGTGACTCACCACTTTGCTATTTTGGTGGCTGTGCATTTCAGTAGATAATTGTCTTCCCCCTCCCCTGAGCATGACACCTGCTCACATCTGGAGACTTCCAACCCAACAGAGCCTCGCCAACTTGCAACTCATCGAGCCTGGAGGTGAGGGTGAGAGTCACTTATGAATGAAAGATGGAAATTGGAGCAGGGGGTAAGAAGATAGGCCCGTTCTACCAGACATGAGCTATGAGTTAGTCCTCAGAATTCCCTGAGGCTCAGCTTTTTTTTACTTAGACACGAGGACAAGAGGGAAATCTGTGGAGAAATGAAGGCTGCTATCCTTGACATCAACCAATCCTTGCTCCGAAGGGGTGGGAACGCTCAGGATCTTCAACGAGGCACTCCTAAGGGAGACAGGGCTTCTCAGGGGATGCTTCCAAAGCATGGTGTTCTGGGGTTTAGTGGTGTCCTTAGTGGGTCAGAGGGTTCCTTTCCTCTCTGGAAAGTCCCTCCATCTGTCCTGAGAGAGCCCAGGTCTCTCCATGGCAGTATTCAAGTTGGCTTTGTAAGCTGAGACCCTGGCTCAAACTTGCTTCCTGTCTGACTTGCCCTGCCTTAGGTGATCCCAAGATACCACCCGGACTCTCTTGGTAATAATCTTTTCTGGAGCCCACGTGGTAACTTGAACATACCTACTCATGGTATACCTTGTACGATGATTTAAAATTCTCCTGGGGCGCCTGGGTGGCTCAGTCAGTTAAGCGTCCAACTTTGACTCAGGTCATGATCTCATGGTTCATGGGTTCGAGCCCCTGCATCGGGTTCTGCACTGACAGCTCAGAGCCTGGAGCCTGCTTCAGACTCTGTGTCTTCCTCTCACACTCCCCCTCCCCTGCTCACACTCTGTCTCTCTTAAAAATAAATATATATTAAAAAAATTAAAAGAAATAAAATTCTTATTTAACTTTTAATACACTGAGCTTCTGTGTATCTTCCTTTCACTGTTTTGGCTGATATGCTGGTCCTGTTGTGTCTGTAAGACTGCCTCACTCCCGTACTAAGAGGATTTCACCATTTGGTGAGGACAGAGGCCCCGTCAGTGGGTAATTCCCCACTAATTCCATTAGATCGTGAATTCCATTAGATCAGCAGTCCAGCATCGTAGACCATAGAGATTTTGTCTCAGAGAGACCAAATATTCCTGACAGGTCACAAAGGGTGAAATCCTTTGTTAATATTTTTGACCTGTGTTCCAAATAAGCCTGAGTGTACTTTGAATTTTTTTTTAACGTTTATTTATTTTTGAGAGACAGAGAGAGACAGAGCGTGAGCAGGGGAGGGGCGGAGAGGGAGGGAGACCCAGAATCGGAAGCAGGCTCCAGGCTCCGAGCCGTCAGCACAGAGCCCGACGTGGGGCTCGAACTCGCAAGCAGTGAGATCCTGACCTGAGCCGAAGTCAGTTGCTTAACCTACTGAGCCACCCAGGCGCCCCAGCCTGAGTGTACTTTGAAACAGGAGCCAGGCATTATTGCTCATTGAATTCCTTGCAGCCCCCAGCGCAAGGCTTTGCCGATGGTGAAGGCTCCATGACTGTTTGATACGGATGGGGGTTTATGCTTGATGTGAGCCCAGTGATTTATTCATTCATTCCACACAAACATATTGAGAATCTACTATGTGCTGAGCACTGCTCTAGGCACGTAGGAATCAGTAGTGTCGGCCCTCATGGAGCTTTTCTTAAGGTAGAGGAGACCCACATAGAATATATATATAGAATACAGACACCATTGAATACAGTAGGGTGGGTAATGATAAATGCCTAGAGGGAAGAACCAAGGAGGAAAGGTGGATATAAAGAGTTGGTGGGTGGTCAGCGAAGGCTTCCCTGAGAAGGAAATTTCTGAAGGAGTGAGCCTTAGGGGTGTCAGTGGGAAGCCTTCCTCCAGAGCCCTTTTGTAACCAACCCACTGTAGCATGTGCAAATGGCTGGTGTCTGACAGGTCCGACGATCCCTGCTCCTCCCAGCTGGCCCTGGATAATCTGACGTCTGGTCTCCATGGCCTCCTCTCCTCCCGCTGCCCCGTTCGTTCTCTCCAGCGCCAGCCCCAGTGGCCTCCTGCCTGTGACACAGCGTGAGCCTGTGCGACCTCTTTTCTTCTTCTGTCCCCGGAAGGGCTACGGGGTGGGCACCAGGGCCCCTCTGACCTCGCTGTTCCCTGCGTGGACTGGCAGCTGCCTCTTGTCCTTCAAGCCTCAGGATGGGGCCGCTTTTGGAGGGACAGCATCCTCCAGGCAATGTCTTCAGAAGGCTGTCCGTGGCGGTGAGGTTGAGGAAGGGGTCTTAGGGTCAGTAGGAACACTGTTTCGGCTCCACAGACAGGGGAGCAGGCAGGGAGGACATAAAGGGAAAGTTCTAGGCCTCCACCAGATCATCAGTAGGAGACCGCCCATCGACCCCTTCTGGAATGAAGACAAGACTGGCCAGCTCTGAGCTTACCTCGAACAGAAGTTCTGACGCCACTGCTTTGAAGGACTTGCCTCAGTGTCCTCTTTGTAACCCTGAAGTCATTTTCCCCCCAAGGCTTTTCTAGAGTTTTATGGTAAAATGTTCCTGGCCCTCCAAAGATTTGATGCCTTTAAAAACATTAAAAAAAATCATTTGATCTATTTGCCATTTAACTATAGCAAAACAGAATGGAAAGGCCTTGGGAAGAATTAGAACAATGCAAATGTATTCACCTCTCAGTGCTTCTAAAGCTTCAGCTTCTGGCTGCTTCTCATGGCCGATTACGGCTTCAAACAACAAAGAGATTTAGCAGGCAGAAAACACTTTCTAGCTATCAGACTGCAGAAGTGGAAATCGGGAATGAGAAACGTTGTTAAAAATCATCTGTAATTTCGATTCCCCTTTGCGGGAATTTTGACACAGGTCAGTCGAGTCAAAATGACCATTTGAATAAGCAAAATATCTCTTGTGCCCCCCAACCCCTCACACCGTCAGCCCTCTGGGACCCCAGCGTGGGGACCCGGCAGGATTGCCTACCCACTGCCCACGGTGCCAGCCTGCTGCTGTTCACCGTGGGGGCACGAAGCTCCCCGGGCCGGGGACTGCTTCGTGCCCAGTAGGGGGGCAGCGAGGCCCGTCGTGCGGCAGTAAAAGCCCATTGCCACCAAGTAGAAGGGTGTGGGGGTGCATGTGCGTGGCCCGATCCTGACGACAGCTCCTGCCCTGGGCTGTGTGTCATTGCCTCCCCTCGGGGAGCCGCTTACCACGGGCCGGGCGCGTTCCAGAAACTTCAGCAGACACCGAAAGGCAGCGGCAGGGGTCAGCTGGTCTGGTCCACACCTCCCTCCTCTCTACCGTCCCGACTACGAGGGTCTGCTCTTTGGGCCTCTGGAAGCCCCTGTCTGATCGAGCGCTTGTCGTCTTTCATGGAACAAAGTAAACGTCAAGGGGCATCGGGACAGCTTGGCGCCCTCCTGCCAATGAATGAGAATGACACGGAGCCACTAAGTAGCAGCCACGGGGCTGCTACCGTTGCCTGTTGAGTTATCCCCGAGGAGTATTACCATCCTGGTTTCACACGGGAGAACACCGAGGCCGGGAGAGCTTCTGCAGGTCGCCCTGTAAGTGGTGGAGGCAGGTTTTAACCCCCAAGCCCAAGCGCGGAAGCACTCCTCATACAGCCCACCAGGGCGAGCCGCCCTGTCACCGGAGCAGGCTAGAGCGGGGTCCTGTGGACTGCGGGTTGGGCGTGGGGGACACGGCGCCACGCGGGGACACAGCTGAGGCCCCTCCGGAGACTTGGCCTGATGGGTCTCCACTGCCCCTCCAGCTCCTCCATACTCCAGGGTGGTCTCTGGACCAAGGCATCGACAGTGCCCAGGAGCTTGCGAGGGATGCAGACTTTCAGGCCCCACCCCGGTCCTGCTGCGGCAGAGGCTGCATTTTCACGAGATCCTCTTGTGATTCGAATGCACGCGAAGTCTTGAGAGGCACCGTTCTTCCTAAACTCAAAGCTCAAGAAAGCGGGCTCAAGCACGGGGCCTCGGGCAGCCGCAACGCCAAGAATCTGCAGGCTGCTGTGTCCCAGGTCAGGAAGTCCCCTGTAAGCGGCGGACGAGGCCAAACCCGCTCCGAGTATCTATTTCCAGGGGAAGGAACACAGTGGCCCCGGGAAATGCACGCAGCAGCTGCCTGAGGGTGAGGCAGTCCTGACAGCGTGTAGACGCTAGATGGCAATGGATGGACAGGCATTGGCAGGAAGCAGGCGAGGCTCCATCACTGCCCGGGGTCAAGATGAAATGATAAAGGTGTGTGTGTCTGTGTGTGTGTGTGTGTGTGTGGGGGGGGGGGGGTTGCCGAGCACAGCTGGGTCGTGGAAGGAGATTGGGGGGATGATATTAAAGAAATCGAGATTTCACCAGCAAGTCCGGGAAGGCTGTTTTGTGGAATGAGAGATTTGGGCAGGAGTAATTGCTTCTTTTTTGCCTTGAGCTATGTTAAACACACACAGTCTCCCCACAGGGGAGGGATTTCAGCAGCTGGGATGGTGAAGCTGAAGGGAATTAAGTGTGGGTAAAAATTCCCAGTCCACTTTGTTCTGCCCCCTGAGGTCAGGGGAAGTGGCGGCAGCCGTCGGCAGCATGAGTGAGTCGAAGCGGGCCGGTCAAGAAGGAGAGCATCCTTTCCCACCATGCACTGGGCTTGCAGGATATGCCGCCATGCTGCCCAGAGGCCCTGGAAACACCCTGTCCGCTCTGAAGGGGACAGGGCAGGGCTTGGAGAAGTGTTTAGATCACAGCTCTGTTTTCCTCCTGTGTCCAGCCGTTTGGCTGAACCCAGACTGGGAACAGAATATGCAGAATTATCTTGGCTCCTAAGGCTCTCTCTTCTTTATTCTCCATAGGTTCCCTAGGACTAACCTCTAGGGTGGAGCCCTGTGACTCCCATGTTGGAGAGGCTGGAGTCCATCTTTAGACTTGGTGAACTTGACTTCCAAGAAAACGAGGTAAAGGAAGTTTCCTGAAATTTCCCCGTTATGAGATCACCCTGTAGAGCCAGGCCTCTTTTGCCCTGTAGTAGGTGGTTCCAGTGGGAGAACTTTTTTTGAAATTCATTTAAGAGACAGTAATGTTTTCCTGACTATCTGCAAACATCTTGGAGTCATGTCAGGTGGGCGGAGAGCCATTATTCTTAGAGATTTCAGAGTTTAAGTTCAGGGTCTGGACTTTTTCTAGTTATTCTCTATCTCTAGTCAAAATGTAGGCTTGGCTGGACAGCTAACTTCTGCAGAAGTCTGTAAGCCTATTGGTAATAGGGCTGTAGAATATAGAATGGACGTTGGGGATTGCCCTGTCCCTCTCCTGTCTTGTTCAGATGGAAAAACCGAGGCCTAGAGAATTCCATTTGGTTTATTTGAGCAAATCTTAAATGAGAGCCCACTCTATGCCAGGCACTGTGCCCCGGACCAAGGCAATACAAGGAGCATGAAACACGGTCTCTATCCGTTTACAGATCAGTGACCAGCTCATCCATCCAGTTTATGGATCAGCTTATGGCCCAGATCACCCTGCTGGTAAGTGGGCAAAAATGGAGGTGCAGGAGGATGGCTTCTCTCTGTCCATCTTCCTTCCTTCCCTCCCTCCCTCCCTTCCTTCCTTCCTTTTTTACATTATGTTAGTTTCCCTTTCTCTTTCTTCTTCTTTTTTTTTGAATTCTGACAATTTTTTAAGCCCTAGGGTCTTTGTATTTACCAGGTGGAAGTGAGTAAGCAGTAATCCTAACAATTCCAAGGACATGTTTGATCACTTCTGTCCTTCCTGAAAGGCCTCAATACAAGACAGTGCTTTCAGACCTGAGGAAGCAAAGTTTATTTTTTTATTTGTAAGAACTTGCCTTGAATTCTGAGAGGAGAAAATAAACCAAGCTAGCAAACATAAAGGCTTTTTTTTTTTTTTTTTTTTTTTTTTTTTGTGGCCTGAGGAAATACACCTTCTGTGATAGATAAGCTCAAAAATACCCTCTGGATGATGCTATCCAAACTATAATCCAACTACGGTTTATGGTGGACTGCCCTAATTTTCCAAGTTCTGACTTTTCCTCTCTTTTTGGGTATATTACTTGAGTAGATTTTGTGAGTAGAAGGAAGTCGTGAATTAAAAATAAAGACGTTACATGACCATAACTGGAGAATCACTACAGAATGTCTGCACATGTTACACAGTGATATTCAGTGATATGAAAATTGCCTGTAAATAGACCCCTCATCCTTCTCACTGTGGCCGAATCTGGTAAAGGCCACCGTCTGGGCGTCTGTGTCTTTGCTGATCAACAGAAAGAAGTAGAAGCCTGAACATCAGGCACCTGAAGTTTGCATGTGATTGAGCTTCTGGGCCTCTAAAAATCTTACATTTTATTCCCAAACACAGGCATCTGCTACTAATTAAAGTATCAGGTTATAATTATACCCTTTCTTATTAGTAGATATGGAATCTGACAGTTGCTTAGATACAAAATAAGCAAGTGCAGATTTCGTTCTGTGCCCTTCACAGGCTGGGGAGATAGAACAACAGAATTTTCAAACGCTCTGCGTAAATGAGTCTTGTTGCTTTGAAAATGAAAAGTTCTGAATTATCACCGGTAAATTTGCCTGGGAACAGATGTTAATCCGTCATAACTCTGTGGCTTGAGCTTTAATATCATTCGATTATTTCACTGGCTTGGTCCCTTCACCTCTCTGCTGCATTCCAACCCCCAAACAAAAAGCATCTGTCTTTCTAAGATACAGTTAAAGCCAGCCTGGAATCTAACAGCGGTGCAGGGAGAAAGCAGACGTGGCTTGTTCGGGGGATCCTGGAGCCAGAAGACGTGGCATGTCAGGGCTGTGTCGCGACCGGATCTGACTTTGGGCTCGTCAGAGGGCCATTTTGGGCACAGGGGTGTGGGTTTGGCACCCTGGGGAACTTCCTGGTCATGCCAAGATAGCCTCTCCCTCTCTCAGATATGTCGTTTACCTAGTACCATTAGGGACATTTCCCGCTAAGCCTTCAGCTGCAGGGATTCAGAGACCAGGCTGCTGAGCGGCCACCCAGTATATCTCTAGTGTGTGGCATGATACTTGGCACTTAGAAGGTGCTCCATTTCAAAGTTACTGAAAGAATGGATTCCACTGACTCCCTTACATGTAAGTCACCCTGGGAGAGGTAATCTTTTCAACCTTAGTGTTGTTTACTCCGCAGGGCGCGTGAATGGATTAGATCAGGATTCTCAGTGACCCAGGGCCATGTTCTGCCTTCCAACCTGTTTCTAAGAATGGTTTTTACATTTTTAAATGGTTGGGGGAAAAAAAATCCAAATAAGAAGAATATTTCATGACACACGGAAATGATATGAAATCCAAATTTCTGTGTCCTTAGATAGAAGCGTTCCCGGAACGTAATGATGCTGTTTATTTATTTATTTATGTTTTACATTTTTTAATATAATTTATTGTCAAATTGGTTTCCATACAACGCCCGATGCTCATCCCAACAGGTGGCCTCCTCAGTATTATGCTGTTTACTTACATATTGTCTTCGGTAACTTTTGCACGACAGTGGCAGAACTGAATCTTTGTAATAGAGACTGCATGGCCTGTAAAGCCTAAAATATTTGCTAGCTGGCCCTTTACAGGAAGTTAGCCATCCTCTGGAGTAGATCATTTGCTAGGGTTAGCTTTTGATGTCAGGGTTGGGGGGTTGTGGGATGCCGGAGGCCGAACGGTACAGGTGAGTCACAGCGCAGGTTAGCTGGGAGGGGAGAACGGCCCAGAAATCTGGAGGAGCACTTCAGCCCTCTTCGCCCTTCTGCCAGCCCTGGCCCTTCCACAGTGGAAGTTTCCGGTTTCTCATTGTAATTCTGATGAATGCCCTCAAGGAATGCAGTGATAATCATTTCTCAGACTGCTGCACTGCTTGGATGCAAAGGACTGGATCTTTCTGTTGTTCCTTGGTCGTTGTAAATCCCCAGTTCAAAGTGCTCTTTCTTTGTCAAAGACATAAAATTTTGCTTCCAGACAATGTTTGGGTAATAAATCTGTGTGTGTGAACAAGTGTAGCTGGCGCTTGTCTTTGGGAAGCAATTGTCTTCAGCCTTCAGCCGCCGGGCAGGCCCCCGTGCAGCTAGCCACGGCTTGGCTTCCCGGGGCCATGTTGACCCCGCTGGTTGGGTTCCAGAAGCTTTGTTTCTAAGCTCCCAGCAAGGGTGGAGCCCTCTCCTTCCGGAGAAGTGCCTTTGTGATTAAGCTGGTAAGGACGCAATCAGCCTAGTTAAAGCCTTGATAATCCACTTGATCCGTCCCAGTTATCCATCCAAATCCCAGGAGGCATCTTGTCTACCTGAGTCTCATTTCTCTGGGGTTAACAGGAGCCACCCCCCACCCCCACCCCACTCGGAGCCAGCGGCTTCATACGGTTCTCTTATTAGCCATCCAATTTCTGAATTTCCTCCAAACCCCACACTTCACTTGGAAAGAGGTTACTTCTCTGTGGGTTACTGAAGGCCTGACTCATCCAGAGGCATATAAAAAAAAAAAAATGCCCACTGTCTTTTGATGGCGTATTTAATGGATGGGGAGATAGCTTTGCTTTCTGAGTGGCAGTGATTAATGCTGGCATCGTTTACCTTAAGTAGACCTGGGTTTTGGAAAATCATAACCAATAAGATTGTCATGTCTTTTTGAAGGGTTGACAAGCGGGGATGCCTGTGGGAGCACTAGCCGGTGATCTGATCTGAAAGGGCTTGTTTCGAAAGCAAGGTAGGAAAGGGCTTGCAGAAAGGGAACACAAGTTTCTACTTCTGGAGATACTCACCACCTGTTGCACCTGTTATGCTATGTGCTAATATAGATTCTGTATATATATTTCCTCGAATTCTTGCCCAAACCCTGCAGCATAGATGCTATTATCTTCATTTTACGGAGGACGAAGCCGGGACGTAAATAGAATGAATCCGGGTTGCCTGAGGATCTACGGACATGGTACCAGCAGCATCTGAAACCACAAAGTGTGATCTCAAAGCACACGTGCAGAGCATCACCCAAGTCCCCCCCCCCCCCCCCCCCCCCCGGGGTGACCCTGCAGCCACCTCACACTTTAAGGACACACCGAATTTTAGGAAGAACCAACATACAAAGACGTTAACACACTGGACCATTGGGAACACAGACCCAGCCAACATGTGGTTATCCGTCTCTCCTGGTACAGGGATCACAAACCCTCAGATTTTCTTTAGCTAAAAGTTCTTCCACCTTCTTCCTAGGCATTTCAAACAAGATTTGGTTGAAATTGTTTATTTATTGCCCAATGGGTTCCAAATCCGAAAGACGTTAGAAGACCTGTAAAGAAAAGCCCATCTCCCACCCTGGGAGATTTCTTATCGGCCTCCTTGTGGGAAAGCAAAGCGAAGCTAATGTGATAGGTTACAAAGATGGCCATAGTTCTTCTCCCTCCCTTGCTCCCTTGCCCACCTCTTTCCTCTGTGACCTTGACACCTGTTCCGTCAAGAGGTAGAGTCTATGAGGCAGCATGTAAGCAAGCCCAGGCTGGTCTGCTGGGGGGCGGGGGTGGCGGGAAACACATGGGGCAGATAAATCATCCTAGCAAGTGCAAAGGCCTGAGGTCCAAGGATGTTTGGTGCATATGAAGAGCAGTCCAGAGGCCAGACTGAGGGGAGGGTGCTAAGAAATGAGGCTGGAGAAGTAGCCAGAAGCCTCGAATGCCGTGAGGAGAGCTTCAAGTTTTATTCTAAGTGTGTGATAGCAATGAATGAACAAAGGAGCAAACAGATGAACGCAGGCGTGAATGGTTAACCGAGGACAATGAAAGAGCGTGGTTCCTAACAGATCAAGTGAACAGCTGTTGTTGCCATGGTTGGCACATCTGGGATTTGAAACTCCAAGGAGAGCAAAGCCCATCCTGTGGCTTGATAGGCTCAGCGCATAAGGGACAGAGCTGGAGAAAACAGACACCAAGCGGTGGGTACTGTGTAATCTGATCTCTGTTGCTTTTGTTCCGGTTCGGGATCCCCAGGGGGACATCAGATTAACTCTGATATTGATTACTGATTTCTGATACTCACATTGAGGGTTCAGCCACAGTGCAGTCATTGTTATCAGCAAACAAAAATAAACGGGAGGCCTTCTGCCATGGGGCTCCTTGGGCTGATGTGGGAGAAAACTCAAGAAATTATTTATCAGTCCCACATCCAAATTTTTGCTGGCCCACTCAACAGAGATTTTGCTTCCCTGCAACAAAGTGAAACATATTCGTGACGTTATTGGGCTTTGATAACATGAGGGTATCGTAATGCTGGAGAATGAATCTGGCAACGAACCATCTCAAAATTTAATGGCTCCTGATGCTCCTGATGTGGGACCGTATGACTGATCTCAGCTGGGCTTTCGCATAGTGTGTGGGCAGTTAGTGGGTTGGCTTGAGACGGATTTAGCATGGGCTCACTCACACGGGCTGAGTGAGTTGGCCGGCTGTCAGCTGGGGCATGTGGGTTCTTATATTCCAGGATGTTTGCTTGGGCTCATTCATATGGTGGTGTGGCCACTAGGTTCCTTGTGTAGCACGAGGGCAAGCCCCAACGTGCAAGTCTTTTCAAGCTTCTGCTTACCTAATGCTGGTTGTCAATGTCCTGTTGGCCAAAACCAATTTCGAGACAAGTCCAGATTCGAGGAGGGGGACAGAAGGTACCACCTCTTGATGGGAAGAAACTTGAAATCATATAGCAAAGAATTTGTGACTATTTTTTTAAAATTCATGACTATTTTTGCATATAGTCCACTGCAGAGTATGAGGGAGTTGTTATTTGTTTGTTTTTACCTGAATGCATTCTTTTGAGAAACTGATTGTTTTTAAATTTGCTTAATTTCTTCCAGGCCGGGGGGGGCCTATGCTAATTCATACAGCTGGCATAAAGCTTTATGACTCTATCTGTGCAAGTTGCATGTAATTGAAATCATAGGTGGATATTTTTGGAACTAACTTTCCTTGGAAAGTATGATGACATATGACCATTATATATAATTTGCAAATAACTTGCCAAATAATTATAGGTGGATATTCTTGGAACTAACTTTCCTTGGAAAGTATGATGACATATGATGATCATGTATAATTCGCCAAATAATTTTCCTGCCCTTTTAACATTCTTAACAGAGCATGATTCACTTATGCACAGTTATGCTATCATTAGTTAGACTCATACTTCTGTGCCTGTCTCAGACCATCCATGCAAAGCTATGACCCTCCTTGAGAGGCGAGCGTGCTGTTAAGGTTAGGACGAGAACGTGATGCCTGGGGAGAGAGCTCCAGGCTTGTTCCATAAGAAGACATACTCTCTAGTTCTGGTCTGCTGTAAAAAAGATGCGTGACCTTGCGAAAGTCACTTAACTGTCCTTGACTTCAGTTTCATTATGGATGATATGAAATCTTCCTTCTGGTGCTCAAGTCTGTGATGGTTCCTCCGGGCTTCCAAGATAGCCACACTTCTGCCTGCCGAGGCGTCGCTAACTCCTCCAGGGCCACCAGGAATAGGTTTGTTTTATCAGGACTTCTGGATAGTTGAGATTTCTGAAAAGGGTTTCAAAAACAAAAACATAATTGGATAGAGCCCCATTCTTTATAAAGTTGGGAGACGGAAATGCAAGAGGCTCACAGGGTGTGAGGGACTCCATTTGGGATGGGGAGGACTTGACCATGGCCTCCTGCCCCGTGAGGTCCGCTGGTAGTGGCATCTCCTGTGGAGCGAGCCCGGGGGTGGTCGGTTGCAGCCGGAATCCTCAGTTGCCCTTTCACTTGGGCTGCTCTGCCCTCGGTGGCAAGGAAGCCCAGGCTGGAGCACGGTTGGTGGGCGAACTGCCCCTGTCCACGTGGTGGCCTCTGTGTGGGCACCTCGGGCTCCAGGAAGAAAAGCTGTATGGGATGCTCCCCTGGCGCTTTCTGCTGCCATCTATGCTCAGGTCACGAGGGTGAAACACTTCAACTCCCTGAGGGTTCAGAAAGTGGCAGAAATATGTGGCCTGGGCCACATGCCATGCTGCAGGTGTGGTGGGGCCTTGGAGAAATGACGATGGCGTGTTCCAGCTAAAGGCCTTTTAAGTCCAATTTGGAAGAACACCGTGGCCAAAATCTGCTTTTGCCTCCTCTTTGAGTCTCTTAAGGGTTAGAATGAGTTTCACACGAAGCCAGCCTATCTTCCTGGAAGATGCACCCATTAGCTTTTTCTCCTAGCAACCCTTTGAGAAGTTCTTACCTGGGTCCCCCGACTCCCTTCCCATTCTCCTTTGGATCGAACTTCTGACTTTCCGCTCCCCACTCTGAGTGGCTTTCAGGGACAACCCCGCAAGCGAATGCTCCTCGTGAATTCTGGGTCCAACTGGCTCCATATCTGGGGGATGGGTCGAGCCAGATGCTGAGACACAGGGAGAATTTGACATCCCATGACGCCAAGTGCCTCCTGCAAGGACGGCACGTCTTCCTTCCGGGGTGCAGAGATGCTTCCTGCCTTCCTTGGCCTCGTTTTGAACTTCCTCACGGGTACCGCTAGGCCTAAGGAAACGAGAGCGGATGCGTTATGGCAAACGGAAGCGGAGTGTTGGATGGATCTGGGAGATATTTAGGAATTCAGATGGACCGTATTGGATGCGGGGGCGGTGGAAAGGGCACTTCTGGGCTAGGGCCCAGGTTCGTTGTGAGTAATAAACTGGCAGCTGGTGCCATTTGGTGGGACGGGGGCTGCTGTAAAAGTAGTGGACGGCCGCTACTGCCTTGAGTGACTGTCCGTAAGTCGTTAGCCATCTTGATGCTCTGTTTCCTCAAGAATAATGACCTCAAATGGTCCTTGACAGTAGCACACAGAGAAGGCTGCCAGCTCGAAGTGTTCACAAACAGGAAATAATGTGGAGCCACCGTAGGGCACCCCCTGGAATGCCAAGCCTGGCTGCTCTCCTCAGCCCTGGGCTGTTGAGATCAAACCATCGACACAGCATTGATGTGAACAAACGAAGAATAAATTAATGTGTTTTGGAATGAATGACTGGATGCCCCCCTCCTCAGAGTGGGTTGCCTGCATTTCCTGAAAACCCAATTTCTTTTTGGTCTCACAGAGGGCACTGCTCTCTCCAGCACGGATGTTCTGGAATGGCCAACCCCCAGGGGGGAAGGTGAAACCCTTCAGGCTCCGGGAGGAGGCCGGTGGTGATGCACACGAGCCTGAGCCCAAACCTCGGAAACTGAATCCAGCTTGGCCCTCGCTAGGCTACCCGGGCGCCCAGCAGCAGATAGAAATCCTGGTTTCAGGCACCTGTGAGCAGCCTGGGGTGACGGGCGCCGTGTCTCTCTCAGGCGGGATCTGGCACAAGCCCAGCTTCTTCACCGGACATGGTCACGCGGAGAGAGAGAGGTTATCAGTGCAGAAAGAACAGATTGGGGATCTGGCAGAGGGAAAGAGAGAGTGTGACACACACATTCGCTTCTCTCCCCCTCCCACATAAAGAGATTACTGCCAAGAAATGAGGTATTTTTAGATACATGTGTATTTTCTAGAGTACATCCTTTAAAGTACCTTCATATTTCACATTTTAGCTGCATTGTTTTGGAAAGAAATGGGTTTTAAAATGCATGATGTGATTTCCACCTTTTCCAAGTAGAGTACTCTAAGATCAATGCAGCCTTAAAATATCTTTCTTTATTATGGAAAATTGCAAGCATATACAAAAGTGAGAGGATCCTGGAATAAAACCTATGGACCCAACAGCCAGTCTCAACAATGGTGACCAGTTCATGACCAACCTCGTTCGTCTCTATTCCCCACTTGCCTCTATCTCAGATTATTTAAATTCACCCTGTTTGTGCTGACCTAAGGTCATTATTATGACTATCGTGATGCAGCATGTGTAATGCACCCTCCCTTCCGTGTATTTATTGTATCTGTCCCTGCCTTTACAAGGACCCTCCAGTCTGTCTGCTATAATCTAGTCTAAGAAGGCATAATAGCTATGGTGGTTAAAATCCTGCATCAAGTAAGAGCCCACGGGATTTGAGAGAGCCTTTCCTACCTGGATTTGAAAAACAAACAAACAAACATTTTTTTTTTTTTTTTTTAATTAAGTAGGCTGTACGCCCAACATAGGGCTCAAACTCATGCCCCGGGGATCACTCCACTGACTGAGCCAGCCGGGTGCCATCTTTCCTAGATGTTAACACTGGGTTTATCTTGGGCTTTCACAGGCTGTTTCTGGAGGACTGAGGTTTAACACTTTTTGTCTCTTAAAAATGGAAGTGTTTTATCACGCTGTGTGCCTTTTTTTTTTTTTTTGAGAATGAAGTCATTATTAATCAATGCCAAGAAATGGAAAACCACTAATTTTTGAGGAAGATTTTGAGACGTAAATGAGGACTTGCAGGTGTACCCAATCCATCACCTACGGCATGAGTGCGATGGGGCTTGTCTCGTTTGGCGGTTCAGCACCAGCCCTGGTAGCGTCTCTCCGGAGACGTTGTGAGGAACGGCACTCAGGTTTGCACCAAATGCCTCCGGACTGCGATGTGTGTCTCTCTCCCTTTGCCCCCCTTTTGCTGTGTTTTCAGATTACGTGGTTGTTCACCGTCTCTGCTCTTTGCAACGCTTCTGCAGTCATAACAGAGACGGGCTGTAAGTTGCTGGGTTAACTAGATAACCACACCTGTTACATCGGTACCCTGTTGGGGCGTGTGAAATTGAATTCATGAGCCCCCTTTTCCAAAACGGTGCATGAGAACTCCCTGAGCTCAGAGGTGTGTACCCAGTGACGGGCTCTGAGGATGAAGGTGCGGACGCGGCATGGGGTGCGCCTGGATAATTCCGTTAAGCAGGATCATGAAGATGGGAAGCGAAAAGCTTGAGGATCCTCCAGGCATCTTGGTGCCCTGCAGTCAACAGGGGCTGCGCCCACCTTCCAGCACCTTCTGGCACGTTCCAGCACCCTCTGCACGGGGTGCCACTTCCCGGGTTGTAGGGGGCATAAGTGTGTGGATCCTAAGGAACAAGTGTTCTGGGCATTTGGGGGAGGTTTCAACCACCCAAATGTTAATTGAAGAAACTAGTTAATTAAAGAAACTAGGACTGAGGAGCTGTTTCACTCACTCACCTCCCTTTATTCCCTCTTAATCTCTGCCTTCAGGATTTCCCCTTTTTATGTTATCTGCCGTTCACAAATGTTCCTTTACGGATGAAAACCTGAAGGCATGCCATCAATCCTTGAACACTGAGAGCACTCAGAAGGGGCTTTTCTGGGAAACAAAACGACCCTGCTTTAGGTGATTAAGAGAGGAGGGACCGGGAGGAGGCCTGGCGACGGGCGGTCAGTGTTACAGCCCCCCCTATGGAATGGCTTGCTTCGGAAGTGCTCCCTGCCAAGATCAGGATGGGGCGGCGGGCCAGCACCCCACTTTTCAGACAAGGAATGTGAGATGGAGGTTCGGGCTTTTCCATCTAACGTTTATCTTCCTGTCTCCCTTCCCTGGCCCGTCCTGGGCCCCTAGACTTCTCACCCTCCCTGCCCCCCCGAGCCCCCTCCCCCCCAGTTCCTTTTCCTGTTCTGCTTCACACTCCAGACTCGGTTTCCCACCGCAAACCTGCCGTGTGCCACCATTTCTCTCCCTCTTGCCATCTTCAGATCTTCTCAGGCCCGTGAGCTTCCAGGATCCGACACTAGATCTTTTCAGGTTGAGAACAAGACCCGCTTTTCCCGGTAGGACCCTTGTGCAGAAGAAAGAGGTGGGCTGGGGGGATTTCACGGCTCTCTCTGCTCCATTTTGAATTAAAACAGAATCGATCCCATCAAAGGGCGTTGACTGAGGGCTTGGAAACTGTCAGGTGTCCTGCCTATAGAGGCATCACTTCCCTGGGCTGCGCGTGTACGAGGCCCCAAGGGTGGGCTGGTGGTGGGGCAGGGGCAGGGGCAGGCAGAGAACGCCACCGAGGAGGCTGGCCCGGCGTCCGAGGGCAGGCCTGAACCTGGGGCTTTCTCCAGGAGGGGAGTCTTGAGCCCTGAATGGCAGGCCAGTAGGTGGTTCTGAGTGAGAATGTGGTGATGGCGGGTAGTAGGGTGGTTAACAGCAGTTCCCCACGTCTCCCTCCTCCCTGTTCCCAAGAGATGTTGCTAGTGATGACCCCGGACATCCTGACCCAGCTCTGAGCCCGAGGAGGGTCCAACTTGCTGCCCTCAGAAAGTGCGAACAGAAGAGCCCACAGATGGGAAGGATGCCTTTTCTCTGGGAAACCATATCAGTAGCTGATATGTGGTAGTTCTGGGCTCACAGCAGCCCTGCAAATCCCATCGAAGCCCATTTTTATCTTTGCGTGAATCTGTGATGTACTTCTGAGTACTTATCACGCACTAAGCGTGATGCTCTGGGCCTTCCACACATTACCCCTTGAGCCCTCAAGACAAGCCTATGGTTGGGACCATTATCATCTGTACTCTACAGACGGGTCAACTGAGGCCCAAAGCGGCACAGTCTCCTACGTGTGACCCGGCCAGTGAGTGCCAGAGCTGAAGTCCCGGCGTCAGGACCCACGATCCGGAGCGGGTCTTGCCACTCGCCGTCTTTGAGGCTGGGCTTCTGTTCTCATGGGGGCTACCTGGTGTTTCCCTTCCTGTTGTCCCTGCTGCACGGGGCCAGTTCTCCTGTGGCGTCCTGACTGCTCAGCTCATTGCAAAGGGGAGCGGCTCTACCCGGAGCCAGACTGGCTGGCCCCAACGTCCAGTTTGGCTCTGTTCCTTCGCCAACCCAGCTGCTGCAGGCAAACCCATGGTTGTCTCAGGCGCCAATTGTGGGCCACACCCTCATATCCCCTGTGGGAATACGACAAATGGCAGAGGGTGGGATTTGTTTCTAAAGTAGACAAGAGTGAAGCAGGCCAAGCAGGCACTCTGCAGCTGTGCCTGTCAGAAGCTTGCAAAATTGGGAAAAAGCAACGGGAGAGGCCTGTGTCACCAGCGGCCCCCCCACCAGATGTTCTCTGGGTCCCGGGCAGGAAGGCTGTGTGGGAAACTGGGTCTACGGATGGAGGGATGCACACTTCAGAGGTCTTACCTAAGCTGTCTGTGGGGTGTCCAGACCAAGGGTTGGTGGGAGCTCTTGGTGGGAGCTTTCTGGTTCCTGGTGATGGGACGGGGGCTGGGCAGGAGTGCCGAGGGCATGTGTGTGTGCATGCGGGGGCTTGTCAATGGGGATCGCTAACATCAGTCGCCTGACTGACTTCCGTCCTTGCAGGTCGGGAGTCCTGGCTGTCTGAGGATAGTACCCTGCATAGGGTAGCTTTGTCAACACAGGCAGTGGCTCACCAGGGTCAGGCCTCTGGAAGCTATAGAATCCATTATGGCTGCACAGCTTAGTTGCCTTAAAGATCAACATCATCTTCATTTCTGAAAGCCTAGCCGGTTGTGTCCAAAATATCAGAGGCCCAGTACTTAAAAAGAAATGGGTGGCCAATTTGGTTCAGAATTAATCTGTAAAAAATAAAATATTTTTCGGGGCACCTGGGTGGCTCAGTTGGTTGAGCGTCTGACTTCAGCTGAGGTCATGATCTCAAGGGTTTGTGAGTTCGAGCCCCGTGTCGGGCTCTGTGCTGACAGCTCAGAGCCTGGAGCCCGCTTCGGATTCTGTGTCTCCCTCTCTCTGCCCCTCCCTGGCTCACGCTCGGTCTCTCTCTGTCTCTCAAAAACTAAACATTAAAAAAATAAAATATTTTTAATTTTATCTTTGTATTACCTCAGCACTTTAAACAATTAACTAAGATCTCTTAACATTTCCACATGTGTAAACTTTGTTCCGTCTCAACTCCACTGTGGAAGGTTAAAAGAACCCCTGTTTAAAGCAAGGGAGTAGTCTCCGCTTTGCCTCTTCCCTTGGGATCTCTGTCTCTCTCTCCTTCTGTAAAGTAATGAAGAATACATTTTATAGCCAAGACTTTTTTTTTCCTGTTCCTCAGAGGAAAGAATCCTGTGCATATATTCAGAGTTAAAAGGATTAAAGACTCCAAATCTGGTACAAAGCAAAAACGTGGATCTGACCTGGGCAATTTTCAGCCTAAACAAGATACTCCCAACGATGGAGACCCAAAGATAAACTGCATTTGCTAGATGCTCAGACATGAATTGCCTATGAAAGTTGCTTTCCCAGCCTGCTATCTCCTTAGCTAATTTGGTGCACTTCCTGCTCCTTGTAGCCATTTAGCAAGTAAGAAAATCTTGAACTAGGCAGCAGTAACGATTTTTGAGATGCATGCAAGTTGTTTCCGGACCAAGTCTGGATTTTTCAAGTTGGTGCGTTTCTGTCATCACAGCTTATAGACGCGGTTTCCTGGTGGCTCAGATGAATGGAGCGAGTTATGGTTTCATCACCTTGTGGACTGTAGGAGTGCTAACAACACTGACTCCGTCTTCCGCCCTCCATCTTGGGCTCCCCTCCCGCACACAGGTGGAATCATTCTAGATAACTAGTAGCGCGCCTTTGGCGCACAGGTGGTACCACTTTAGGTAACTAACTAGCTTGTGATCTCACCACCATGCCCCTCACTCCATAAAAGCTGGGGGTTAAAGTTTGCGTAGCCGCAGAGGATGGGCAGAGGAAAGGGGCATCAGGAGAGCTACGCAGTAGAGCTGCTTAGGACCCTGGATCGTCAGTCCATCTGCCCGATCCCCCCGGTCAGTAAGTTACCCTGAATGAGACTCTATGTGAATGGTATGGGGTGGCTTCCTTCGATTTTCAGTATTAAAATGCCCTCTCTGTCTGCAGGATACATTACTGACCCTCCTGCATCTTCTAAACATGGACCCATTAACCTAAGTCTGCCCTTTGATCACCTAGCCTGACTCTGGCTGGTCATCTCCCAGCTGCGTGTTGTGGCTAGTTGAATGGACACAGATCTGGTCTCTCTTCTGGGAGAGCGTTAGAGCTTTGTGGGACAGCTCATTCTCTTTCCGTGTGTTAGAGGTCGTAATGCGCTCGTGCACCCGTCCATCCGTCCAGCAAACTTCTGAGGTCCCCATAAAGAGCTGGGAGTTCACAGTCTGGTAGAAGAGCCAACAGTCCCAGGGTGTTGAGAGAATTTATTTTGAGCAGACTGCTGGAGGCTTGGGACAGTTTGGTAGGTTGGAGGGGAGGATATAATTTAAATTAAATGACATCATGCTTGAATTTTAGAAGTTCTTTATTGAGATTCAATTTGCATATGGTAAAACGAACAAATCTTAAGAGGACAACGGGATGACTTTTTTGCAAGTGTAGATACCCATGCGGCCACCAGAACATTTCCGTCATCCCAGAAAACGCCCTTCTAGTCAATCTTCCCCACCCCTGTCACCCTCTGCCGTAGATAACCACTATTCTGACTTGTTACCAAAATCGGTTTTGGCTGATCTCACGCTTCAGAGAAATGGTATCGAATATGTTTTTGGTCTTTCACTCAACACAACATCTGTGAGACCATCGATGCTGCATGTATCCGTATCCTGTCCCGTTTCACCGATGGACAGTATTCCATCGTGTGAGTATCGGTGTGTCTATCCCTTCTTCTGCTGATGGGCACTTGGGCTGTTTCTAGCTTTTGGCTGTTTTGAATAAAGCTGTCTTCAACATTCACGTTCAAGTCTTTTTGTGGACACAAGCGTTCAATTTGAAGTGAATGAGACCTAGGGAGATCAGGAGAGTCGACAGATTTTCAGTTATTCGATGTGATGAAACCCTTTACGACAGAAACCCAAGGCTGACTGGATTTTGACACAGGCTAAATGTGTCCCCTCTGAGATGCGCTCTCTCATCTGAGTGTGTTCCTCACATGAGGTCGTGTGAGGAAATGAATTAATCATGGTGCCTTCAGCTTAGTCACAGATTTCCCTACGGGAAGGGAGTTCCCCCCCGCCCCCCATGGGCCTCACTTTTGACTTGTTGGGGAACCGGAGACTCTTGGGAGTAAAGTTAAGAGATCTCACTCTGTGAAGAGGGACCACAGGCTGCTCCCTCCCAGTGTGTAAGGTGACGATTGCGCGTGCGCGCGTGTGTGTGTGTGTGTGTGTGTGTGTGTGTGTGTGTGTGTGTGTTTGGGGGTGGGGGGTGGGTCGGGGATCCTGATTCCGGTTTCCAGACCATAGTGACGGCAGAGGAGGCGATGGTGGGGCCCACTCCGGTTGCTGGAGTTGGAAGTCTGCAGATTCTCCAGCGCCGGAGGCTCTCCTGTCCCCAGCTGTGTCTATGTGGCAAAACGGGAAGGGCAGTGCCTTGTGACAGACAGTTTAATCTTACCTGCCTGCTGTGAGGTACACTCGCCATCCCAGAGAATTGCAACATATAAATTGTCTCTTAACACTGATAAACAGTAAGGAGGAGGAAAAAGCCCTGACAAAATATTACAACTTAATTGTATTTCTCAGCTGGGCTCGGGAAATCTGCTCCCTCCTTAGGCTAACGCTATTTACCAAGTCTCCTGGCCCCACAATAATTATTTCTTTAACCCTTGGTGCGACGGCGCCCTGGCAGGGGACGGGACTGAACCGACAGGGAAGCTGAATGAGGTCGTCCCAGGTGCGGGGGTGGGGGAGGCTGGCCGTCATGAGGGGCACGAATCACTGTGACTTCTGGCTTCCCGCTCGGGCTGCGAGGGGGACAGGAGGACAGGCCGCCCCCGAGAGTGGAGGCCGCCAGGAGGGAGCGGGGCGAGGAGGAAGGCTTTCTGCTGGCCTGGTTTTCTAGTGCACAGGTGTTTGCAATTCGAAATAAATGTGCAGTGTCAGGCCTCAGCAGCTTATCAGCTGAGACTTATAATGAGGGCTGAGCGGGGGAAAGAAGATTGGCCCTTTCTGGGAACTTGTCATTATGTTGGATGGACCCGAAGTCGGGTCTAATTAGAAAAGAAAAAAAAAAACACCGAGCGCTGGGAGAACTGACTTTGGGGGTGCGAGGGACAAGGCGGGGGAGGAGGCCCCCCCGTCAGAAATACCGTGTGCTCCCCAAATCCCCCTCCGTGGAATCTGGAAGCTCACCACTGTGAACGTTGTTGCCTTTTGACTCGGGAAAGCAGACATTTCCCGCTTTCTGGAAGGTTCTGAAAAACTAGGATAGTTTGAATATCCATTCCGAGGGGGAGGTCAGAGAGCCAACGTAGCAGAAGCCTTTCTTCTTCACAGAGCGGTGTCCGTCGGTGACTCACAAAGGCCCAGCTGGTGGCCTCGGCGGGTGACGGGGTGGTTTACCGCTTACTCCTGCCCTCGTGCGCGTTTGCCTGCTCCTTTGTTCCTTCGTTGCTGTCACACGCTTCGACTAAAACCCCAAGTCCTACTTGTACTAGGTTGAATGGCGTCCTCCCCAAATTGATGTCCTTCCCTGAACCTCAGGGTGAGAACTTCTTTGAAAGCAGGGTCGTTGCCGGATGTAATTGGTAAAGTTAAGGTGAGGCCTCGGTGGAGTGGGGTGGGCCCTTCATCCAGTATGACTGATGTCCTTATAAGAACAGAAGAGCCTCCTAATACAGAAGAAAGGCGGACAGAGACTGGCGGGTGGGGGGGGGGTTGGGGGAGGTGCGTATGAGCCATGGAGCACCACGAGCCACTGGCAATCTCTAGAAGCGAGAGACAAACGGAGCAGATCCTCCCTAGAGCCCCTAAGGACCAACCCTACTGACGCCTTGCTTTTGGAGTTCTGGTTTCCTGAACTGTGAGAGAATGAAATCCTCTTACATTAAGCCACCTAGTCTGTGGTGTTTGTTCGAGCAGCCCTCGGAAACCAATACACTCGTGGTGGCTTGCAAGGCTCGTGGCTACTTCTCCAGCCTCCTTAAAAATTAAAGAAAACAAATATTTGTTTATTTTTGAGAGAGAGTGCGAGCTGGGGAGGGGCAGAGAGAGGGGAACAGAGGATCCAAAGTTGACTCTGCCTCATGAGCCTGATGTGGGACTTGAACCCACGAGCCGCGAGATCGTGACCCGAGCCAAAGTCAGACACGTAACTGGCTGAGCCACTTGGGCGCCCCTCCAGCCTCATTTTTTACCATCCTCCCCTCAGTCTGGCCTCTTGACTACTCTTCATACGTGTTGAACACCCTTCATCCTCAGGGCCCTTGTATTTGCTCTTTCTTCTGCCTGGAACTTCTTTCCAGATAGTCCCATGTCTTGTTCCCAGACTTTACTCCCTTCTCTGCTCAAATGTCACCTCTTCAGAGAGAGCTGTTCTGATATCTTCCCTAAAACCGCATCTCCTCTGTCCCCCTCTGTCTCCTTACTCTGCTAATTTTCTTCCTGGCATGTATCCCTAATAGGCATCGCAACGTGTATGCATATTTGTGGGTTTTTTTTTTCCCTCCTCCTTCCCCAACCCGGTTGGAAGCTCTGTGAGGACAGGGACCTCGTCTTGTTTACTGCTGCATACCTAAATAGTGCTTGGCAAATAGTAAGTGTTCAATAAATAGTTATTGTTAACATTACCCATGCCAGGTAACCAAAGCCAAACCCAGCTCCTGTGCTCGTGGGACTCGAATTCTAGTAACTAATACGCACAGATGTAAAGAACAACTGGGGTTAAGGGAAGGAGAGAGCATGTGAGTGGGATTTCAGCTGGTTTGGGAGGCCAGGGAGCGATTTCCTGAGCGAGGGATACTTGAGACTTGATTGTGGGGTTGGGAGTGACCATGTGGGGAGTGCCACGGCTGTGTGGCGGGAGGGAACATGGGTATGTCTGAGGAGGCCAGCGTGGCTGAGAGCCAGGAAGAGAGTGACTGAGTGGCGGGGGGGGGGGGGGGGGGAGCCAGAACATCCAGGGCCCTGCAGGTGATGCAAAGGCCTTGGCGCTTATCTTGAGTGACGGGAAGACTTTGAAGGGACCAAGAGTGGGAGAGAGGCAGGCAGGCATGGCGTGATCTGGTTTGTGTTTCACAAAGTGCATTCTGGCTACAGCACGGTCAGTGCCTTGGGGTGACCAGTTAGGAGGCCGTTGTGGTTGTCTGGAGAACTGCCTGGAGTTAGTGAGAGGTGACCAGATCAGGAGCTATTCGGGGTTCAAAATGGACAGGATTTGGTGATGGACTCCAGGTAGGGGCGAGAAGGAGGGGAGAAGTTCAAGGGGAAATCTCAGGTTTCTACCGTGCACAGTGGAATGGATTGTGGTACCATTCCCAAAGTGAAGACCATCGGAGATGCGTGTATGCGTGTGCGTGTGTGTCTGTGTGTGTGTATGGGGGGTGTGTGGGAGCAAACCTTGAATCTGACCGTTTCGGCCACATGGCTGTTAGGTCCATTCCACAGGCCTCAGCGGAAATAAGAGGGGAGGCCTCTGAAGGGGGCTTCGATCTGAGAAGGCTTGTGCACGTGTGCTTCGTTGGAGTGCTGCAGTAAACCGTGGATCTTGGCACGCACCATTGGATGGCCCCTCCCACATTGTCCCTGGGCTTGCTCATGTGACTTATTCTGGCCAATGGGACACTGGTACACAAAGCAAGCCGAGGGTAGGGAAGCTCTTGACTTTGGGGCTTGGAAGTCAAGTTGGCTTAGAAGTTGGCTTCGGGCTGTAAAGAGGCCCGGGGAGACCACTGCATTCATCATGGAGAGGCGCCGTGTGTGATGACAGGCCATCTAGAATTCCAGTGCAGCCAAGCTCCCATCTGGGTGCAGCCACAGAGGTGACCACTGCCACAGCGCCTGGAGCAGAACCCTGTCTACCCACAGAACCAGGAAGAAGGACAGGCCGTTGCTGTTTGTCTTTTTTTTTTTTTTTTTTAATAATTTTTAAAATTAAGTTTACTTATTTTCAGAGAGACAGAGACAGCATGAGCAGGGGAGGGGCAGAGAGAGAGAGAGAGAGAGAGAGAGAGAGAGAGAGGGAGAAAGAGAAAGAATGCCCAGCAGAAAGAGAGAGAATGCTGCCAGCACAGAGCTGGATGTGGGGCTCAAACTCACGAACCGTGAGATCATGACCTGAGCTGAAATCAAGGGTCAGGTGCTTAACCGACTGAGCCACCCAGGTGCCCCCAAGCCATTGCTGTTTTAAGCCACTTAGTTTTGGGTGGTTTGTGAGATGGCAACAGATAACTGAAACAGACCTCTTCTGATAGATTAGAGTGGGGGGAACCAGGCTACGGTTGGGCTTTTCTGGGTGGAGTCTCCAAAGCGGAACTCTCTCAGGCCCCTCTGCCAAGAAGTTTTCTTTCGTTAGTTCTTTCTTTGACCCGAGCCCCGGCCTTGGGGAGGGCAGGCTGTGCCTTGGGGAGGCAGCCTTGGGGAGGCTTGGGCAGCCTTGGGGAGGGCAGACCCGTCTCCCTGGTCTCTCCTTGTCCCTTCCCTATTTCTCCCGTGGCCTGAATCTACACCTGGTTTTCCTCCTTTCCTTCCCGCTTCTTCCTGTCGCATAGCTGTGGGGAGCCCTCAAGGCTACAGGAACATCTGAGACTTGGAAACGCATGACTGCCCCCCTTCCTTTTGCCGCCTATCCTAGCACAGGAGCCAAATTAGGTCTCCTTTGTCTTTCTCTTAATGAACAGGTTTAGCCACTGTAAGCTGGCGGTTATATTGGCCTGCAAATGCTGTTTGTGAGCCATTGTCAACTGAGACCTGAGACCGACCCGGACCCCTCCTTAATTATGTGCCATTAATGATGTACATGCTGCAGTTAGGGGGACGTCGTGGATCGGTTTCCCACTTTAATTCTGTGCGGTGTTATATGAAATGCTAATGAGTCCAGAATTCTCAAAGGTCCTAATCTGAATACGCTGCCTTTTCTTCTTTTTAGGGGGATGGGATGGGATTCAAAACAATTAAAATGAAATTTACTTCATCATTTGGCTAACAGTGTCCTCGACTGTACTAATTACACCGAGATATGTATTCATTTGCTGGCCATTTGGACAGCTCTGAGTGTGTCTGGTTTCTTGGAAGGCCCCCATCGCTGAATTTTACATAGGGCGCTTTCTTAGCGGCTTGCCCCATTGATTATGAAAAATAACTAGGGGGAGAAAAAGTCCACCCAGACTTTGCACAATACGGAAAGTGCAAATTTAGCAGAACTAGCATTGAATTTTCCAGGGAGTCATTTATCATCCTTAGAAAGTTTTGGTGCTTTGCAAATAAAAAAGAGAAAGGAATGGTAATTGCTCTGCTCAGCTAATTGACAGAATTGTGTCAGAAAAAGGAGGCATTTCAACACTGCCTCCGATGATGACATTTGAAGGTTGCTCCCATTCTCCCTTCACTGCTAAATTAGGTAATCATTATTTCCCTGTGAATCTTATTAATCTACTGCTTGCCTCTCCCCCACCCTCGGTTAGATTTGAGAGTCAGACAGAAACCTGCAAATGAAATACCGAAGGTCAGATTAGCAGTGTGGCCAGTTCGGGTTGTATTTCCTGGCTTTTTGGCTTCGTGCTTAAGTGGGAGAGGACAAGAGGGAATACATTTAAGTTGCAGTCAGGGGAATTCAAGCCATCTGCTACAAAAGGTCCTTTTCATTATATGAACGGAGCCCAGAAGGTCTGGAATCTCTGCCGGTGGATTTGCAGAATGGGTTAGTCTGCTGATGTGCCAAGACGGTGGAGGCTGAGAAGCTAGGAAAAGCCCAGAACCATCCTTCTCAAGCTTCTTCTCTTTTCAGATGGCTTCACTGGGGACTCCAGGAAAACGAAAACCTCCCGATGTCTCACTGTAAAAAGAGTGCACCTCAGGCACAGTGTTTGTTACAAAGCTTCTGATGAGACATTAGTGGGACTTGGCTTAGAAAAACTTGATGCCTGGTTTTTTTTATTAGCTCTTGTAACCAAAAAGCCAATTAATGATGGGAACAGATAGTGTATTCAGATGGGCGGTAAGGACTAGTAATTCCTCAGTGGTGTAGACGGATGGAAAGCCTGGATGACATTTGGAAAACAGCTGTGTTCCCTGTGGTGCTAAAGGCAAAACCTGAAGGTGATTCCAGCTGATAGTGATGTATTGATCATGAATCCTACCCTCCTGTAATTTTTTCTTAAAAAATGTTCTTTATTTTTGAAAGAGTGAGTAGAGGAGGGGCAGAGAGAGAGGGGAACAGAGGATCCAAAGTGGGCTTTGCACGGACGGCAGTGAGCCCGATGTGAGGCTCGAACTCCAGAACGGAGAGATCATGACTTGAGCCAAAGTCAGGTGCTCAACGAAGCCACCCAGGTGCCCCGCTCCCGCAGTTTCTGAGGGGGATTGGACGAGACCTCCTCTGGCACCTTGAAGATCTTTCTGCCCCCGAGAATGTCCTCGTGCCATCCCACCTTGCATCCTCTTATCCCCACCACCCCCCAACCTCTTTAGCCGGTGTTCCTTAGGATAACCGGCAGGAGCGGCAGCAACCTCTTGATGATGAGGCTGAATGTACATGACCATGGATTCTGGGACACTTCCTGTCTACCTGTTTCCCCTTCTAGCTTCTCAGATTCCACATACCAAAGAGGAATTGAGTAGATGATGTGTCTCTATAGAATCAAAATGAATCTGGAAAACGTTGTTCAAAAGTAAATTACCTGGGGGCACTTGGGTGGCTCAGTTGGTTAAGTGACTGACTTCGGCTCAGGTCATGATCTCGTGGTTTGTGGGTTTGAGCCCCACATTGGGCTCTGTGCTGACCGTGCAGAGTCTGCTTGGGGTTCTTTCTCTTTCTGCCCCTCCCCCACTTGCTCACGTTCTCTCTCTTTCTTTCTCTCTGAACATAAATAAACTTTTTTTTTTTTTTTAAAGTAAATTACCTGGATTGATCTTTTAGGTTCCAACTTTTTTTGAACCAGTTGTTCTGGAAACTCTAAGTCTTGCTTTTTTTCACAATCATCTCACTCAATTTAGTTAATAATATTGAATATTTTAAACACGAGCCTTTATGAAAGAGTCTAACCATTACTCCCTCTGGACAGAGGGAGATGAAAATTTCCTGTTTTCCTCTGGGAAGTCCACCAAAATCAATTCCTGCATCAGTGAACAAATTTCAGAGCTTCTGGTTCCCACTTCTAGAAGAAGTGATCTATGACCGTGTCCTTGTCCAGAAACAAGGTAAAACGATTCATGTTTATATGAAAAACCTAGTAAATGGTATAGAGGCTCCCTTCATTTTGTTTTATGATGGAAATATGTCATTTCTCTCCTTCATGAAACATTTTACTTTGTAACTTCAATCTTCATAGTGACATTCAATAAATAGCATCAAAAATGACAAAAATCATCACTTGAAAAATGTTCATTAGGCAATCTATTGTTCCAAGAAGGCAGATGTAACTAGATTTTTTTTTCTTTCTCTTCCCCCTTTTTTTTTTTTTCCTTTGTCCCCAAATGGCCTTTGCATTTGTTTGTGTAGTTCCCAAGTTCGGTTAACAGCTGTCACCTTCTAAAGTTCTCAAGGAATACAAAGCCAGAATGCTGCACACTGTTGAGCAGTTGGATTGTACCACCAAGGGGACTTTCTTTGGTCAAGAGTTACGCCAACCCGTGCCACCTCTGTGGCTGGGGCCGCCTGTGCCACCTCTGTGCCTGGGGAAGCCTCAACTTGCATGTTCATGGGTTAGTGACAGAAGGTGGAGGAAAGTTTCTCGGTCTCTCTGTTTATTCTCTCCCGTTTCCTTTTAGTATACCTTTCGCCTTTATGGGCCATGCCTACGAGGGACCTCGTATACGTTAATCACAGGGGAAATCCAGTGGGCACACCTGTACGTGTCACTGCCATCGAAGGAATGAATCAAAATTCAACTCGCTGCCTACTTTTGGTAGCATAGGACTCCTCTTCATGGCCCTAGAACTAAAACGTGGTAGTTAAAACCGTGAAGTGATATTTATAGGGTAATTTTGATCAGGCCTGTCATAATTTTTTGTTCCTGGGTAAGCCCGTATGTCCTTTGTTACAGCTCTAATTATACTGACAGCTTTTCAGAAGGAATGTTAGGGTAGAGGTTGTTTAAATATGAAACCAAAGGTTTGACATCCGTTAAGAGTGAATGATTTTTTATTTCCCAACACCTCTTTTACTGTAACGTAAACTTCCTGGCTGAGTTCTCCTTCCTGAATACCACCTTCGTTTTCATTTTATTTGATCGTGTGCTCTTTTTTTATTTTCTCGTCTCTTTATTTTATCATTGGGGCAGCAGGAGAATTGTGCTGGCCTCCCTTGCTCCCTCCCAGACACGGAGCGGCCTCACACGGTATCTCCCCGTTCAGATGCGAAGCAGTGGCACGCTGTCCGTCCAGCCCCCCCCCCCCCCCCCCCGGCGGTGTCCCTCACGAAACCGTGGAGCCGCAGGCCCCTCTCAGGTTACGAATTGAGCAGTGCACCTTTGGTGACTTTCCGCTTTCCACATCACTCCAGGGAGCTCTGTTAACTTGACATGCCAAAAATAACACTGCAGAACTGCTGAACGAGGAGAGCGACCGGTAGGGCTGGGGGAAGGCTCAATATTGCTCACATCGATCAGAGGCCCGGGCCCTGCTCTCGTGACGCTTGCTGTGGGACCCCAAGCTCATTAAGGATCCGCGTGCGCCTCTGGGGACCGGGGAGGCCGGAGAGGGGAGCGCGTGAGGCCCGAGGCTGGGAGGACGGCTGGTGCCGGTCACGGAGGGCTTTCCTGACCAGGCTTGGGCTCCCTTTCCTTCTGAGCTAATGCAGTCCTTGCGGGAGCCTGGCCTGGACGCGGCTTCCCTCTTGGCAAAGGGTTCTCGGGGGAGGACAGAGCCAACTCGTACCCGGACTTTAATGCCCGCCACGGTTGTAAACTTCTTTCTCACGCAGGGTACAGTGGTCTCCTCAAATGGCAGATGGCAGCATGCTGCTCTTGCTCAGGGCTGAGCAGCCAGTGGGGACGATTTAGGGTCTTCTGCATTTGAGTCCCTCTTCTACCACTTGTTAACTGCTGCACCGGACTAGTTACGGAGCCTTCCCGGGCCTCAGTTTCCCCATTTATAAAACAAAGAACATTAACTTAAATTAACATCTCTTTCACAGGGTGGTTGTGAATTCAGATGGGATGCATTGTGCGTTTAGGGAAACACAAAAGCCCATGGTATTTCCCAGATATCTCTAGCATCAGCACGATAGTTAACTTTGTTTTGTTTTGGTTTTAAGAGAGAGTGCACAAATGGGGGAGAGGGGCGGAGGGAGGGAGAGAGAGAGAAAGAGAGAGCATCCTAAGCAGGCTCCAGACTCAGCATGGAGCCATATGCGGGGCTTGATCCCACGACCCTGGGATCATGACCTGAGCAGAAATCAAGAGTCAGACTCTCAGTCAACTGAGCCGCCCCCCAGGCACCCAGCATGAGAGTTAACTTTATGTGCTGGTTTGACTGGGCCAAGGGATGCCCGGAGAGCTAGTAAACCATTATTCCTAGATGCGGCTCGTGAGGGTGTTTCCAGAAGAAGTCAGCAGTTTGCTGAGTCAATCAGGTAGACCACCGCCACCAGTGTGGGTGGGCATCACCTAATCTGGTGAAGGCTCAAATAGGACACGAAGGGGGAGGAAGGGCGAATTCCCTCTCTCTACTTGAGCTTGGACATTTATCTTCTCCTGCCTTAGACACCAGTGCTCCTGGGTCTTGGTCCTTCAGACTAGGACTTACACCATTGGCTCATCTGGCTCTCAGGCCTTTGGGCTTTGACGAGAGCGACGTTGCCATCATTTTTGGGCCTCCATTTGGCAGATGGCAAATCATGGGACTTCCCAGCTTGCTTGCATGATTGTATGAGCCCATTCCTCATAATCCATCTCTTTCTACATATTCTGTTGGATTTATTTCTCTGGAGAATGCTGACTGGTATAATCATTGAGCCAAATGAAAATGCCAATAGTCAAGCTATTGTGTCCTACAAAAATGGCCATTTTGTGTGCTTAAACCTAATATATTAATACGAGGTTTTGGAAAGTCTTTCTCTTCTTCTCTCTGAACTGTCCCGGTGAGACAAAGATTAGAAGCAACCATATTTTAGTGCCCAGGGAAATCTAGGTGTCAAAGGTTATTTGTGACAAGTGGTATAAAAATCCATGTGTGGAACCTGTCCTCCCATTACTCAGTCTGGGGTTTCTTGACCTTGCCTGGCTCTTTAAGGGCCTAAGCTGAAAATGAGAAGCTGGAGGAAGAATGTGATGGAGAGCCACTTTCCCCGGGAGTTGAGCAGAATGTCATAGGAGAGGTCACAGCCTCTATGACAAATACCGTCATAAGGAGTGGGTCTTGTGTTAAGCACGCTCTCTTGGGCTGATGCCAGCTCTCCTAAATGGCGGCTTCCTCAGGGTCTGTGTGAACCCCTGCCAGGCCACCGCCTGCTAGCTACTCGTGCCTCCTGTGTCTCCGAGTGGCCAATATGCTCTGCTCAGGACCGACCTGGGACCCGAGGATCCAACTCCCCACTGAGGGGGCTCAGTCGCTCTGCATCGGAGGACGTTCCTGCTCCGGACTTGCCTTTGGTGCAGGCTGACTTTGTCTACGTGACATCGGCTCCATTGACCTGTTGGGTCAGATTCTTTGCTGGGGGGCCATCCTGTACCTGGCTGGCATGGTTAGCATCCCTGGCCTCTACCCACCAGATGTCAGCAGCACCATCTCTAGTTGTAACAATCAAAACTGTCTCTAGATATCGTCAAATACCCCTCGGGGGGCAAAACACCCCTGGTTAAGAGCCAGTGGGCTCAGGGAACTTCACACGGGAGTGAAGGGCGGGTCTGGGCTGTTGGGGATGTATTTCAGGGTCATTACCAACTTGTCTGTGAGCTCCAACACATCTGAAGGAACTACGTTTCCTTCCCCCCCCCCCCCCCCCCCCCGTGAAAAGAGGCAATGACTAGAGAGGAGGAGTCCTGTCTGGGGATACTGTTTGCCCCTTGCATATGAAAAGGGTGTGCAATTGCCGAGCCCTTACTTAGGAAGAAGAGAAGACCAGGTTCTCTCCATTTCCTGGCAAAAGCATCTGTCTTCTTGTTTTTCTAGTTAATTATGGATTTTCATGAGCTCACTCAGCTAATCAAGTGTAATGACACTAGACCTAAGTCCCATTATTATTTTTCGAGGCTGTGTTGGAACTGTGCCGCCTTAACCCGCCAGCAGCCTGGACACCACTCCAGTCCCTCAAGCACCTGAGAAGCGATGCTTTTGTTAGCTGTGCAGTCGGCCCTGCCACCACATGTCACCGCTGAGAGTAGGAAGACAAAAGCAACAGACAAAGGAAATTTTCCATAAAGGCGCTTTAGGAACTTTATTACCAAGCAGAAACTTTAGTGCAAGATGGGCCATGAGACACGAGTCCTATACTTACTGCCATTTTCCAATAGAACTCTTGGTTTAGAGAGGCACAGAAAAGGATTGGTACGGAGTCGAAATTGTTCCTACATTTCCATGTCCTTGATGAACGCCCGATGCAAGGATTTCCCAACTGGCCGATTGTGACCCACCTGTGATCGTGATGCTGTTGGGTACCCTCTTTTCTTGTCTTCTGGAATTTCTAGCAGAGACTAGACACATGGGCTAGACTTGCCATTGCCTCCTGACCTCACATTTGCCTTGCCTCAGATGAATAAAAAGTATTGTGTATTCAGCAAAAAAGTTGGGGTTGTTTTGCCTGGAGAAAAACTCATGATATTTGTCACATAGCATTTCATTTGGTGTGGATCATAAACCAACTTTTTTTTTTTTTTCTTTTTTTTCCTGGAAGGGGCATTTAAGAACATAACGAAAAGAACTTTCTGGATTTTTTAAAAAAAATTTTTTTTTAACGTTTATTTATTTTTGAGACCGAGCATGAACGGGGGAGGGTCAGAGAGAGGGAGACACAGAATCTGAAACAGTCTCCAGGCTCTGAGCTGTCAGCTAAGAACCCGACGCGGGGCTTGAACTCACAGACCGTGAGATCATGACCTGAGCCGAAGTCGGCCGCTTAACCGACTGAGCCACCCAGGTGCCCCAGAACTTTCTGGATTTTGCTGCAAAAGTGTCCTCTGTTAGATGTTTGCATTACTTTCAACACATCAAGTGGATTCAGTGTCATCACTTGATCACTGTCTCCTGAGGGCAATCTAGAATTCATTCCAGGTGCCTAAAGTTGCCTTATAGACTCTTGCATGTAATAAACTAAAGAGAAGTTATTATTTTTCTCTGCAAGTGAGAGACTTATTGTTAGTATACAACATTAAGTAGATTTCCATGACATTCCTGAATGTCCTCATGAAAAGGTTTGAATTAACTAGGGATATGTTAGGCTTAAGGGCTTGAGTTTTGGAGTCCGGTTGGTCTGGCTTTGAATCCTGGGTCCATCACTCACTTGCTCTGTGACACTAGGCAAGTTGTTTTGCTTTTTATTTTTTATTGAAAATTCTTTAAATGTTTTTTATTTCTTTTTGAAAGGAAGAGAGTTAGAGCATGAATGTGGGAGGGGCAGCGAGAGAGGAGGACGCAGAATCTGAAGCAGGCTCCAGGTTCCCAGCTGTCAGCCCAGAGCCCAACGCGGGGCTCGAACTCACACAGTGAGATCATGACCTGAGCTGAAGTCAGATGCTTAACCAACCGAGCCACCCAGGTGCCCCTGTTTTGCCTTTTAAGGCTTTAGTTTCCTTATATGTAAAATTGATGTAGCAATAATAGTTTGATCATAAAGTTCTTAGGAGGCTAGAATGATGTGGTGCATGTAAGATACAAAGTAGGATGTCCAGACATAGTAAGTACTCCTTTCTTTGATATTGGGGGATGGAGATCTAATTATTTCCCAGCTAGGATTTGATTACTCCAGTGACATTTGCCTAACTTAGCAAACTGAGCTGCCTTCCTCAATTAGTTCTTTACTGTAACTCTCATGATCTCTCCTTCAAATCATAATTCTCAGGTCCCCTTGAATATATTTTAAGGCATTTCATGACCAGAAGGCCTCCTATAGTAATTCGATTGCTCATCTTCTAGGAAAGCAGAAGAGGATTATAAATAATGTGCAATAAATACAGCAGATGTGTGTTCCAGAAGCAAGAAAAATCAGTTCTAGGGAAAGTCCTCTGAACTTTACTGCAAAAAGACAGGAAAGGGTCCATTGGAAATGTGAGAATAAGCATGAAGCTTAAAAACAAAAAACAAACAAACAAACAAAAAAACCCACGGTCACTGCAGAAATGTAAAATTCATTATGTAAAAATGGGTTCTTCTTTTTCTTTTTTTTTTTTTTTTAAGATTTTAGTTTCTTTTTTAGTTCTTTTTTAATCTTTATTTTGGAGAGAGAGACAGAGTGTGAACTGGGGAGAGGCGAGAGAGAGGAAGACACAGAATCCGAAGCGGGCTCCAGGCTCTGAGCTGTCGGCACAGAGCCCTACGTGGAGCTCAAACTCATGAACAGTGAAATCGTGACCTGAGCCGAAGTTGGAAGTTCAACTGATGGAGCCACCCAGGCGCCCCTAAGATTTTAGTTTTAAGTAATCTCTACACCCACATGGGGCTTGAACTGACAACCCCGAGATCAAGAGTCGCTCATTCCCTTGAGTCAGCCAGGTAGGTGCCCATTGTTTATGTTAATGATGATGAGTGGGATCAAGACGGAACCAAAAGTATTTTTAATAAAGAATTAAGGCTCTGAATTTTATTGAGGGGGGGGGGGAAGGAACAAAAACAAGACTCAGACAAGTAGGATTCACTATTTAAAAAAATTTTTTTAATGATTATTTTTGGGAGAGCGAGTGAGCACTTGTAAGTGGGGAGAAGGGTAGAGAGAGGGAGGGAGGGAGGGACACTCTTCAGTGTCTTCAGGGACACTGAAACAGGCTCCAGGCTCAGAGTGGTCAGCACAGAGCCTGACGCAGGGCTCGAACTCACGAACCACGAGATCATGACCTGAAGTCGGATGCTTAACCGACTGAGCCACCCAGCGCCCCAGCAGGATTCATTTCTGTAAGGTGATGTGACACCGATGACTCAAGGACCCAGACGATTAGGGAACTGAAGAATTGAGAGGTGGGGCAGGAATCTTGTAGGGACATCTCGGGCCATCTTTTCTCACAGTTCTAGGTTGTGGCCAAGTTCTGCAACTGATGCGGCCCCTGAGAAATATCCGGTATTTGGCAGGTGTTTCAGGTTACGTTGAGGTGGTGTTTGGGGTGCAGACAGACTGGAGAGACGGTGGCTACACAGAGGTTTTCCAGAGGTTTCTAGAAGGATTCTTTGCTGCCTTGGTGAGGATTTGAGGATGAGGTGGAGGTGTGTGCAGTTGAAGGGGAAGATGGACTGGGATTAAGAGGGGTAAGTGTTAAGTACCTACGTTCTATGGGCTTTTGTGTAGGCTAGTTCCTCTAACCTCCGGCAGCCCCGAAGGGATGATGGTGCTGTCTCTGTGTTATGGGTGAGATCAATGCTCTGAGATGTCAAGTAACTTAAAAAAAAAAAAATGGTTATTTATTTTGAGAGAGCAAGTGGGGGAGGGGCAGAGAGAGAGGGAGACAGAATTGCAAGCAGGCTCTGTGCTGTTGGTTCGAGCCCCACGTCAGGCTCTGCACTCATGAACCGTGAGATCATGACCTGGACCAAAGTCGAGCGTTGGATGCTTAACTGACTGAGCCACGCAGGTACTGCAAGTAACTTACCAAGGTTATTCAGCTAGTACGGGGTAGAGCTGAGATTTGAACCCAGGTCGCTCCAGTTCCAAACGTTATACAAACAGAATTCTGGTAAGTTTTTCTCCTATCCCTCTTCAAGGGAAAATTAAAGAGTAACTACATTAAAATAGAAGATATGAAGGAGTGCCTGGGTGGCTCAACTGGTTAAGTGTCCAACTCTTGATCTCAGCTTAGGTCTTGATCTCAGCGTCATGAGTTCAAGCCCTGCACTGGGTTCCTTGCTGGGTGTGAAGCCTGCTTAAAAAAAAAAAAAAAAGAAGACGTGAAGTAAATGAATATATTAGAATTAAGCACCGAACTTCATCTTGTTAGACTGTGTAAAGACAGACAAAAAAGGAACTTGTGCCATTTATTGAATACTCTTTTTCCCTTAAGAAAAACCAACAAGAAATAATGAAATAAAGCAACAAAAAAACCCATAGCCCAGTATTGCCTCCAGAGTTCTGTGGATACAGCAAAGGAAGTATGGACAGGGGACTGGGGTGGGGGGTTCATTTCTGGAGTTCATTTCTGATCAGTTTCAGTTTTTTTCTAGGTCCAGCAGGCCAGCTCTGCCATCATGGTAGATGTAATGACAGTTCTTGAAAAATGGGGAAGATATTGGACACTGAGAATGAGTATCTATTGGAATAGACTTTAATTCCCTTGTGAAATAACGAAACAAATGCCAGGAGAAAGGAAATCTGTAGTCACATGGAAGACCATAGGATCATCAGCAAAGAGCATTCAGGTCTGCAAGCAATCATGCCGACCCCCCCAGGAGCCTCTCACTGATGGCATTTCATAATTAGTGGATGAAAGGAAAAAGAAATTTAATAGATTTGAAGTTTTGGTAACGAAAGAGAGAAATGAAGGAAAGCCAAGTTAATTGAATGGAATATTTTAGCAAAGTATTTGACACTAGGTTGGATTGCATTTTTCTTTTTAAACAGTTACTTTAGTTAGGCTAGATTTTGCTAGAATTTCTGAGTATGCTTGCAGGAGGCTATTCCAGCAATGTTTGGGTATAACAAAGGACCATGATATTAAAGAACAAACTACAAAAAGTTTCAAACTAAAAATACTGCCTTTTTGGTTGAGCCCCAAGTGGATTGTTTCCTGCTTAAAAGAGCTGTTCCATAAGACACCCTCATCTTTTAACTTCGCTCCTGTATGATGGTGTGGATAATGCCTCCCTCATTCCCCTTTCTTGAGCAACACTCAAAGTTTCTTAGTATTTAGGAAGAAATGCACAGACAGGGATTCATAGAGGTCTTGGATGGCACATTTAGAGCTCAGACTGCAGTTTTGAAACAACATGGTGATATCATTTCCAGAAGTAATTTCTATAGAATAGCATGGAATTTTGATATAAGTAGGGGTGACAGACATAAGTGAGTTAGCTATTGCCTTGTTCTCTACAATAAAACAGAATGGAGAGAGGATCATTCTACAGGGAGAAGAGTAACTTTTGTTGAGTACTTAATGTGTGATTGGTGCTTTTTTCTATCGTAGGGAAGCATATTAGCTTCATGATGCTTTTGGTTATTAGGGGAGAAGCCTTGGGATGGTTCGAGCCCAGTGTCCAAAACCACACTTTTTTAATCATTATTTTTATTATCATAAAATATACATAGCTTCAAATGTGCCATTTTAAGCCTTTTAAATGCACAGTACAGTGGAATATGGAGCACATTGACATTGTTGTGCAACTATGCGTTTCCAGAACTTTCTCGTCATCCCAAACTGAGACTGTGTAACCATTAAAACACTAACTCCCCATCCACTCTCCCTCCAGCCCCTGCAACCACCGTTCCACTTTCTGTATCTATGAATTTGACTACTCTGGGGACCTCCTATATGTGGAATCACATCATAGTTGTCTTTTTGTGACTGGTATACTTCACTGAGCACCATGTTGTCAAGGTTCATCTGTGTCGCAGCAGGCGTCAGAATATCCTTCCTTTTTAAGGCTGCATTATTATTTCATTGTAGGCATATGCTCCATTTTGTTTATTAATCATTGTTGGACATTTAGGTTATTCCCACATATTCCCACCTTTTGGCTATTGTGAATAATGCCGCTATGAAGTCAACAAACACCACAAATCGGAGCGTTTTTTTTTCTCCTGCCCTGGCTTGCCAGGACAAGTAGCATGATGAAAGTCACTGTAAGGATTAGGTGAAATTGGGGGCTCAGTAGTCGGCGTCTCAATGAAAGGGAGTTGCAGTTCTTGGTTGCTGAAGGCTGGTGCTGTGGATCCTTCAGACCCCTTTGTAGATTGCTCAGTGGAAGTTGCTCTTATTTCTGAGAAATTTTATCACGGACTATGATCTCCTTTGTCTCTTCTCTGATACCCCCAGCCACCCCAGTGGTCAGGGATCTGAGGCCCTAGAAGCAACGATGAGCCTTTACCTTACTCACATTTTGACAAATCTTAGATTCTACCGGAAGCTTCTGTATTACATGTACGTGAAAGCTGGCATAAAAACCATGTGGGAATCTCATCAGAGCTATCTAAGATATGCAGAATGACCCTTATTAATGAGATTTTTAGAAGATAAGAGCAGTACTCTTGGGGGAGGAATTTGGTGGGCAAATCTGTAACAACAACAAAACTACCACTACTCAATAAGTTAAATTTTTTCACCATTATCATCATCAGTTTCTATTCACGTACAGTTTGGATAATATGAATTTTTCTCTGGCGGGCAGTCTAGCAGAGGGCAGTCTGATCGGATAACTCTTTCTGTGGCCTCTTTCACTCACACACACACACACACACACACACACACACACACACAGTGGGTGGTGGCAAGGACAATGTAGTGAATCCCAGAGGCAGCATTACCTTAGAAATTTTCTGGAAGCACTCTGCTCACAGACACGGAACTGCAGTTTACAGGAAGCTATCCATCTTCCTCAAAACAGTTCAGAAAAGGAATCCATTTTCTTTAATATAAATCTTCTTTGTCTTGTGATGTATAAATCATCCCTTCGAAAGAAGCCATTTGAGGTATCAATTCAAGGCATTTTCTCAAAACACCATCCCTCAGCACAGCCCTGAGATGGAAACTAATCCTTTGTGGCTGCCCGAAGGCAAAATTCATCCCACTTTTCGCCAAGTTTCCCATCTAAAGCCCTCCGCTGTCGTCTTAGCAATTAGGATGGGATATCAGGGTCAGAATGACCTCACCCAGGTGTAGTTATCTGGGTGTGATGTAACACCATGATTTCAAATTAGTGACTCTTTTTTAAAAAAAAATTTTTTTAATGTTTCTTTATTTTTGAGACAGAGACAGAGCATGAACAGGGGAGGGTCAGAGAGAGAGGGAGACACAGAATCTGAAACAGGCTCCGGGCTCCGAGCTGTCAGCACAGAGCCTGATGCGGGGCTCGAACCCACGGACTGCGAGATCATGACCCGGGCCGAAGTCGGACGCTCAACCGGACTGAGCCACCCAGGCGCCCCTCGAATCAGTGACTCTTAAGAATGAACGTATTTATGGAGGGTCTCTTTATAGGAGAGTGAAACTGTTGCACACAGTCCCAGCCACAGCTAGATCACTTGCTCATCCTGATGTACCTGTGGAGGTGAAGGATACGGTTATGGTCTGTCTGCGTGTAGTCTGGATTTTAAGACCCAGTAGACCACGGTGGTGTCCTCTCCAGTTTGATTTGCTCCTCAGCAGCTTCGATGTGTGCTGCCCCACTGGGGATTGCTCTTGGACGGCTGGAGCCTCACCTGGGGATCCCTTGGAGTTCTACCCCCCTCTTCTGGCCAGCGGGACAACTGTAGTAATGGGTTGGGTGGGAGGGAGTTTACAAAAGCTCTCTCCTCTTAAGGCAGGACAGCCCCCAAGGTACAATGTGTGTTCCAGAGCTCCCTGTGGGATTGAGAGAAGGCTGGACTTCACCCGGAAGTCTCCTTCTTGCTTAGTTTCTTCCTTGTCTCCATCCTGCTCTCTTTCTCCCTTATGGATTTCTTCTGAGAGCACTCCCTCAGTAACTCACTTGGACGCAAACTGCTGTCTCATTCTCTGCTTTGAGGAAACCTACCTTCACCAGGTCCATGTGAAGCTGATTCAGAGAACTTGCAGGGAACTGTTGATTCTCAGTGAAGGGGCTGTAGTTTATTCCATGTGGTCCCAAAGTTCAGTTTATTTTTTACTTATTTATTTTTTAAATATGAAATTTATTGTCAAATTGGTTTCCATACAACACCCAGTGCTCATCCCAACAGGTGCTCTCCTCAATACCCACTACCCACCCTCCCTTCCCTCCACCCCGCATCAACCCTCACTTTTTTAAATCAGTTTTTAAGAGTCTCTTATGGTTCGCCTCCCTCCATCTCTAACTTTTTTCCCCATTCCCCTCCACCATGGTCTTCTGTTAAGTTTCTCAGGATCCACATAAGAGTGAACACATATGGTCTCTCTTTCTCTGCCTGACTTATTTCACTTAGCATAACACTCTCCAGTTCCATCCATGTTGCTACAAAAGGCCAGATTTCATTCTTTCTCATTGCCACATAGTATTCCATTGTGCATATAAACCACAATTTCCTTATCCATTCATCAGTTGATGGACATTTAGGCTCTTTCCACAATTTGGCTATTGTTGAAAGTGCTGCTATAAACATTGGGGTACACGTGCCCCTCTGCATCAGCACTCCTGTATCGCTTGGGTAAATTCCTAGCAGTGCTTTTGCTGGGTCATAGGGTAGATCTAGTTTTAATTTTTTGAGGAACCTCCACACCGTTTTCCTGAGCGGCTGTACTAGTTTGCATTCCCACCAACAGTGCAAGAGGGTTCCCGTTTCTCCACATCCTCGCCAGCATCTAGAGTCTCCCGATTTGTTCATTTTAGCCACTCTGACTGGCGTCAGGTGGTATCTCAGTGTGGTTTTGATTTGTATTTCCCTGATGAGGAGCGACGTTGAGCGTCTTTTCATGTGCCTGTTGGCCATCTGGATGTCCTCTTTAGAGAAGTGTCCAAAGTTCAGTTTAAATATACGCTTGAGACAAGGCAGCCTCTCTGGTCTTGACGACTATTAGTTCTGTACATGATAGATCTGATTGAAACTTAGAACTTCTGGTTGTCTGCATTGAAGGTAAGTTGAGTATTTCCGAGGAGCTCTGTGGGCATCCCACACCGTGACTCGTTACCTCTGCTCCCTGGATGGCTTTCTCCCGCGCGAGAAGGCAACTTGCCCTAAAGAAACCTACTGCCTAACTGGGCAAGGGGACAGCCACCAAAATGAGGTAGTCTGCAGAGGTGGCTGATGCAAGTGCTCATAGCACGTACACTGGGTAGCAGTTCGGAGGCTTGAGAAATCACTTTGGGGTGAAAGTAGCAAGGAAGATATTTTGGTGAGTGACTTTGAATTAGGCTTGGGAGAATGAACAGAGAACTCAGACAAGGAGGCCTTGTTGGACTGAGGCTGGAACAGACTTTGAAGCCTTCTGCCAGCAACATTTATTTACTACCACACATGGGAATCATAATGTGAAACGCAACATCCCCTTCATTGCAGAGGACCCACAAGGAAGGGCGCCCAGTAGAACGGAACCCCCCCCCACTCCTGCTGAGGCTGGGATAGCCATGTGACTCGTTTTGGCCAGTGAAGTGTGAGGGGACATATGCCACATCCAGGTACACACTTTCAGAGCCCGTGTACGAGTCTCCATCCTCTCCTTTCTCGCTGTTGCCCTCCTAGAGACGCTTGCGGAGGTAGACTCTCTGTTTGAACCGTGGCCCTGTCTTCAGGAAATGTTTTGCAAGCAAATGTTCTACCACTCGCCCTGTGCCTTCCAAAATGATGATATGATGATATGGTGATATGATTACATAATGGTGGGAATTGGGCTGCAACTCTCCCATTCCTTCTAGCTCAGGTGAGTCTTTGATAAAAGCCCATGTTCAAATTTAATAAGATTCTTGTTTCTCCTTAGAAATGCAAAGAAATGGGGGAACAGCAGTATCTTCTACTGGAAACAAATAGCTCCTTATAACATTAGCAGATCAAAACAGCAATTAGAAATAGGACAAGTAAAGTTAAAAGTCCCTAGATCCCATTGCAAAGCTCTGAAATTTGGACCTTGACAATATAGAAATTTGTCCCCTGCTACCCACCCCCCACCCCGCCTCCAACACCCAAACTTGGATGCTCCCTAGGGATTGTGAAAAGTTGTCATTAACGAACATGTTTGAAGCTCAGATGTATATTCCAGGAAAGTCAGGGGGGCTTGTTTATCCCAATGGCTGTAGTCGTGTGTTAGAGATCACATAAAGTTCAATTTCTTTATTTTATTTACTGTGCAGAAGAACATCTGTTGTTCAGATTCCTTTCTTTAGGGCAGTTTTTGCACATACTTCTCCAAGCCTATTTTGCTTTCTGTCATCCCAAACTCAGCCATAAATCCCTTTCTCCTCTGTTTTGTGCATCATTAGAAGGCACATTGTGTATAGAAATGCTGTTTGTATGTTGAACTCTCATACTTGCTGCCTCTTTCTGAGCCCAGCAGGAAATTACCTTCTGCTCAAATGATTCCCTTTCCTTCTATCACCCCACCATCTTAGTACAATTTTTTCTTCCCAGATGATCTGATGGAGTCCTTATGTTGACTGTTGATGGCAGGGCCTCATGTCCTCCTAGAAACAGAATTCTCATCTTGAGTTAGAGAAAGGAATCTTAAGCCTTCTGAAATCATCTGCTATTTAATTATAGAGGACAGCCTTCTGTTACTCAATTTATATACAGGTTTTGTAGAATTTACACTTCTGCTAACAGGGTGTTAAAATAGGACTCTTTCTATCTTGGTTTCAGTAGAGCCTGCAAAAACCTAATCGCGAAATTTAGGTGTTACACTAATTTCTAAAATGAGGTGCTAGACCACCTATGCAGGGTTGTGAAGAGGTAATTGGGAACCAGTGTTGTTACCCTTGATAAGCCCTCAGTTTAAGAATAAAACATGAGTGTGAAAAGGCTGAGTGAGAGAATATCTTAGAAGAAAGGCGAAGGAATGCTCTGGTATTTTCTACATACCTATGGGGGAAAGGGAGAGGATGGTTGTATCTAGTGAGAGGCCATTTAAGGAAACCCCTTGGAGCCTTGCTATGTGTTCTCTGGAGTTCAGGGACCCCACGAACTGGTGGCTGACTTCTGCCTCAAAGGTCCCCAGCAGAGCAGTCGGTGGACCAGCCTATGTGGCATTGGAGTGAAGAAAGATGGTGGTATCGGGCACTAGTGACCTTTCCACCAATGCCAATGGTAATCAAAGGTGCTTTGACTTGGGAGTGAAATTTTGGGTTTCACTCAAGAGAGTGAATGGGTTTCTACGTGTACTGTGGAACCATGGGTAAGGTATAGGCAGGCTGGTGCCCAGGGGAGGAGGAAGAAGTTGCCAGCAGTCAGGAGCAGAAGGACCGCTGCCTGCACTAAGGGAAGTACAATCAAGTGTCCACATGGGGAAATTCTCTCAACATTCATGAAAGAACCCCAAGGCCCCAAGTCAGAAAGAGTTGTTTTTGAGCATCAGTCAGCCATTTGGCACCCTTTCTACCCCATTGTAGAGGAACAACTCGCCATTAACTGACTTTAAAGGAAGACTGGGGGAAAGAAGAAAGTTGCCCTTCTGCTTGCACATTGAGTCTGGTTAGATCAATGGAATGGTATTGCTTCTTTGGGGATTTTCCTGCATATTGATAATATACTTACTATCCTGAATTATTTGCTAGAGTTTGTTGTCTTTTAGAGCATCTATTTTTCCTTTAAATATTATTATTTAAGTAACAAACACAAACTGAGTGTCAACTATGTGTTAGTAACTATTATGTATTGGAAAACAAATATAAAAAGAAAAATTTTGGGTCTCAGCTTCTTTACACTTTAATGGGAAAGGCACATAGCAAATTTGGACATGTGAATGGATTCTATAGTCTGTAATGGGACCGTATATAAATGTCACCAAGATGTGAGTGATGGTGCTTGTCTTTGGAAAAGATGCATTAATGGCTATAAATTTCACTCCCAAGTCAAAGCACCTTCTGTTGCTTTAGTTTCAAACCATTAATTTGTATAGGTAGTATTTTCATTATTGTTCATTTCTAAGTATTTCATAATTGTCATCATGAGTTCTTTTATCACTAGTGTGTTTTCAAACTTCCAAAAGCCTTTTCTGTCTTTGATGAACGTTTTCTAATTAAAAAAAATTTTTTTTAATGTTTATTCATTTTTGAGAGACAAAGTGTGAGTGGGGGAAGGGCAGAGAGCGAGGGAGACACAGAATCTAAAGCAGGCTCAGGGCTCTGAGCTGTCAGCACAGAGCCTGATGCGGGGCTTGAACTCACGGGCCTTGTGATCATGACCTGAGCCAAAGTTGGACGCTTAACCGACTGAGCCACCCAGGTGCCCCTATGTTTTCTAATTTTATTATGCTGTTGTTAGAAACCATTTTTTAAGATCATGATTGTTTGGTATTTGTTAAGGTTTGCTTTATAACTTAGTTGTCATTGATTTTTTTTTTTATGTGTTCTGTGAGTGTTTCAAATACATATCTTATCAGATACATATCTCATCCTAGAATTATTGAATATAAATTTCTATATTTGTAATTATATCAGGCTTGTCGATTATTTAGTTTAAACCTTATTGTCTTTGTTACTTTTCAGTCTGCTTAATCTATAAATTACCAAGAGAGACCTACGAACGTCTTCTGCCTGGCTACACTGATCTAATCTTCCTTGTAATTGTTTTATTTGTATATGAAGTTCTGTTTTTAGGTACATACTGTTTTGGGATTGTTTCCCTTGTGAAATGTTCTTTTGATATATAATATCCTTCTTCATCCCTTATAATTAAGATGACTCTGTAATTTATCATTGAAGCAGAGATAATTTTGGTAGCGAAAAGGGACACTAAAGTAATTAATAGGTAGTTCTAAGTGGGAAGTTTATAGCAATAAACATCTGTATTAGCAAAAAAGAAAGATCTGAAGTAAACACCTTAACTTTTTATTCAAGGACTAGAAAAAGAAGAACAAAACCTAAAGTTAGCAGGTGAAGGAAATGATAGAGCAGTGAAATAGAGATAAGAAACAATAGAAAAGAACATCAAAAGTAATAATTGGTTCTTTGAAAAGGTAAACAAAATTGACAAACCTTTAGCTAGACTAACCAAGAAAAAAAAAAGACCCAAATAATATTGTAAGTGGAAAAGGAAACATTACAACTGATACTGTGGAGATACAAAGGATCCTAAGAGATGACCGTGAACAATTATATATCACCAAATTGGACAACCTAGAAAAAAATGGATATTTCTAGACACATACAACCTACCATGACTCAATAATGAAGAAATACAATATTTTTTGAACATACCAATAATATTTAGTAAGGTGATTGAGTTTTCAATAAAAAAATCTCTCAAGAAAGAAAACCCAGGACAAGATAGTTTTTACTGGTGAATTCTCTGAAACATGTAAAGAATTAATGCCAATCCTTCTCAAACTCTTCCAAAAAGTTGAAGAGGAAGGAACCTTCTGAAACTCATTTTATAAGGCCATCACAACTCTGATACTCAACCAAAGTCCGAAGAAGAAAAGAAAATTACAAAAAACCCCCTAATGAATGTAGATGCAAAAGTTCTCAAGAAAACTCAGCAAATCAAATTCAACAGAACAGTGAAAGGATAATACACGATGATCAAGTGGGATTCATCCCTGGGATGCAAGGATGGTTCAACATACACAAATTAATAAGTGTGCTTTGTCACATTAATAGGATGAAAGATAAAAGATAAAAGTCACATCTCAATAGATACAGTTGGCAAAATACAACATACCCTCATGATAAAAACTCTCACCAAATTGGGTATAGAAGGAACATACTGATAAAGACTGTATGCGATAAGCCCACAGCTAACATCATACTTAATGGTGAAAGCTTTCAGGCATCTTCTCTAAGATCAGACAAAGGTGTCTCTCAACACCTGTATTCAACAAATGAAAAAGTATGGTGAAAGTCCTAGCCAAAGTAATCAGGCAAGAAAAAGAAAGAGACCTAAAAATCAGAAAGGAAGAAATAAAATTGTTTGTCTTTGCAGATGATATGGACTTATATATGAAAAAATCCTAAAGATTTCACCAAAAAAGTTACGACTAATCAATAAACTTAGTAAAGTTGTGGGATACAAAGTCAACATATAGAAATCCGTTGCATTTCTTTTCTAAAAATCTTAATTCCAGTATAGTTAATACAGTGTTATGTAAGTTTCAGGTATACAATATAGTGCTTCAACACTTCTATTACTCAGTGCTCATCAAGATAAATGTACTCTTAATCTCCACCAATTCCACCCATTCCCCATCCTCCTCCCCTCTGGCAATCATTGGCTTGTTCTCTAAAGTGAAGAGTCTGTTTTTTGTTTGTCTCCTTTTTTCTTTGTCCGTTTATTTTGTTTCTTAAATTCTGCATATGGGTGAAATCATATGGTATTTGTCTTTCTCTGACTGACTTCATTTAGCATTATACCCTCTAGATCCATCTATGTTGTTGCATATGGTAAGATTGCATTCTTTTTTATGGCTGAGTGTGTGTGTGTGTGTACATATAGTGTGTGTACATATAGTGTGTGTGCATAGAGTGTGTGTGCATAGAGTGTGTGCATAGAGTGTATGTATACATATAGTGTATGTATACACACACACCATATCTTCTTTATCCATTCATCTATGTATGGACAATTAGGTTGCTTCCATATCTTTGGTATTGTAAATAATGCTGCAGTAAACATAGGGGTACATATATCTTTTCAAATTAGTGTTTTGTATTCTTTGGGTAAATACCCAGTAGTAGAATTACTGGAACACATGGTAATTCTATTTGTAATATTTTGAGGCACTTCGATTCTGTCTTCCACAGTGGCTGCACCAGTTTGTATTCCCACCAACCGTGTATGAGGGTTCTTCTTTCTCCACATCCTTGGCAACATTTGTTGTTTCTTGTGTTTTTCATTTTAGCCATTCTGACAGGTGGGAGGTGATATCTCATTGTGGTTTGAATTTGCATTTCCCTGATGAGTGATGCTGAGCATCTTTTCATGTGTCTGTTGGTTGGCCATCTGTATGTCTTTAGAAAAATGTCTGTTCATGTCTTCTGCCCATTTTTTATTTGGATTATTTGTATGAGTGTGTGTGTGTGTGTGTGTGTGTGTTGAGTTGTATCAGTTCTTTATATATTCTGAATACTAACCCTTTATTGGATATGTCATTTGAAAATATGTTTTCTCAATTAGTAGATTGTCTTTTAGTTTTGTTGATTGTTCTTTTGCTATGCAGGAACTTTGATGTAGTCCCAGTAGCATATTTTACTTTTGTTTCCGTTGTCTCAAGAGATGTAACTAGAAAAATGTTGCTAAGGTCGATGTCAGAGAAAGTATTGCCTGTATTCTCTTCTAGAATTTTTACAGTTTCAGGTCTCACATTTAGGTCTTTAATCCATTTAAAATTTGTGTGTGTGTAGTAGGGTGCACGCACGCGTGCCTGTGCGTATGTGTATGGTGTAAGAAAGTGGCCCAATTTCATTCTTTCGCATGTTGCTGTCCAGTTTTCCTAACACCATTTGTTGAAGAGACTGTCTTTTTCCCATTGCATATTCTTTTTTTAATGTTTTTTATTTTTTTAAGTTTATTTTTTAATTTATATCCAAGTTAGTTAGCATATAGTGCAGCAATGATTTCAGGAGTAGATTCCTTAGTGCCCCTTACCCATTCAGCCCATCCCCCCTCCCACAACGCCTCCAGTAACCCTCTGTTTGTTCTCCATATTTAAGAGTCCCTTCTGTTTTGTCCCCCTCCCTGTTTTTATATTATTTTTGCTTCCCTTCCCTTATGTTCATCTGTTTTGTCTCTTAAAGTCCTCATAGGAGTGAAGTCATGTAATATTTGTCTTTCTCTGACTAATTTCGCTTAGAATAATTCCCCCTAGTTCCATCCACGTAGTTGCAAATGGCAAGATTTTATTCTTTTTGATTGCGGAGTAATAATCCATTGTGTGTGTGTGTGTGTGTGTGTGTGTGTGTGTGTGTGTGTGTGTGTGTAATCACATTTTCTTTATCCATTCATCCATCGATGGACATCTGGGCTCTTTCCATACTTTGGCTGTTGATAGTGCTGCTATAAACATTGGGGTGCGTGTGTCCCTTCAAAACAGCACACCTGTATCCCTTGGATAAATACCTAGTAGTGCAATTGCTGGGTGATAGGGTAGTTATATTTTTAATTTTTTGAGGAACCTCCACACTGTTTTCCAGAGTGGCTGCACCAGCTTGCATTGCCATCAACAGTGCAAAAGAGATCCTCTTTCTCCGCATCCTCGCCAACATCTGTTGGTGCCTGAGTTGTTAATGTTAGCCATTCTGACAGGTGTCAGGTGGTATCTCGTTGTGGTTTTGATTTGTGTAGAAATCACTTGCATTGTATAGACACTAACAGCAAGACATCCACAAAAGAAATAATGAAAGCAGTCCTATTCACATTCACAATAGCATCAAGAACAAATACCTAGGAATAGATTTGACCAAAGAGGTGAAGGACCTGTGGACTGAAAAGTATAAGACCCTGATGAGAGAAACTGCGTAAGACACAACTAAGTGGAAATACATTCTGTGTTCGTGTACTGGGAGACCTGATGTTGTTAAATGTATACACCACCCTTAAATCATCCGTAGAGTCAATGCGATCAATACCTATCAAAATTCCAATAGCGTTTTTCACAGAACCAGAAAAAACAACTCTCAAATTTCATATGGAACTTCAAAAGACCCCAAATTGCCAAAGCAATCCTGAGAAAGAATTGAGGGCATGCATTTACAGTCAACTAATATTTGACAAGGGAGCCAAGAATGCTCAACGGAGGAAGGATAGTCTCTTCAATAAATGGTGTCGGGAAAATTGGATAATCACATGCAAAAGAATGAAATTGGACCCTTTTCTAACTGGGCTCACAAAAACTAACTTGAAATGGATTGAAGACTTAAATGTGAGACCTGAAACCATGAAACTCCGGGAAGAAAACATAGGGAAAAAAGTCCTTGACATTGGTCTTGGCAATTATTTTTTGGGTGTGACACCAAACGCAGAAACAACAAAACCAAAAATAAGTCAGACTGCAGCAAACTAAAAAAAAAGGGGGGGGGCAACAACCAACAACTTCCTGCACAACAAAAGAGATCGTCAACAACATGAAATGGCAACCTACAGAACAGGAGAAAATATTTGTAAATCGTATATCTGATAAGGAGTTAATATCCAAAATATGTAAGAAACTCCTACACTTCAATAGGAGGGAAAAAAAGCACGATTATAAGATGGGCAGAGGCACTCAACAGACTGTTCCCAAAGAAGACGTACAAATGGTCACCAGGTACATGAGAACATGCTCAACATCACTAATCCTCAGGGCCATATCATTTAAACCACAACGAGATAGTGTTTCACACCTGTTAGGATTGCTCTTAGGAAAAAAGATAAGAGCTAACAAATGCTGGCGAGGATGTGGGGAAAAAAGGGGAGCAATTGTGCGTGGTTCGCGGGGGGATGTGAATTGGCACGGCCGCTATGGAAAACAGTGTGGAGGTTCCTCAAAAAATCAAACGTAGAACTAGCATATTATCCAGCTTCCTACTTTTGGGTATAGACCCAAAGGAAATGAAAATAGGATTTTGAGGTGTTTATGCTTTCATGTTCATTACAACATTATCACAGGAGGCAAGATACGGAAACACCTAAGCGCTCTTCAGCGGAAGAATAGATACTGATGTCCTACATACACACACACGTACATGCATACACACACAGGCCATGGAATACTATGCAGCCATGGTAAAGACGGGAATCCTGCCATTTGCAACGTGGATGGCCCTGAGGGCACTGTGAAATAAGTGAGACCGAAAGACAAATACCTATGATAGCACTTACACGTGGAATCTGAACTAGCCAAGGTGGGTAGTGAAAACAGGGCTTCTCAGACTATGCAAAGCACAGCCACTGCAGGTTTGATACTGAACCGGAGACATTTTCACCCCGAGTCTGAGCGGAAACAAGCCTCTTCGTTGTCCCATGTATTCGTTAGTTCATTTTTTTCTTCCCGCTGTGCCTGCGACGGTGAGAGGACCTTTGGTATTGAGGGTGTCTGTTCCAACGACACACCTTTGCGTTGACCTTGTTGCCTATCCTCCTTGGACAGTTTAAAATCTCAACCTCCCGATTACTACATGGTCGAATTCTCTCTATTCTAGAGTTACTGTGATATCAACCCTCCCCTTGGGGAAGAGGCCTGTTATAGAAACCCAGTGAACTGAGCTCAACAAAATGGGCCATATGCTCTGGGCTGCACCTTTGTAGAAGCATGGGAAAACACAGAAGGGGGGCTTTGAATTTCCAGTCTTTCTGTTTTCTTTGTAGCCTTAGCATTTTGGAGTGAGACGGTGTAGAACAAAGGTCTAGCTCCTTCGTTTACAAATAATGCAGATCCCTTTCCCACCAGAAGGCAAAGGTGGCCAAAGTCAGTGCAGATACGACAGATATCTTCTGTCTGCTGGGAGCAGTGTGAGGAGGTGGGGGTTGGATAAAGAAGCCGGGATCGGGGGCGCCTGGGTGGCACAGTCGTTTAAGAAGCCGGGACCAGGCAATGAGGGCCCGCAGAGCCCAAGTGAAGGAGCTTAGATCCATGTTTCCTACATGAGTAATTTATGACACCCTCCAACTTTATCTTTCAGTAAAAAATTCTCAAAATCTCCCTGTGTCGACTTCAAATGATTTCGTTGTAATTTTACTTAAATACATACAGCTATAAAACCAGGCTTAGGTCCTTATGTTTATAGCTTCTATGTAACCATGAAGCCAAAGCAGATTTATAAATTGTATTCAAATAAGACTGCAAACTAAACAGATCAAATAAAAAATTGGTTCAGGGTGTCAGATCAAGTTGTTTTGGGGAAGCAAAATTGCTGCTCTCCATGCGACAATAGCACTGCGATCAGGTAGAGTGTTTTGAGTTTGACCTACTTGTGTTGTATGTCAGAAACGACTCAACGACCATTTTTCTCTATTTAAACATGATGAAACCTTAATTTGTGCGGCGATGTGAAGTGCTTCAACCTGCATTTGGCCCAAGACATCATTTATCCAGTGTTTGTCTCTGGTCTCGCGCTCATTAGTCTGGGGAAATTACCTGGAGCCCATGTGGTTGTTAGGAAATGTAAATTCAGGCACTAGAATTTCAGGTACTTGGTTTTAAAATGGAAATCCAGACAATCCAGAATATAATTGTATGAAAAAATTATAAACATCATTGAAATGAAAATAGGAAAAATCTTGTTGAGATTTTGAAGCCTTTCCTCAATATGTCCGAAAGCCTCCCGAGTCTCCAGTCGAGGGCGCATCCGTTATCCCAAAGATGATTTAGTATTTAGGGTACTTCAAGTGACAAACTGGAAGGATACCAGAGGAGGGGACCAGAGTGAAGGCAGAAAAAAAGCGAGAAGACTGAGACAAGATATCCTAAAGGCCAACAGTGACTGTGCCCAGGTTGGCAGGGGATGGGTGGGGGACACTGCAGGGTGTGCTGGGGTGCCCCACCCAGATCCCCTCTCTAGGCCAGTGCAGCTGCTGGGAATGTCTGGTGTGGTTCCCAGCTTCATCCTCTGGGAATTACCCTCAGTGACAAGGAACTGCCTTGCTTGATGTTATACTCCTTTCTAAGGATCCACTCAGGCCGATGTGAGGACACGATCTCAATTTGGGGCAACACTGAAGGGCTGTCTGAGCTCTAGAGCCCTGTGTAGCCGGGCCTCAGTGGAAACTGTATTGTGGGTCAGCTTCTCTCCGCCCAGTTCTGTCATCGTCCCTTCTAGCGGGCGCATCTCTCGAGAGTTCTCACCAATACAATTTCTGCTTGCAATTCCCTACCCGGGAATCTGAGTCTAGAGAGCCCAGTCTAAGACAGAGATTAATGCCATCTGTGCACAGAGCAGATGAGTGTTCACTCCTGTAGCCTTAGTGCTTAGCACGATGCCTGGCACCTAACGCAGACTCAGTAAATACTTGTTGCGTGAACGAATGAGTGACGGGTTCGAAGAAGTCAAGGATGACTACCACAATTCCGGCTTTGGATATTGATTAGGGGCAACTGGGGGGGGGGGGATATGATGAATTTAGATGTTACAAGTTCTCTGACATTTATTGCCTTGATTATATGCTTTTAGTCCTCACCCCGGGCCGTGTACATAGCCCCTGACTAGACGTTGTATCCCCGCCTCCCAAGTACACCTAGTTTGGTTTTCTTGAGGTGGCTAGAGCTTCAGTGCGTTCCAAATGAGTCATAAGACAGTGTCCGTGAGAATGAGATCTGTGGATTACTCCCCGATATCCCAATCTGGTAACCTGTAGTTGAGATTCTAAGTCTTTGATGTCTGGCTATACTCAGGAGTGATGAGTCCAGATTTAATGGGCCTCATTGTGCATCAATACATAAAGTGACAATAATTAGATTGCATGAGGGGAGGAAATGCTTGGTTCTCTGATTGTCCCAAAGTTCATTTCTGGAGGTGTCCAGGGAGTGCTTTCATGGTGGAGACAAGAGCCATTACCATTTTAACGAGCCCAGTCTCCCCGTAGTTTACGGCTTCTTTTCACCCACGGCAAATCAGATGGGCAATTGCTTTCTCTTTGAAGGTGGCCTTTCTGGGATCCAAGATTAGGTCAGACACTCCTCCCCACTGTCAGGAAGCCTCATAAAGATCCTTCCTTTAATTGGAATTCTAGGCCATTAAGTAATGGCCTAATTTGCTGCCATGGACTGTTTCTTGTATTAACGTTGCCAAAGGTAAGAAGCAGACCAGGTTGGGGTATGGGTCTTCTGCTGTGTTCTGTTTCTTAAAGGGTCAGGTTTGTGTTTCTGGAACAGAATAGTTGAATATACTTTGACGAGGAGGAGTACAGGGAGTGGGGGTGGAGACACTTCAATAAAACAGAATTAGGGAAATGAGGAGGTAGCTGGGCCCTTGTAGGGAGTTAAGTACCCGCTGCTCTGTGCTTTGTACATGATAATGTGGGGAAGGGGGCGCTAATCTAAAGTCGCAGAGCTGATGGGCAGTTGAGCAGAACCTGGGCCAGCTGGGGTACCAATGCCATAGCACCCCAGGAATTGTGATTGTGTTGCAGGAATTGTGAGGTTTCCCTTATCCCCACCGACAGAACGATCTGTTTGCCTTGGGAGTAGAATCTTCGGGCAAGGGACCAAGGGGTAAAGTTGAACTGTTGGTAGAGGTTCCCTATTCCTAATTATGGGTCACTGTCCCCTTTCCTACCCTAAGAGAGGTCTGCGAATTGCATCTGCCAAAGAAAATCTTAACCAGGAAATAAACTTCCCAGGTTAACAGTGCAAGCTTGAGAAATGTCTTAGGTCACTGGAATTTGAATTTCTGATCAAATTCTGGATGAATCTGAGGGGCCCGCAGAGGACCCAGCCTTCTGTAATCCACGATCATGGTCATTACTGATGTTCAGGCTTCCTGCTGCAGGTTCCTCCCTGGAACCTGCTTTTAAGATAGCGAGAGCTCTAGATGGCATTCGGTCCCAGCCACTGCCCCCAGACTGTCACTCTACGTAAATCCCTTAGTCCTGCTGGATCCCTCAAACAAAGCTAACCTGCCATCTGACACCTGGGCTTGTCACCTTTAATTCCAGGCCTCGGAGCTGCCGTCTCCAGGGAAATAAAGGGAGGATTTCTCCTCTGTCCTCACCTACTCTTGACATCTATTATTCCACCCATGGGCTTCTGCCCCAAGGGGCCCGCAGCTGTACTCTCTACTCTCCTGGGTGTCCACGTAAAGCCACTCCCGAGTTTCGACCTGCCCATTTTGCTGTTTTAATTTTTTGGGCGTAGGATCCCGTGGCAATAAAATAGCTCCTTTTTGGAAGCTGTTTCTGTCGGAAAGCTTGCAAACAAAGAGAGTCTTTGAAAAAGAAGCTATTTTCTAATGGCTGAGTTTCAGGTATCATGAGGGCTACACCTGAAGCATTTTGGGGCAGAGGAGTTATTTCCAAGGTGCCCCAACCCCTGCCTTTACCCCCACATACCTAGCCTGGAGAGGGTGAGTTTGCTTTCTCCTTCCCTTAACCTTTCAGTGGTTGAGCAGATAGTTGGCTGGGTGATTGATCCAGGCTATCCAGGGGAAATAACATTTCTGTTACATGATAGGGGCAGGGCAGAGTGAGTCCATAAACCAGGGGATTCTTTGGGTCCTTGTAATACTTTGGCCCAGAGATTATTATGTACACATTTTAATGTATTGATTAAAGCAAGGAAAACAAATGTATGCTAGTAAGTGTATGTGTATGCATGTGTATTATAGATCCATACACATAGAGGTATATTTCTTGTATGTATGTGTATGTATGTACATATACATGTTTCTTGTGTGTATATATAGTCGGTAGAGCAATCTCACCAGATAAAGCAACCAGTACTGGTTGAAAGTTAAAGGAACATGGGATAGGTGGGATAGGAAAGAAGTTAGAAGCCCACTTCCGGCCTTAGGACCGGTGGCAGAAACAAGGATTACAGTAGCTTCTCACGTTTTCTTCCTTGCTCTGTTAGACATTTATTTATATGCATCACCTAACTTAACTTTTGGCCTCTTTCTTTCTTTCGCTATTTTAAGATGCCTTGTTGGTGGTTAACTGCACAGTGTAATCCTCAAATTATGGGCTACCAAGATGGGAATGATGGAATTAGGAGGGTGAATGAAAGCCACTCAGTGGGTGACAGGACTTTGGGTCTTCCCTCTCGGGGAGAGGTGAAACGCTTCCGTTTGTACGAGACATGGTTGCTTATGTTGGCCATTGTTGCTGGTGGTGCTGGGGGGATTCACTTGTGCAGAAGGTGTATTTGGGTGACGAGGGCCGAAGGGGTGGACTGTGGTAGACGCAGCGAATTGGTTCTCCCAGCTGCTGTTATCTTCCTTCCAGACGTGGAGGCTGGGAAGCTATTAAACTACATTCCCAAGACTCCTTTGCAGCCAGTGTTCTGTGAATAAATGGGGTTCTGCCAATTGCACGCACTCATGCAAAACTGGAAGGTGGAAGTGATTCGGAGTCCACCTTCTTACCTCTGTTGCCCTGGCAAGCAAGGTAATAAAGATGCGGGTGCTTAGAGGCATCTATGGCCGCTGGACTCCCCAGTTCGCTCTCTAGTCATCAGCTTCATGGGTACCCCAAGGCAGCCATGGCAGGAATAGTGGGGGCAGCGGCAGCAGCTTCCTCACCTCTGGGTCACCGGGTCACAGTGGTGTGTCCTTGAACTCAATAGTCTTGTGGTATGCCGGTCTCTTCCATTTCTCCAGCCTTTCCAATATGTGGTAAGCGACTTAGTATGTTAAGTATCTTTTAGTTTGAAGCGTCTAACGGTGGCTTCCACTTCCTGTATCGTACTCTGGTTTTTAGGCATAGCTTGGAGAGTCCTTTCTATGGAGGAATAGAGAATCAGGATGATTAATAATCTCCACCTTTGTGAACTGGGTTCAAGGATTCCTTTTCTCAAAATTTGTTTCGGCCACCCCCAGGGCGCCTCACTTGACACATTCCTAACATACACACGCATTTGTTTTGGTAGGGTGCGATGCAAGGAGCACTACACTGGGAGTCAGCCTAAATTAGGGCGGTGTATCTCTAAGCTGTGTGGCTTTGGGCAAACTGGACAGCTTTCTTGAGCTTCAAGCTCATCATCTGTAAAACAAGGATTGCAATCTTCCCCACTTGACTCCTCTCAGGGATGCTATAAGTAAGCAGCATCAATAACAACAGCTATCATTTATTTAACGAATACTTAGAGTTGTCTATGTTCTCAGCTCCGTGTCCAGCACCAGGAAACACAGCAGAGCACGACCAGCGGTATGCTGGCGAACCAGCTTGCCAAAACGAAAAGCCCCGATTCGGAGCATTTGCCAATTTCTGTGGTGTAAACACTCCCACTGTGGCTGGTTTCAAGCTAGTGACCTCGTCGGATGCTCTCTGATGAGCTCTAGCCGGCTGGCTCCAGCGGACGAGCGGCACACAGCCTTGCACGGGGTGAAGGTTACAGCCCAGAGGGGCAGAGTCAGCCATCAAACGTGCAGTCACCTGCTTACAGGTTGGGATAAGCACAGTACAGGCAAAGGACAGCGTGTCATGGGAAAGTGATATTGGTAACGTTAATCTGGTGACTGGCTAAGGAAGATGGGACGTTTTAAGCTAGGACCCGAAGGATAGAAGGGAGTCACTCAGGTAATGAGAGGGAGGAATGAGAGGCATGAAGAGCATCATCCCGGGAGGAGGAAACAGCGCGTGTTTCCAGAACGAGCGTGGCTGTTGGAAGGAACACGGTGAGCCCGTGGGATGGTGGGTATGTGAGACTGGAGAGGGCAGCGGGGGCCAGGTCGTGCTGAGCCTGGCAGGCAGGGAAAGAAAGGGTGGTGGGTTTAAACCAAAGTACCCTGGGGCGCCTCCGAAAGTTGTGTGCGTGGCCGTGACGTGACCTCCCCAGCTCCAGCCTGGAGAACGGATCCACTGGGCAGACGGGGGAGGAGTGACACTATTTACGAGGCCCCTGCACGAGTGCACGGCAGATGCTGCCTGTAACCGAGCTGGGGGCAAGCGGCCCCGTTCAAGTTAACCTGTGGAGGTAGAGTTCTCAGCGACTGAAACTACAGAATGTTAGTTATTTTTATTTGAAAATTACCATACAATAGAATTGACTTTTTTGGGGGGCCGCACAGTTTTAGAAATTTAAACACCTGTAGATTCTTTTTTTTTGCTTGTTTTTAATTTATTTTTGTTTTATTTTCTTAAAGTTTATTTATTTGGAGGGAGGGAGGGAGGGAGGGAGGGAGGGAGGAAGAGAGAGAGAGAGAGAGAGAGAGAGAGAGAGAGAGAGAGAAAATATCCCGACTAGGTTCCGTGCTGTCAGTACAGAGCCCAACACAGGGCTTGAACCCACAAGCTGAGATCATGACCTGAGCCGAAATCAAGAGGCGACTGCTTAACCGACTGAGCCATCCAGGGGCCCCTAAATACCTATGGATTCTTGGAACTAGCACCGTCATCAGGATTCGGAACAGTTGCATCACCCCCAAAGTCTTCCTAGTGTTCGTTCTACTTCTGTAGTCACGCCGTCTCTCTCCGGGCCTAACAGAGCTGGACGTGGCGTGGGAATCGGAACCCAGACATGATGAGTATCCACTCGGACCCCAGTTATGTTCCTGGTAGTCCTTCCGTATTCAGGAGCATCCAGCCAGACCCAGCTTCGCCCAGAGGGTTACTTCACCTTTGGGGCCCGAGGCAGCTTCCCACTATATCAGTATCCTCAGTCTCTATCTCCGTAGGCACGGAGGATGCGGGCAAAGCCTGCAAGAGCCGCCTGAGCTCACCAAAACTTTCCACATCCCGAGATACATCCACAAAGTCAGTAATGGGGGAAGGCAGTCTATTTTTAGGCACGTAAATAATTTAGGTCAGAATATTCCAGGTAGCATTATATTATAGCTGGAAACAAACCTCAATTTGGAGGGTTATAAAATGATTTCAATAAACATCATTGCTAAAAGCATAAGCATTTTAATTAGCTCATCTGTAACTCCACAGGGCCCACCGAGATATAAGTATACATATATATTCATAATATAGATTGTTGTGAGTATGTTTCTTATCCGTTGCATCTCTCTCTGTCTTCCTTTCCCGTTATTGTCCTGTCACAAAGTGTCTTATTTTTTGAGTGAAAGAAAGGTGCTGCTTATTTGTATTCTGGGGTCATGGAAAACGGACACGATTTTGTTTTTGTTTTTTTTTTTTTCCCAGAAAGGGGATAGGACCCAGGATGGCTCACATCATCTCAATTCCCCAAAGAACTTCAAGTATCATTTCACCGAGAGTTGCAACTTGCTTGTTCCCTGGGTCCAGTGAGGAGCGGGTCCAGTTGCCCGAGTCTTGTTAGTAAGGTGCCAGAACACCGGGAAATGCATTACAGATGAGCAGCTAAACGTGGGGAAGGGGAGGGGTGCCCGGGTGGGTCAGTCGGTTGAGTGGTCAACTTCAGCTCCGGTCATGATCTCGCGGTTCATGGGTTCGAGTCCCGCGTTGGGCTCTGCACTGACAGCTTAGACCCTGGAGCTGCTTTGGATTCTGTGTCTCCCTCTCTCTCTGCCTCTCCCCCACTCACACTCTGTCTCTCTCTCTCAAAAACATTAAAAAAAGTTAAAAAAAAAAAAGTGCGGAAGGGGAAGAAGGGGAGAAACCTTCTTCCCAGAAACTTTCTTACCAGGAACCTTCCTAAGGGATGGGTAGGGGTCTTCCGAGGAACCCTGTGAGACAGGCTGTGATCTCCAGACTCTATAGATGGGAAAACCAAGACTCAGTAATTTTCTAAGGCTGTGTGGTTGTGTCTTGAGCCTGGAACTCAAGCCTGAGAAGGAGGTGGACTGTATCAGAAGCCAGCAGTGTCTCTGGCTTCCAGAGGTGCTTGAGTGAGCACTAGGATTTTGAAAGATCGTAGCAAGAAACACGGAGAGACAGGAGGAAACACAAGGCAAAAATAAAAATTACAGGTAGAAAGGAGAGGGAAACAATGGCAACCCTGGATATCTGTACCAGTAACAACATCTGCAAGACCCTTTGGAGTTTGCAATGTTCTTTCATAGCCACTGACTCTCATGATTTGGGAGGCAGTGGTAGAAAGAACTCCGGTTTGACGACCATTTCTGAGTCGTGGCTGAACAAGTTGCATGGGCAGAGAAACGGTCCTACCCCAGATTTGGGACTAAGCTTCGTTTTGCTTATCCTATATAACCCACTACCCCAAGACTTAGCGGCTAAAAACAACGACAGTTTCTTTCTCACGGTTCTGTGGGCTGACCAGATAGTTCTCTTGCTTCATGTGGTATCGGCTGGAGTATGGGGAGGCTGGTAGGCCCCAAGTGGCTTCACCAACATGGCTGCTAGTTGGTGCTTCCTGCTGATTGAAGGCTTGTTGGGGTGGTTGGCTGGGGGCCTTTGTCCTTTTCCATGTGGGCCTTTCCACACGGCTGCTTGGGCTTCACAGCGTGTAGCTGGGTTCTAGGGAGTGTTCCAAGCCTCGATGTGCAAGCACTTACCAAGCCTCCACTTGTGTCATGCTTGCGGACATCCCATTGGACAAAGGTAGTCAAATGACCAAGTTCTGAGACCATGTGACAGAGGGCTACATAAAGACATAAATACTTGGACGTGTGGTTCATTGGGGGCCACTGAAGTAATAGTAATAAGTCTACTACCATCTCAAAGAACTTGCTTAGAATCTCTAAGAATCGGCACCCATCTGAAGCTTCGTGCCCCACCACAACCTGCTTGACAAGCTCCTAGAATGTTCCTTCTGGTACTGGGTCACGATTGGCCTGCTACTTTTACCCATTGGTCTTGCCCACTCAGTGCAGGACACTGCCAGGCGTGAGCAACACAGATGATATAGGGGCCCTGTCTCTCTCTTAAAATAAAATAAAAACATAAAAAAAAAATTGAAAGGACAAAGGAACTCTGAGTGGAGAAGAAGTCCAGGAGAGACCACTGTCAGGCAGACAGACCATGGAGGTCCGTGTTCTCCTTTGTCCATTCAGGGGACCAGGCCCTTTCTCAGGTGAACTTTCTCTGACTGTCCCTTGGCGTCCCTTGAAATAAAGTGTATTTAGACCCCGTGCTTGTTTGTCCCTTCCCCTCATGTGCTCTCTGTGGAATTCATTATCTCTGATTTAGTAAAGTGCATTATACACCCGAGGAGTCCGCTAAAGTAATTCCGGCTCATCAGCTAATATCACCCTCCTCTCCAACTACTTCCCTTGGAGGAATCGGCAAAGATTAGACTGGACCCGCTGCTGTGAGCAATACCTCGCAAAGGAGAGAGGTAAAAACTAGAGTACGGAGTCCTCAGCTCTTGGAAGGGATTATCCAGGACATGAAGGGAACAGACTTTGCTTGCTTTGTTGTTGTCATTGTCTCCTCTGCTCGTATTTTCCGCTGAGACCTCTGTGAGAGGTGGTCTTGCTCAGACTGGGTCCTGCCCAGCCAGCCCAGTTGTGCAGGATTGGAGACTTCAGCCCAGCGTCTTGGCTTGAGTCAGGTTAAAGCACCAGGCACGACACTGGGCATGCAGGGAACAGTCGGTAGATGACTGTGGAGTGAGCAGGTGGGGTGGGGGGCTGGGAAGCGGAGTGGGACTGGATTGAGTGCTGTAGTCTGGTCCTTGACCTGTCGCTAAGCATCCCAGCACTTTTTTCTGTGGCTTTGATGTTCTTTTCTGGGAAATGGGAGGTGCAGAGGTAGCCTGGGGACCCTCGGCCTTCCAGAGTCCTGTGATACTGCTCCGTGTGGAGGAATTAGAACTGTGGTCATCAGATGTGGCGGTGTTTAGAGACGTGTGTTAGCTCAAGGCCAGCTCTCTGCTGGGGTGATGGCAGAGTGGAGATGGGTGCCCCATGTGACCTGATGCAGGTCAGTAACTCTCTGGGGGGCACTTGACTCTTCTCTACAATGAAGAGACGGTGGCTGTTTTTCCCAATGTGTCCTCCATTAGCTGCTCTGCCGAGCAAGGATCCTTTATGATTACCTGGGCAAAGATCAGTGGTAGAACATTCTCGGCATGGTCCTTGGGATGCTGGGGATGCTCGTTTTCTGAAGCAGGCTGTCAAGATGGGGAGAGCCACCTTATAGTCATGAGCTCTGTGGGACCCTCCTACAGTTGGAGTAAAACTGAATTTGGGCAGTCAAGGGGCTGTTGATTCTGACTCTTTTAGAATTGGAGTCAGTTTTAGGGATGATGGAGTACAGCCCCTGCATTCTTCTTGGGAGCCCTAAGAGTTGAAATGAACCGCAACTTAGCAAATTCAAGGTTAGGCTCAGATTCTGGTCACTTAAATGGGAATTTTTTCCTATTCTAGGCCTACTTATGCCTTCAAGGGGAAAAAAAAAAGCGAATCGTAGTTCTACAGATTTCCCTTTCTCTGACCGACTTATTTCCCCTCACGTTATGCCCTCCCTCCATCCGTGTCATTGCAAATAGCAAGATTTCATTCTTTTTTATGGCTGAGTAGTATTTCATCAGGTACACTTAACAGTGATGATTATGGAGTAAGGTAGAGAATTGCTCAATCACTGTATTGCACACCTGAAACTAACACAACACTGTATGTTAATCGTACTGGAATTAAAAAAACAGTTCCATAGATTTCCAATGCCGGTATTGAGGAGGCTGTCTGGGGCCCAGCACACAGCAGATGCTCAAAAAATGCTGATCAAAGAAATGGGTATATCCAGTTCTATGAGCTGTAACCGTTACAGGCTCTTCCAACAGTAAGGCCTACGGCACGTCTCATTGATCTCAACCTAGCGCTCACTGCCCCTCACTCACTGATCCCAACCTAGCACGCATTGCCCCTCACTGAGCCTTTTGGTAAATACTTCAGAGATGTTTTCCTTTTATTTATTTTAGAGACCGTGTTCTTATCTCCGTGCCTTTGTCTTACAATGACAAGACCTAAATACAGAGATACTATGGCTCATGTGCAAAAACTAGGTCACTTTCAAATAGATTTATGGGATCAGTCCAAGGGCAGGTATCTGCAAAATCTTGATTTGGGATTTAGAAAGAGGTGTGCAGGGAGAAAATGATGTATCTTTATTGATTTAGGAAACAGTAATGCCAAAAGTTATTTACAAAAGTCTCACTCCTTTCGTATTCCTAACAACTCATTTTCATTGTGATTAATTCGCTACTTCTGTCCTCAGTAAGGGTATTACAAATTTAATTGATTTTGAAGTCACTGATTTTGAAGTTAATGAAATTGTTTATTTCAGTAACTTCACTTTCGTTTCTTTTCTTCACCATTAAACTTGGTGCCACGAATCCCCTAACAGCCGGAGGGACTAAAAGTAAGAGAGCCCCGTTCTCTGGAAGTTTTCCAATGTTGTGTCCTGGAAAATATACCAGCTCAAGAAGTCTCTCCGGCTCCTTCTCCTGAACGATGTTTTCTTTATGACTCCATATTTGTCTTATGGTTTAAGAAGGGGTTTCTGCTCTGCTTAAAGAACACTTGACTGCTTCTCATTGTCCCCATGAGGAAGCCCAAACGTTTAGCGTGGGCTACTGGGCTCTCGATGATCTGGCTGTCAGTGTGCCCCTTCTTATTGTCCTGCCACACACACTCTGTTCCTTTGCTGTAAAGCGAGTTGCCTCAAAGCTTTAGGTATTATTTCATGGTCTCTGTGGGTCGGGAATCTGGGCATGGCTTAGCCGGTCTTCTCCTTCAGGGGCTCTCCTCCCACAGGGTGCAGTCAAGGTGTCGTCTGGGGCTGCGATCATCTCCAGGGTCAACAGGACCAGGACCTACTTCCCAGCTCGCTCATGTGGTTGTCGGCAGGATTTCACTTCCTCTCGGCCTCAGCTCTTTGTTGGATGTTGGCTTGAGATCACTTTCAGTTCCTTGACTTCTCATTGAAGACAGCATACAATGAGGGAGAGAGGGAGGGAGGGAGGGAGGGAGGGTGAGAGAGAGAGAGAGAGAGAGAGAGAGAGAGAGAGAGAGAGAGAGAGAATGAATACCCACAAGATGGAAGTCAAGTTGTTTTGCAACCTAATCACAGAAATAACATCCCATTACCCTTTTTCTCTCTCTGTTCATTAGAAGGAAGTCACTAGGGTGAGCAGACCCCAAAGGGGAGGAGGCTGTGCAAGAACGCGAACACTGGGAGGTGGGGCTCATCGGGAGTCATGTCAGAGGCCGCTGACCACACATAGTATTAAACAAATTTTTTTTAATGTATATTTTTGAAAGCGAGTGAGCGAGAGACAGAGCATGAGCAGGGGAGGAACACAGTGACAGGGAGACACAGAATCCGAAGCAGGCTCCAGGCTCCGAGCTGTCAGCACGGAGCCCGACGTGGGTCCTGAACTCACGAACCGTGAGATCGCGACCTGAGCCCAAGGCAGACGCTTGACCGACTGAGCCCCCCGGGCACCCCTCACAAATAGTATTTATGGGTAACAATTACTGGGGAGGTGCTATGTAGCTGGCATCCTGCTAAGACATTTTCCATGCAATCCGCCCAGAAATTCATTTTGAGCAGAATTTCCATCCTAGGGCTCCGAGACGTTAAGTAGCTAGAGGCACAGAAGGGTTCAGGGAAAGGCAAGTGGCAGTGGCAGGATCTGAGCCCTGGTGGTGCTGTCTTGGGACGGGAGTCACCTTCTTCACCTCTTCGTTCTTAGAGCTCAGCGCAGGCTCTATGACATTGGAGCCTGTGGGTACTGACTGCTGCTAAATGAACCGATGAATGGGTTCAGGCCTGGGTCGCCCTATAGCTGCTTTTGCCCAAACTCTGGTTTTAGGCCTCGATCCAATCTAAATAATAAATACATTATCATGTGGTTAAACAAAACGAAGTTATGTTTCATCGTTGGGGGGAACCCTGAATTTCAGGCACAGGATCCAGGAGGGAAGGCAGAGCTCTGTAAATTGTTCTCAGGTGCTGCAAAACAGACTTCGTTACTACGGAGAACTTCAGAAAACCGTCCAAGCAACTGGGGTGTCAGAACCCATGAAGAGAGATTGCGGGGCTGTTACAGACTGTCACAAATCCAGGAGGACTGTTAGGGTGGCGTTTGGAAGGCGGGGCACGTGACTGACTGCTGGCAGTGGTGAGCGATTAACAGGACCAGGCAAATGCCTCGCTCAACGACGTCCGGGCAGAATGGATTGAGGGTCAGCCACGCAGGGACCGGGGACTAAGAGATGGCTCCTTCCTGCCTCCACAGTTTCAGTGGTCACTGACGTTGGGCTAATAGTTGGGTGGCCACCGAGCTGGCACGTTCTCAGGGGTGGGTCTCCCCTTCCTGGGATGTGGCTGTCTACTGTTGGATCTCTGCGTCTTACTTTCCGGGGTTCCTTCCAGTGGTGTTCCCTTCCCCCTTCTCCCGGACACTTCTTTGGTCCACGCTATTGTTTGTGTTCTGAATTAATACCGTGGATACAAATGAAGCTAATTGGTTTCTCTCTTTGCAGCTGGCACAGGAAGCATTTTGTCCCCGAGGTGCCTTTTGCACAACTGACCTCATACATTATTTATTGGTTTTATAATTTAGCCCAGCCTTTCAGATGCCCTCAGGATGTCACCTGCTCATGGGCATTATTATCTCCAGTTTATGAATCAGGGAAGGAGGCTTAGAGAAGGCAGTACAGGGGATTTCCCAGGGTTGCACAGCCAGTAAATGGGAGATGATAATGCAGGCTTTCTTGCTCTAAATTCTGAGCTATTTCCATTCCCAGTCCTGCTCTCGTGCTGCTTCCCCAAAGAGTCACAGTCAGGGGACTCCCATTGCACTGCCCCCTCGATTGTATGGTCACATCTGGGATGTGCTATGCTGTTGGATAAGTTCTGGCCGTGATGACACAGAAGCTTAAGAGAAGCTGAATAAAGAAGGAAACTTAAAGAAAGAAGGCACCAAACAAAGCAGGAGCCTGGAGGGATTGTGTCCCGCCTCCCATCTTTGGAAAAAACGAGTGATTCAGTGACTTGGGAGACTTGAGGCACAGCTGGGAAAGTGGCCGATGCCGTGACCAGTACCAGTCTCCATTTCCAGTCTAGGCCACATCCTTGTCCATCATCTTTTCACTGGAACATCTCTCTCCCCGATGAATGGCTGCTTGGCTGGGTGACAGAGGCCGTTGTTCTGTCGTGGACAACATTCGGAGGTCAGGGGCTTGGTGGGAGGTCTGGAATGCAAACGGTTAACAGCCCCCACAATGGCGCACGGCCTGATTCATCTTCAACCTAAAAGTTCGATCGATAGATTAAACACGTAATTAGGAGCGGTGCGTATGCCCTTGTGGTACGTGTTGTATTTTCTCTTTCCACTTCCGCTCACTCCACGGGGACTTTTTAGAGTCCTACAGATGGCCTCTCGGGACCCCAAAAGCCTTGCTCTGCTGGAGTGTTCATTGTTGTCTGCCTTGGCCCTGCTTGGCAAGGTCTCTTCTTCCACTAGCAGGAGAATGAGTGAGTGGGTGAGTGGGTGTCCCAGGCCACATGTCACCTCCAAGGAGCGTCTCTCCAGGGAGAGACGGGAATCATCTTGCATCTGTCCTGGGTCTGGCTAGTTCACGTCTGCTGCGCAACACGTTCAAAGAAACCACCACATAAGGGGATATTAACTCCACGAGGCCAAGACCCAGATTTATAGTAGACATTTGGTAAGTCTTCACTGAGCTTACACCATGGTCAGGCTCTTGGGTTGGGCAGGTGCCGTGGGTTAGGGTTAGGGGTAGGGTTTGGGTTAGGGTAGGGTTAGGGTATGTGAAGTCAAACTCTCAACCCTGGTACCAAAGGGGGGCAGCTCCTTTCCTCCCTGCCTAATTCTCAGGAAGAGTTGGATGCATGGAAATTATCCGTGTCCTGAGCAGAGGCGCTGGGAATGGAATGGCATAAGCTCCCTGGGGCAGTGTGGGACAAAGATGGATGAGCACACTGTCCGCTGGACTTTTCCACAGCCTTCGGGACCCAGATGATCCTCCTCTGCCTTCTTCTAGAGGACATGACATCCCGCTTTCCCAGGGTACTGCTCTTCCCCAGCTCTCGGTGGTTAATTTGTGTACGTTCCATTATTTCAGTTCCACCGCCACACCTCATTTACAGTGTTGTGTAAATGTTCCCAGGGGCCACTGAGAGAGTCCTCCACAAACAGGAAGCTGTTCTAGACTCTCTCTCCCAGCATCTTACTGCATTCTGCTGGCCTATCCGTAGGAATGTTGGGATGGTTCCGACTTACCCTTTGGTGGGATAGGGAATGGAAAGTGTTACCGGGGCACTAGCTTGAGTCAGGATGACCAGGGGACCCGTGAAGGCAGCTTGAGCCAAACTGTCTTTTTTTTTTTATCATCTCTTGTTCTCACCCAAAGATTGAGATAGGACCTACTGCTAAGGAAATGGGCAAGTCGAAACTCTTTCTAAAGGGATTCTTAAAAATAACTCTGTACAGACTATGCTATAGAAAAACATCTAGAGAGAAAGGACTCATTGTTTCTTATTAAATTTAAAGGACTCTTTCTGGGGTTATAAATAAGTTCTTCATCACTCACTTGAAGGTAATAAAGCTTGTAAATTTTTGCTGTCAAGTTTTATGTCCCTGCTTGCCTTCTTCTGCCATCCACCTGTGTCTCGCTTTACCTTACCTACCACCAGTTGGTGTGTGTTTAAGGAATGAAAAATAATTTTAATATTTGCCAAAGTAAAATATAATTAGGTTGGTAAATCTGCTGTTGAAAAGGGCATGAACAAAATCCCCAGACTAAATATAAATTATTTCTGGATTGACTTCTGCTTTCAATTATTTCTGTTATCTGTCTCTTCTGTTACCATGGGTAATCAGAAGTTGATCATATTAAAAAAAAAAAGCCAAAACAGAGCACAATAAACAATGAAACACAACTAGGGGAGAAGGTAAGAGGAAAAAAAATGCATATGAGCTGTATAGGTGTGCTCTGTTTATCATCACTCCATCCATCCATCCATCCATCCATCCATCCATCCATCCATCCGGTATTTAGTGTGTCTACACATGAAAGCATGATTCCAGGAATTGCGCTACAAATATATCCTGGTTGTGTGGTCTATGAAGCTCACAGTCTCTCCAGGTTCTCGTTGCTCATCCCTGTAACAGGTTTTCAAATCCCTCCCTCAGGTGGTTGCTAAATACCTGGAACAATGCCTGGTACCTAAAGTTCCATAAATACTAGTTGTTTCCCTTGTTTTCGTCTTCCTTATCTGATACTCACCTTTAAGAAAAGTTACTTTAAAATGGAGCTCACCATGACCTTCCCATTGTGCCACTCTAAGAGAAGTAATTGAAGAAAATTACAGGAAACACTGTGGCAAATAAGAGAGCTCAGGGCCTTTCTTTCTTTCTTTCTTTCTTTCTTTCTTTCTTTCTTTCTTTCTTTCCTTCTTTCTTTCTTTCTCTCTTTCTTTCTCTTTCTCTCTCTCTTTCTTTCTTTCTTTCTCTCTCTCTCTCTCCTTTCTCTCCTTTCTTTCTTTCTCTTTATTTCTCTCCTTCTTTCTCTCTTTCTTTCTCTCTTTTTCAAGAGAGATTGAGGGAGCTCACATGTGAGTAGGGGAGGGGCAGAGGGAGAGGGAAAGAAAGAATCTCAAGCAAGCTCCAGGCCCCACATGGACCCCATGTGAGGCCAGGTGCAGGGCCAGTCCCATAATTGTGAAATCATGACCTGCGCTGAAATCAAGAGTTTGGACACCCAACCAACTGAGCCACCCAGGTGCCCCAAGGGCTCAGGGCAGCTTGAATGTTAATGTTTTCCAAAGATTCCTCAGTTCTTCAGAAGATGACACTCAGAACTGGAGAATCCTGTGTACTTGGCCAAGCCAGACGTCCATGAGATATCACCTCTGCATTCCATTACACCGGGCTGGCCTCTGGAGCTGCTGCCCAGGATCTCCTGGGGTAGCTGCCATCCCATTAGATATGTGGCCCTCGGGGCATCCAGGTGACTCAGCAAGTTGAGCATCCAACTTCAGCTCAAGTCACGATCTTGTAGATATGTTGGACTTCTACTTCAGAAACAGTGTGATTTCCCTTTTCCATCTCAGAATCTATCAGGACTGATCTCATCATGTCCCCTGACCTGGATTGCCTCAGTGACTGCTAAATGCCCGAACTTCCAGGCATTCTATTCCCAACTGGACTTTCATCCCATCTGGTTCTTTTCATCTTGTTTTCCAGTATTTCACAACCCAGGGTTTCTGGCACCACTGACATTTCAGTCTGGGTATCTCTTTGTCATGGGGGCCAGGGGCTGTTCAGTGTGTGTTTAGCAGTGCCTCCAGTCTCTGCTCATGGGCTGTCAATATCTCCTCAGTTATGACAACCAAAAATGTTTCTAGATGCTTTCAAATGTTTTTGGAGAGGAGGTAGGAATTGCCGCTGGTTGGGGATACTCTTGTAATGTAACCTATGCCTTCCATTGTGCCCTCTGGGAATGTCATTAGGAAACTCCTCTCTACCTTTCCTGAATTTTCCCGTCTCTCTAACTGAAATCTGGCTATCCCTTGGCTGTCTCAAATGGAATGGAGACTCTTCTCCTCCCACATCTTATCTACTATCTAAAGACTAGGAGGTGAAATAGGTGTCTTTTTGTTCTCCAGTGCTGCATTGAAACAGGCATTTCCATCCTGCCTACAAAAATCTGCTCTTTTTGAAGTCATGCCATCTGCTAATGCTTTTTTACTCCTTGGTGCATCATCCATCGGACGCCCTATCTTTCTTCTGCATTCATGGGAGAATTCAGTACCTAGCTTTATTCTCTTATTCTTCTAAACACTGTCATCATTCTCACTGACTTTAGCGTCTCTATTGGTGACCCATCCAACACCATGGCCTCTCGGTTCCTGATCTCATCTTCATGGACCTTTTAATTTTCCAAATAAATGACGGAGCACTGATTACTTGCCAGGCACTATTTGTGATCCAAGTGCTACAGGAGTACTGGGATAGACATGATCTCTGCCCTTATGGAATTTACATTATTAAGACAATAAGCAAACAAGAATATTTCATTTTGATAGCTGCGATTCAAGGAATAAGTGGGCTGTTGCAGATAAGGAATAGAGGGTAGAAGAAATGAATTTGCCTAGAAGGGTGAGGAAAGTCCTCTTTGGGATGGCGAAATGTCGACTTGAAAGATAAAAAGGGGTCGACTGTGCAAAGACCCAGGGGAGGAACCATCCAGGAAGAAGATGCCATCGGTCCAAAAATGCTTTGGGATGGTCATGAGCCTGGGCTGTCCATGGAATGGAAACTCAGCATGAGTGGCTAGAGCTGGGAGTGGGGGTGGGGTATTGGGTCTCATAAATCTGTGTGGTGTGTGCGTGTGCCTCTGTTGGTTTGGTTGTCTCTCATCTGCATGAAATGGAGTTGATCATTCTCAGCAGTTGATCATTGCTGGCCTTTGGCCACTCGTTAAAAAGTTCTTAAATATTGTATTTTCCCCTTTCATCTCCAATTTCTACCTCAATCCCCCTACCTACCATATATTTCAAAGTATGTATGTAGCTTCTGGTGTTGCTGTTGAAAAGTTCGGCCACTCTGATTCTTGAGCTTTGGATAGAACTTTTTTCCTGCTCAGGAACGAGCATGTTACCTTTGTCTCCTGTATTCTGAGATTTTAAAGTGAGCCATCTTGCTGTGGGTCTGTTTTTATCTCTTGTGCCGAGTACGTTGTCAGCCACTCAGTATGGAAATGCAAATCTTTCAGTGCTGGGGAATTTTCTTGAATTATTTTATGGATGATTTCTTTCCATCTGTGTTCTCTTTCCAGAGTGCCAGCTGTTTGGAGTTGGACCTCTTGGCTTTTCCATCTCTGTCTTTTTGCCCCACTTCCTGGGAGGTTTTTCTCAACTGTACCTGCCAACACTACTAGTGGGTTTTTCATTTTTGTTGTCATATTTTTAATTTCCAAAGGGCTTCTTTGTTCCCTGAATATTTCCCAATGCATTCTGGTCTTGTTTTATAGATACAGTATTTTCTCTGGAGACGTCAACAGCAGTTTTTCAAAGTTTACTTCTTCCTGCATAGTCTGTTCTAACTTTTCTCCTGTATGTTTGTTTTGCTTTTTTAGTATTCATTTTAGAAGCTTTCCTCAATTATCTTGTTATCTTTGGTTGTCTGTTGGTAATTAAGAGCAACACGTAAAAAAGCTCATTGGAGGCTCTGTGTCGTCATTCATGGCTTTCGTCATGGGGTGAAGATTGTACCATTTGCTGGAACCCCTGATGTCAGTATCTTTAGATATTTTCTCTCAGGTTAGCTAGGTTCCTTAGAGAAGGTGTTGTAGCCTCCTGGTTGGAGGCTGATATTATCAGATATTATCTGATAATATCAGATATTATCCTGACTGATAATATCCTGGGAGTTGAGGCAGGTTGAGAAGTATGGGGAAGGAGGGTAGAGTTTCAACAGCCAGTGTGGATCTTTTAGTTAATGCCATATTTGGGGGTATAGTAAGCTTGTCCCTTAATTGTTCCTGGTGCTTCAATCCAGAGATTCCTGCTTTCACTGTCCATAGAGTACTGGTTCTCAAAGTATGATCTGTGGACAGTTAAGAGTCACCGAGATCCTTTCAGGGGGTCAGAAAGATTGAAACTATTTTCATAATAATACCAAGACTTCATTTGCCTTCTTTACTCCCATTTTCCCTATTAATGTAGAGTGAAATTTTCCAGTGGCTACAGGACATGTGATATTGCAAGGGGCCAAGTGTGGAAGCATTTTTCATAAAATATGTTCTTTAGTTAATGTATAATTATGGCTTATTATTATTAAAAAGGAATTAATAAAAATCTCTTTAAATGACTTGGTTTTAATTTCTCACCTGCTACCTATCAATATACGCAATTCTCATATGATCTCTTTGGAGTCCTCACTAATTTTGAAGACTCTGAAATAGTTCTGAGACTAAACATTTGAGAAACATTGCTCTAGAGAATGGTCAGATGAAACTGGGGAAAGATCTGAGGAGTCTGACTTTTTTTGTGAATGTGTAATCCGTTTTCTTTCTTCTCTCCTTCATCCCTTCCTTTCAGAGGTTTCTATACCAAACACAGCAAAGTGGAGAAGTAGACAAGCCCTTGTCCCTAAAGACATTGTCAAGCCGATGAATCAACCGGCCCTGAAGGCTGGTCTACCTCTGGAGATGCTTCCTGTTACGGGAGATAATAATTTGCTTTATTCGGTTGGAGGTGGTTGTTAATTGTGGCTGAAAACCTAATGGAAGCCGAGAGAGGGAGAGAGAGAGAGAGAGAGAGAGAGAGAGAGAGAGAGAGAGAGAGATTGATTCAAGGCTAGGAGTGATTGATTCTGAAGAAGATGAGCATTGAGCATGAGCATTGAGCATGAGAAGAAGGTCGTCCCAGGATGTGGCTACGCAGAGGCCACAGGTGACCTTGACAGGTCATCTCCAGTGGTGTGGTGAATGGTGCACACTGGACTGGTGTGGCTTCCGGCTATACCTCTTCTCCTGTTGTTCTTTTGTCTTTTTTCCATCCCTTATCTTCCTTCTCTATCACACCACAAATGTTGGGCTTTCTTCTCTTTCTGTTCTTTTCCTTGATGTCATTCTTTACCATAAGGCTAAATGTGATTTTATTCTGGTGTTGTCCCCGATTTATATTCCCAGCCCAGATCTCTCTGCATTCCAGATTCACACGTCCAACTGCTCACCTGACATCTGCAGCGGAATATTTCTGAGACATGTCGGATCGAACCTGCACAAAGCAGATGTCTTGGTCTGCCCCCACCTGCCTTGCCACCTTCCCCGGCTGTCTCTTTTCCCAGTTCATGAAGCCACCGTTCACCCAGCTGCTTGGGCCAGAGATTCAAGTCTCACTCTTGATTCCCCTTGCCCTCTTTTCCTGTTCCTCATCCATTAGGAAGTGTTACTGATTCAATCTTCAAAACGTAAGTGGAGTCTAATCTTCTCTCTTTGTCCAATGCCATCTTCTTGGCCCACATTGCTAATTTCTCTGGTTTGCATTATTGTGAGAGCCTCCCAGCTGGCCCTGTCCCATTCTTGCTCTGTGTGCGTCCTTGCCGTCCTGGCTGGAGGGCAGCAGTCAGACTGCTTTTCTAAATAAATACGTTGTAGACCATGTTGCTCTTCCTGCTTTAAATCCTTCAACTGCTTTGTCTCTAAAACAAAATCTAGATGCCCTCCCCCCCTTCCCATGACCATACACCCTACACGCTCTGGCCCCTGCCATTTGCTCCAGCCTTATGATATCTGATCCTTGCCTTTATTTGTCTCAACTTAGCTCTACGGGTCTTCCTTTAATTTCCCGAACAGACTGCTTACTCTTCTCTAGACGTTCTTCTCACCCCTCGCTGCTTGGCTGGCTACTTCTAGTCCTTTAATTCTCAGCTTAAATGTCATTTCTTTAGCAAGGCATTTCCATCTCTTTCCCTTAAAGTCAGCTTCATATGTGATATTCTCCTACTCAGCTTTTTGTTTTGAGTTTTTAAAAACGGACTTTCTTGTTTGTTTCATAATGTATGTAATAAGCCATTAATGTATGTATTAAGCTATTAATATTCTGTGTTTGGTTGAACAGTAGAAAGGGTCTCCTGTTTGCTAAATGACGGTACAAGGTGGTTCCCATCACGAACTTGGCTCCCTTATAAAGGGCCGGGAATTTGCTTCTTAGAAGAGTTCAATAACTCTTTGTAACTCAGGAAAAAAATAACAGGAGGAACACCAGAGACCGTACTGACACTTGGAACTGTGGAATAATTATCTTTGAACTTTTCCAACTGAACCCATTAGAGATTGATTTAATAATGTTCTAGCCCTTCAAAGATTCAGTCTTTTGTCTTAGCTTACTGGGTATGTTACTGAACCAAATGTCTTGTGACTCCCCTTCTGATTTTTAATAAAAGTGAATCAATAACCTTGTTCCCATTCTTTGAAATCTGCAGCTGAAGTTTATCCAAAAGGGTCCCCAGAGGTTGGGGAGAGAAGCAGGGCCCCAATCCTGGGATTTCTGGCCCAACCAGCAGTTTTTTCTGGAAGACAGCGGTTGGGAGGTTGGGCTGATCTCTGGACAGCCACACGGTGACAAACTCAAAGTATCTTTGGACCCTGGTGGACACCTCCTCTTCTGGCATCTCCGCAGAACAGTGTGGATGCTTTGTCTCCAACAGGATTTTGGAGGATGTCGCCCTAGGGGCATCTCTTTGTGGGGATGTCCCAGAAAGCAAAACAAAAACCAAGCAGATGGCGGGGGGGGGTGAGGGTGGGGGTTCCTACATTCTCTTCCTTCCTCTCTGAATCAAAATGTTGATAATCTTCATAGGGAAGAAGAGGAAAGTGTCCTTGGAGGTGTCAAGCTAAGAGGGAATGACAGGAAGGAAGTATGGAGTAATGTCTCATACAGCTTTTAAGGCAGTGTTTGCTCCTGGGAGAGCAGTATGGAGTTTACGTTCCTGGATAATGGAGGTTCTTTGGCCTAGAGCCGTTCGCCAGGGGAGGGAAAGCTGTGAACAGCTAGCAGCCAATATTCACAGAAGCAGAGACGTGGGTGCACCTGTACGGAAAAAAAGATTTGGATGGGTGCCAACGCATCCGTGATAGCTCCCGTCCCTAGTGAGGATGTCCCTCAAAGCCAAATTTTCCTTCTTCTTCTTGTGCGAAGGCCTCTCTGGGCCATCCCATCTGAGCTGGCCCTCCCTTCTTTAGTCCCTTAGTCATCCCATTGGTGGCCCACTGGGACAGACTCTTTGCTTGCTTGTCCCCCTGCCATCAGACAGAGCTCCTGGAGGCAGGAACCTGCCCTTGCCCACCCAATGTCCTCTTGAGCCCTGGAGGCTAGTACTGTTCTTGGCCCGGAGGAGGCCTGGCCCCCCTGCCTCCGTGATCTTTATTGCTTATGCACTCGCTGCTACCCTCTGCTCCATCCACAGGCTCAAGTCAAGGTTCCCGGCTAAATCATGACCTGGGGAGACTTTGATGGACCACATGTGAGAACCAGGCAGTAACCAGCAAAACTGAGAGTCTTCAGTCTTGTTTTTTGGTTATATATGCCTTTAAAAAGTTTAAGACAAATCGTATGGTAAATTGCTTCTCCCTGCCCCCCGAATGGTGCAGTGGAAGACAATTTTGCTGCGCCCCTCTTGGAGAGAGAAGCAAACTTAGGAGATCTTAAAGCTGAGTAATTATTTCCATCAGCAGGAAATCGGTACTCTGAGTCTGAACTCAACAGGTACTGGGAGAGCCTGACTGTTTAATTTCCTTAAAATGCCATTTGCATGTGTTCGGTGCTGACAGGATCGCTTTGGGAGTTAGAGAGTGAAAGATCAGTCAGTGGAGACAACGGAAAGAAGTGACAGAGACTCGGGAGGCTGGGGAACAGGTGATATTTAGGAGAGAGACTTCAGGGTTTCTTGCCAACTGCTTGGGAGCCCAGAGACACACATGGCCTGACACCCTTCCCCTCCCCACTAGGCTTCTGAGCCACGGAGAAGCCGGTGAGACCCAGGAATATGTCAACCTTTTGGGGACATGCTGTGATCATTTCCTGGAGTGAGAGATGGCTCCCCAGTGAACATCTCTCCTGGTCTGCAAGGAAAGCAACTCGGGGGGGGGGGGGTGCATGAACTTTCCCCGGCCGCCTCTCTGGGCTCTGGAGCTGCACGGTGGCGAATGAGATAGTATGCCCTTTGAACGGCAAGATGAGGGTCTAGGGACTCTGAGGGGCCGTGTGTCCATCATATTCTGTAAGTGGCACTTCAGGGTAAGTAAGAAGGAAGTAAAGTGAGACCTCGAGGAGCTTCTAGACTCTGTCAGTATCCTCCCTTCAATGCCCGTACGTGTCTTCTGTCACTGCTCAGTGCCTCCCTCTTAAAGATTATTTTTACAATAGGATTCCTTTTCAAAATAAAATTCAAATGTGTTAAGCACCTCCCTGTGTGAGGCCCTTGACTAATTGCCGGGGAGTCAGAGATCACAGGTTTCTAGAGGAGACAGGTGTGTTAATGGTAGACGTGGGCATGGGACGCACAATATCACGGAGGAGGGCACTCTTGGCTGTGCTGGGGCTGGGGGCGCAGACAGGGGAGTCTGGGGAGTCTGATAAGCAAGCAGGTAGGGTGAAGGCTTTCTGGGCGGAGGCGTGGAAGTCTAAGCGACATCAGGGTTCAGGGCTGTCCAAGCGGTTTGATATGCTGCAGCCTGAAGTCAGGGTGTACAGACTTGGCTCGAGATGAGGGATGTGGCTAAAGAGCTTGGTAGAGACCCTGTCATAAAGAGCCTTAAAAAGCACAAAGGTGCAACGAGGCTTCAAGTGTGAAATGTCTCCATTGTAATTTGCAGCGAATTAGAGCTCCCAGTGGTGGGATTTCAGTCGTCGCTGCACTGGGTGGGGGGGTTGGGGGTGTTTTTTCTTGGGCAAGGAAGTTTTCCTAGCTTCTACTTTAGGCTGATTCTGAACTAGCTCTGGAATACACCAACTCTGACTAGTCACCGTGCATTTACTGAGCACCTGCTACGTGCTGAGCTCTCACTCTACCAACGGAGAAATACCAAAGCGTCTCAAGTCCTGGAGTCCTGTGGCTCCACTGGGACGGGGCTTCTCTGTGCTCTGCTTGTTGCCAAGACTACACCTGCACAGAATCCTAACTCACTCCTAAATACATTCATCCGAAATCCCCGAAGCTCCAGGAATCGCACGCCACAAGCTCAGTAAAGGTTTGATGACCGGCTGACTAGTACATACAAAATCATTTGTGAGCACCGGTCGGCTGGAAGGCATTTGTGGGTCTCACAAGCATAACTAGTCCGTAAAATCTGGGGATGTGAGTGTTGCACCAGCTGAGGGAAACTGATCTGATCTTGCCTTTTCCCTGACTTGTTTTGTGACCTTAGACAGTCCTTGGCTGAAATAAGCCTCTTTTCAGCATCTGTAAGATAAGAGATTTGGATCAGTGCTTCCTAATGTCCCTTCCAGTTCAAATACACTAATGTTTTAAGTCTATAAATAGGAATCTCTAGAACTCTGGGTTCAAAGCCATAAAAAGAGTGTGAGCCCTGAGGGTTGTGGCCAAAGACCCAGGAAGAGTATCTGGAGCTTAGAATCAACCTCTAGCTTGCTTATTTTTATTCCTCGTTAAATGTAGGCGGGGAAACCTACTGTCTACTCTGGGGTGTTACGGCAATTAATTAGTTAGTGTTTGTGAGGTACAGAGGAACAGAAAGTACCGCGTGTAAAAAGTCATATAAATGCTAAGTGTTATTGTTTTGCATCCGATTCTCCCCCGTTCGATTTCAGTTTCATATCTGAGTAGTCATAACGGCATCAGTTGGGGCTCCTCTGGCTAATTGCACTGCCAATAAAAGGGGAAATTTTTCCCTTTTAAATTTCCGTTTTAATTTCTCTCTGTCTATGACCCCCTCCTCCCTCTCCTCCAGTGCATTGTTCACAGTTGCTAACTACTCAGGTGTCAGCCAAAGTTGGGCCCCCCCCCCCTTTTTTTTGGTCTCCGTTCTCCTTGCAGTCTGGGAGGGACCGCCGCTCGCCCCGTCAGCTCGTAAATGGCACTTCGGGCCTTACCACGCCAAAGCTATGGAAGGTATGAAGAATAAGTGCCCCACGTGGGTCTCTACTCTCGGGGTGGGGGGTGCTATCTGCATGGGAAGGGTAGAGGCTGGCCCATCTGTAACCACAGGAAACCACTGTTTACGGCAGTGTGACAAGAGGGCAAGGCTCCGGTGTTCTTGGTGAGCCACTTAGTAAATGGTGGGGCAATTGATACAAGACGGTTCCTCTGTGTATCAGTTACCCGTTGCCAAGATGATGCCGTGTAACAAACCAACCTAAAATTCAGTGGCTTCGTATAATAAGCGTTTCTTTAATGCAAGAGTCTGCCGGTTGGTGCTTTAGACCTGGTTCAGTTGGGTGGTTTCTCTGGCTTCAGCGTGTTGTGTTGTCACGTCCGGGGGTCAGCTGGCTGTTGGCCATGTATGCTATCCTCGGCGGGGCTGGCCGGAGGGACTGCCCTACCATCTGTTACCCTCCCGTTGGCTAACCTGGATGTGTCATTCCTGGGACATTGCACAGGTGCGGAAATGAGATGGCCACCCTCACGGCCCCTCAAGGGATGTGGCAAGACACGGACTCTGCGGCTTTGGTGGGAGGGGCTGAAGAGCCACATGGCAAAGGGCAGGACACAGGAAGGAGTGAGGACTCGGGGCTGCCGGTGTGCTCAATCTATCACGATGTGCCTCAGCTCTGGACTTTCTAGGTCTCTGGGGAGCGGGACATTTGCATTTTCACCAACTCCCTAGGATATTCTGCCGCTCAGTGACGTTTGATAATGACTGGACGTAAGCAAAGAGCAGCAGAACGTGAGATCCCCAGCTGCCCGGACCGGCCTTGCCACCCCCACCCCCCGCCCCGGTGCCCTCACGCTGCCTGCTTTGAGTCTCCCCATATCCAGAAGCACCGAGCTGAGCCTCTTGAACTGTCAATGGGACCGTGTGTATTGTGACTCCTTGGGGGGAAAGGTTCCGTGTGACCAGGAGCTCCACGGAGGCTCTGCGGAACTCGTCAGGATCCTGGCAGGCCGGGTGAGGCTTCAGGAAGGGGAGGTGGGGTGGGGAATAGCCAAACCGGGAAGAGCGAAAACCGGGAGGCAGGTGGCTCTAGGGATGCTGGGGTGTAGCGCGGTGTGGCCGGAGGAGGCTATACGGGAGAGAAGTCTGGAAAGTTAGGCCGGGCCCAGACTGGGCTGAGCCTTCAGCAGCTGGGACGTAGGGACGTCAGTCAGCACCGGGTCAGCATCAGCTCTCCCAGCCTGCGGGAGGGTCTCCGGGCAACGGGGACTCACTCGGAACAGGCTCCGTCGCACCGGGTGCCCTTTCCCTGCGCCGAGCAGAGCAGGGGGCTTTAGCCGGACCATTGCAGGTCCCCCTGGGAGGCAGCCAGCAGAGGTGGTAGGTGCGTGACACGGGAGGACGGCGGTGCTGTGACGGAAGCGACGAGGAGGAGCAGCTCGGAGATGAGATGTGAGGGGGGACACCCAGATCGCACCAGGCCGGTCGGGGCGACGTGGAAGGGGGCAGAGGAGAAGCGAGCAGAAAGGCAGGACCCCGGGGGAGGGACAGGGAGCCAGAGATGTAATTATTAAGTCTAAGCATGCAAAGAGCTCCGTGGCTTTTTTTTCTCAAAATCATATTTTGAAACTCACAAGCTTCTGGTTCCGTTTCGTTGGTCATATTTGTCCTTGCTGAGATATTTTGCCAAGGAGGCTAAATTCTCTGGTAATGGCATTTCTCAGTTGCTGCGATCGTATTTTCTTTCGGGGTAACAGATAGGCAGACGGCTCACAGTGGTGGTGGCCAGCGGGCTTCTCAGAACCTTGGAGATCCAAGAGCGTGAGTGAACGAGTTCCCTAAGACGTTATTGCAGAACGTGCGAGGCCAATGCTGCCCCCTTAGTCCACGTTTCTTTGTTCCTCCCCCCTGCCCTTCCTCGTTCACTCATCACACATTTATTGAGCGACTGTTATGCACCAGCTGAGTAAAAAGGACAGGAGAAGTCCATATACGTCTGGTATAGGAGCGGAGAAGTTGCATTCAGTCATTTACTGGTTCAGTAAACGTTCATGTGGCATCTGATATTTGAGTCTCTGCTCTAGGCATCGGGAATACAGGGGTGAACGAGAGAGAGATTGCCTTTGCCTCTGTGCAGGTCATAATCTGGGTGGGGAGAGATGTCGAACATAGAAGTTCATGTAGTTTGAAGGGGCTTAGTGGTCTAGTCCACGTAGGTATCTTTCCTCGTTGGCTTGGGCTTCATGAATATGTTCAACCTTGAACTACGCAAATGCACATTCATGTACTAGAATAATTGCAGATGTGTCTGCAACAAGGTGAACGTACCCTTCCTCCTTCCTCCATTCTCAACAGGGGCTTCTTCCTACTGGAAGTACAAATCTCCTGTTAATGTCTTGTACCGTCATTGGCCACCTTTCCTCATCACCAAGAAGACCCAAAGGTCAGTTGGGTGGTGGGGGGAGGTGGCAGCCAATGTAATGTGCTGTTTAACCGGGGCTCTTCAAGTCTGCGTTGTTGGAAAGCCAAAGGCCAGCCGTGGGACAGTGGATCGCGGTCACAGCTGGGACTCTTGCTCTCATGGGTTTCAGTGGTTTTGTTATCTTTCCAGTGGCTGCAGTCCTTGCCTGGAAACCTGAGCTTTCCACCTGCCGGGACAAGGTTCTGACATTTTACGTTAGAAGCAAGGTAGGAAGAGCCACTACGTTTTTTTGTTCCTAATGTCTGTGGCGCGGTGATTTAACATGTACGTGCATGAGGTTGCCGCCCCCAGCTCTTTCCAAGCACCCTGTAGTCACAGAGGCTCCTGAGACCCCACGCTGATGCTTCCCCACGGTCCCGGCATCGTGGCCAGCGCCGGCCTGGAGCCCGGAAGACCTTTATGACTGTAGCTCTGTAGACAAGCCTCTTCTGTCTTTCTCTGTAAACAATGCTGATCTCGCAGAGCTTTATGAGCATTTAATGATACATGCCTCATAAAAGTATTTTATGGTCAGCGAGCCACTGAACTTATTGCCATTCTTGGTTACGGTAGTAATGAGGTCCTTGGTTCCCACTTGTGCAAATATAGAATGCTTAGGAAATCTGCGGCAGATTATGTCTTCCGAAGGTGGCGTAACAAAATCTCCTATCTCGCATCTCACGTGTGCTTCCTCAACGTGACCTTACCACTCCCCACTCAAGAAGTGTGGCCTGTGTCTTCATCCCCTTGAGCCTTGATTGACCCCACGGCCGCGTGGGGTGTGGCAGAGGGACACTGTGTCAGTGCTGGGTGTAGCCCTCAGGCCAATGTCTGTTTCCCTACTCTTGGAGCCAGCTGCCGTGTTGGCTATCCCCAGACCACATTATCCAGATAACGTGCCTCATGGAGAAAGAAAGCCAAGGAACAGAAAGGGGCATGAGACATTACATGAAGAACCCATCCTGGAAGGGAACTTTCCAGCCCCAGCCCACTAAATTCCCAACTGGCTTCCTGAATTCCCGACCCACTGAATTCTGGGGGGGGGGGGGGGGGGGGGGGAAGGTTGCGTTAAGACACTCACATTTTGGCGGTAGTTGGTAACACAGCAATAGAAAACTCTAATAGTCTTTTGTTCCTATTCCGGGTTGGCGTGCCTTTCCCCCAAGGCCTCGTTAATTGTGTCGAATTGAGAAAATCACAGGCTTTTCCAGCCCAGGTGGTCGGGTGGAGGGATCTGGACTCGGCCACCGATTTGCTGTGTGTTCATGTCGCACTTTGAACTTTAGCTTTCTTACGTGTTCCAGGGCCTTGAGAGGCGTCCCAGAGGCGTGGTGAGGCTGCGATGAGCCAAGCCGGTCGGAAGTGGCTTGCAGAGGGCCTGGCCCTCAGTACACTGTCAGGCACGCGCTGGGAATCACAGGCCCTTCCAAGCTCCGCGCCACCCTTGCGGGCCATCCCGCAGCCCCAGTGAGGCTGCTTCCCGGCAGTGACTGAGGCTGCTGCGTTCTGGGGCCGGCTCGCGGGATGGGCAGGAGAAACCTGCAGAGTGTAGAGGCTTTGAAGGTAGCTCAAGACTGCTCAGTCCCGACGATGACGCGCCAGACCCCTCCGTAACCTCGCTTCCCTCTTTTAACACCACTCCCTTAATACCTCTGTCCATCTTACAGATGGGGAAACTGAAGTTCAGAGAAGCCGACGCGGTTTCTCTTAGCACTGACAGAGCTAAGATACGAAGTCAGAATCCTGGACACCAGATTTAAGGCGATCACTTAGAATTTCTGACGTCAGCACAAGGGGGAGGCAATAAGAGAGTATCCGCGAAGCATGTAATTTTAATCTTAAAGCATTCCAACACCGTGACTCCCTGAATAACAAGAAAAATATTGAATGTCTTCCAGGCTGCAAACTCCAGAAGTTTACTCCATCCACTTGATTGTTCTTGGCAAAATAGACTTAAATGGCATCTCATTCCTTCCATTTCCATTTGGAGGTTCTTCTGTTTGGAGCATGTGTGTTCCTCTGTTCTGGAAGTTTCTCTTGACAGAAGTAGAGAGGTTTTTGACAAACAACTTTAATATTCTTTGTGTCTGTTTTCTGGCTCTAATAATCCAGCAAGTTTACAAGGTCACTGTTGAGATTAAATCTGAGTCATCGGAGGCAGATGTTGACGCACCATTATTTAAACCCTGAGCTGCTGAAGGACTCTCTCATCCCCATGAGCTATGACTCACTGTCCAAATGAACACCCAAATTCCACAGAGCCTGCTGAGCAGGGCCTCTGGACTCCGTTAGGGAAACAAGCCGGATTTACCACTTGCCTCCTCTGTGGGACGAGAAAGCCCTACTTTTTGCGGCAGAAATGTGTGTACGGAGAATGGTGTGTACGAAGATCTGGGCTCTTATCTTTTCTCTACCGCTTGCCGTGGGCTTTCTCTTCTAACCTGCTCCTCACAGCCCTTACACATTTATTTACGTAGTAAAATGTGTGATCTGAAGCGTCCAGCTTGGTGAAATTTTCCACACATATGCCCCAAGTCAACATCACCCGGGTCAAGGAACACTGTCACCGCCCCAGAAGGCGCCCTTGTTCCCAATCGATAACCCCTCGGATTACCGCTCTTCTGATTTCTGACGCCACGGAGTAGTTGTGTCTTTTTCAAGAATTTCATCCAAAAGGAGTCAAAGGGCAGGTGCTTTTTGCGTCTGGCGTTGTGGCTCTGCAAAACGCCAGTGAGATTTATCCATGGTGTGGCACCTATCGGTGATCCGTTCCTCTTCGTTGTTGAGCGTGTTCTGTTATATGGATGTGCCACAATTTGTTCATCCAGTCTCCTGTTCGTGGGCACCTGGGCTGTCTCCAAAGTGGCTCTTAGGAACACGGTTGCTCTCGTTCTTCTCGCACATATGTTTGAAGACTGGTGTTTTCATTTCTCTTGAGTACATACCCAGAAATGGGATTGCTGAGGCATGGGTCAGGCATACCTTTAGCTCTATCAGCCACTGCCAATCCTTTCTCACACAATACTTTCAATCTTTAAAAATTTTAGGCCTTCTGGAAGGTGTCTAGTGCCATCTCCATTTACTCTTTTTGTTGTTTTTTTTTTAAATATTTATTTTGAGCCAGAGAGATAAAGAGTGTGCATGAGCAGGGGAGGAGCACAGAGTGAGGGAAAGAGAGAATCCCAAGCAGGTTCCATGCTGTCAGCACGAAGCTTGACTCGGGGCTCGATCTCGTGAACCGTGAGATCACGGCCCGAGCCGAGATCAAGAGTCAGATGCTCAACTGACTCCGTCACCCAGGCGAAGAGAGAATTTTTATGCAACTACAGGGCAGTGGGGGCTCTTTGGTGTTACTGGGAAGCCTGTAGAGTCCAACATTGGGCTGGTAGCAACTTACTCTTCTGTTGGGATAACCCAGTCCCGCTGCCCTTGCTCTTTGTCAAGCCACCAAGAATGGGGGAGGAAAGGAGCTCAGGGCTGTTCAGATTTGTCTCTCATCAGGTGGTTCTTTCATCTCTATGAATCCCTGTTTTCCCATCTGCAAGATGGAAACAATAATATCTAATTTGGGCACACGTGAAGGTTAGAAGGAATTACGTAAAATACGAGCACCGTGCCTGGGGTCTCGTAAGAGCTCAACAAGCATCAGTTTGCTTCATTTCAGGGGAAGAAAATAAAACACGTGCTGCTAACAGCGGAGTCTTCATGCGCATGGGCACTGTGGCTGGTTAGCTGGTGACAGTGCTATGGCTGGAGGAACCATTTGCTCCCCCTTGACATCACACTTCCTTGTTTAAAACCTGGAGGGAAGTTCCTATGCTGATGGCCTCTGGGGATGGTAATTAGCACTCACTGAGGGCCCGATGCATCCCTCACTTTCCCTTATTTGCTGTGTGCAACTTTCAAGTGAGACTTTCGGTATGCAGTCATCGGATGTTGGGGTCGGATGCAACTGGACCGAAGTATATCCCAGCACCGAAACACTGGACTCTCGGAGGCGTCTAGAGCTCGTGTGACCTAATTCATGGCGGTGCGCATTATGAAATAGCAGATATTCATAATGGAAAAATAAGGGTATTAAAGAAAAACATCAAAAGCTTCCTTTTTAGAATTCTTTGAACAAAAGCTGATTGTTTATTACGGGCCGTGGGTTGCTATGGGAACAGAGGGTACTGAATTTGAAAAGAATTGAAGTAGGTGTTCTAACATAGACAGGCATAGCTTATATACACCTTATATACTCTTACATATTAGAAAAAAATACCGCATTTTAGAAACAGGGTTGAGATGTTGTGTAGAGTGGTTTATGGTGTCAACAAAACGTCCTGAGTTTCTGGGTCAGACTGGCCTCTGTTTTCGAGATTACCCATTTAATCCCCTGTTGCATGTTATTTCTTAATCATAGGTGAATTCATTTATTCATTCACTCATTCACTCATTCATTCTTCAATCGATAGTTTTTGATACATACACACCCACATTCTAAGGGATATTCAAAGAAAAACACATGGTCTCTCAGAGCGATTTTACAAGAACAGTAGCACATCTCTCTGTCACTGGCTGACTTTGCCCTCTCAACTGGCCAATAACTGTATTCAGTAAATGTATCCAGTGCCGTATTCAGCATTCAATAACTGTATTCAGCGATTGCAACACTGGGGAAGTTTAATATAAACGATTATTAAACCGTGATATGATAGTATGTGTCATGATGGAAAAAGAACTCTAAAAGGTGCCTGCGGAGTGACGAGCACGGAAAGGGGGTGTCCAGACCTCACTGAAGAGGGTCTGGTTGCAGTGCCCTGGATGACCGAGAGCTTTGCTGGGTTGTAGGAGTCGGAACTCGTCCACAGCAACTGGACAAACGGCACCAACTCTATGGGGTGTGAGCTGAGGCCGGGAGCTAGGAGTGCAGAGGGGGCTGGGGAGGGGCCCCTGTGGCATGGAGGCTGGGGCCACTCAGTGTCTGCAACCAGAGGGTTGCGGGAAGGTGATCTGTGGGTGGAGGCAGAGGCCTGAGATCCCTGGGGATCTGCCTACTTTGGAAACGCATTTGGGGCAGATTGCCGTTGGATGTCCCACCCACGTGCACCACGGATGACAAAGTACAAGTGGAGTTAGGAAAAGCAAAACAGAGCAAGCCTGATCAGGAAGAGAAGCCTTGATGTCCCATCAGCACCCTCTCCTGATAAACGTTAGCACTGCATTCACTGTGAAGGAGAAATGCTTCAAGTCTCATCCATTGCCACAGAGCAGGTATTGAAGGGTGAATTTGGAACTGAGAAGCAATCAGTCGATAACTGGCCTGCCATCTTGGTTGGGGTTTGTCTTGTAAAATTATTGAAAATATTTGACTTTCACAACCATCCCCAAAAGGCTACGTGGGTTGCAAAGCTGGAAAGTTGTACAAAGGGTTCCACAGAGCAAACTCTTAAGAAAAGATGACTCTCCTATCATCCCTCCAAGAGGAAGACTGAGGATACAGGCCTGGGTTGGTAGCAATCATCTGGACTCAGCCCTTCCCTGCGGAAAGGTAGTTAATATCCATTTGGTTTACGGACTTGGGATCACAACATGAGTTTGTCCCCAGCTCTGCCACTCAGCAGCTGTATGACTTTAGACCCTCTGCAGTCATGTCTTTGATAGTTCAGATACTAATAGGTGCCTAATGGTGCTCCAGGATTGGCCTCCAAAGTCATAGCTTCCCCTGTCACATCATAGGCTCAGCCACCATTTCCCCAAAGTAGAAGTCAACATGCTTTCCCTGGAATGGGCCAGGCAGTAAATATTTTAAGCCTTTCAGGCTATATGATCTTTGTCACAACTATCCACCTGTGTCCTTGTGGGGACACAAAGACAAAAACATCTGTAGACAACAAGCACATGAATGGGCCTGGTTCTTTGTAGGGAGGGATGCCCAGTATTGGAGCTAACTGTGTGGGGATCAGCGTGTCCTTACGAATGCTCTGGCTCTTGTGCTAGACTGGCTTCTCCATCTCCAGAGGAAACTTCATCTCAGGTCTTGTTGCCCTACTGTGGGTCTTGGTTGCAGCCCCTGAAGACATCCTAGTGAATAGTCCTGTCTTTGAATCGGACGCATCAATTGTAGGGGATGGGGTCCTGCTCACTTCCCACCTAGAATATCCCAGTGTTCTTATTCAAACTTGGTCTATAGGGTTAGGCTCTGCAAACCCAGTAAGGTAGCAGCTTTTGCTACCTTTGTCAAGATGTCTAAGACATCTTAAGACAAGATGTCGTTAGGCTGCCCTTGCTGTGGTGCACCGTGGGACAGAAAAGGCCCACTCCCCTGTCTAAGGATCAGCAACGACACGGCTGCATCAACAAGCCATCCGTGGCCATGTTGCTTATTGTTGCTATAGCTACTAAAGGCAAAACGTCGTCACCATAGGCAAAAGATCATCTGTTATTGTCACCTAGGAATTTTCTTGGCTGGAGCAGGTTTGGCAAATTTGAATACATCAGATAATGAATTTTAAGGAAAAATAGGGGCCAACAGAGTGAAACATCAGACTATTGCCCTAGTGACGGTGTGTGGAACTCCCCAGACGTTCATCGGCCGATGTGCCTTTGTCCCGGGCCGGTGGGTGCCTGGTGGCTCTTTGTCTACCTCGCCAGTTCATATGATAAGGTAGCCACCACACCCTGGCATTTTCCTGTGCCTTTTTTTTTTTTTTTAGTTCTATTTAAATTCTGGGGCAGAAGTGTTGATGCTGAGATATTTATGCCCTTTTGATAACTGCAGCTTAAGCGGCTTCTTTGACAGACAAATTCTAATTAAACAGTATAATAAGTTGCAGAAACACAACGGCTCTCGGTGCTTTTCCTGTGGCATGTCACATCTGAAAAAAACCACATCCTGTAACTTGCAGATACATTTTTAGGAACTGTCCTTGTGGAGCCACACTGGCTCTGTCTCCAGAGATGCTGGTTAGACTAACACCACCCCCGCCCCCCACCTTTCTCTCTCTCTTTTCTTAGTGGAAACTATTTTTAGGCAGCAAATTAATTGTAGGGAAGTTTAGGTCAAGGGGATGTGTATTTCATTGCAGGAAATCTTGCCCTTGGCTTAGGAAGGTTACCACAGCCAGTTCAGTAGCTGAGTTGGGATCTGAGCTTGGGTCTTTCTGTCACCATCCATGCCAGGAAATAACAGGAAAGTGAAGAACAACCCCAAATAACAATAACAACAAAAACGAAACCAAGGAGATTGATTTTGGATAGAAGATTGGACTTGGATTTGAGGAATGGAGGGTTGTCACAGTGGGAATTTGGCAAATGACCGCGAATGGCCTGGAGCGGGGGTGACAAGTGCCGAGTGGAGACTTAATTGCGAGAGTCTCCTGTTTGGGGCTTTATTTATTTATTTTATCCGAGGCTCTTTGTTTAACCTCATTAAGTGTATTTTTGTTGTTGTTGTTTAGGTTGCAGTGGAAGACGTGCTAAGGGGGAGTCAGGACGAGCTCTCTTTACCGAGTCTTGCCTTTACACTTGCTGTTTGCCCTTGGGAGAGCCACGAAGCCTCTCTGATTGCGGAATTGAGCCACCAAATCTGAATTTGCTGGGAGTGGAGGGCCTTCAGGCTAACCTGGGCTTGTCCACGTGGCATGCACAGGTTCCCAGACAGAGGGTGGAAGCAGCCAGATCTCACTGCCTCTTCTGTCCCTTTCCTTTGGTCAGAGCAAGTCCCAAGGCCAGCCCCGTGGGAGGAGCTGCAGAGTAGCACTGTGAAATCGTAAGGGGAGAAGCAGGAGACTCATCGCAAGCAAGCCACCCTGGGTTAGTTTTTGTTCTGGGAGCTTCAAGGAGAATAAGTGCTTAACATAAGGTGGGGATGTGGGTGCGTGACGTGGGTGTGTGTGACCTTGGCCAAGGGGAGAGGCAGGTGGAAACGGCAGGGAGAACGCCGGCCAAGGAGTCAAGACTCAGGAGCACGCGGGCCTTGGACAAAACGCTTAGGCTGCCAGAACCTCGGTTGTTTGTCTGAGGGTCCTCAGAACCTTTGCTAAGCCTGCTCCCGTCTAGGCACTGGGGGCACAGACCTAAAGCAAAATGTGTTCCTTGAGAGTTTCCAAAAGCCGCGTGTGTCAGTGATTTGGGAAGTGAGGGACGACGTTGGCAGCCACTCTGGTCAGTAGAGGGTCCCCTGGTGGAGAATCCACCAGCTCGGAGCCTGGCCCCCAGACCGTTGTTTCACTGAGGGAACTCTGAGTCACCACGGATGACCTCTCTGAGGCAGGCATTTCCCCGTGGGAAATCTTCCCTGGTTGGCTCCGCTTTTCAACTGCTTGGCCCCTTTGGCGGCCGTGGGTTGGTAAAGGCTTCAGGTACATCTCTCTTCTGCTCCCTTGCCCTGGTTGATTTTCGACTTTGTTTTCTACTGTGAAAAACATATGTATGGATGGCAGTAATTGGGAATTTAATAATTTTTTGATGTCTCTTTTGGTGCTTGGGAATCCCACTGAGAATGATATATATTTTTTTCAGTGTTTCCCCGTTCTGTGCTAAAACTCTGCGCTAAAATCGTACGTGACTTTTATTTTCTTCCTTTCTTTCTCCTCCCCGCCCTTTTTTAAAGCACAAAGCAGAATAACTTTGAAGTCAGGTTTCCTTTTTAGAGGGTGCAGGTATCGGTTCCTTATTTTCTACTTTTGTTTTTATTGCCATAGTGTTCTTTATTACTTTTTCCCAAGTCATTTCAGAAATAAAAAAAGATATGGGAATAAAGCTACCAGAGTCAGAGATTCAAACAATCCGAGCGTTGTCTCCCCGTGGGAGTTGCTCCGTGGCTGTGGCGGGATTCTAGTGCCTTTTTACCTGATGTTATTTGATTATTAGGGTATCAAAACCTTATCAGCTCCATTGCCCAACTCCCCAAAGCTTGAGAGTAACAGAGGAATTGTAGGTGTGTGATAACAGCACTGAGTTGCAACTCCATCTTTAAGGGAAGCAGTGCAGAGGAATAGAAGGTTTTTGGAGGAGTGTGGAGACATCTGGATGCCGGGCTCAATTCTACAACTAAGGAGCTGGGTGGCCTTGGAAAACCCACTTCACCTCTCTGGGTTTTGCTTTCTTCGCCTGAAGATGAGGCTTCTTACTGGGGCGCCTGGGTGGCTCAGTCGGTTAGGCGTCCCACTTTGGCTCAGGCCATGATCTCACGGCTCGTGAGTTCGAACCTCGCATCGGTCTCTGTGCTGACTGCTCAGAGTCTGGAGCGTGCTTCGGATTCTGTGTCTCCCTCTCTCTCTCTCTCTCTCTGCCCTTCCCCTGCTTGTCCTCTGTCTCACTCAAAAATAAATAAAATAAATAAACATTAAAAAAATTAAAAAAAAAGACGAGCCTTCTTACTTAGTTACTGCAAGATGTTTTCCTTTCAGACCTAAAAGGAACCTCTAATCACTCTCTTCATGGGTCCTAGGTTAAGAAGTATATAGGGGGGCACCGGGTCCCCCTATCCCAGGTCCCCCCTGATCCCTGGGTCGTGGGATTGAGCCCCACATTGGACTCCGTGCTGAGTGTGGAGCCTGCTTAAGATTTTCTCTGTCTCTCCTTCCCTCTCTCTTTTTCTCTCTCCCTCCTTCCCTCTCCTCTGCTTGTGGTTCTCTCTCTTTCTAAAAAAAAAAAAAAAAAAAAAAAAAGGAAATGTTAGGGTTCTGTGCGGTCTTATCATAAGCAAACACTACTTGTATAAAGACTTTGAAAAAGTTGGAAATAACACATGCCTTGTCCCCCCCATGAAGCTCAATGATTCTCCCTCTGATGAACCTCTAGGGGCTGGGATCCCAGGCCGGGAGCTGCGGAGGGCTTGCTTGTCTGTCTGGCTTGCTGTGCGTTTTAGTTACAAAGCAAGACTCTGACGATGGTTAGCATCGCGCTTACAGAAAGAGCAGGAGATTCGGGGTTCGGGGTGCACAGAGGCGAGACAACGAGGTCAAAGTTGTCTTTCAGCCTTGGCAGTCTTTCAATTCTGGTCTTTACTTCCGCGTGGGTCTGCATGGGTTTGTCGGGTAGAGGACCGAACCGATCTTTCTTCGGGTCCAAATTCTCCGCTTGCCTGTTGGTGACAGAGGCAGTGTCACCCCATTAGGGACACTCTGTGAATTTAGGAGGGGGGAGACAGCTCATCTCCACTCCTCGGTGTAATTTTTGCGGGAGTCCAAAACAGGAGTGACAAGTGGAATTCAGGAGGTATTGAATGGGAGAATCAGGCAAGCCGTTACGTGTTTTGGTTATCTGGCAAGGGAGGAGCACCATTACCATGCTTCCTGGGAGAATTCCAAACACACGTGGGCAGGGCGTGCTTTCTGTGACTGGAGCTCACATCCTGCTTACTTTATTGAAGCCTGGGGTGTCGTGGCTTGTCCACAGGTCACTATTATGGAGGCAGATGAGGACTTGTGTCCCCCCAAAGCAGGAGGCGTAGTGTCACGTGCCCTTGCCCTTCCTACTGGTGATACTATGACCATGCCCATTGCTGCCAACCGCCATTTATTAAGTACTTACTGGCGCCAGGAAACGTGTGCCTCTGTTTATCACCTCACTTAAATATTGAAAACAACCCTTCGCGGCAGGTAGCGTCCTCATACCCACTTGGCCAGTGTGGAAGTTGAGGCAACAGGCTTCTTTTGTCTTCCTTGCCCAGCCGGTGAGTGGCAGAAATGTAGCTTGGAGGGAGCCAGCTGGCCTCTAGGGTCTTTCTCTTAAACGTTGTGCCGTCCCATCACCACGGACACACATGGCCCGTCTGGGTCTGGCCGCCAAGATCACAGGGATGGAAACACTTCCAACTAGTTCATGTTCCTGCCACCGGTCCAAGCCCCTTTCAGGTGGCTTTGGTTGGGGCTGCACACGTGGAGGGACACAGACGCCGTGGAGGCTTTGAGAGTAGAATCTTTGGGGCACCCACTGGGGGTACGGTATTGGGGAATGTCTATTGCAAACTTCCTTCCTATGATTCACGGGACCTCCATGTTCCACCCAACCTAATCTCTACCTTAATTTTTTTAAAGTTTATTTATTTTTGAGAGAGAGAGAGAGAGAGAGACAGACAGACAGAGGATACAAGCAGGGGAGGGGCAGAGAGAGGGAGGGAGACACAGAATCGGAAGCAGGCTCCAGGCTCTGAGCTGTCAGCACAGAGCCCAACGTGGGGCTCGAACCCACAAACCGTGAGACCGTGACCTGAGCTGAAGTTGGACGCTCAACCGACTGAGCCCCCCCCAGGCGCCCCTCTCTACCTTCATTTCTTCACAGTCTCCCCTTGTACTGTTGGCTTCAGCGACGTCAACAGTCTTGTAGTTCCCTGAGTTCATCACGCTCTCCTGCTGTCCGAGGTGCTGGCCTGTGGCACCACCCTCCACACGGTAATGCTGTCTGTCCCTCCAGCCTGACCAGATGCCCTGCTGGGCATTCTCTTCACCCTTCCAGGTTCTTCCTGGCTTCCTGGAACTGCTTCCTCGTCATCTGAAGTGACACACACAGGGCATTCGTCGTGGTGAATCAAAGGGATTTGTTTCATGTCTGTTTCCTGAACTTCTCTAGAACAACGACTGGATACTATTTGTCCATTATCTCCAGAGCCCAACAGGAACATCTTGGGTAGATGTTTGTCATGTTGCCAGTCCCAAACACATCTGGATAATGCTCTCTTGTCTGAGTGAGTAGTTAGCTTCCAACGCTTTTTTCTTCAATCGAACCATGTGAAATTGCTGTTTTCGTAAGTCAAACTTGCTTGAATACCAGCATTTCAAATGTACGTTTTCCCCCATGTATACGTTCCCACGAGCGTTTTCATCCTGTTCATCTCCTGGGTTCCTCCCTCTCTGCTTATACACACCAAGGTTTATCCCACCCGTTGTAAACACATCTCTTCCTTCTTTGGGCACGGCCTTCCCTCGAGTCCCAAACTTTCGGAAAGAACTGTCCACATGCGGTGTTTCTGCGTCCACACCAGTCACCCATAGTGATTCCCATAGTTTCCATCTGGCCCTCCTTGTCTTCTACTCTCCTAAAGTGGCCTCGGTTGTTTTCAAGCAGTTCTGGAATCGCATCAGCCAAAGGCTGCCCCTGTTCCTTTTCTTCATTGACCTTCCTGCAGCATGAAAACTCTGCGATGCCCTTTATGAAACTGTCACCTCCTATGACTCCCACGACAGGGCCCTCTCCTGGCCCCATCCCTGAATCTAAACGCTCATCTTCCTCTCTGTGCCACCCCTGGATATCTTCTTTTGTCTCCTCCTCTCCCTTGGGAACCTCGTGCACTTGCCGGGTTCATCTACCATCGGGCACGGCCGGGTTGCACGTCTGCATATCCAGCCGGAATGTGTGCTCCAGGCTTAGCGTTTCCTCTGACTTCTGTGCATCCATAGGACCCAAATAGAACCCATCCCCTTTCTCCACAAATCACCTCTCTTCCGGTTATTTTCCCCTCAAATGACCACCTTTCGTGTTTTTGCTGGTCTACTTATGAAGCGTTTCCACTATTCTTTCCCCTCTGTCTAAACCCTCACCCTTGAGGGTGAATTTTGGTGTTGTATATTTGCTCGACTCTCTGCCAGGCCCCGCCCCCCCCCCATGTGTCATTGAAAACAGCCATTGGTGAGCCAGACTTCATCATTTTTGCATTTCCCACAGTGACTATCACTGTGCCCATGCTAAATAGGCCTTTAATACGTATATGTTGAGTTAAAAGAAATTAATCTTTTTTTTTTTAAAGTTTTTATTTTGAGAGAGAGAGAGCGAGAGAGCACAAGCGAGACTGGGGGGCGGGGGTTGGTGGAGTCACAGAGAGGGAGAGAGAGAATCCCTAGCAGGTTCCCCACTGTCAGCACAGAGCCCAGGGCAGGGCTCGAACTCACAAATGGCGAGATCATGACCTGAGCTGAAATCAAGAGTCAGAGATGCTCAACCAACTGAGACACTCAGGCGCCCCAAAGAAATTAATCTTTTAAATTGTCGGTACAACCTGACTGCCTCGTCACCATTTTGAAAGTAGAAGAAAGAAAGAAAAAAATCACTCGTCAATCGACCACCCTAGCTCGTGCCATCATTTTGGTATATTCCCTCCTATTTGGTCTATTTCCCTACTCCTATTTTTACTTATGGTTTACAAAGTTGTCATTGTTACCCCAGAAGTCCACCCAGAGCACAGACTTTCTTTTTATTATTTTTCTTAAGCACATGGAGTTTCTCAGCAATGATGCAAAGGGCTACATTGTAACCATTAACGCGGCTTTCCAACAATTCCAGCCTTCCGCAGTGCTGGCAAGATCGTACTGCCCAGCGCCCTGCAGTTCAGTGGGGACCCGTGACCAGTCCTGGCCAACCACCAGCTACTTGTTGATCCATCAGAGCACTTTGTCCATGGTTATGCCATCAGCCTTGGTACTTGAGTGAGATGGTGACACCGGAGAGCCTCCAGACGCCAGTGAGGGACGCAAACTGGGAGGGACAAAAAAGCTTTCTTTTAAGCTGTTACAATTTTGGGTCTCTCGGGTTACAGCAGCAAATCTTAGCTCCCCTGGAGAGATAGGTTGTAACTTCTGGGGGCTCGAGAAAGTCTGAGAGATTCTCTGGTTTAACACCATCATTTTGCAGGTAGGAAAACTGAGCCTCGGACCAGGGAGATGCCTCAAGTCATAGAGTCAGTATTGGCACTGGACGGGAGCCCAGGTCGGCCGTCTCTCTCGAACTCTCTCCTCTGTTCAGCAGCATGCTGGGCTCTGCGTGAGGCTGCCCTGCTTTTTTCTGTCTGCTCCGTGGTAACATTTCTGCTGCGGAGCGCGTGGGGCTGGGCTGTCCCCAGAGTCTGGGTCCCTGGCCTGCTCTAATTTTATTATACCTTGACAGGTCATTTGAGAGAGCCCGGGGGGCCGCTTTGGAGCCCTCTGTGACATGCCACGGCAGCTGCAAGGAGGCTTCCTTCTCCAGATGATAGCCCCAAATATCACGCAACAGCGTCTCTGTTCAAGTGAAAGTTCAACAATTCTAGTTTGGAATTATCCGATGGTGATGAAATTCTCAGATTCAAAGGTATGAGGATAATTAGGACTGTTGTTAATCATTCTCTATCCCTCTCCCCACCCCCGCCCCCACCCCCCCAGCAACGAGATTCACACAGATTAATTACTGCCTGCTATAAATAAACGCAGAGAAAAGCAATCTGCCTAGCAGAGGCAGAGGGTAACTCATTTAATACATCACAGCTTTCCGCACACCTGTTCTCCCTTCGCTGTTGCCATGGGAACCACACTTTATAAGAGAAGCTATGCATAATTAGCATGGATGGAGGTCTATATCAATCAGAATAATTTGGAAGAATACTAAAAACCCAAAGGAGCAGGCAAAACTACTTGTCTCAGTAGGAAGGAATCAGATCTCCACTGCGTGGTAAATGAGGAGGCAGTTACAGTAGGAAATCAGCAAAATTAGCAATTCTGGGTCAGCTGAAAAACAGGGAGACGGTTTCACTCCACCAGAGAGAAAGAAAACTTTGGCATTGACTTTGGCTTTTTTCTTTTCTTTTCAGTGCTATTTAGAGCCACACAAAGGAAGTACAAGCCAAACAAGCAAACAGACAAACGCATAAATTCATTTGGGGGCCATGGCGCTCGGGGGGGATAGGAGCTGCATTTCTGAGTGGAGGCTCTGCACGTCTGGGGAGCCCCTGCCCTGCTGCGATGTTAGGCAGTGAGACTGGGGCTCCAGGCTCCTGGTTGCCGGGTGGGGGTTCCTTCAGAGAACAGTGAGCAGCTTTCAGTCAAGGTATCGGATTTTATGAGTGGTTGGAATCACCCATTTCTTTTCAGTGGTGGAAAGCACTTCAGAAATAATGTGGGTTAGGGCTCTTGCTTTCGGGTGAAGAAGGGGACTCATGGAGAGGTGCAACTTGCTTGAGGTTTCAAAGTCGGCTGCTGGCCAGTCTTGAACCAGGACTTGCTTCCCAGATTCTCGCTTAGTGCCCCCAAGGCCACTGATTGGATCACCGCTGGCTTGCTTGTTCCCAGGTCCCTCGTTAAAATGGGGGTGAAACTTGCGTGCGGAACAAGTCCTCCAGACTTTGGCTTTTTCAGCCTTTGACAATTTCCTTTGCGGACATGCAAATTCATTCATTCACGGACCATTCGTTAGGTAAAGACGAGATGATATTAACGAGATGCAAAACTGCCTGTAAACTCTAAATTTCCAGAGGTCTTACCGGATCATTGTTTATATTAATTAATATTCACTCATTTAACATTTCCATACTGAGTACCTCCTGTGAGCCAACTCTATTCCCGGTGCTCGGCTACAGCCAGAGGAAGGGCATGGAAATCTCAGACTTGCATTCCAGCGGGGAGAGACAGACCTTACATATGGAAACAAATAAGATGATTGTGTATGGTGATAAGGTCACTGAAAAAAAAATAAAGCAGGGAAAATGGGCCAGGATTTTATCCTAATTGCAGTGTGCTGAAATCAGAGGATTTAAGCAGGGGGTGAGGTGATCTGAATCACCTTTCCTTGTCCCCCAAAGCGAGATTTGAAGTCACCGCCTGGGGGGATGTGTGGGCCAGCTGGAAGCTTCTATTGCCTTCCAGAGCAGGCCTTGGGGACAGTGGTAAAGGGGGCATGGCTTGGGTATGTGACTTTCCCTTCTTTCACCTTTTTTTTAGGAGCTCATTCTCTGCTTTATCTGTGCGGTTTTGCTAATAATTAAAATAATAAAAATGAGACTACTAACAGCAGTGAAAAGGCAATAGCAAACTTTTATAGAATGAATCCTTACCATATGCCTGGCATTGTGCAAATTGCTGTGTGATACTTAGGTCATTAAATCCTCAAAATGTGGAAACTATCATTAAGTTGATTTTACAGACAAGAAAACTAAGGGTAGAGATTAAGTTGTTTTTTTCAAGGTCAAATGCTTACTTTAATGGTGGTACTAGGATTTGAAACCAAAATGTGTCTGTCCTCAGAGTCTGTGCTGTTAACCTTTATGCTAATTTGATGAATCAATGGTGTCATATGTTAATAGAGAAGGTTTAAATCCTACAGCTCCCACATTAAGGGAAGTGGGAAGAGGGGGGCATAAACACATCGCGTCTACTATGTGCTGAGGCCATCACAGCAGAGGTTCAGGGTGGCTCCCCTGGAATCTGGCTGTGCCACAAAGGTTGTCAACGGTGCCCTCACGATAGCCCGGCAGAGCGTCTGGAGTGACTCATCCCCTGGGTGGGTTGTCTTTGGTCATTAGTAGTTTATCTGGGGTTTTAAAGGGATTCTGGTGGTGAGAGTATAGTGAGATACACAAGCACAACCCCGTCCCTGCAGGAAGCTCAGTGGTCACGGGGAAGGCGGCCATAGTGGGCCGGATGCCCAGGAACCTTGGTACAGAGTTCGAGTTTGGGCGGTCAGGGGTGGGGATAGATGCAGGCAGGGCCCTGAATCTCTGCCCTCAGAGGCATCAGTTACTTCTGCCTATTTGTAGCCGATAATGTGAGTGCGTGGTGCAAACAGGGCCTTTATGGTCAGTATGAGAAGGTTTAACTGGACGTGAAATCCTTTCACATCGTCCCAAGAGATCTCAATACTTTTATTTGCCACTTTTATTTGCCAAGAAAAGGGAATGATCTTAGATTGGTAACACGGAATCTCGACCGTTGGAACTGTTTTGCACCATCGTAAGAAACAGATTTGCATCTTTCTTCATCAGGTGTGAACTTGTATGAATCCCTGTACGAGTGAAGAATTTTTTATCACTGTTGGCCATCAGGAATTTGAAAAGAACATCTCTAAATTGCCTTGATCAGGAACTGAGCCTAGCCATTTCCTGCCTACAAAGTCTTGGACGTTTCTTTATACCCAGTCCTACTTACTACCTTCCATGATGCTCCATGTTTTCATTCTTTTATATTTATGGAACAAGGCGGCGGTTTCCCCCCCAGGCCCCATAGAGATGCGCCTCCTGCACCAGACCCCTCAGGTTTACTCCAGGATGCCAGACGCTTCCATTTTTCCTTTGTGCCGTGGTAGGAGGTGAGTTGGGAGGTTTTGTAGGTCAGTCCTCTTAAAAGCTTCCTGTTGAAAAGGTTCAGGCCGTACTAATGAGTGTGAAGGTACAAGCTCGGGGCCAGTGGTACTAGGTCAGCATCAAAGAAAGACCCCAAGTCAACTTAGGGTCAGGTAGGTGGAGCTTAGGGCCGAGAGAGGCGGGCTGGGCAAGCAGAACTCAGTTCAGGACCGAACCGGGAAGAGACACAAACTTGAAGACCGCAGCGAGTGAAGACGCCGAACATGTTTCTTGGCCAGGAGCAGTTGAGGAAGATGTTCTGGCCCCTGGTGCGCTTGGCGGAGGAGGGATCTGGGGAGAAGGAGTGGCCGGATTGGTGGCCGGAGGAGGTCTAGGGGGCTCGGTGCCACGGAGGGTCTGAGCTGAGCCGAGAGCTTGTGAGTGCCACCTCGGTCGTGTGCTCAGCAAGGACTGAGCACAGTCAGCCAAGAAGCAACTGAGTGTGAGCTTGCCTGATGCCCCAAGTAGCAGGAAGCTCCTGTTGTGTACCTGGTGGTCAGACACGGCTGGTCCTGGGGGTGGTTGGAAGATTAAATTCTCCAGGCAGCTAAAGAGACTCCTCTCGGCCCCCTCGGTGTGGTGGACATAAAGATGTATTCCGGGGAGCCGGGATGTGGCCGAAAAAGGTTAAAGTGGAGCATAGGTGAGCAGCCGTGTGTGACTGCAGTGAGTTCTGTCACAACCGGGCTCGTGGAGAAGCCCCCCCAGGCCCCTTCATCCACAGCGAATGCCCGATCAGGCCTCCCTCCTGGCTCTGCCCAGCTGCATGGGCAATGGAGTGGTGGGTGTCCCCTCGTGGATGGACGGCCTGTGACACAACGTAACCATCGGTATCAGGTAGCCTTTGCTGCCTAACAAACCACTCCAGAACTTTTTAGCTTAAAACAATAGCCTTTTTTTTTTTTTTAAACTCACAGTCCTGTAAGTTTGTTGTTCTTCTGACCCCGATTGACTTTCTTGAGTTTGCTCATGACTCTGTGGTTAGTTGGCGGGCCAGCTGGACCCTAAGTGGTTTTGTATGGTCTTATTAACAGATCTGGCCATTGGCTGGCTCTTAGCTGGGACGATGGGGGTGACTGTAGAGGGGGTGGTGTCTTTCCTTCCCGAGGAGGCTAGCCGGGCTTGTTTCTCTGGTGGCAAGAGGAGCAGAGAACAAGTGTCCGTGAGAAAGCGCTTTGCAAGTCTCTGCCTGCATTGCATTTGCTTTGTCTCATTTGCTGAAGCAAGTCACGTGGCCAGGCTCGCATCCCGTGTGGAGCGGGAGCTGCTACCCGGAGGTTATGTGAGCAAACTGGGTCATTACTGGGAACAATCAGCACGCATCATTTTAATTCATATTTGCAAGGAAGGATGGGGGTAGGGGCAGTGGATGCTCCAGCCTGTATCGGGACAGCCAGGAGACGGGGTCCAGCCAAGGACCTAGTTCTGGCTACTGTAGGTGACTTGTAAAGTCTTTCCCCAAACTTCCAGTTGTCTATGTTTTAAGTGACTTCTGATTTGGGGCACTTTGGGCATTGTACTGGAGGTTAGCCTGCAAATATGATTATTCTCTCGACTTCCTCTGGGCCAGTTCGTTCCTTCTAGAATGTGCTCTCCTAATCCTGCTTGTGCCCAGAAGCCAGCCATTTCTCTAAGCAGACGTCACCCCTTACAGGTTTAAAATTTATGTGTTGTCTTTGTCTTTTATAATCAATAGACTATTTGTCAAAAATGATGATGATGTGACCCAGGGAGAAACAGGGTAGAGAGTTTTCTCTGGAATGTTTATATATATGGCCGTTGTGCTGGGCCTGCTAATCTTAGTGTTTAAACATTTTCTTTGGAAAAAATGATTATCCCAGCCTTGAAACTGGAATGAATATTTCATTACGGATGCCAACTTTAATAGGATTTTTATAGCAACAAAGTCTATCTTGAACTCAAGCATTTCTCTTTAGTCTGGAATCTTATCAATAGTCATCTCGGCCAAGGTTTAGCACCAAAGATCGATTTTCTGTTTACTCCTTTGGCTTTTATATTGATTGTATATTTGTACTGTTATACTGAATAAGGTTACTTATATATATGTACATGAATAAAATATGTTTAATAAGCATGCATAAAATGTATGAACTTGAAAACTGGTCCCTCGTGGAACATAATGGTCTTGGTTGAAATATCTAAGTGACTTCCAAAAGAAATCATTAGTTCCACTCCAGTGTATTTTGTTGCTGAATAGGAGGTCACAACTACACACAACAATGGTTCCAATTTTTTTGTTGTTTTTCTATAATTCCCCCGAGAATCCCGATAACTCTTATATACAGAGTAGGACAAATTAAAAAAAAAGAAAAAGTGGGCTCCTGTAGGGGCAGACAAGCCTTTTTGTCCTATTATGTTCCAATGGCAGAAGACCTTGAAAATGAGGAAATATGGCGCTGTGGGAGATTGCTCCCACATGCTCCCTCTTGTCTATGTCTGTCTGTGCCAGTGCCCTTCACAAAGTGCCTTTGCGACTCCTCTTATCAAGAGATGAAGTTAATTCCCGTACTTCTGAATCTAGGCTGGCCTTGTGATTTGCTCTGCTGGTAGAATTTGGTGGCAGTGACTGTTGCTGGTTTTGAACGTAGGCCTCGAGAAGTCTTGCACAGTCACCTGTCTCCCTTGGGATTCCATCCTCTACCAGTGTGATCCTGCCAGGCGAGGCTCCCAGAGGGTGAGAGGGAACATGGATCAGGACCAAGTCGGTCCAAATGTTTCAGACAAGGCCTCCAGAGATGAACAAAGCTTTCCTCAGCAGCTGACAGCAGACCACGAGTAAGCACAGCTGAGACCAGCTAAGCTTGGTCAGCTCTGCAGAACCACTTATCCAACCCAGAAACTCAAGGGCAATAATAAACACTTAGTGTTTTACACCACGGAGTGGTGGGGTGGTTTGTTATGCAGTGCTAGCTAGCCGAGACAGATAGGATCATAAGAAAGGGAGCTTCTTGAGGGAAGGGTTTGTGTCTGAATCTCTGGTTGTTAGGAGTTCAAGCACATAATAGGCATTTATTATTATTTTTTAAATGTTTGTTTTGAGAGAGAGTGTGAGTGGGGGGGGTGCAAAGAGAGAGAGAGAGAGAGAGAGAGAGAGAGAGAGAGAGAGAGAGAGAATGAATCCCAAGCAGGCTCCATGCTGTCAGCACAGAGCCCGACACGGGGCTCGATCTCATGAACAATGAGATCATGACTGGAGCTGAAATCAAGAGTTAGACGCTTAACCAACCGAGCCACCCAGACACCCCAATGTTTATTCTTAAATTCATGAGTACAATGTGATTTGTTTGGTTTTCTGAGTTGGAGGCCTTTCTGCTGGCCCTGCTAGAAGGACGGTTATTACCTTCACAAACCATGGGATTTCTATAAGAGAGGGACGGATTCTGTAGCAGAGATGGTAATTGTCCCACAGTATCTGCTCTTAATTCTTCCTCCTTAGTTCTAGACCCTTAGTTTTTAATTGGACATATGACTCCCAGAAATAAAGATTACATCTTCTGGCCTCTTCCATAGCTGTCAATATGACCACGTTCTGGTCAATGGGGTAGAAGTGAAGGGGAGGGGTTATGCTCCCCCCCCCACTTCCTCATTCTTGCTCATTGAGATGCAGACGTGATGGCTGATACAATGCAACCATGTTGGAAAGTGGGGTAGAAACCATATGCTGAGGGTGGCCACTGCAGGGATATGGATCTCAGGTCCCTGATGCCTTTATGAAACTTCCTGTGGTCAATGCTCTTAATTATTCACTTCCCCTTACCTGTAGGAGAATCGTTTATTCTCACTCACTGACGTGTGATTAGCAATACCTGCCTATAGGCCTACCCACTCCATTTTAATTCTTTTTGTGTTTTCTTTTTTGAGAATGTTTATTTATGTATTTTTGAGGGAGAGAGTGTGTGCATGTGTGTGGACACGTGAGGGGCAGAGAGGGGGAGAGAGAGAATCCCCAGCAGGCTCCGCACCGTCAGAGCAGAGTCTCACATGGGCCTTGACCCCATGAGCCGGGGATCATGACCTCAGCCAAAATCAATAGCCAGATGCTCAACTGACCGAGCCACTCACGTGCCCCTCCCCACTTTATTTTTAGGCCTCAGTATGTGACTTGTTTTGGCCAATGAGACATGAGCAGAGTGATGTATGGCACATCCAATCAGAAGCCTTTCTTTTAAAGAAAAATTAAAAAAAGAATTTTAATGTTTATTTTATTTTTCAGAGAGAGAGAGAGAGCGCATGTGCATGAGTGGGGGAGGGGCAGAGAGAGAGGGAGACACAGGATCCGAAGCAGGCTCCAGGCTCCGAGCTGTCAGTACAGAGCCCGATGTGGGGCTCAAACCCAGGAACCATGAGATCATGACCTGAGCCGAAGTTGGATGCCTAACTGACTGAGCCATCCAGGCACCCCAAGAAAAAAAATTTTAATGTTTACTTATTTATTTTGAGAGACAGAGAGAAAGAGAGCACATGAGGCAGGGAGGGGCAGGGAGAAAGGGAGAGAGAATCTCAAGCAATGAGGGGCTAGATCCTACACCATGAGATCATGACGTGAGCTGAAATCAAGGGTCAGATGCTTAACTGACTGAGCCACCCAGGCACTCCCAGTCAGAAGCTTTGAAAGCATTGAACATTTCCCCAGTTCTCTTGCTCTTTCTTTGTCATAAGACAGCATGTCCCACACAGGGGTCTTGGCCGAAGAAAAGATACGGAGCAAAGTCAGAGCAGCCAATCTACTACTATGTGAGTGAGAAATACGGACATGTGGCTGTAAGATTTGGAAAAGACTTCTCTTTGGGCTGCTTTCATATGAGAGCGAAATTGTCACCAATTCTACCTTTTACCTTATCCCAGAGTACGAATGATATGACCCATTCACTTAATTAACACATACATACTCAGCATGTAGGTTAACGTTAGCATTGTGCAAAGCATTGGGAACGCAGTGGTGATCCAAAAGGGCCCAGTCCCTGTCCTCATGGTGCTAATCGTCTACTAAGGAATACAGACATAGAACCCAAAAGACAATTAAAGAAAATTTTGGGAAGCTATAAAGGAGTATAGTAGGGTTACCTGTGTTACATTGGGAAGTTGGGGAAGATCCCTTTGTGGAAATGGTGTTTCAGCTGACATTCAAAGGAGGAAAAAGAATCAACTAGGCTAACAGCTGAGGAGGATGGAGAGAAGAGCATTCCAGGCAGAGGTAACAGCAGGTGTAAAGGCCCTGAGGTAGAAAAGAGCTTTGTGTATTCGAGGGATGGAAGAAGTCAGGCAATAAGGTGAATGAGCGAGGAGGAAAACAGGCAGATGAGGCTGGAGAATGTGGCAGAGGCCAGATCGTACAGAGCTTTATAAGCCATTCTCAGTCTTTTCGTCTTTATTTCTAGAGCATTGGGGAACTGTTGTACATAGCCCAATATAATTCAGTTTATGACATGGGGTCACTTGGTTGGCTGCATGGAAAGGAAACTGAAGGAGAACATCTAACTCATGGAGGCCAGTGTGGGGATCCTTTATGGAGAAGATATCAATGTACATTGTTTTACCTTTTACCTTTGCATCTCTAATCCAGCTGAGATTTTCTCTATGATAAGGGTCAAGATTTATTTTGTTCCCCATATGGATATCCATCTGACCCAGCACCATTTATTGAAATGTTTTTTCCCCACTGTTCTCCTATCACACCTGTCATAGACCTGTTTCTAGACTATTTATTGTTGTTTGTTTCTAGTTCCATTGGTCTGTTTTCTATCCTTGTACAAATACCTCTCTATCTTCATTATTGTAGCTTGATGATAAATCTTGATATCTAGTGTATACCTTCTCTATCTTTGTTCTTCAAGACTAGCCTGGCAATTTTTGGTCCTTTGTTTTTTCACATAAATTTTAGAATCAGTTTGTCAGTTTTCACACACACACACACACACACACGCACACACGCACACACGCACACACGCACACACGCACACACACACACACACACTGAGATTCTGATAAGGATTGTATTGATCCATAGACCATTTTGGAGGAAATTGAGATTTTTATAATATTGAAGCTACTAATCCATGAGCATGGCATTTGCCCTCATTTCTTTAGGGCTTCTTTAATTTCTCTCAGTAATGTTTATACTTTTCTGTTAAAGGTATCACAAATTTCTTTTGATTTGTTCCTAGATATTTAGTGTTTTTTGGTACTATTAAAAATAGTATCTTTGAAAATTTTGTTTTTTAATTGTTTGTTAGCATAAATAAATAAATTGAATATTGACCTTTAACCTGGTAATCTGGCTAAATTCATTTAGTAATTTTAAAGTTAATAGATTACTTTTCAGGTATACAATCATAGCACTTGTGAACAATGCATATTAAATATGGTATTATTCCTTCCATCTTAATATTTATGCCTTTTATTTTTCTCTCTTATACTTTTGAGCTAATTAAAATCCCCAGGACAATCTTGAATAGAAACGGAGTGGCAAGGATCTTCGCCTTGTTTCCAACCAGTGGGGAGAGCTCTGTGGCTCTGATTTCATTTTCTGAAGTGCTGAGGAATATGAAAAAGACAATGGGAGACAAGGGAAAAGGAGAGAGAGAAAAGTGGAGGAACAGGAAGTGAAGAAAAGCCTGGAGACCTGATATGGCAAGGCTCCAGTGCCGTGATGGCTGCGGAAGAGCAGGGCTTTGAAGAAAGTGAGATGACAGTGTTAGGCAAAGAGCCTGAAGTTCCCGCCAAGGCTCCAGGGGTTTCTGGCTGGCTCAGGAAGGCCCATGGATGCTTCCTGTTTGGTCAGTGCAGTGATCAACTTAATAATACTGGTCTGACTTCGAATGTCTCTGTGTGGGTCATGTGGGCTCCAGTGGGCTCTCAGGGGGCCCCTCCACACATTTGCCTTATTTACCTGGCCCCCTGTGGTTATTTGAAATTTCACCCAAGGATCCATCCTCAGCCTCCAAAGGGCTGCTAAAAAGAATCTGGATTGCCTACTCCACAGTTATGCCAGGTAGCTGTGTTTTCACTGGGATATGAGATTATATTGTATCTGCGTGTGGAATTGAGGACTTGGGTTTTTGACGGTTTGATCGTTGGATGAAGTGATTGCCCTCAAAAGGGCCAAGTGCACCGAAACCCCACCGGGAATAGAGTTACTTGCAGGTGTTGTTTCTGCCTTGGAAGGATATTCCTCCTCCCTCATTCACACATTCATTCTGTTTTCGAATCGTTCATTCAGTCATTATTATGGAGCACCCGTGCTGTGCCATATAGTGATGCTGGGCTGTCGACGTTGTGTTGGTAATTGTTTAACAACTGGCTTTCTGAACGGAATGGTCCTGATTTGGGGCATTTGCCGATTTCTGTTCTATAAATACTCCCACTGTGGCTGACTTCAAGCTCTCGGCCCTGTAACACTGAACAAGGAGTTAGGAAGAGACACAGCAAGCTCACATACTCCGGACGTAGGAGATTTGGCCAAAATTGCCTTTGAGGATCCTTACCTACAACGCATCTTACAGAGGTTCCCTTGACTACTGTTCTGTTTGCCTTTTGATGCGTTTTGGTTCCCGATGATGACCCCTTTACCCTTGAGATGACACAGTGGTTGAAAAACAAAAGCACACCATCCTTCTTTCCAAAACATGCTTCGCTATTAACCCAGCACCTCCAGCAAAACACCTGAGAAATTGCCAGTCTGGACCAGATGCACGTGCGTTCTCAAGCTTATTTCACATCCCTAAGTAAGAAAGACTAGGGGTCAGGGCAAGACTAGGAACGGACTGTTCCATTTTCGTGTCATTTAATGTTGACCATCTGCTGTCCACATAGTCCTTTTGTTGGAGATGCTGATGCTGTGTTGAGAAACCCACGGGTTGCAGTCTGTCCGGAGAGATGAGACACGAGCATGCGGCCCGGTTAATTAAAAATGTAAGACAGTGTAAGCCAAATGGCAAAATGAGTGACTTCAGGCATTAGATGTTCCCCGAGGTCATAAGGTAGGTTGACCGGGGAGGTACAGAGTGGATAGCAGGCCTCGTGGATGAGGTAGGAGTGGTGGGGGCTACGGTGGGCAGTGAGATAGGAGGGGCCCACATGTTGGAGTCACTTCAGTGCCAATCTGTGGACTGTGAACTTGAACCTACAGTCAATGGGTATGGCCTTAGGGGTTTTAGAGGACAGCAGAAGGTTGAAACCTTACGCTTTAGGAGGATTAGTTGGGTGGCACCGTGCGGGGTCTGGATTGGACCAGGCGGAGAGAGGAGCATGGAGACCCGGGCACCCTCGATGGGCGTGAAGGTGGCCTGGGCAGTGTGGTAGCCGTGGACGGACAGACAGGGAGGGATGGACTTCCCCACAGAAGGTACGAAAGAGACCTGGGGCTGGTGTCAGGGCCACGTATGAGAGTTCACTTCCTTCCTTTTTGGGCACGGGAATGGGAAGATTGGTACTGCTGCTTGGAGACACGGGCCAGACAGAAGGGCTCCCGTCTGATGGGAATGGGGGCTCCTGACTTCAGCGTGGAGTCTTGTCTGTGCGCTGAGACCTGACCACCCTCGGAGGGATCTGTTGGCAGGAGAGGGCAGGGATCTAGCTGAGAGTGGGACTGGAGGTAGCTGTGGGGCTGCGGTCAGCACAGGCACCTGCACCGTCACCTCCGTTGTCCGTCCCTGGACTCAGATTGCCAGGGGCCAGTGTGCAATCGGAAAGGGCCGGAACAGCATTTATTCGCAGGTCTTCTGTCCATCGCTTATCAATGGATAAGTACTTTGCAGGCACTATCCTGCTTCGTCTGCACCCAGACCACCGGCAGAGGAGAGGCTGATGAGGGGGAAGGGTCAGCCCGGAGAGTGTGTGCCCAGGGACGGGGCTCCGCGAGAGGACGAGCTGGGTGACTCGGGCCACTAACTTCGCCTCTCGGAGGCTCCGTGTTCTCAGCCAAAATAAGGATGATAACGGAAATCCCTGTGTTCCGTCATTCATCGCTGCGTGACAAACTACTCAGAGCTTACGTCCCCAGAGGCTAATCCTCACTGGTTCTACTCGCGAATCTGCCATTTGGGCAGGACCAAGTGGGGACAGCTCGTCTGTGTTCCGGGAGGCCTGGGACCCGTTGGGATAGCTGGGTGAGCTGCGAGCGGCGGGGCATCCCTCTCTGCACAGCGTCTCGGGGCCCCTCCGTGTCGTCTCCCCAGACGTTCTTCTCCATTGCGCAGTTCACGCTTCCGAGAGCCAGCGTTCCAGGTGACGGAAAGTTGAGACTGCTGGGCTGTGATGGCCGAGGCCTGGAGGCTGGCACAGCTGTGCTTCCTCGGTTTTCTACTGCTCAAGGAGCTTCTAGATTCAGGGGAAGGACCCCCCACCTCTCAGTGCAGTGGGCCCCTTTAACTGCTAGTTCATGGAACTGTTGGAGATTAGATAAGATGATGAACACGAAAGCCTTAGCATACCACCTGGCACATCTTAAGAGTCCCATATATAGGACCTTAATATTGTCTTTATTACAGGCAGTGTCAGAGTTATCAGAGAGAGAGGGGTACCTGGGTGGCTCAGTCGGTGAGCGTCTGACTCTTGATCTCAGCTCCGGTCAGGATCTCGTCGTTCGTGGCTTTGAACCCCCATGTCGGGCTCTGTGCTGACAGTTGGAAGCCTGTTTGAGATTCTCTCCTCCCCTCCTCCCCCCCCCCCCACTCTCTGCCCCTCTCCTGCTCATGCTCACACACTCTTTCTCAAATAAATAAATAAACTTAAAAAAAATAGGAATCATCAGAGAGAGATTAGGGATTGAACCAAGGTGATTTTGTAGAGACAGTGGGGGGCCTCGATTTTGGGCGGGGGGGCGGTGGAGGCAGCCTGTGTGCGGGAGGTAAGGAGTGAGGGGGTGGTGACTCAAGGAGAGCAGCACACGGGCTTGAGAAGTTCAACCACAGGAAGACAGAAATTGGACTAGTTGAGGGTGGGCAGGGGAGAGGGCCAACAAGGCCATCCCGAGGACTGTTCTCCCAGGGGGATGGCTCAGGTGTGGGGGTGGCACAGAGTGGGGAGACGTGTGTGTGTGTGATGGACAAAAAGAGGGAGAGAAAGGTGTTTGGAGGAGGAAGAGGGGGTGAGGCAGAGAGACCGAGAGAAAACGTGTGGGTGTGTGTGTGTGTATTTTAAAGGCCAAATTTATTCTAGGCAAGCTATTTATTTAAGATTTGCATGCAAATGAAAACAACCGGGATATAAGCTCCTTAGAAGAGGGACTTCGAAGAGGAGAAGGGCTTATAGTCCCCACTGCAGTCTGGAAAACACGCAGCCTCCCCTGCCAGGCTAAGGACAAAGCTTAAGCTGGGAGGGGGTCTGGACGTGTGGAGACGGAAGTGTTATGTTTTCCATGTCAGCGGTTGGGGGTGCCAGCTGTATACTTCAGAGCAGAGGGTATCACGCAGCCAGGGCCATAGGAAGCCAAGGCCCCAGCCAGAGTAGTCTTGGAAGCCCTGAGAATGAAAATGTTTATGGCTCTTAACCCCATGTGGTTTATTAAAAAGAAAAAAAACTTAGGAGCACCTGGGTGGGTCAGTTGGTTAAGCAGTTGACTCTTGATTTTGGCTCAGGTCACGATCTCACTGTTGGTGGGTCTGATCCCGGTTGGATGCCATGCTGATGGCGTAGAGCCTGCTTGGGATTCTCTCTCTGTCAAGATAAGTAAACATAAAAAAAAGAAAAAAAGTAAATTATAAAATTAGTGTTAAGAGGTCAAGCAAGGGTCTGGTTTTTCCCATAATGCTTTGATCCTTCTTTTGAAATAGAAATTGTGACTGTTTTCAGAAGTGAAGTCTTGGTGCCCTTGCTTTGGGGGAGACTTAATATCTGGGCTTAGTTGGCCTGGAAAGGCGCCTGGCAGTGTGTGCAAGACCGGCTGCCCCCAAAACTAGCCCTGGTGGAAGCCGCCGGCCCCGAGATTCCTCCCTTGCAGACACAGTCTTCTGGGTGAGGATTTCCACGAAGCCCCCAACCTCCTTGGCCGGATCTGGGTCTTGCCCAGCTGCCTGCTGACCATATTTGAATATGCCAGAGGATTTATCTCTGGGAAATTTCCTTAGTTTCTAACACAGATTCCATCAGGACTGGGAAGTTTCTGGTTGGTTTCTTCCCTGCTGCATCCCCAGAGCCTAGTCTGGTGGTTGGCAAATGGCACCTGCTCAATGTAAGACTGCAGCAGGCATCCTAAGGGCGACAGGTGCAGAAGGGGAACACGGAGAGCCAGCCTCAGGCATTTTACAAGTTTGTAAATGGCCCTGTGGGGTAAGATTCAAGGAGTTCAGAAAATCGATGGCCCATTCCTTAAAAAATGATTTCCATGTCCCAAGGATGAAACACAGGGGAAAGGGAAGGTTAGCTCCATGGATCCTGGGTAGATGGTTGTGGTTTTTTTTTTTTTTTCCCTCACAAAGAGTGACAAGTTTATATTTCTGTTTGAAATGCAGAGTGAAACCGTGTACAGCCCTTTAAAGAAGTCGAATGCATTTACTTCCGCACAAGCCATATGGGACTTTGGAGTGGGTGTTCATGGTGCCAGAATAAACCCATGGTTTCACAGCTCTGAGCAGCAAGGCTGGAGCAAAGTTTCTCTTTCACCTTAGAAAACCTGAATTTATTTTAAACAATTTAAAATAGAGTGGGCCTTTCCCATTATAAAACCGGTGTTGGCCTATTACAGAAAATTGGGAAAACACAAAAAAAGGCAAAGTCTTGTTGACTGAACTTCACAGAGCATCATTGGGGTGCTGGTTGGTGGCTATGGGGATGACCCGGGAGGCGGTGGGAGACTGGAGCCTCGAGGACACTTTCTGGGGCAGCCCTGAGAGTGGGGCTGTCTTCTGATGGCTGCAGGCCCCATGTTGGGCTTGGGGCAGGGTCCGTGCTATCAGCCTGCCCCGGTAACTCTACATTGTAGTACCATAGTTTCTCTAATGCACCGCCCCCCCCCCCCCCCTTGCCAAGACTTGGTTTCTCCTTGGGGGCAAAAAGGCAGACTTACGTTCTGCAAAGATCACCTATTTTCTCCAACACTAACAGCTTCTGGAGGGAAGATAGGGGCCATAGGGGAGAACAGGGACATCATAATCAACCCTGAAGGCTTATTCTTTTCTCCAACAAGTCGTTATAGAGCTCCTACTCCACACTGAGCCCTGCGATGGGGATACAGTGGTGAGTGAATGAGTGTGATGCCTGTCCTCACGGGCAGTTGAGTTTATGGCCGCTTAGTTTACACGTGTCCTCATGCTTGACTGTGGGGATGTGGGCCTGTGACAGTAGGATCCCAGGAAAGGCTGTGCTCCCCTCCCCCCGATCTAGTCCTGCCCAGCTCAATCCTTTGGGGAAGGGGTCCTTGTCACCTTCACTGACCCACTCCAGAATCACAAGAGGTTTTCTTAGTTGTCCTCTGTTTACTTTGCTCCTGATGTAGACGTTCCTCCAGGTTTGAAGGGAGCAGCACAGAGTCTTTGCGGAGGTGGGTGATGGAGCCCTGCTGTCCTTCCCCTGCTGGTGATGAGGGAAGAAGGTGGGTGATGGAACCCAGCAGCCTGGGCCTGACCCACCTGCCCCTCGGGAGGACCCTGTATCTGCCTCGTGATTCTCTCTCCACCATACTCTCAGGGCATCAGTGTCCACATTTTATCTCCTCTTCCCCTCTCACAAAGCTTGATTCTGGAAGCTTCTGGAGCACACACAACACAGGGGCTTGTGACAGCTTAAGCTATTACCGTACCCAGGATTTACATCACAAGAAAGATCCAAGCCTGAGCCCCCATTATTTTTTCTTCTAGAGTTACTGCACTTTTGTCCCCGAAGGATGGGGGCTTTGGTGAGCCCGCCGTGCAGTAGTGGTTCCATTCAGACGCTGACTTAAGAAATGAAATAAGGTTCCTGGATCAGCTGAGTTTGGATGAAATTTCCTTGGGAAGGAAGCTTCCTGTCTTGGTCAGTATGCCAGCTCTCACTTGAGTGTGGGTTCTCTCGTGGCGGTGGCCTGCCCAGGCACTGGGGCTGACCTTGGTCTATCAGCAGATCCATTCCTGATTTCTGCCATGTGTTCCTCTTTGGGTGCCATTTTGGAAATTCTGTGAATCCGTCAGGACTTTTGGATATTCTCCACATCTTGTTTGGTTTTCTCCTTTGCAAATTGATCATATAAGTATTTTTACAACAAAAGTTTGAGAAAGATAATATAATTTTTTGCCAAAAAAGAAATCAAAATAATGATACAATTATTGTTATCAAACATGATCATCTTTTTTATATATATCCTTCTAGTCATTTTTTAAATGTTTATTTATTTTGAGAGAGAGAGAGAGTGAAGAGGAGGGAGAGAGAGAGAGAGGGCGAGGGAGAGAGAGAGAGAGAGAATCCCAAGCAGGCTCTGCAATGTCAGCCCAGAGCCTGACACGGGGCTCAAACCCATGAACTGTGAGATCATGACCTGAGCCAAAATCAAGAATCTGATGCTTAAACAACTGAGCCATCAAGGTGCCCTCCTTCTAGTCATTTTTATGTGTGTGGCTTTTTGTCAGCTTTCAAAACACAATTATATTCCCTGAAGTAAGTGCAATTTTCATTGTAACTTTTTTACTAAACATTAGAACATAATTACTAATCGATATTTGTTATTGACTCTTCTTGATTTACCAGTCATTATGTGGCAGTACTTTACTTAGTGAAGTGTTCCTCTACCGGTGGTCATTCACGTAGCTTCTGTTATTATAAAGAACCTGTAGTGGATATCTTTATGTCCACCATTTTATGACATTTAGGATGATTTTTAGAAGGATCTATCTCTAGAGCTAAAAATTTGATATTCTAGACGTTATAGGTGCTTTAGTGATGCTTTAAACATTTTTTTTAAAAAGTCTATGTTTAAAAATTTGTAATTCCTGCTTGGAAAGTTTTTTTAGACTGAGAATCACAGTGATGTGGAACTCCATGACCAAATATATAAAGACCTTGACTGTCCATTCATCCTTGTGCCGGAAAAATTCCTTCCGCAGAGTACCTTTTCTTGGCCAGGTGGCTCTGCCCCTTGGAATCCCCAAGCCCTCCTGCATGTCAGTAGATGTCAATGCACAAGGCTCTGTCTAAACAGACAGCATTTTGCCTCCAGCTATTTGGCAGAGAATATAATCACAAATTCTGCAGCCCAACTCCTGTCAAAGGTCTGGTGTGGAGAATAATGTTCAGAAGATTGCTTGAAGCATATTGTTATGGGCTGAATGCGTCCCTCCAAAATTCATATATGGAAATCCTAACTCCCAATGCGATGGTATTTGGAGGTGGGGCCTTTGGGAGGTTGTTATAATTAGATGAGGTTATGGGAGTGGAGTCCCCATGATGGGTTCAGTGCCTGTATAAGAAGGGAAAGAGAAACCGGACCCCTTTATCTCTGCCATGTGGAGACACAGTGAGAAGGCAGCCATCTGCAAGCCAGGAAGAGGGCCCTTCCCAAGAACCAAATGTGTCAGCACCTTGATCTCAGACTTTCCAGCCTCTAGAGCTGTGAGAAATAAATGTTTGTTGTTTAAGTCACCCAGTCTTGGTATTTTGTTAAAGTAGCATATATAGGCCTTCTGCTCCTTTAGACCTCCATTTTATCCTTGGATCTCGCTGGACCAGATCTACCAGCGCTTAGACCAACTTGTTCTGGGCCTTTAAAAATGCCTTTTTATGAATTGGATTTGGAATACAACTCTCAGCCTCCCGGGGGAGGGGATGCTCTAGAAGGTGGCAGGACAGGAGTATGTTCTCCGTAGCTCTCCCATACCACCTCACACAGAGCTCTTCATGAGGCTTCTTCTCTGGCACAGTCCCACGAGCAGCTCCACTTCTCAGGCGCCATCTTGTTTTTCATTGATTATGGACAGTGTTGCTTAAGTAACCAGAGTTCTTCCCAAAGCCAACAGTCAGCTCATCTTCAGCAATGGTATAATATCTCTGCAGTCTGGATTACCCAACAGGCAGTTCAAATACACAATTAGGTGTCCCAAACTTTTATTGCTATACTTTTTCATTTTTAATATACCTATGGAGAGTTTTGCTTGGGGAAATCTAGGGAAAAAGATATTTTAATTTCAGTGCAGATGCATATTTTGTGATTGGTCTCATATTGCTTTTGTTAAATTGCTTACATGGGGATGGGTACTTTTAAAGGCCTTAATCTTATTTGACCTATGGCCACTCTTTTGGACTCGCCTAGCTGTGCCTTTATATTGCCTTTATTTCGCCACACGTTATTTATGTAGTTTGGTTTGCTGAATAGTAAGCGGTTTTGTAAGCCACCTCCAGTAATTTTGGGAATTAGATGAGATATAGGCACATCCTATAAATAAAAATATAATTTATTGGGTCAAAAATGTGAATGTTTTTGAGGCTATTAATAAATGCTGCCAAATTAACTTTCAGAGATCATGACCTGAGCCAAAGTCAAACACTTAACCGACTGAGCCACCCAAGGCCAATTTTTTTAAAAAAATCCAACTTCTTTTACCTTCTGTGGCAGGTTGGATTCCCTTGGAAGCCAACCCTGAGACTAAGCATGCAGCAGGCTTCTTAGGATGCGCTCTTGGGATCCATACCTATGGAAGGGAATGGAAGGGAAGGAGGCAGGACTGGGGAGAGGGAAAAGCTGGGCCTGATGTATTCTTGATGGAATCCTCAAGATGGTTCCACAGGGAGCTCTGAAGCTGGGCTGACCCTTTAAAGTTGTCCCGAAGTGGGGTGAAAAGACCCCGGAGAATCAGTCAATGGAGCTAGCTGCTCACAGAAGCAGGCGTGACCTTGGGCAAGGCCATGGCCAGAGGGGCTGACTGCTGAGGGTGGTCTGCTGAGATCACTCCAAGCGGGGGGAGAAATGCATTGATTAGGCCTACAGGGGGATCTGGACGCTGTATCACAGTGTCCAGCACATTCTCTTCGACAATGCAAGCCTTTAGGCGTCACCTGGTTTGGGGTGCTAGGCCTGTGGGGTTTCCTCTGCAAGCGAATTGAGCTTACATTTGCGAGTATTTTCCCTGTTGTCGGTGCTTGGTACCATTGCCACCTGCGATTTAGGAAATCTGCTTCGTGGTTAGCCTTCTAATTTTATAATTACCTTTCCAGAATAATAACCCCATCCAGGTGTTTTGTAACACAAAACAGCAAGGGAAATTAATTTCAATTAGAAGGGGAAAAATACAAATTGGAGTTGTGGAAAGAAAAAAAACCTCCGACATGCGTTTCTTTGAGTGCACTTCATTTTAAATCCCTGCAACGTGACTCAACCATTGGCAGTAGCTCCCTTTAAAGACTGACATTTTAAAAATACATGACTGTGGAATCTGGAGCTGTTCTAGCTGCCCAACACACATCTGGATATAAAAGGGGTGAGGAGGGGGGCGGAAAGCCTCAAAAGAGGTAAGAGAGGCACAAAGAAACATTCTTCTTTTATGTTTTCACACTTAACTTTTTTTTTTTTTTTTTTGGCATGAGAACATGAGCCGTGTAAAAATGATTTCAAGTTAGTTTCTGGCATTTTGAAGGGATAGTGAGGGAATTGAAGGTAAGGGGGGACTCACGGGCTTTTATTGGAGAAGAACACGTAAGGGGTTTTCTTGTCCTCTCCTGGTCCTTTGAATCTTGGATCTTGTTTTCGTTGGTTGGCTCGGCGATGTTTAAATGCAGGTGGCTCGCCACTGGCTGTGGGGAGCCCCTCTCTTGGGGAGCTGGCAAAGAAAAAGGGACCAGGGGAGAAGAATCCTCTCAGTTTTCCTAGCCAAGACCCATGTCACCAAGCAGCAGGTGGTCCTGGGGCTTCCGGAAAGGGCAGTGTACCGTGGGGCGCCTGCAAAGGCTTTGGCCTTGGCTTAATATTCCAGAGGAGTTGACTCATTTGCACCTGGAACGCTCAGGAAAGCTCAGGAAAAAGGAAGCGCTCAGGAAAGCTCAGCATGGCCAAGGCCTGTTGGAGATGTTCTTTTCAACAGTGAAGTCTCTGGGAGGCTTGCCGCACTGTCTTCAGCACAATTAGACCGCCTTCCCTCCCTGAGAGAATTTTTCTGACTTTCCGGTTTGGGCCTGAAACAGGAAACTAAGAACTGTTGCTCAGATTTATTCTTCTGGCCCTACCCCAAGTGTTCCATTATAATATTAGTTGGCTCGTAACGAGGGGACACGGGGAAAGTGACGTTCAGGGTACAAGGAGCTTGGCTTCTCTTGCCCTCCATGGTGGGTACCGGCAGCTGGAGGGCGGTCCGCTCTGGAGAAGCACACGTGTGCAAGTCATGCTGGGTAAGGGCCCCATTAGCCGAAGAATTTCCGGCCGACTTGAGCCTCCTCGTGCTTTTGAAAGGGGCAGGAAGGCCAGCCCTTTGTGTCTGTGTAGGTGCCTACATTTTCGATTCTTGCTAACATTACTTTAGGAGTTCAGGGTTATGGATTTGCCTTTTTAGAGCTCTTTACCCTCCTGTGCACTGATGTGCGAAACGGGGGGGCACCGGGTACCTTTAGGGCTATTAGTATGCTTTAGGTATTCTCTAGGGAGAGATGTCACAAGAAATTTGGGACTGCGTTGACCACACCTGTAATTTCTGTGGTTCCTTCCTGCCTTGTTACCTGCAGGCACATGAGAAAGGACGGAGTCTATTTTTCTAGTTACTCAGAGTATCCATCATTGTCAGTCATGATTTAATCGAATTTAAAGACTTAGGCTTCTATGTGCTTAGTTCGACTTTTTTTTTTTTAATGAACTCAGTGATTAATTAAACCAGCATTATCCTAAAATCTAGATTAGTATTTCCTTTCATGCATCACGTTGCATTTTCATCTTAATTCACGTATTCAAAAAATAGTGTTGGATGCCTGCTATTTACTGCCTATGTGTTGAACTTGCCATACACTTGGGACTTCAGACTCACGTGGCATCCAGTAGTCTTAGAAGCTCTACAGCTGCTGGTTATAAATTCCCCGGGAACAGGTTTTTGAGTAACAATGGTTTCCCTGCTCAGCTGGGAATTTTCTAGCATTTTCCTTGCCCAATCTCAGGTGGCACAAGAGAGGAACGGTCCTCAGAATGTGTCGCCTCACTTCCTGGCAATATCGTGAAGTTACTGCATCGAGACCAAAAACATTTCTCCTCTCAGCAACACCTTGGCTGTCACTTGCTTTACAATTCCATATACATTACTCGTGGTAAATGGTTTCTGAAAGAGGAGACACTGAGTCCTGGAACGGCGAGGTTTCTGAGCTGATCTGACTGACTGACTTCATAGATGAGCAAACTGCAGCCCAGAGAGGCTAGGAACCCTGCTGAAGATCACACAGTGGGGGACGAAGACGAAGTCTCCCAGCCCTGTGTATGACGGCGTCTGCACTCTTCTTTCTTAGAATTCATTTTACAGAAACTTCTAGAAACAACTTACTAGTTTTTCTATTTTTATTAATTTTTCTTTATCATTTCCAACCCACCCTCCCCCCACATTTTTTTTTTTTGAGAGAATGTGAGAATGGGGCAAACACGAGTGGGAGAGTAGCATAGGGACAGAGAGAATCCCAAGCAGGCTCCACACCTGACGTGGGACTGGATCTCATGACCTTGAGATCATGACCCTAATGAAATCAAGAGTGGACGCTTAACCCACTGAGCCTTGCAGATGCCCCTCTCTGTTCTTTATATCTTCTAGAGTCGTTCTTTTTCTGTCTGTAGTTGCAAAATGAAGCTTATTTATTTGGAATCTTCCTTCATTTCTAATAGACACATTTAAGAATATAAAATTCTCTTTTACATACTACTTGAACCAACTTCCATAATGGTGTTTTGACATGCAGTATTTTTGTCATCATTTTTTCTGAAGATTTAAAAAAAATTTATTTATTTTTTTAAATGTTTATTCTTGACACAGAGAGAGAGAGAGAGAGAGAGCACGAGAGCGAGTGAGCGAGCGTGAGCAGGGGGAGGGGCAGAGAGAGAGGGAGACAGAACCTGAAGCAGGCTCCAGGCTCCGAGCTGTCAGCACAGAGCTGGACGTCGGGCTCCAACTCACGAGCCATGAGATCATGACCTGAATCGAAGTCGGATGCTTAACCGACTGAGCCACCCAGGTGCCCCATCTAAAGATGTTATTATGTGCATCATGATTTGTCCTTGACCCTTCACATACTTAACGTGTTTTAAAAATCCAAGTACGTGGGTTATTTGGGGTTATCTTTTTGTTATTGATTTCTAATTTAATTTCCTTGCAGTCAGAGATCATGACCTCTATGCCTTTCATTCTCTGCAGTTGATAGCAAACTGCTTAACAACCTTTTATGTGATCTATTTTTATAAATGTTTCATGCTGCTTAAAAAGACTATGTGTATTCTAATTGTTGGAAATAGCATTTTATATAGAGTCATTAGATCAAGTATTTTAATTGCGTTCTATATCTTCACCAGTTTTTTATTTGCTTAATTTGATACTGAGGCATGCATATTAAAATTCCTATTATGATTGTGCATTTGCTAATTTTTCTTTGCAATTCTGTAAATGTGTGCTTCATATATTTTGGAGCTGTGTTGCTAGCAAAAAATACAGAGTTTAGACACCGGAGCTAAACTGCCTGGGTTTGAATCACGGCTATGCCATTTACTAGCTCTGGACCTTCGGAACGTGATTTATGTCGTGTAGTTCAGTATTCTTATCTGTAAAATGGGCTATGCTGTGAAGATCACTCAGGATTAAATAAATTAATATGTATAAAAAGCACCTAGAATCGTGTCTGACACACACTGAGTGCTTCGTGAATATGAGTTACTGTTCTTACTGGTGAGTGGCTGCTTTTATTCTTATATAATGGTTATAGATCTCTGTCTGCAAGGATGTATCTCTGTATCAGTATTTTTTGGTTTAGTCTTCCGTTTATGATATTCACACTGCTACACAGTGTGTAGCGTATCGTTGGATATGCCCAGAATATCGTTTTTCATCCATGTGCTTCTAACGTTTATATGTCATCATGTTTCAGGTGAATCTTTGATAAATAACATATGGCTACATTTGTAAATACGCGATCTGAGAATTTCTGTGTTTTCTCTGAAGTAATACATTAAGTCCAATTAATTTACATGATTATGAATGGGTTTGAAGTTCTAGCTGCCATCTTATGTAATGGTTCCTATTTACCATGCTTTTTTTTTGCGCTTTTTTTTCTTTCCTACTTTCTCTTAGGTTAATAAAATATTCTTTATTGCCCTTTTTAGCTTCAGCTGCATTTGAAATTTATTCATTCTATTTCTATTCTTTTATTGGTTAGATTTTAATTTTTAAGATGCATGGTTAACCACAACAGTAGCCTTATCTTGAATAATTCAAGGTCTTTAGAACAGTTTAATTCTGATCTTTGCTATTCTCATACCTATGTTTCTTTTTTATAGTATTTTAGTTCTATGTTTTTTTTTTTAAATTTTGTTTTCGTTTATTTATTTTTGAGAGACAGAGCACAAGTGGGGGAGGGGCAGAGAGAGAGGGAGAAACAGAATGTGAAGCAGGCTCCAGGCTCTGAGCTGTCAGCACAGAGCTGGACGTGGGGCTCGAACCCACAAACCGTGAGAGCATGACCTGAGCTGGAGTCAGACGCCTAGCCAACTGAACCACCCAGGTGCCCCTAAACCATACTTTTTTTTTTTATTATTAAAAAAATTTTTTTTAATGTTTATTTATTTTTGAGACAAAGACAGAGGGTGAGCAGGGGAGGGGCAGAGAGAGAGGGAGACACAGAGTCCGAAACAGGTTCCGGGCTCTGAGCTGTCGGCACAGAGCCTGACGCGGGGCTTGAACCCATGAACGGTGAGATGATGAAATGAGCCGAAGTCAGATACTCAACTGACTGAGCCGCCCAGGCACCCCATTAGTTCTATGCATCTTAAACACAAGCAAGTATGTCATTATTGCTGTTATTAATTTTATTTTTCATTCAATGTTTGCACAGCTTTACCTATGTATTTGCTGGTTTCCTTGCTTCTTACGTCCCACCCCTGACCCAGGGTCCACTCTTTCCTTTTCCTGCATTATTACCTTTGATAGACATTTCTGTTATGACAGTGAATTTTTACTTCCTCATCCTTTGCCTGATAATGACTATTTCCGCCTCCCCCTGAGTCACATATGAGCTGCATATGGAACTCTGGGATGGTATGTATTTCCCCTTAGTCCTTTAAAGCTTTTGGTCTTTTGTGTTCTGTCTTCTGTTGTCACTGGTGAGAAGTTAGCTGTCAGTTTCATGGTTGTTGTTAGAGATAACCTATTTTTTCCACAACCACCTTTTATGATGTTCCCTTTTGACTTTGATGCTCCAGAGTTTCACTGTAGGGCCTAGGGGTAGAGGTTTAAAATGTATAATTTTTAGAGCTCATGATACTTTAACTGAAGATTCACATCTTTCATTAATTCTAGAAGAGGCTCATCCATTATCTCTTAAAATATTACTTTTCTTTTTTCCTTTTTAAAAGTTCTATTTGACATTTTCCATCTCTTTGTCTCATTCATTTTATCTCTCTTCTCCAATTAATTACCTTTTCAGTTATGTTTAATGTTTTGTTGATCTTGCACAGTGAAATGCTAATTTCTGAAGTTTATTTGCCAATTCTTTTCCCACATTTTTCTGTTGTTTTCCATACAGTTTTGTTTATCTCTTCAATCATTTTAAGGATAATCATCTAGGAGTCTTCTAAGATTGTCTTTTTCACAAGCTCTATGATGCCCAGTTTTGGTATTCGTGAGGTCACTGTCCCAGTGGGTAGTGAGTGTGGTTTGTGATTTTGGATTGTGAGCTGATCTTCAGCAGATTTTTCTTACTTTTCCTTTCCTTTTTCCTGTGGGAAATCCTTGAGTGCTGGATTTTGAAAGAGTTATTACCGAGTGGAATTTCCCTTGATTGAGCTAGTCTTCTGTTTTATGAAGATGATAGCTTTTCCAGGGGCTGGTATTAGGGAGTGATTTCTATTTTTGCTCCACACCTTCTTTGGATCCAGAGTGACATCTGCCATTCCTATGGAGCTATTGAGACACAGGTCTGGGGGCGCCTGGGTGGCTCAGTCGGTTAAGCGTCCGACTTCGGCTCAGGTCACGATCTCGCAGTCCTTGAGTTCGAGCCCCGCATCAGGCTCGGGGCTGATGGCTCAGAGCCTGGAGCCTGTTTCCGATTCTGTGTCTCCCTCTCTCTCTGCCCCTCCCCCATTCATACTCTCTCTCTGTCTCAAAAATAAATAAGTGTTAAAAAAAAAAAAAGACACAGGTCTGTAGCGCCCGTGTTCATTCTGACATTCATCTGGAGTGTCAAGATATCGGCACATGATTTTATTCTGCCCCTTTGTTTTTTGTCTCCAAGGCATTTCTCTTTTCCTTTAATCTAAGTGAGGTATTTAATTTTTTTCTTTTGCTCTGTCATTTCCATGTGGTTGTATTGGTTGGAGGTGGGAGACGACGCTAGCTCAGTCTACCATATTTCTAGAATCCAAGTAATGAAATTTATTTTTTAGTATGGAAATATTAAAAAAATAGAAATAATAAAAAAATCAGAGGACAAATGGCAAATTAAATAGTTACAGTACACATGGGGTGCCTGGCTGACTCAGCTGGTTAAGTGTCTGACTTTGGCTCAGGTCATGATCTCATGGTTTGTGAGTTTGAGCCCCGCATCGAGCTCTGTGCTGACAGCTTAGAACCTGGAGCCTGCTTCGGATTCCGTGCCTCCCTCTCTCTCTCTCTCTCTGCACTTCCCTTGCTCATACTCTGTGTTTCTCTCTCTCAAAAATAAATAAACATTAAAAAAATATCATATACATAATGTAGAATATTAGTACCTTTTTAAACATTTTATTTAGTTTGAGAGGATGTGAGCAGAGGAGGGGGAGAGAGAGAGAGAGAGAGAGAGAGAGAGAGAGAGAATCTCAAGCAGACTCCATGTTGTCAGCGTGGAACCTGATGTGGGACTCAATCCCATAAACTATGAGATCATGACCTGAGTTGAAACCAAGAGTTGTATACTTAACTGACTGAGCCACCCAGGTGCCCCAGGATATGAATATCCTTAACAGAAAAAAGAAACCTATAAGTCAATGAGAAAAGGTGAACAATACAATAACAAATTGGATGAATTCAATAATAGAGGTATGAAAAAACTTAATCTTTATGGTAATCAAGCAAATGCAAATTCAATAGTGAAATACTTTATTTTGGCTCTGAGATTGAAAAAGTTAAATATGTTATGTCAAGGGTTGTTTCAAATGTGGGATATGAGCATTCTTTAAAAACTGTTGATGGTGGTTCTGAGAGTAATTTTTTGCAAGGAAAATTGGTCAGTATGAATGAACCAGTATAAAGTCTGCTTTGGCCCTATTAGTTCTCAGAGTTTTTATTACTGAACTGATTGGGTATGTATATAAAGTTTTATGTGTTAAGACAAAGCATTATTAATAATGGCTAGTCACTGACACGTTAAATGTCTAAATAAGAAAATCATGGTATAGCCATATAGAGAAATATAATGATTAAAATAATAGCAGAAAGGTAGTCACCAAAATTAAAAATGTTTGATGTAATTTTTCACCAAAGTTAGATGACAAAGTAAGAGATATGGTCTTTACTTATTTTTATTTATGTATTCTTAAAAACAAATTAGTGAGGCAAATGCCAATATGTTAACTTGGTGTTGACAAGGTGGGTGATTCTTACTTCTTGTTTTGAAGATCTGTACTCACATATTGTTTGTATAATTGAATGAAGTTAATTATTATGCTGTATGCATAGAATGAGGTTTTTGTGGCTATTAAAATCTCTGATTCTGAAGAATACACGATGCTTAGAAAATAATATTGACATAAAACAAAGCGGGACGCAAGTAGGTAATGGGGATTAAGGGCACAAATTTCTAGTTATACAGTAAGTAAGTCACGGAGATGACAAGTACAGCATAGGAAATATACTCAACAATGTGATAACGTGGTGTGGTGACAGAGTATACTTAGAGTAGATTTTTTTAAATGTTTATTTTTGAAGACAGTGTGAACAGGGAAGGGGCAGAGAGAGAGAGAGAGAGAGAGCAGGACAGAGGATCCGAAGCAGGCCCTGCACTGACAGCAGAGAGCCTGATACAGGGCTTGAACTCATGAACCACGAGATCACGACCTCAGCCGAAGTTGGGTGCTTAACCAACTGAGCCACCCAGGTACCCCTACACTTATAGTAAAACAAAAAAAACCCCCCAAAACCCCCAAAACAACACAGTAGGTTACCTATATTATAGAGTATATGAAAATGCAAATATGCACATGGAATGAATATTACATATAGTAGGAATAGTTGTTGAATTAATTATTATTAATATTAATGACAGTTATTGTTAGACGGTAGGTATATGGGTGGCTTTTCTTTCTTTAGTTTTGAACAATTCCCATGCTTGCATAAATCACAAAATGAGAGAGGTGGGAGAGGCCAGTGGTCCTGTGACAGCCAGCCTGGAGGGGCCGGGGGGTGGGGAGACAGGCCTGCTGCCCTTCCTTCCTAGGAGCCCCATCAATTTAAAGAGTTCAAGCTTTTCACAACTTCCACTTGCAAATGAACGAGATTCGTTCCCATAGAGAGTGTTCGGAAGGAGAGTGGCAAGGACATCTGAAAGTGTAAAGAACTTGTTTTTTTTTCCCACCCCCGATGCCCTGGGAAATTCGCCTCACCCCCAAGGTTTGTGGACTCGGTGAAGGAGGCAGTAACTCTGGTGAGTGGCCCAGGGCATTGCTGTCCTGGGATTTGTTTCGATTGGCCCCGGAGGGCCCAGGGGAACAGGCAGGCTCTGAGCAGAACCCTGGGATTGAAATAAAACCCGTATCTAGATTGCATAGTCAGCTCTTCTCCTTTCCGAGCTGGCGGCTTTCCTGAGGTCTGAGAATTCTCTGGGTTTAGCTGACATGAGTGTTCTACTGGCAAGTGGAAGGCTGGACAGAGCATCCGTGAGGGCGGCTGGGGAAGGCTGTCTGCCTGGCAGCCTGGTAGATTCGTTCACGCTGGGGGCTCTGTGCCCCCAGAGGTGGTCGACTCGCCCACCTTTGGCGGCTGTGTGCTGGAAGGAGGGCTGGGGGAAGGGCCCACCTTGGGGAACGCTTTGAACCATGAGACATGCGGTAAAAAGTTGAGCTTTCTTCTTCTTCTTTTTTAAGTGTACGCATTTATTTTGAGAGACAGAGAGGCAGAGAGAGCGAACGAGTGAGCAGGGGAGGGGCAGAGAGAATCCCGAGCAGGCTCGACACCATCCGCATGGAGCCTGAGGCGGGGCTTGAACTCTTGAACTGTGGGATCATGACCTGAGCTGAAACCGAGAGACACTACACCGACTGAGCCACCCAGGCGCCCCGAGAATTGCTAGCTTGGGAGCCTTTCCCATAATTGGTCAAGAGCGGCCCAGCTTCCTTTCGTGATAGCGTAGAACTCATTCAACACAAGTACATTTACCTTTTGGATTCAAACGATGTTCTTCATCTGCTTACAGATGAGTAAGTCCTTAAACATTTGTCTGGCAACTTTACGTGTTAGAACGCTCCTCATAAATTATCCTAAATCACAGAAGAGAAGCCTTCTGCGCCCTGGTTGAACTATCAATAGCTGCAGAGGCTGGGAGGCTTCTGGGGAGATCAGAGAGCTGCCCCCAGCTGGGGACCCTCGTGCCTGTGCCAAGAGCTGGTGGGATCGTTTCGCTGCAGGGATGCCCGGGGAAGCGGACAGGGTGGGAGTCGGGCCCGGCAGGACACAAGCAGAGGCTGTCAGTAAACAGAAGCGGGCCGGCCTGCTACCGTGGGCTTGAGGGACTCTCAGGGCCGGGTGGCCCGGGCTCTGCTCTGGGCCCCCTGGTGCTCTCTGGATGTCCACCTCTGGTCACAAAGCTTCTAACACATGGGGTCAGAGTATATTTTCTTCCTTACTGACACGCACTACACAGAAGTCAAAGTCTTCCCGTTCTAGGCAGCAGAAGGCATAAGAAATATTCACTACTAGTAAACTGATGAACATTTACAGGGTGTCCTTGAAGTTCTCATTTGTATTTTCTCCACGTTAGAAACTGTGTCTTAGACAAAATCACGTTGGTTACGCAGAACCAAGAAGTGGGTACACCCACGTGTTTGGCACACATGGGGTTTTTTATTTTGCAATCTGTTTAATCTTTTTGCATATTCCAAGGGAGGCACACTGTAGGGAGTACATGTGTATCTTCGACTTGCAGACGAGCTATAAAAAAAAAAATCTAGGTCCAGAGTTTGAAAATATAGGCATAAAAATACTTGAAAAAAAAATCAGGGTAACAAACTCATGAGGAAAGAAAGTGTTGGTTTCCTTTTAATTTTCTCATAAAGTTTGTAGAATTCTCAAGGCCTAACTCAAAGTATTCTCCAGGTTAAGTGAAGACTATAGGGACAGACGTCATTCTATTTCACATGACGCTGAAAATTACATTTCTGTCTTTAAAAAAACCTTTTTTTTAAATGTTTATTTGCTTTTGAGAGACAGAGAGACAGAGTGTGAGTGGGGGAGGGGCAAAGAGAGAGGGAGACGCAGAATCCGAAGCAGGCTCCGGGCTGAGCTGTCAGAACAGAGCCCGATGCGGGGCTCGAACCCATGGACCGCCAGATCATGACCTGAGCCGAAGGTGGATGCTTAACTGGCAAAGCCATCCAGGCGCCCATCTTTCTCTCTTTTTTAATGTTTACTTTTATTTTTGAGAGAGTGTGAGTAAGTGGGGAAGGGGCAGAGAGAGAGGGAGAGAGACAATCCAAGCAGGCTGTGAGCTGTCAGCACAGAGCCTGACTCGGGGCTCGATCTCACGAGCCATGACATCATGCCATGAACAGAAATCGAGCCGAACGCTTAACCGAATGAACCACCCAGGCACCCCTGAAAATTACATTTCAATGAAAGGTTTATGTTTTGTTATTTGGCGATGCCTCGCTCAGCACAGGCTCATCATCCATGATGTAATGACTCAAAGACGTAAAATTTTTCCTGGGAAGTTACGAGTGGCCTGTGAAGTCACTTAACGGGAAGGAAAGACAGCAAAATCCCAGATTATTTGGAGACCTTCTCTCTCATTCATTCACTTATTTATTTTATTCTCTTCAGCCTTTTCTAATTCTATTGGTCCATAAGAAACCATTCTAAGATTTTACAGTGTATCCTCTCGTGTGGCGCCGAGCCCTATATTCTCTGTATTATTGTTTCGTACGCTTGTATTTAAGTTAATGTAAGTGGCATTTTGGAATACATCTCCTTCTGTCTTTCACTTTCTTCCCACTAGGCCATTTTTAAAAAACCCACCCATGTTTGCCATTTTACATTTTACCTGTCGCTGCCACTGCTGTATTTTACTTTGTGGGATGTTTTCCTTTGCTTTCCTTACTGGCTTTTGCGACGACGCACATTCAGATGGCCTCCAACTCCCCGAAGAATTTTGATATTAAGGACCTTTGTGAGAGAATGTACCCAGATTTCTGGTTTTTCCCATCTCAACTGAGGTAAAATGGTATTTTATCGTTGTTTTAATTGTATTCTCTGATGACTGAGTGTGAGCGTCACTTCAACAACAGTATTTTGAGTTTCCTTTCGTATAAATCACTGAATTCATATTTCTGTCCATTTCTCTGCTGGGATTGCTATCGTTTTCTTCCTTCCTTTGTTTCTTTTTGATGTTTTAAAAAAATTGTTTTAATGCTTATTTATTCTTGAGAGAGAGAGAGACAGAGACAGAACATGAGTGGGGGAGGGCCAGAGAGAGAGGGAGACACAGAATCGGAAGCAGGCTCCAGGCCCTGAGCCGTCAGCACAGAGCCCGACGCGGGGCTCGAACTCACGGACCGCGAGATCATGACCTGAGCCCAAGTTGGACGCTCAACTGACTGAGCCACCCGAGTGCCCCACTTTTTGATTTTCTTGCCAGTGTTCCCTGTATACTTTATATATTAGTTTCTGATCAGTTTGGATAGTACAGGTTTCTTCTCCCAATCTGCTGTCTACTTTATCCACGGTGGTCTTTGTTGACCAGAGAGAATTAATGTTTAAAGTAAGCAAATTCATGATTTTTTTTTCACCTTGTGGTTTGTACACTTGGGGTGTTATTTAAGAAGACCTTATCTTTTTTTTTAAAATATGAAATTTATTGTCAAATTGGTTTGCACACAACACCCAGTGCTCATCCAAAAGTGCTTATCTTTTAGGTGACAGAGACATTCTACTAATTTTCGTCAATTCATTTCATAATTTTGTCTTAACAATTAGGTACTTATCCACATAGAATCTACCTTTGTGTGGTGTTATATAGAGTCCCAGTTTTCTTTTCTAAAATAGTAAGTCAATTTTACCAGTACCACCTCCTAAGCAATCTCTTCTTTTCTCACTGATGTGTGATATCACCTTTATTAAGTGATACACACACACACACACACACACACACACACACACCCCTGAGATGTACTTGTTCCATTTCTATTTGTCTACTTTTTCTCTAATGTTAATCTGATTTGGTCATTATAACTTTGGTAAATTCTCAATATTTTTTTCTTTTTTCTTCTTTTTCAAAGTTGATTTAGTGTTCTCATGGAGTAAGTATCTTAAAAAACCAAGTCAAGTTTTTATTGTGAGTATAGAGAGTTTAGAGATTGTTTGGTAGAGAATTGACATGCTTCTAATGTGAGACTATTTAAAACTATGGAATGCCACTCCTTTTCTGTAACTCTTTATTTTTCCTGAAAACTTGAAAATTTCCTCCATATTGAATTGTTAAACTCTCTAGATGTTTTATGCTTTTTGTTGCTATTGTGAAGGTTACCTTACGTTTTATTTTATTGTCTAGTTGATTGCTAGTTAGAAAGAAATGATTTTAGGGGCGCCTGAGTGGCTCAGTCAGTGAAGCATCTGACTCTTGATTTTGCCTCAGGTCATGGTCTTACCGTCCCACACTGAGCATGGAGTCAGCTTGGGATTCTCTCTCTCCCCCTGCCCTTCCCCACTTGTTTTCTCTCTCTCTCTCTCTCTCTCACTTGTTCTCTCTCTCTCACAATAAATATATAAACATTTAAAAAAGAAATGATTTTGGCTTTGTAAACAATTTTTTAAACCTTTTGAAAAAAGTAAACCGTACCCCCAACATGGGGCTCGAACTCACAACTCAGAGATCAAGAGTTGCGTGCTGTATTGACTGAGACACCAATGCGCCCCTGATTTTTACTTTTTTAGGTTGACCTTGTGTCCCGCAACCTTGGTCAAGTGTGTTACTGTTGCTTTTTCTATACGGGCGACCACATCATCCACAGAGAATTTAGCTTTTGTCTCTTTCATGCTGATCTTAACATCTTACTTCCTCCCTGCCTTGACTTCCAGTATTTTAAGACTTCCAGTATTATGTGAAGCATTAATAGAGATAGCGAGCATACTTGGGACTCTTCTTTGTCCCGTCTTCAGGGAAATGCATTTTGGTCTACTCTGAGGTCTCTCCTCTTTCTGGTTTGCTAAGAGACTTCGTTTTCCAGAAATAGTTGCTGAACTTTATCAAATTCTTTTCCTATGTCGACGGAGGCAATTGTATGTTATTCTGTCCCTTTCAGTCTATTAGGGAGGTCAGTTTCATTGCTGGTGTCTCTAGTGTTGAACTGTCCTCTTCTGCCTGGAATAAACCCTACTTGAGCCTGGTGTAATAAAATGAAATAAATAAAAAATATAAATAAAATGAAAACTAAGGGTGCCTTTGGAGCCTCAGCTTCTGTATGACTTTTTTTGGTAATGCTTTCTAATCTACCTCTTCCTGCTCCCTCCCCCTTTTCCTCGGTGTCCCCAGAGCCATTGTTGTAGCACTACCGTGGACTTAGAGTGTTTGGCTCTTTACTGTTCCTGTCTGCACACCATTCACAGGGAAATAGCTCATGTCCCATCTTTTTTAAAGTTTTTATTCTATTTATTTTGAGAGAGAGAGAGAGACAGCACGAGTCAGGAAGGGGCAGAGAGTAAGGGAGAGAGAGAATCCCAAGCAGGCTCCACACTGCCAGCACAGAGACTGACATGGGGCTGGAACCCATGAACCGCGAGATCACGACCTGGGTCAAAACCAAGAGTCAGGTGCTTAACCGACTGAGCCACCCAGGTGCCCCTGGACATTTCATATAAATGGAAACATGTGATAAGATTTCTTCTGTGTCGGGCTGCTTTCACTCAGCATAAGGATTTTGAGGTTTATCCATATATTAGGATAAGTCAATAGTTTGGTCCTTTTTATTTCTGAATACAATCCCAGGGTACGGATATGTCACAATTTATTTATTTACTAGTTGATGGATATTTGAAATGCTTCCAGTTTGTTAGCTGTTGAGAACATTTGTGTGTAAGTCTTTGTGTGGACACGTGTTTTTATTTTTCTCGGGTAGATTCCTAGGAGTAGGACTGCTGTACCGTTTTACATCACTACCAGCATCACCGGAGGGTGCTTGTCCCAGCACGTCCTCACTAACACTTGGTATTGTTTGTTTGTTTGGTTTTCAAAGATTTATTTATTTATTTTTGAGAGAGCAAGAAAGCGTGAGTGGAAGAGGGAGAGAGATCGGATCTGAAGCAGGCTCTGAACTATCGGTGCAGGGCCTGTCCGGGGCTTGAACCCACAAACCCTGAGATCGCGACCTGAGCGGAAGACACTTAACTGACTGAGTCACCCAGGCGCCTCTGTTTGTTTTTTCTGATTGTAGAAATTCTAGCGAGCCCGTAGTGGTATTTAACTGTGGTTTTAATTTCCATTTACTCAATGAGTAAAAATATCCAGCATTTTTTCATGTGATTATTAGCGATTTGCGTATCTTTGGCGAAGTATTTTCAAATCTTTTCCCTGCTTTTTAAACTGGATTGTCTTCTTGTTATTGAGCTTTAAGAGTACTTTATGTATCTGGATGCATGCTTTGCAAACATTTTCTCCCGGCCTTGTCTTTTCATTCACTTAGGGGTGTTTTTTGAAGTGACAAATTTTAAATTTTAATGAAGTCTAATTTATCATTTTTTCCCCTTTTTTTGAGAGTGTGTTTGATATCATAGCCAAGAACTCCTTGCCTAACTGAAGGTCATGAAGAGTTTCTCCTAAATTTTTCTTAGATCTATAGGTTAATGCTCTTAATTACATTTGTGAAGTTTTGGACAGTATTTTGTCAAAAACATTTTCTACCCATTTCTCTATTTTCTCCTGCTTTTCTTCCTTCTTCCTCTTCCTTTTTGTTTCTGTTTTATTTTATTGAGTTTAAGGAACTCCTTTTTAAAGGAGCTCCTTTCACACCTGTGCTGTTGTCCTTGATGTTGTCCCATGGGTCTCTGAGACTTCATTTTTCTTTTGTCTTTCTTATCCATTTTCTTTAGATTCTTTAGGTTGATTAATTGCTATCTCTCTCTCTTCAAATTTACCAATTCTTTCCTCTTCCGTCTCGTAACTGCTGCTTACCCTTCTAGGGAATTTTTACTCTTATTTATTGTGTGTGTGTGTGTGTGTGTGTGTGTGTGTGTGTGTTTTACCTCCAGAACTTTTTTGGTTCTTTTAAATAATATTTTCTATCCACTTATTGAGATTCTCGATTTTTGGATTACTGTCATCAAGTTTTTCTTCATTTTAAAACACCATTTCCTTTCATTCTTTGATGTGCTTATAATAACTACTTTGCACTTTTTGCCTGCTACATCCAGCATCTGGGGACACTCAGAGACAACGTCTCTCATCTGCTTTTTTCCTGCACATGGGTCACACTTTTTCATTTTATTTTTTTATATCTCGCAATTTTTTGTCCAAAACTTGAAATTGTAGGTATGATATGGTAGCAAGTGTGGATTCTGATTTTAACGCCCAGAGGGTTTTTGTTTGCCTTCAGCAGCTTTCCCACGAAATAGGTCTTCCTTGTAGTGTGTGGCTGCTAATGTCTTTGTTCACTTAAAAAATATGTACGTATATATATGCACACTTACATATATATGTATATACGCACACTTTCCATAGGCACCTTCTGGTCTCTCCTGCACATGCATATGCCCGCTCCAGGTCAGCCAGAGACGTAGGTGGAAAGATTGTCAGGTTCTTCCAGGAGTGTCTCATTTCTTGTGTGTCCCTATTAAATTTGTGGCTGGTTCTCTAGTCTGATGTTTGCTCCAAACAGGACCCCCACCTCAGACTATTGTGATGACTGATCTTCTTTGTTTGTTCATCACTGAGGTTGACACTTGTCACACACTGAGTACCAGATTTTCCCCTCTAGCTCCAAGTCAGGTCACCCCTTTTTGGCAGTGAGCTGCTGGTCACACACAGCCTGTTCCACTTATTAGAATTCCTGTCCTAACTGATCCTAGCGGGGACGGTGGGTTGATGGGACCAGCCACAGGCAGACAGAGCTGTGGATTCCTACCGTTCTTACCCAAAGTCATTCAAAAAATATTTATTTATTTACTGAGAGAGAGAGAGAGAGAGAGAGAGAGAGAGAGAGAGAACGAACGAGTGGGGCAGGGGCAGAAAGAGAGGGAGAGAGAGAATTACAAGCAGGCTCTACGCAGAGCCCGATGCGGGCTTGAACTCACGAACTGCGAGATCATGACCCAAGCCGAAGTCAGGAGTCAGAAACTTAATTGACTGTGTCAGCCAGGTGCCCCCAGATTTTATTTTTTTTTAACGAATAAATCTTGCCAGTTTGTTGGATGTCTTTGGTTGATTTCCAGAATTCTGAAAGAGCTGTTTTGGTAATATTGTCCAGTATTTCATTTGCTTCCAGCGAGGGGATTTGGTGACCTCCTCCTTCTGTCACGCCAGAGGTCCCACCTTACCTTAATTGGTTTTTGTGTCTAGAAACTATTTTCTTATTCATTACACACTTTTCAATCTATGATAATTGACCTCTACATTTAAAATGTGATTTGCTTTAAAGGTCAATTCCAGGCAAACATCTTAGGTTGATAGTTTGCCTTCAGAGAAAAAATAGCAGTTAAACCTCTCTTAACCGACCCCTACTAAATCAATCCACTACATTAACTAATGTAATTGTATAATTTAATCAAGTGCTATGTAAACCAATAAACGTTGAGCACAAAAAGAGGGCTGTTTCCATGAAAACAACATTGCATGCGTTGCAAAGACTCAATAAATGTGAGTTGTTAAAAAATTGCTATTGAACTAGGTATGGGCGAGATGGCCATCGATGATTGCAGAGAAATAGAAAGACATGGAAGGATTTTTGCATTCAGGTCACCTCATAATTGTTTTTAAATTGTTACTTTGCTTTAAAGAAATAGAAGCTAGAAATTGTACATGATGAGTTACGAATGTGGCTTTTGAAGAAAGATGAGGCAGAACTTTTTTTTTTTAAATGTTCATTTATTTTTGAGAGAGGGAGTGAGACAGAGTGTGAGAGGAGGAGGGCCAGAGAGAGGGAGACACAGAATTGGAAGCAGGCTCCAGGCTCTGAGCTGTCAGCACAGAGCCCGACGTGGGGCTCCAACTCATGGACCATGAGATCGTGACCTGAGCTGAAGTTGGACGCCCAACCGACTGAGCCACCCAGGCGCCCCGAGGCAGAACTTTTACTAATGTTTTGATAATCAGAGGAAATATCTTGGCCCTACATAAAAAGTTAGCAGAATGAACATATTTGTATTTGAAGCTACAATAAACTATTTATGAGTGTTATGCGTCGCTTTTATTTTTTTATGACTCCCTGCTGTAGCCACGTTTTTGATTAACCAAATTATTACCAGTCCCAATCAAAAAGGTGGTTTCTCTACTCTTCCATTACTCCAGGGACCTGGGGAGGCCTTGGATGACTGGCTGTTGGCTGCCTTCCCAGGATGATCCCCTGGACTCTGCAGTTAGCCTCTTGAGTTAGTTCAAGGCCCACCCCTCTATCTCCCACTCCACACTGGAGGACAAGAAGTATAGGTTTGGGTGAGGACCATGGCTAGTCTGGAGCCATTGTGCACATCAGGAAATATTCAGAGAGATGGGGGAAGGCCTTTAACCTCTTTCACCTGTTTGGCGACTCTTGGGACTTCCATGGTGATAATACCGTGAGGGGAGTCTGAGGCTGCTCCCGGCTGGAGACTATACCCATCTTGGAAAGACCATAGGGAGGAAGAGTATCATTTCCCTGACTTTGTCAAGGTCAAGATGAGTTGGTGGTTGAAGATTAAGGGACAGATCAGCCAAGAATCTACATCTAGGGCACTGAAGAAGACCTTTGAGTGACATGGGGACATGTGGTCTAGCTCAACTCATCAAGATGGGGGTCCAAGGCTGAAAACATTCACCCGGGATATTTTCTCCTCTTTCCCTCAAGCACCTATGGTAATTCTCAAGTGTCTGGGGGTCATGTGATTGGGTCATGTTTTCAATAAGTCATGCATTTGGGTTCCACATCAAATATTTCCCATTATTAAGGAGACAGACATGCCTATCCTGCCCCCACTGCGTGCCAGTATGTATTGATCCCAAGGTTCACTTATTCAGCTAATCTGCAAACACATTCATACTGAGAAGTTAGGGAAGATTGTCCTCACATTTGGTTTTTGAATAGACAGATTTTTTGAATAGAGAAAGGGATAACACGAAGGTGGGATTTTAGGCATCGATGTTACTTGATGGGGGAGAAAATTCTAGACTGGCAAGACGTTTAGTGCTACCCAAACTGTATTAAAAGGAAGCTTTGCATAGACACCAGACCAGGCAGAGCTAGCAGTGGTGGCCGCCATATAAGATGTGAGGCTCAGAGGAAGCAGGTAAAATTGCAATGGTTTTGAAAATCTGGTTATCTTGATAATGGACTGGGAGATCATGGGAAACTTTTTACGTGTTTTCCAGAAGCATTGTGTCCACTGAAATCTATATACAGTAAAACCTTGGATTGCAAGTAACTTGTTCTGAGAGTGTTCAGCAAGACGAGCAAATATCTCTAAACAATTTTCGCTTGATAAACAAGCGATGTCCTGCGATACGAGTAGTATGTGACGCCAAATGTCACATGATCACAGCTGAACCAATGGGTCTTCTCACCCCCCTCCCCCTTTCTCTGGGGGATTGTGGGTGATCATCTCCCATACCCGGATGCTCGGTCTCAGGCCATGGTGTTTGGCAGGAATCAGTGATTTTTCAGGAGGTTGGAAGGTGCCCACTCATGTATTTTTGTCACTTCAAAGCACCTACTGACAGTCCTTTGCTTTTCCAGACACGAGTAACCTTAGGAATGCTTTGCTTCATTCTAGGTCAGGCTGCCTGCGGATATAGCCCCTTTCCTCGGCTGCCTTATTGCCAGTTACATTAAATACAGTCTATGACAAGAGTTTATTGATACTCTACGGCAGTCAGCATCCGTTGATGATGGTGAACGTCATCCTACACAATAACCCTTCTCTCCCTGGTCTCTCTCACACCAGCCATGAAGGTTTTCAAAAGTAAGTGCAGGTGAATGTTTATTTTTCTTTATATTTTGTATTTTCTTTATTGTTTTGTATTATATTATGGTATTGTAATCATTTTTATATGGATATTTTGGGGTTGTGGAACGAATCATCTGAGTTTCCATTATTTCTTGCGGGGAAACTTGCTTTGATACACAAGTGCTTTGGATTACAAGCATGTTTCCGGAACGAATTATGCTCACAAACCAAGGCTTTACTGTATATTCATCTATTGAAAAAAAAAAAACAAGAATGGAAAAGACAGAATTTTAGAATTCCTTGCCCTATATCAAGTCTCATGGCTTGGTTGAAATAAGCTTGGTGCTTTTTATTTGCTTGTTGAGTCTGGATCAAGGTCTTGATTCTCAGATTTTTGTCAACAGGGAGGAAACCAACGTAGCTTTGAATGAAAAGTGACTTTAGGAAGACAATGTGGCCTCTCTCCCTCCAGAGGCACTCTATTGGGAGAAAAATCTTTGTTTTTTGTTTTTTTTAAATTTATTTTTGAGACAGAGACAGAGCATGAGCAGGGGAGGGGAAGAATCCGAAGCAGGCTCCAGGCTCTGAGCTGTCAGCACAGAGCCCGACGCAGGGCTCGAACTCACAGACTGTGAGATCATGACCTGAGCTGAAGTCGGATGCTCAACTGACGGAGCCACCCAGGCACCCCTATTGGGAGAAAAATCTTAAGGGTGCTGAGGTCTTGGAGGGCTTAAGGTTTTAGGAAGGGTGGAAACTTGGCATGGAACGTATCAGAGACCTAGGGACTGCCAGGCCTCAGGGTTTCTGCTGAGGGCAGAGAGGGAAAGAGAAATGGCTTGACTCACCTCCCTCCCTTCTGCCTCCTGCTCCTTCCCCCCAGCCATTCGTCTGCAGGCTTTTTCCACCATCACCCAAGGAGGAGGGAGAGCATAAAGCCAGCAGAAGAGAGGACAGTATAGGAGGCTCACTTAGAATGGGCTTCCCTCCCTCTCCCCGAAAATGAAAGACTTCCCTTACAGAAAACAATGTCATTCCCCTATTCTTGTCCCACCCTGTCCGAAGCCTGCTTTCTCCCAAACAGCACCCCGTTGCTTTATTTGTTTCCTTTCGGGCTTGCTATTGACAGCAAGCATTTCTATTCTCTTTCTCTCTCTTTCTCACTCTCTCTCCAGCTCTGTCCCCCTCTTCCTTTTTCTCTCTCTAGCTTCTGGTTCTCTTCTGGTCCTGCTGAGAGAACATAATACCCCCTTATTTGTGACTCTGCAGTGATTTCCATGGCAACCGACCCATGGCCCAGGTACGAGTCTGTGCCTTCGCCATAGGGCTGTGCAAGAGAAAAGGCCATTATGAAAGCGGAGTGTCAGCGGGTTTCCTCCCACAGCCCTCGGCCAGAGAGGAACTTCTGCAGGAGCCAGAGGAGGGACACAGGAATCGAAAGCGGGGTTCCCAGTTTGCTCAAATTTCCCCAGTGTAAATGAAATACCTACAGCCCGGCACACGTGCGTGCGTGTGTACACACACACACACACACACACACACACACACACACACTCCACTTCTATTTCTGGCCCTTCAGCCACAGAGCAGTTTGATTCCTTTGAAGGGAATCAGCTTCGATGCTGTGGCCTGGAACAAAGGCTGGGGTTTGAAATGAGACAAGGGCTCAGCAGTTAAGCCTCCTGTGTATGGGACGGGGGGTGGGGGAGAGAGTGGGGACAAGAGCAAAGGCAGGGACAGTTCGGAGGTCATGAGGGTGGTGGTGTGGGAACGAGGAAGAGATCTCAGAGCCCCTGACCCAACGATGAACAAGAGAGACATGGGGAACAGAGGTTTCTTTCAACCGGGGAGTTCCTGACACAGAAGCTCATAAGTGCACATTATTGTGCAGTGAGACTTGAATGCGATGAAATGATAGGCGATGGCCAGGGAGCCCGATCCCTCTCCTCGCTTGTCTCTCTTTCTGTCCTTTTCCTTGGATCTCTGACTTCTGTTCCATTCCGCTGTCGTCCGGGTCGAGGGAATGCCCTTTGGGGTAGATGCTAGAAAAATCCTAGTCAGATTCCCTCTTCCTTCCTCTCCCTTCCCTCCCACCAGAGCTCTCGAATCCCGATAGAGAGACAAGGGAAAGAGGTCTCTTGCCCGCTGCTCGCGAGAAGGGTCTGCTCACTGAAAACAAACGGACCGGCTGCAGTCTGGAGCCGCGAGGGTGTTCCTGTTTCTGCTGCAACCAGGATGAGTTCATCTTTATTAGGCAGATGTATGGAGGACCGGCTTGTCTCCATAACATCTCCACGGCCATCCGCTCCCCATTTCTTTTATTGATCTGCCTGTCTAAATGAGCACTTCTAAACGCGGTGGGAGTTTTCCAATTAGATAAAAGGCAATTCATGTCGCCTGCTGCCTCCGCACTGCACTAACGGCCCCAGACCAAGAGAGCATATTCAAGACTTCTTGGCAGAACAACTTGCTTTAATCAAGACGGCCCCCTCCCGAGCACCCCCGTCCGCAGGACATTTCTCTTAATATGCGGAGGCTTCCTTTATTGGAGGTGGAGAAAAATGAGCTGTTTCTCCAGGAGTGGGGTTTCAAGGTGAGCCGTGCAGTGAATGAAGAAGACACACGGCCCGCTCCCTGGGCTGGTGCTCTAGAAAAGGCAGTTTGGTAATTATTTTGGGGGTCAGGCGATGACTTGAGGATTTTCAGATCTCTGGCGGGGGGGGTCCTCCTGTCCCCGGATGAGTTGGAGCTTGCGTAGCACTGTGTTCTGAGGGCTCCAGCCACGGTCAGGAGGACCGGAGTGGGGCTGGAGGGGTGGTTCTCTCGCTCAAGGAACTTGGGTGAAGTTGCTCTGGGATGGGACCGGGGGACATTTACAAATACTGCCTTCAGGGCACCTTCAGGGGGGCTCAGTTGGTTGAGCATCCAACTCTTGATTTCGGCTCAGGTCACGATCTCATGGTTTGTGAGTTTGAGCCCATGTCGGGTTCCGTGCTGACTTGGGACTCTCTCTCTGTATTTGTCTCTTTCTCTATCTTTCTCTCTAAAATTAAATATATATATATATATTTCTTTTTTTTAATATATATAATATAAATAATATAAATATAAAATATATATATATTTTAATGGGTGGTGGCCCAGAAGTGAACTTCTCCATCCCAGGACGTGCACCACCACCCACTGATGAATCCAGAGGGCCCAGAGCCTGGACATCAGCAGGGGCCTCCCGTGGCCTTTGTAGCTGATCCAATCCTGCCCGAAGTCCAAGGTTGTTTTTGCAAGGCAGCTCCATTTTTCCTGCCGCTTAACGCTTTCTATTCTAACCTGGCCCATCTTCCACGTAGCTGGGCTATCAGGCTTTCTGATTTGGGGTTCTCCTTTTCTTCTTACCTGCAAAAGCTGCCCTCAGCTGAGAAAAGGAAGATGTTTCAACTACCCCCTTTCTCCTTCTTCTAGATTCCTTTTATACCGTTAGTATTATCTTGCTTACTGCTTAGTCACCAATTAGAGCTACTCGTCTGTATTGACTGCTCACCCTGTGCCAGGCACCATGCTGGGTGCTTTACCGGCCATGCACAAAGTCAGACCTCACCATGGTACCATGAAGTCGATGCAGTTGCCACCCCATTTTATTAATGAGGAAACTGAGGCTAATTACCTCGCTCAAGGCATATAGGTATTTGGGTCCACATGTGTGTGATTGCAGAATTCTTAGGTTTTCGCACGCCTAGTCAAAGATGGATAGTAATCATAATGGTAACGAAAATGTGCTATTTGTTTTTGCAGCCACACGGCACAATCAAGGGAGCACGACACACAGCTTAGCGACCGTGATCTGTGAACCTCTCCTCGCTGGAACCTTCTCAGGTAGAATGACTTGGGCACCCATTTCCTCTGTCTCTAAAGCACCAGCACGTGCATTGAAGGCCAGAACAGCTCTCCTGTAGCCACTGTGAACACAGATCTCCCGGACAGGGCCCGGCGACCTCATTTGGTGGGGACCATAGAAGGCCTGGGTGGGCTATGGTCGGCAAAGAATTTGCTCTCTTTCTGTGTTGTAGCTTTTAAAGGGAAAGCCTTGGATCACTAGAGTTTCTTACAGTGTTCTCTTGCTCGAGGAACTTGGGTGAAGTTGCTCTGGGATGGGATTGGGGGACATTTACAAATACTGCCTTCAGGGCACCCGGGGGGCTCAGTTGGTTGAGCATCCAACTCTTGATTTTGGCTTAGGTCATGATCTCACGGTTTGTGAGTTTGCTGACTTGGGATTCTCTCTCTGTATTTGTCTCTTTCTCTCAAAAATAAATAAATAAACTTAAAAGTAAAAAACAACCCAACCAAATACTTCCCTCAAAAGTGGTCCTTTCTGCTAACCTTAAACCACTGATTTGGAAAGAGCCCAGGACCCTCAACTTGGATTTCTCTTCCCTCTAGACAAATTCCCCTCTCTTATTTATATTTCTTTAAAAAAATTTTTTTTAAATGTGTATTTATTTTTGACAGAGAGAGAGAGAGAGAGAGAGCGAGCATGAGTGGGGGAGGGGCAGAGAGAGAGGCAGACACAGAATCTGAAACAGGCTCCAGGCTCTGAGCCATCAGCACAGAGCCGGATGCGGGGCCTGAACTCACAGACGGTGAGATCACGACCTGAGCCGAAGTCGGACGCTCAACCAACTGAGCCACCCAGGAGCCCCTTATTTATATTTCTTCCAAAGACAGGAGACATTTTTATTCTTTCTCTTTTTTCAAGAGTTTTCATTCTGGAATTCTGGAGTTCATGCCCCACTCCCCCAAACTGCCCTTTGCCATTCTTCCTGGGAGGGCATAGGTTTTATGCAAATAAGATTTGTGGCAGCTAGTGCAGGCAGTCCAAACCTATCAACTCTTGGTGTGATGGTTAGGTGCCTTCTGTCCTACCCTCACCTCAAGTTTATTGTCGTTTGGCTCGACAGAACCTTGAAAGTGGGGGTGGTAGCTGGGCTCTTTTGTAGCCACCACAGCCCCGAGCACTGGGCGGTCCACAGAGATGTCATCGGCCCCGTGTCGTCCACGTTGGTGCACCATGAACCCAGAGCAAAGCCAAAGGCTGAGCTATGCATTGTGGTAGGGGGTCATCGCTAGTGGGATGGCTACTTTGCCATTGGGCCTCACACCCTTCCTTCCATTCCCGCTCCTGGCCCAGCATTGGAATAATCTGGAACAGTCACGCTGTCTACATCCAGCCAAGGAGGTGGGCCGTTTCCATTCGTTCCCTCCTCCCTTCTCTTCCGCCTCTCCCGAGCATGGCGCGGTCTCAGAGGAGAGGCACAGCTTGAGTCCTGCTTGCCCGTGATAATCACACTGTCAGCGTGAGGAGGGCAGAGCGGTGAGAAATGAGACACCTTTCAAATACTGAAATTTCTGGGTCTCGACTTCTCAGCGGTGGCATCTTCTCTCCCGCCAGGCAGTCACAGCGTCACTGCCGCTGCACCTCAGGAGACAGAGCCAGAGGATGATGGAGCTGTGTTGCACAGGGGCCTCGGCCACCTGCTGCTCAGAGTCTCCATGAATCCCCTGCAGAAGGCTGTGGAGAGAGGCACTTGACCTTCCCTTAGATCGGAAGAGGGAAGAGCCAGGGACTAGTGTTGGAATGAGTGTCCATTCGAGCTGGGGTGGGGGTGGGGGGTTCACCTTTGCCGTTGGAAGAAAAGGAAGTATTTGCAGCCTCAATAAAGCTTCTGTTCATGATCAAACCCCAGCAGGCCTTTATGATAATTTTTATAACTTCTTCACCCAAAACTCTGGGTGCTTTGAAGGTTAATAACTCGTGTTTATCAAAAACTCCCCTTCAAGGAACTTGGGGAGCCTTGTAGACATTATCTGATTCAGAAGCACCACAGCATGAGGGAACAGGAGATGGGGAGAGGGTGAACAGCCAAGATTATTCCAATTTAGGAGGACTAATAATATTAATAGCTCCAACATGGAGTTTAAGTGAGTTTTAGAAAAATCACAATTCAAGTCTTGAGCCATCCAGAAAGAGGTCTCTTTACGTCCCCTCAGACTACCTTCTGGCTCCACTGCTGTGAGCTGGAGGCAGCTGGACCTCACTGGCTCACCTTCCTCATCATAAAAGGGGACAAGAAGTCCTACTTCTTGGCATTGTTGTGGTGTTTAGTAAGGTAAAGGGCTAAAGGCAACGGCGCACTGCTTGGCACATGGTTAATGCTCGGCGAGCATTGCCTCCTCTCACACTCTCTGTAGGGAGTTGCAGGATACCATTATGGCGGACTAGGGTGGGGTGGGGGCAATGGGCCGTGTACCTTGTACTCTGCTGAGCGTGACTAAGAGTAGGGATACTGGAGGTTGTCTGCGGAGGAGGAGACAGTGGCCATTTCTCTTCTCCAGAAACTTTGACATCTGAAGTCTACAGCCTGGTTTTGTGAGAAGACTGACCCTACCTCCCCCATATCTGGAACAAAAGGAGAACATGCCCTCTGAGTGAGAGTGGAATGGAGATGTGAAGCAATTTTATGGTTCATTAGGGATGAAAAAAGTGTCTCTGCCTGAATTGTCTTTGGGGGGTTGAGTCATTCGTGGAGGCTTACAGTTCTCAGCTAGTTTTCCCTATCTTCTATTTTGTTCCCACTGGAAGAGGAAGCCTCTATGAGAAGGCCCTTGGCCTGTGCCTGCTTTGGAGCACTCCAGAATGGCAACAGACTTCCAATTTTAGAGCAGGGCACGGCTTGAGAGAGTTCTCTCTCTCAAGACCCACAAATAAGGATGTGTTATGTGCAATGCTCTTAAGCAGCTGTGGCCTTTTGGGGACTTAAAGCCATAGGAGAAGAGAAAAAGGAAGAACTCATAAAACCAAAGGATCTTGAGGAGTTCTACCGGGGTCCTCTCGACTGACCGATGTGGGGAGTCAGGAAATGCACTGCTCTTACCCAGCCTCCCCCATTGCCCATTCTGAACAAGACTTGGGTAAGGAAGAGAAGGAGACTTCTGTAAGTTCCTCTGTTGGGTGGGTCCCTCCTCATTTTAGACCCTGCCCATCCTTGAGAATCTATGGGAGAACGGTGAGAGGCAGAAGCTTTTGTCTGGCAGCCAGAGGCCTTGAGGTCCCTTTTGGTCCCCCTCCGTGAGCTCATCTGTTTATGGCACCCTTGAGCCATGAGGGCTGTGTGCTAGGCATCTTGCCGCCGATGGCATGGCTCGGATTCACCTCCTCTTGTCCTGCAGCGTAGATCAAGTGACTTTTGGACTTGCATGGTTTGCACCCGTCAGCTGGTGGAAAAGATAAAGGCAGACAGTGCCAGGGCAGGAGAGGTGGTGGACCTCGCCAGGTGGTTCTGGCCATGAAGAAATGGTGACTCAGAAGCGGCTGTCAGGTCGCTTAAATCTCTGGACCAACTTGTCATCTAAAAAGAGTGCAGAATAGTTTCCCTCAGTCCCAATGGGAGCCGCCCTCAGCAGCGAGACCCATCGACACCAAGTTCGAAGCACAGGGTGGATGCAAAAGAAGTTAAGCTTGTTTCTGTTTCCTGATATAACCAGAGACTTCCTCTTCCCTATAGGCTAGAATTAATACTCAAAGTTTAGAAGAAGAAGCAAATTTCCCCTGCATTCTCTAGCCTCATACTGAAGTCACACAGATCGCTCTATCATCTCTTGGGACAAATTTTTGCCCTGGGTATTACCTGGCAAGTGCCGAAAGCTCCTTCCCTTAGGGGCACCCGGGTGGCTCAGTTGGTTAAGTATCCCACTTTGGCTTAGGTCATAATCTCACATTGCATGGGTTCGAGCCCCATGCTGGACCTTGTGCTGAGAGCTCGCTCTCTCTCTCTCTCTCTCTCTCTCTCTCTCTCTCTCAAAAATAAATGTAAAAAAGAAAAGAAAAGAAAAGCCGCCTTTCTTGGCTCTGAGTTGAGGCACTGGAGCCAGGGTGAAAGGTGTCCTGGGACACTTGCCTCTGGCTATTTCAGCTCCAGCCATTTGAAATCTCAGCATAAATGTCTCAGCAGTGTGTTCTTGTTTTTCTGCACGGGATGGATATGCTCAGTGATTTAACAACCCAGCCCATGACCCCGTATTGTTGTTGTCATTGAATGTGTAATTCTCCATGTACAGATGGGCTTTGATTTTCATTGTCCTCCTCGGCTCTAATTGGGGGATGCTTCACGGGATGGCGTAAGGTGCAGGTGTTCGGGACCCGTGCATCAATTAGGAGGGAAATCCAAGTTACCCTCCGCAAAGAAATGGTCTCTCGGGCTGAGAGATGAGAAGAGGCAGAGCGAGGAGAACTTGGTTCCTAGTTTAATGGGCGCCAACTTAGGCTAAACTTAGTAGAGTGAGCTGGAGAATGTATGAAATGGGGGGAGGAAAGCCACGTGTAGTTCACGACCAGTGCTGAACCCAACAAAGCTGCCGGCCAATGAGCGTGGCCACGTTTGGTTGTCAGGTCTCCCGTCCACAGGCGGACCGGGTGGGGAGAACGACCCGAGTCTTACCTGTGTGCCAAGTGCTTTGCTGGGCCCAGGGCTGCCACTCCGGGACAGGTATGCTCTCCCTGGCCGCGAGGCCCCTGGCTTATCTAAGGCAGACACCTGCAAGGACGCCCCCCTTCCCCACGAGTTCTTCATTGCTCTCCAAAGAGCTGGACATTTTTGTTTTTCCTGAGAAGCTGCTGTGTACCCACCTGTTCCTTTATTTATCAAACGCTGTTTGGAAGCCGGGTATTGGACAGAGTGCTGGCCCCAGAGCCACGAACAAGCACAGTCCTGCCCCAGGGCTCTGGGTGCCTGGTCGGGGAGACAGGCACACGTACCAGAGTTTCCCTCTTGAGGGTGCTAACTGCTGGGACAGATGTGTGCACAGGCGAAGGGAAGAGTTTCGTTTGGACTCCATGTGTGTGTGTGTCTGTGTGTTTTCCAGGAGAGCTTTCCCTGGAGAGTTAATGAATCTCAAAGCACGAGATGGAGTTAAAAGGAAGATGGAAGGCTCGAGGTAGGGATGGAACGAAGAGCCAAAGCAAAGGGAATAGACCAAATGTGCACGGGGGAGTGCATGCACACATTGTTCAAATGAGCAAAGCCTTGAGCCTTTGAAGACAAGGCTGTGTGTTTCTGGGGGTAAAGTAGGAGCAGTGGGAGCCTGTAACCCTTCACTGTTCTGCACAGATCACAGGTATAAAGAGGCTTTTCTTGGCCTGCTCCAAGGACAGAGGTAAGCCCACAGTGAAGTTGCCAGACCTAGCAAATAAAAATGCAAAGTTCCCAGTTAAATTTGAATTCTAGATGAACAACAAATAATTTTTCAAATATAAGTATGACCTATGCAATATTCGGGATATACTATACAAGAAGATAGGCTACTTATCTGAAATTCGAATTTAACTGAGTAGCCTGTCTTTGATCCGGCAGTCTGGGCTACAGGCGTCTTGGGGCTGGAGAGTTCGAGGGGGTCCCAAGGCCTTGGGGGGTCCCGGTGGGGAGCTGCTTGGTAAGATAGGCACTGGAGGTTTTCTGAGGTTCTCATTTCCAATCCTGAGGGAAAATCTGCAATTTTTACTATCATAGCACAAATGAAACCATGTTATGTTACATAATTTATATGGCTAATTCATTCATATATTCACTTTTAATTCAGTCAACAAATATTTAATATGCCTCTGGGCTCCTTGCCGGGCAATGCGTATACAACGTGAGCAAACACAGAATCGGGTCCAATTCTTGAGGTGTTATCACACACTTTGACAGATCTATCACATTTTTGGCGGTTGTCCTATTTTCTGTGCCTGCATCTAGGAAGACACTTACTTTCTGTCGCCTCAACCTCCTCCACTCTTACTGACCCCACATTGTTTTCCACGGCCCTGCTCCCGCCAGTGATCCTGCTTTGAATGGCTTGGATGTACCGACCTCAAAGCTTCGGGTAGATCAGAATCACCTGGAGGTTAAACCATGGGGTGGAGACCAAGAAGTTGCTTTTCTAACGTGTTCCCAGATGAGACCAATGTAGGTTGGGGTTCCTTTAAGGTCCCAGGAGAGCAATCACTCTCTCTACCCCAGTGACATCTCTGACCTGTTCATTTCACGTTTCTCCCTCTGGATTCCCTAGAGCTGAGGGTGAAATGGGGTAATCTGATATGTGGCAGCTCCCAGGGCTATTTTGGGAGTAGGATTTCCTCGTTAACTCGTGGAAGTATTAGAAGGGAAGTCTTTTTGGGAAAAGAAATTTTAAAAATCTTATAAATAAACATTACGGTTATATCATGTAATCAAAGTTGATTGCAGAACATTTAGAAAAATCCTGAAAGAGATAGTTAAAGTGACATAAAAATTATTTATAATTCTGGTATAGTTCCTCAGATATTTTATATATTTATGTATACATGTATTTCTATATTTCATTCATTTATTCATTCATACACCTGCTCAACCAACATTTAGTGAGTGCCTGCTGTGCTCCAGGCGCTGCCCTGGGCACTGGGGTGGTAGTAATGGGGGAAAAGCCCCCAAGATCTCCACCCTCATGGAGCCTACATTCTCTTGGGAGAAACAGACCATACGCAACGATATAAGTAAAATATGTAATATTTTAGGTAGAGATAAATACTAAGGATAAAAGAATTCAGGAAAGGGAGATATGAAATGTGTAGAGAGTTTGGGATGATGAGGGAATTTGTTTCTGAGAAGGTGACTTTTAAGTTGAGGCCTGTAGGAGGTTAGGCCACTGGGTAAGAGAAGATTCTAGGCAGGGCAAAGGCCTGGAGTGGGGGGCTCCACCTGGAGTATCTGAGGAAAGCAGGAGTGCAGGGTGGCTGGGTGGGCAGCAGTTGGGGAGCAGGCTGTGGGGTAAGGCATCAGATCACACAGGTCCTTAGGGGTCATAGTGAGGGCTTTGGCTTTCCTCTGCATGAGGTGGGGACCAGTGGAACAGAGGAGTGGTACCGTTCCATTATTCGATTTCCTTAACAGGAACCACTGTAGCAGCTGCGTTGAAGGTAGATCTTAGGGGGACAAAGGTTAGATCAAGGAGATCCAGGAAGCTACTGCAGTATTCCAGGCAAGACACGATAGTGGTTTGGACCAGGATGGCGGTGGCGGGAATACTGAGAAGTAGTTTCGTTCTGGATTCCATTTTGAAGGTGGATTCAGAAGGATTTGCTGCTGGACTGGAGAATGAGGGAAAGAGAGAAATCGAGAGCAAGCAGCTGGAAGCATAGAATCAGGCATTTATGGACAAGGAGAGATGGCAAAGGGAGTTGGCTTTGTAGCGAATCCTGGGAGCTCAGTGTAGGACAGACGGGTTGTGCCATGCCAGTTAGACGTTGCTTGCAAATGTCCTTCGGGTGATTGGATGTACGAGTCTGGAGCTGGGGGGAGAGACCTGGCTACAGATGTGCACTTGGGGTTGTCAGCACAGAGGGGGTAATTAACGTCGGCAGGCACGCCACGTGGATCCCCTCGCTGGACAGGTGCACACCTTCCCAGCTTCTGTGAGTGTTGCGGCTTCCCCTCTTCTGGAGAACTTCCCTCTGCTGATGTGGCCATCTCACCTGGTAGAGGAGGAACCCATCCACCCCAGCCCTGCCATGGCATGGTCTGCAGTGAATGGTTAAGCAGCTGCACACGATTCATGCTCTAGAGCTTTCCATGCGGTCAGGCTGGACCTTGTCTCAAGCTGAGACCGCGACATCCTTTCTTCCCCCGACCCCTCTGCTCCTCACTCCCTACAGGTTTCTTCTGAGAGCACCCTCTCAAGAAGCCACCCCCCGCCCCCACTCTCTCCCCTGGGCTTTTCTAGGGCACTTCATCTACCAAGACAATTCCCTGAAGCTCCTGGAGTGTGGGGATGTGTGTGCTCCGTGCCTGTGCGAGCCATTCTTCTGGAAGTCTCTGGGCTTTTCAGGTTGCCTGTTATCTGACTGCGCGATGAGTCGGGATGGATTTGTGATGCCACCGGCCTCCCAACACCCTGTCGTTAGCAATGCAAGGCTTGTTGTGGGTACAGGCGGGAGGGCGGGCTGGTCCTTGGGGGAGGCGAGTCATTATTTCCGCCTCGGTGCATTCTAATCATATTTCCCTCTGTCAACCCTAGCAGCGCTTTCCATCTTGCTGCAGAGTCTCTGCTTCCCTTCCCCTCGGATCAGGGACAAATCAGCATGATGAAGCCTGGCAGTAGATCATTTAGAGATTTTCATCTCTATTAGTAGCCAAGGGTTGGCAGCATCTTTTGAACTGGCGTGTGACTACACGTGTGCATTTTGCTTTTACATAGTAGACGGCGTGGCCTCATCCTTTGAGATGCTGTCTTGTCTCGCACATTGATTTTCAAGAAGAATGGAGGTCATGGAGAAGGATGAATGGGCAGTGAGCAAAGTTCTGTGAATTCTGCCCAGCAGAGTGATTCAGGTATCTGTTGGATCTTTTCTACTTTTCTTTTAAATTGAAGTATTACAGACTGAAGTGCCCTGGTGTTACGTATACAGCTGCAGCCATTCTGACATGCATGGATGTCCCTGTGGCCGCTACCCGGATCAAGGCACAGGGCATTTTCGACGGCCTAGAACGTTCCCTGGTGCCACCTCCCTGTCAATCCTCATCCCTACCCTGAGTAACCGCTGTTCTTACTTCTGTCGCCATACATTCCTTTTCCTGCTCTTGAACTTTATGTAAATGGAATCGTACAATCTGCAGCCTTCTGTATTAGACTTCTTTGATCTCTTATTTCGTCAGGAAAATTCCTCCATGCAACTGTATGTCCCATCAGTTGTCCTTTAAAAATTTCTGTTCGGTATTCCATTGTGTGAATCGGTCGCGATTGGTCTATTCTCCTCTTACCGGATTGCTTCTGATTTTTGGCTATTTTATGTTATCAAAACTATCTCAGCGTCTGTAAACTGATTCAATACCCCTTTCCCACAAAAAGCCTGCACGCTCTATAGGATACGGTTTTGTATCCTCCTCTTCATTGTATAGATGGGGAACCTTCATAGGGAGTGCCAAGGACTTCCTTAAGGTCCCACAGCCATGGTGGGGACAGAGCTAGGACGATAACTTTGGTCTCTCGACTGCTGGTCCAGTGACCTTTCCCAGATCCCTGCTAGCGTTGCTGCTGAAATTCTTGACATCCCGAGCCCAGGTCAGGGGGCCTCTCCACCCCCTTGTGTTGGTAACCAAACCGCCTTCCTGATCGCTGAGACCCTGCACCTCATTTAGCTGGGACCCGTTCACGACTGAACAAGGGCAGTTTCCCCAGTGGCCCTCCAAGCACAGACGCACTCCACACTCAGGTGGCAGCAACAATTAAGTCTCTTTCAAAAGGAAGCAGCGGGAATCCCCACGTGGCAGGGTCCGCAGAGCTGAGGAAGGCCTGGCCACGACGGGCCCTTCTGGCTGCCGGCGACCCCTCTGCTCTTCCCTGGTCCGCGCTGTTCCTCCCTGCCCCACCACCTCTATTGCCTTCCGGCTCATTTGGCTTTTCTTTCATGGTTCTTGATTTGCTATTTCAAGCAAGGCCTCGTCTTTTGGAAGAGGTCGTAGGATTTACCGAGAGTGCTGTTGGCACACACGAGGCCCCAGTCTTCACGGTCGACCTGAAGGTTAGGTGACCTCATTCCATGTTCAAGGACGAGCAAACGGAAGCTCTGAGTTTAAGTACGGTGACTAACTCATCCTGGTTTTCCAAGGACTCCTCTGGTTTTGGCCCCGAAAGTCCTACGTCCCGGGAACCCCATCGGTCCCAGGCAAACAGGGACAGTCCGTCACCCAAAAGTGAAGTGATCTGCCTCAGGTTGTAAGCCAGGGCTGAGATCTGAACTCAGGTCTCTCTGGTTCCCAGGTGGTGTCCTTCTGGCTCTCTGTTGTTGGCTTTTCCTAGGTGTTCGTTTAGAACAATTTAGAAGGTATTTTGAGGGATAGGCTTGGAAGCCTAAGGCGTGGGTGCCAGAGTTGCCTCTGGGGCGTGGCGGGAGAAGGTGGGGGGCAGCCTGGGGTCAGCTTGATTTGCAGATGGCCTCAGAGGGGCCCTCAGCCCCTCAGCCTCCCTGCGCCGTCTGCCTGACTCATGCTGAGGACGGGAAAAGCCCATTTCTTTAGGTACTGCTGATGAAAAGGGAGGGATAGAAGATAGAGTGCTCTTCCTCATCTCCTGATCTTGAGTCAATCTGGGAGTGTCTGAGGTTTGAGAAAGCGGGGTAGCCAGCCACGCATGCGACACAGTGACCCTTTTGGACTACGGCCCGTGAGCTGCTAGGTTCCTAATTTTTGGCTAGTTTTGGGAAGAAGTTGTCTGGGTTCCAGTGGGTCTCAAAACTTCCCCCGACGAGTTTGTTGTGTCCTTGAGCAGCCCCCCTGCCAGGGGGGTGCTCAGCCCTCTGGAGTGCACCCCAACGCTCCAGTTCGCCAGGGCACAGCCAGCATCCCACCCCACCCCTCCCCATGGCTAGGGTACCTCTGTGGACAACTTCGTCTTCTTTGATGCAGCTTATTTATATTACTTAAGCAGGATTTGACCAATTACTTAAATTAAACTTTCTCTATTAGATTTTACTGTTGGGTGCAAAGTTATGTGATTCATCTTCTATCGGAAGCCAAAGCGAGCTTATTGCCTGATCGTGTGCTTTCGTGTGGCCCCAGGGACACACAACAATTCTCTGCAAAGGAGTATTCTCCCTCCTGCCCACCCAGGCTGACACTTGCTTTTCCCTTCTGCCACCCAGCCAATATTAGGCAGCTCAAAGAGAATTTAAGGGAACACCTTCTAGACACATTTAGGCACAGAGTGGAACAGAGGATTGAGCCAAGAGCCTAAATTCATGGACAGGCTAACAAATAGGTATGTTGCGCTGGCTCACGGAAGTGGTAACGTTTTCCAGGGAGGGCGAAATTGTGTGGGAGGAAGGAGGAGGCCAGGACGGGATTGATGGATTTTCACCTATGTGCCAGGCACCATACTTATTAGACCATTGTATTTTTTTTTAAACATTTTAATTTCATTATTATTATTTTTAACATTTTTATTGATTTTTTGAAAGAGAGACAGAGCGTGAGCAGGGGAGGGGCAGAGAGAGAGGGAGACACAGAATCCGAAGCAGGGTCCAGGCTCTGAGCGGTCAGCCCAGAGCCCGACGCGGGGCTCGAAATCAGGCACCACGAGATCGTGACCTGGGCTGAAGTTGGATACTCAACCGACTGAGCCCCCTGGGCGCCTGAATTTTAATCTCATAGCAAACCTTCTGAAGTACTAGGTTTACATGTGACTGGTGTGTGACTTGTCCATGTCTCAAGCACTTATCAAGCAGCAGAGTCAATACCTCCTCCAAGTCTGAGTCCAAAGCCCACACTTTTCTTAGGAGTTTAGGACAAATTCCTAGAGGATTCTACTACTGGGGGACTTTAGGAGATACCCACATATCTAACTGTATCTCTCATCGGTTTTTCCTTCCAAAGGAGGGAATATCACTTGAGGGACTTAAAATTTATTTTCAGAAACAAAAGACTTTTTGAAATTGTAAATATCCACTAAACAATTAGCTGGTTTCCACAGGCCATTGTGTTTTATTTTATTTTTTTGGTCTAATTCATTGTCAAATCGGCTAACATACAGTGTGTACAATGCGCTCTTGGTTTTGGGGGTAGATTCCCATGGTTCGTCACTTACATACAACACCCAGTGTTCATCCCAACAAGTGCCCTCCTCAATGCCCATCACCCACTTTCCCCCTTCCCCCCCCATCAACCCTCAGTTTGTTCTCTGTATTTAAGAGTCTCTTATGGTTTGCCTTCCTCCCTCTTGGTTTGTAACTATGTTTTTCCTCTTCCCCTCCCCGATGGTCTTCTGTTAAGTTTCTCAAGATCCACATATGAGTGAAAACATATGGTATCTGTCTTTCTCTGCCTGACTTATTTCCCTTAGCATAATACCCTCCAGTTCCATCCAAGTTGTTGCAAATGGAATGATTTTATTCTTTATCACTGCCCAGTAGTATTCCATTGTATATATAAACCACATCTTCTTTATCCATTCATCAGTTGATGGGCATTTAGGCTCTTTCCATGATTTGGCTATTGTTGAAAGTGCTGCTATAAACACTGGGGTACAAGTGCCCCTGTGCGTCAGCACTCCTGTCTCCCTTACACAAGCCATTTTATTTATTTATTTTTTATGTTATATTTTAAGGTTCATCAAATGTCTTTACATTGCCTTTTCCATTACTCCTTTTTTAAAAAAGTTTTTGTTATAATCACCCGGTGCTCATCACAACAAGTGCACTATTTACTCCCCATCACCTCTTTTCCCCACCTCCCCACCCCTGCCCCTCTGGGAACCATCTGCTTGTTCTCTGTAGTTGAGTCTGTTTCTGGTTTGCCCCTCTCTGTCTCTCTCTCCTTTCTTTTGAGTGCTTGTTTGGTTTCTTAAACTTCACATATGAGTGAAATCAGATGGTATTTGTCTTTCTGTGACTGACTTATTTCACTCAGCATAATACTCTCTAGCTCCGACCATGTCATTTCAAATGGCAAGACTTCACTCCTTTTTATGGCTGAATATTATTCCATTGTGTGTGTATGTATATACCTTATCTTCTTTATCCATTCATCTATTGTTGGGCACTTGGGCTGTTTCCATAGCTTCGTTACTGTAGATAATGCTTCTATAAACATAGGGGTGCATGTATCCCTTTGGATTAGTGTTTTTGTATTTTTTGGGTAAATGCCAAGTGGTGAAATTATTGGATCACAGGGTGGTTCTATTTTTTTTAATTTTAATTTATTTTTCTAATTTACATCTAAGTTAGCATACAGTGCAATAATGAATTCAGGAGTAGATTCCTTAATGTCCCTTACCCATTTGGCCCATTCCCTCCCACAACCCCTCTAGTAACCCTCTGTTCTCCATATTTAAGAGTCTTATGTTTTTGTCCCCCTCCCTGTTTTTCTACTATTTTTGCTTCCCTTCCCTTATGTTCATCTGTTTTGTATCTTCAAATCCTCATATGAGTGAAGTCATATGATATTTGTCTTTCTCTGACTACTTTCACTTAGCATAATACCCCCTAGTTCCATCCACATAGTTGCGAATGGCAAGATTTCATTCTTTTTGATTGCCGAGTAATACTCCATTGTATGTATATGTGTGTGTGTATGTGTGTGTATATATACACACACACACATATATGTGTATATGTACATGTATATACATGTATACACACACACACACATACATACACCACATCTTTCTTTCACCATTTATCCATCGATGGACATTTGGGCTCTTTCCATACTTTGGCTATTGTCGATAGTGATACTATAAACATTGGGGTGCATGTGCCCCTTCGAAACAGCACACCTGTATCCCTTGGATAAATACCTAGTAGTGCAATTGCTGGGTCGTAGGGTATTTTTATTTTAAAATTTTTGAGGAACCTCCATACTGTTTTCCAGAGTGACTGCCCCGGTTTGCATTCCCACCAGCAGTGCAAAAGAGATCCTCTTTCTCCACATCCTCACCAACATCTGCTGTTGCCTGAGTTATTGTTAGTCATTCTGACAGGTGTGAGGTGATATTTCATTGTGGTTTTGATTTGTATTTTCTTGATGAGTGATGTTGAGCATTTTTTCATGTGTTGGTTCGCCATCTGGATGTCTTCTTTGGAGAAGTGTCTATTCATGTCTTTTGCCCATTTCTTCACTGGATTATTTGTTTTTTGGATGTTGCATTTGATAAGTTCTTTATAGATTTTGGATACTAACCCTTTATCTGATATGTCATTTGCAAATATCTTCTCCCATTCTGTCGGTTGCTTTTAGTTTTGCTGATTGTTTCCTTCACTGTGCAGAAGCTTTTTATTTTGATGAGGTCCCAGTAGTTCATTTTTGCTTTTGTTTCCCTTGCCTCCAGAGACGTGTTGAGTAAGAAGTTGCTGAGGCCAAGATCAAAGAGGTTTTTGCCTCCTTTCTCCTTGAGGATTTTGATGGCTTCCTGTCTTACATTGAGGTCTTTCATCCATTCTGAGTTTATTTTTGTGTATGGTGTAAGAAAGTGGTCCAGGTTCATTCTTCTGCATGTTGCTGTCCAGTGTTCCCAGCACCACTTGCCGAAGGGACTGTCTTTATTCCATGGGATATTCTTTCCTGCTTTGTCAAAGATTAGTTGGCCATACGTTTGTGGGTCCATTTCTGGGTTCTCTGTTCTGTTCCATAGATCTGAGTGTCTGTTCTTGTGCCAGTACCATCCTGTCTTGATGATTACAACTTTGTAGTATAGCTTGAAGTCTGGGATTGTGATGCCTCCTGCTTTGGTTTTCATTTTCAAGATTGCTTTGGCTATTTGGGGTCTTTTCTGGTTCCATACAAATTTTAGGGTTATTTGTTCTAGCTCTGTGAAAAATGCTGGTGTTCCTTTGGTAGGGATTGCATTGAATATGTAGATTGCTTTGGGTAGTATCGACATTTTAACAATATTTGTTCTTCATATCCAGGAGTGTGGAATCTTTTTCCATTTCTTTGTCTTCTTCAATTTCTTTCATAAGCTTTCTATAGTTTTCAGTGTATAGATATTTCACCTCTTTGGTTAGATTTATTCCTAGGTATTTTATGGTTTTTTTGTGCAACTGTAGATGGGATCAATTCCTTGATTACTCTTTCTGTCACTTCATTGTTGGTGTATAGGAATGCAACCGATTTCTGTACATTGATTTTATATCCTGGAACTTTGCAGAATTCATGAATCAGTTTTAGCAGTTTTTTGGTGGAATCTTTTGGGTTTTCCATATAGAGTATCATGTCATCTGAAAAGAGTGAAAATTTGACCTCCTCCTGGCCGATTTGGATGCCTTTTATTTCTTTGTGTTGTCTGATTGCAGAGGCTAAGACTTCGAATATTATGTTGAATAACAGTGGCGAGAGTGGACATCCCTGTCTTGTTCCTGACCTTAGGGGGGAAGCTCTCAGTTTTTCCCCATTGAGGATGATAATTAGCATTGGGTCGTTCATATATGGCTTTTATGATCTCGAGGTATGATCCTTCTATCCCTACTTTCTTGAGAGTTTTTATCAAGAAATGTTGTTGTATTTTGTCAAATGCTTTCTCTGCATCTATTGAGAGGATCATATGGTTCTTGTCCTTTCTTTATTGATGTGATGAATCACATTAATTGTTTTGCGGATATTGAACCAGCCCTGCATCCCAGATATAAATCCCACTTGGTCGTGGTGAATAATTTTTTTAATGTATTGTTGGATCTGGTTGGCTAATATCTTGTTGAGGACTTTTGCATCCATGTTCATCAGGGAAATTGGTCTATAGTTCTCCTTTTTAGTGAGGTCTTTGTCTGGTTTTGGAATCAAGGTAATGCTAGCTTCATAGAAAGAGTTTGGAAGTCTTCCTTCCATTTCTATTTTTTGGAACAGTTTCAAGAGAATAGGTGTTAACTCTTCTTAAATGTTTGGTAGAATTCCCCTGGAAAGCCATCTGGCTTTGGACTCTAGTTTTTTTTGGGAGATTTTTGATTACTAATTTGATTTCTTTACTGGTTATGGGTCTGTTCAAATTTTCTATTTCTTCCTGTTTCAGTTTTGGCAGTGTATATATTTCTAGGAATTTGTCCATTTCTTCCAGATTGCCCATTTTATTGGTGTATAATCACTCGTAATAGTCTCTTATTATTGTTTGTATTTCTGCTGTGTTGGTTGGGATCTCTCCTCTTTCATTCTTGATTTTATTTATTTGGGTCTTTTCCTTTTCTTTTTGATCAAACTGGCTAGAGGTTTATCAATTTTGTTAATTCTTTCAAAGAACCAGCTTCTGGTTTCATTGGTCTGTTCTACTTTTTTTTTTTTTTTTTGGTTTTGATAACATTGATTTCTGCTCTAATCTTTATTATTTCCTGTCTTCTGCTGGTTTTGGGTTTTATTTGCTGTTCTTTTTCCAGCTCTTTAAGGTGTAAGGTTACGTTGTGTATCTGAGACCTTTCTTCCTTCTTTAGGAAGGCCTGGATTGCTATATACTTCCCTCTTATGACTGCCTTTGCTGCTTCCCAGAGCTTTTGGGCTGTGGTGTTGTCATTTTCATTGGCTTCCATGTACTTTTTAATTTTCTCTTTAACTTCTTGGTTAACCCATTCATTATTTAGTAGGATGTTCTTTATTCTCCAAGTATTTGCTATCTTTCCAAATTTTTTCTTGTGGTTGATTTGGAGTTACATAGCATTGCGGTCTGAAAATATGCACGATATGATCTCAGTCTTCTTGTACTTGTTAAGGGCTGATTTGTGTCCCAGTATGTGATCTATTCTGGGGAACATTCCATGTGCACTGAAGATGAATGTGTATTCCACTGCTTTAGGATGAAATGTTCTGAATATATCTGTTAAGTCCACCTGGTCCAGTGTGTCATTCAAAGCCATTGTTTCCTTGTCGATCTTCTGTTTAGATAATCTCTCCATTGCTGTAAGTGGGTGTTGAAGTCCCCTACTATTATGATATTCTTGTCAATGAGTTTCTTTATGTTTGTGATTAATTGATTTACATAGTTGGGTGCAACCACATTTGGAGCATAAAATGTTCACAATTGTTAGGTCTTCTTGGTGGATAGACCCCTTAATTGTGATATAGTGCCCTTCTTCATCTCTTGTTACAGTCTTTATTTTAAAGTCTAGATTGTCTGATATAAGTATGGCTACTCCCTCCGGCTTTCTTATGTCAACCATTAGCATGATAGATGGTTCTTCATCCCCTTACTTTCAATCTGAAGGTGTCTTTAGGTCTAAGGTGGGTCTCTTGTAAACAGCATATAGATGGATCTTGTTTTCTAATCCATTCTGTTACCCTATGTCTTTTGATTGGAACATTTAGTCCATTGACGTTTGAGTGAGTACTGAAAGATAGGAGTTTATTGTCATTACGTTTCTTGTAGAGTTGGAGTTTCTGGTGGTGTTCTCTAGTCCTTTCTAGTCTTTGTTGCCTGTGGACTTTTGGTTGTTGTTGTTTTTCATCTTTTCTCCCCTCAGAGAGTCCCCCTTAAAATTTCTTGCAGGGCTGGTTTAGTGGTCACAAACTCCTTTAATTTTTGTTTGGGAAACTTTTAATATCTCCTTCCATTTTGAATGAGAGCCTGGCTGCATATTTTTCCAATTCAGCACATTGACTATATCCTGCCATTCCTTTCTGGCCTGCCAAGTTTCTGTGGATACGTCTGTTGCAAACCGGATCTGTCTTCCCTTGTAGGTTAATGACTTTTTTTCCCTTGCTGCTTTCAGGATTCTTTCCTTGCCTGAGTATTTTGTGAAGATGACTACGATATGCCTTGCTGATCGTCTGTTCTTGTTGAATCTTGTGGGAGTCCTCTGTGCTTCCTGGATTCTGATGTCTGTGTCTTTCCCCAGGTTAGGAACGTTTTCTGCTATGATTTGCTCACATAACCCTTCTACTACTTTTTCTCTCTCTTCATCTCCTGGGGCCTCTATGATTCTAATGTTGTTCTTTTTTAATGAGTCACTGATTTCTCTAATTTTTAAATTGTGCTCTTTTGCCTTAGTTTGCCTCTTTTTTTCTGCTTCATTATTCTCCATAAGTTTGTCCCCTATATTGCTGATTCACTGTTCTGCCTCATCAATCCTTGCCACCGTGGCATCCATTCGAGATTGTGGCTCAGTTATAGCATTTTTTATTTAATCCTGACTAGTTTTTAACTTCTTTTATCTCTGCAGAGAGGGATTCTAATCTATTTTCAACCACAGCTAGTATTCTTATTATTGTGATTCTAAATTGTGGTTCAGACATCTTGCTTGTATCTGTGTTGGTTAAGTCCCTGGCTGTTGTTTCTTCCTGCTCTTTCTTTTGGGGTAAATTCCTTCATTTCATCATTTTGAAGGGAGAAAAGGAATTGATAAGGTAAAAAAATTAAAATTAAAAAATTAAAACCAACACACACACACAAAAATGAAATAAATGATGCTAGATTCTAGGTGTGTTTTGGTCTGGTTATTGAAAGGAGCTTGATAGATTAGAGAAAAAAGGGGGAAAACAGATAACATTTGAAAATTTGAGAAAATGAATACAATGAAATAGAATAAAACCACATGATGGGGGTAAAATGGAATTTGAAAAAGTTACAAAAAAGTAAAAAATATAGTAGAAAAAATAAAGATAAATATTTTTAATAAAAATGGAAAATAAAAATAAAAGTTTTCTCTTTCTGTATTCAAGAAAAAGAAAAGAAAGGAAAAAGAAAACAAATTGAATAGATGGATCAGTGAATAGACTGAAATACGATTGAGATTACATTGTTTTCCTCTAGAAGTCAAACTACGAAGCGCTTTATAGTCCGCGCACCAAGCCGGTGGAGAGACTTGTGTTCCTGAAGCGCCAAGTTGGCCCTGTTGGGGGGGCTTAGTGTAACAGCTCCGTTCTCCACTAGATGGCGCTGCTTCATTTACTCCGGTGGGTTGTTGTGGCGCTTGTAGGTGTGCGCGCATGCGCGGGAGCGGTGAAAATGGTGTCGCCCAGCTACTCAAGCCTCTAGCAGGGGAACTCTGTGCTCTTTGCGACCTGCAATCGCGCACGCGTCATTTGTCTCCGGCTTCCGTCCACTCCGCACTTTTATACTGTCCGTGACCAAGCCGTTTGATCTCAGACGCGGCTGTGTCTCCCGACCCCTCACTTCTGAGGGATTGCGGCTTTGTCCCTCCCAGATCCTCTGCGGGAGGGTCTCGCCGAGCAATGGCCGGTGCCTGCCGCACCCAGGAATCGTCGCGGGACCGGGCTGGCGCCGCCCCAGAAAAAGTCGATGCGATCGCGTAGCAGCAGCGCCTCAGGGATTCTGGAAAATCACAACACATGTGGCGCCAGGCTTCACCCCCAGCGGCCTTGTTCCAGCACCAGCGGGTGCGGTTGTTCTCTGGGGTCCGCCGACACCTTTGCCTGTGGCCGGGAGGGCAGACATCCTCTACCAGGTGTCCTCCCGGCAGGGGAACCGCCTCTCCCACGGGGCCGAAGACCCCCGGACTCGACTCTGCTCCTGGGGACTCGCCCTTCCCACCAGAGCACCGCCAGGTATCGAGCCGCGGAGTTTCAGACTGTGCGATCCCCTGTTTTTAGAGTCTGAGTGGAACTTAAACCCTCTCCTGTCTCCTTTCTCCCTTTTAAGTTCAGTCCCTGCAGCTGTTTCCACTTTTCCACCTTCTCTCCAGCTGCTTTTGGGGAGGGGTGCTTTCCCCTTACTCTCCACCGCCCCCCCCGCCCCCATCTCCACCCCCCCATCTCCACCCCCCCCCCCAAACGGCTCCCTGCCCTCTGGGGCTTCCCTCTCCCCCATTTCACCTCTCCGTGCCGCATATCTGCTGAGTTCTGTGGTTCAGGTTGTGCAGATTGTTGTGTTAATCCTCAGATCAGTTTTCTGGGCGTGCAGGATGGTTTAGGGTTGGTCTGGCTGTATTTCATGGACACGAGAGGTAAAAAAAAATAAATCTTCCTGCTCTTCTGCCTTCTTGGCTCCCCCTTACACAGGCCATTTTGAACAGGGTGGGAAAGACCGTCAAGACTGTTCAACCCCAGAGTAAGTCAAATATGGCCTTCTAGGTAAACAACAATATTGAATACTTGAATCAGCCAGGTGTGAGTGTGAATTCTGGCCGCCACTGGTCGAAAGCAAGTTCTTGAAATCTCTGGGACGGTTTCTTTATCTACGAGACCAAAGGAATGAGCCCCGTTTTGTAGAGCTGGCAACCGTGTGGGGCAGTGAGGTGTCGACAGATGCTGGTTCCTTCCTTCCTCAGAATTCCTTGCTTCTCAGAAGCAAACCTTCCAAGTCGGGTGAAAACATGAGGAGCCGTTTGCCAGAACACCAACGGCGGACAGACCATGAACCCACAGAGTTTCTTTCAGGGGATGCTTTCTGTACCCCGATCTACCTGACACCTAGCTTTCTCTTTGCTTTTCCCTTTCCTGGCCATCTCGGTCCGTTACGTCACCTCCATAGAAGGTGAGCGGAGGAATGATGGGAGACCAATCGATAAATCAGCGTTGCTCTATTTTAGCCACCCTGCGGGAGGGTTTGGCGGATAGGAGTTGTGTACGTTTGCTTGAACTTTTTAAACTCTGTGGGTTTCCTCCTGGGAATGCTGCCCTCCCTCACCTCCATCGAGAGCTCTGGGAGCTTCCCTGACATCCGTTGACAGCCGTATCCCCACAAACCGGGGGACGGAGTTGGCCCCACTGGCTAGGTGGGAGGTCTGATGTGGGGAGGGTTTGGCATCCCAGCCACGTACACACCTTCCCACGCACAGCCGGTGGCGTCTCCTAGGCCTCTCTGGGGGTCGGGCCTGTGGCTTCCTGCCTCTCACCCCTCACTCAGCCCTGCTTGTGCCCAGGTAGGGCCCAGGGCGGGTTTGGGCTCAGATGAACGAGAACAGCCGGGGAGTGGGTTCTGTGGCACGTGCCTCCTGCCCTCGCCGGGGGCGCCCCACTCTTTGCTCTATGCCCCAACCATCCTGGCCGCTCGTGGATGCTGAGCGGTCACACCCGCCTGGCCCCACACTCCTCCGACCCCTGCCTCCTGCAGGGATCTAGCTCATTCTTCACAGCTCTTCTGGGAATTAACCGCCCCTAGGATGGTTGTGCTTCCTCCTTCCCGGCCCCCTCTATGCAAGGCAGCTCGCTCTGGGGCTCCTTGGTGCAGACCTTGCCTTCTCGGTTTCCGTCACCCTGCATTATGAAAGCGTGTTGACTTCTTCGAAGGAGAGGCCGTGACACGTCAACCCTAGCTCTTCTCTGTGTTCTGCACCTGACCCTTCCTTACTCTCCTCCTTGCCCTGGGTGCCCCCGGGCGGTCCTCCTCATCCCTAGGACGGGTTGTTGTAGCGGCCTGTTACCTACTCTCCAAACCGGTCACCAGGGTGTCCTCCGAGAATGCACGTGTGACTGCCGTTCCTCTCAGAGGCCTTAGTGGGTTCCCTCGTGCCCACGGGGACTGCACCAGTCTGAGTCAGGGGTTTACTGGAGAGATGGAGGGGCTGTGGATGCGACATGGGGAAGGGCAGGCAGCTGATACGGGGTGTGCCAGTGAGCAGACGACCACCGTGGAGGATGGGAGCCCGATCCCGCAGGGGCCCCGAGACGCCGAGAACGGGCCTCAGAATTGCCACGAACGGGGTGACGAACCCAGCTCTTCTCCAAGGCTCCCACTGGTCCTTGGCTGAGTTTGCTCCCGGGAGTGTTAATTATCTGACACCGTGGTCTGCCCTGCATAGGGGCCAGCGGGCTGCATCGGCCAGAGGCTGCCCCCAGGCAGAGTGCAGGCGCGTGCAAGAAGCAGCTGTCTGTGGAGCACCGAGCGCCGAGGGCAGCGGGAGGGGCGCTGGCGGGATCCCCACAGCCCGGCTCGTGAGGCCTCGCGCGAGGCAGCCACCTCCCACCTCTTACTCTTGTACCAGTTCTTGGGCTCCAGTAGCCCCCGTACTGCGTGGGGGGCCCTGCACACCCTGGCCCGGTCGTTTGCTTGTGTGTTGGTTGGTTGCCCCCATGCTCTTGCTTGCGATATGCCATCTGTCTTGGATGCCCTTTTCTCATTTCTCCATCTGGTTAACGTCTACACATGTTTCAAACTTCAGCCTGACCTCCTCCAGGAAGCCTTTCTTGACTAACCCCTTCCCCAGCCCGACTCAGATGCCCCTTTGCAACATCTTTCGCCGAGCTGTTTCCCTCCCCAGACCGTGGGATCCGTGGCACATACTCCCCATGTGATCATCTTCAAGTCCCTAGTAATGAGTGAGCGTGTGGCCTGGCACATGGTAAATGTGTGTTGCACTGAATTATGCATCTGTGTTTCATTGTGACTTGGGACTCTAGACTCGGGTCCTGACTTGAACACGTCTTTGCCCCACTCTCTTCTCATTGGCAGAGGGAGCAAGGAAATAAAACTGAGACCCCTACCCCCCCATCCCCTGCCCCTCTACCAGGGGGAAAAGGCACTTCGTTCTGCCATCCAGAGAGACTGGAGCTGAAAGTGGTGACCACAGGGAAGCGGAGAAGCCGGAGGACGTAGAAGGCACTAGGGAAACGCACACGCGTGTGCACGCACGCACAGACACACACGCACTTGTGCATGCACGTGCAGAGAAATGTGGACAGACAGGTCCACACGCAGATAGAGAAAAGATAGAGGAAGAATAACAGACAGACTGAGAGGGACTGGACCCACAAAGGGAAAAGGGGGTTGAGGGAAGCAGGAATGCACGACAAGGAAAAAGAAGAGAGAGAGAAAAGAATGGAAGGCGGGAGACGGGAAAGCGGAAAGTAAGGCTCTGGAATGTGCTAACGGGAAAGCAGGTGAATAAGAAGCCCTGGAAGGCGGGAGCCTGCGTGGTCCAGTTGTTGAGCGGCTGAGCGTGGTGGGGACTCAGGACACGATCTCCTGGTTGGTGAGTCTGAGCCCCACATCAGCAGGGCAGAGCCCGCTTTGGCTCTCTGGCTCCCTCTCTCTCTGACCCTCCTCCGCGGTCGTTGTTGCACCATGGCACCTGCTCTTGGTGGCCGGCCGTGTGTAGCGTTTGCGGGACCATCTCTAAACCTTCTTTCAGAGACTCAAATGCACTGGAGCAGAGCAGACCCACCCATGCAGCGGCTCCCGCGTGCATGCCTTTGGCCTTGTGCTGTTGCGCTGTGGTGGCTCATGAAAGAATAATGATCCACATCCATTTTTAAAGCTGCCCAGTGCTCTTCACAGCCCAGCTGTCTAAACGTTTGCAAAGCTGGCAACGTGGCCCCGCGGGAGGAGGCCCCGAGACTCGCCCCAGGGTCGGCTTGGCTGCCGTGGCTGCCGGCACCCCGGCTGGCTCCTGGGTGCCGTCACCGTGCCGGGGAGGGGACAGAAATGGCTCTGCCCGCCTCTTGGGTCACAGGGCAGGAGCCAAGAGAATAGGGCCCTGCAGGAATTCTCTTCCTCCCGCGCGCCCAGGTGGACTTTGGAGCTTGGGAAGAATTCTGGTCTTAGAGGCAAGTCCTTCGACGAAATCTGTTACCACAGACATTCTCTTCCCCACCTTTGCTCGACAGCCGCTGTGCCAGGTACTAAGCCACCAACTCCCAGCTCTGAACCCGGTATGCCGCGCTCGGCGGGGCCATGCTGGGCGTTGGAACCCCGGATCTGCCTTGCCCGCTGGCTCCCTGCCAGGATTTGCCAGCAGGGGGCGCAAGAGGGAGGAAGGGTCTGCTCGCTGCCGTTTCCCTGCCGATGGGCAGGGGGCAGCACCCCAGCAATGCCTCCCCCCGCCGGCAGCGCCCTCTCGGGCCGCGGCAGCAGCCGAATGCCCAGCGTGGCTGTGTCAGTGCTCAGGGCCAGCCTCGCTGCTCCCCTCGGAGACACCAGCGCCGGCCAGGGGACGTCCCCTCCCCCGGAAGCCTGGGCCCCGTCTCTGCGGGGGCCCTCCCCCCAACTTCGGCATCCTAACGGTCCCAGCATTCCTCCAGCGTTGCCCCAACCCCGGGGGTTTCACCTCGCCCTGGTGTTCGGGGTACCCAAAACGCGATTGCCCGGCTCCCTGAGCAGCCCCGGGCCGATCGGGCAGGTGCGTCACCTGCTCCCTGCCCTCCCTCCCTAACCTCGGTTATCTCATTACCAATATTCTAGGAAGGTAACAGCCCTTTCGGTTCCCGAAACACGCAGACCACCCCTTCTCGCCCGTCCCCACGGCGGCTCTGTGCGGCCTGTACTAGCCGTGCCTCGGCATCCAGAGAGGCAGAGGGACTTGCCCGCGGTCCTAGTGAGTCACACACGGCTGGTTTCAAGTTCACGTTTGTCGCCCCGGTTCTTCCTCTTTCCCCTGCGGCCTGTCTTGAGTTGAATGCACCTGCCGGCCAGCTGTAGTTACCTACCGTTTTCCTGTTGGCCTTGCCACCATGCCTGCCCTGCCCTTGGCCCCTGGGCTTTGAACTTTGTCTATGGCTGTCTGGATCCTTCACCTTCTGCGGGGCATCTCCTTAACGCTGGTGTCCCTCCCCCTTCCCGTGAGTTTGCATTGAAACTAAAAGCTTTCTAGAACCTTGGACTTAGACCTGGTTCACTTAAAAGGCACTTCCCAGAACACTCAATTTTATTCATACCATAAAACGATCCATGTTAAATAGCTGGGTCACTGCATATTCGCAGACATCTCAGTTCTGAACTGCTTTATTTGGATGGCTACTGAAGTATATTCCCAGAAAAGATGCTGCTGGGTGGCACGGGAGAGGCTTGCCCGGGTTGGGTACTTCCAGGGCAGCTCCAGGCATCTTTCTGTCTTAGTGTCACCCCCCCACGCCACCTGTGTGCTGCCACCGAGAACAGAAACATGCCCGGGGGAGTGCCCGCTCTCGGACTGCTTCCAGCGTAATTAATGAAAGCAGAGCTTTGCTTAAAGATCCTGCAGCAACAGGAAGTACCAGGCTGCAGCTATGTCGGAGGGGAAGGAGCACTGTATCCGGAGTTAGGGGACTGGTAGGAGTGAGAAACGTGAGCAAATACCAACCTGTGTGATCCTGAGTTTGCTTAACTTTAAAATGGGGATACTAATAATACTGTCCTAGACTGGGGAGTGGTTTTGAAAATATTAGGATCCATGCATGGCCAAATTCTCCCTTCCCTATCATCCCTCATATCCATCAGGGTATCCCTCTTACCGTCTTAAGGAAAGTATACCCAAAGTAATGCAATGGGAATCAGTGTAGAGCTTTATCGATTTCTCAGCAGGTACCTCAAACCCTCAGTGTGGTTGCATTGATTTTATATTGCTTCGTGGCCTAATACAGCACCCGTTTATTATCTCACGGTGTCTATGGGTCAGGATTTGGGGCATGGTTTACCTGGGTCCCCTGTTTCACGGTCTTTCGTGAGGCTGCGATCAAAGGGCTGCAATTCCCATCTGGAGGTTTGGCTGGCAAGGGTCTGCGTGGCTCATTCACGTGGCCGATGGCAGAATTCAGCTACTCACATGAGGTTACACCGAGAGCCTCAGCTCCTTGCCGGCTGTTGGCCCGAGGTCACCCTTAGTTCCTCGTCACGGGGACCCCTGCAATAGGGCAGCTTACGTCATCAAAGCCAGCAAAGGGCAGAGTCCGTTAGCAAGATGATGTAACACTTTTATGCAGCCTCATCAGGGGCATCTTCTCACCTCTGCCATGTGCTGCTGGCTGGAACCAAGTCACCACTGGGGCAACCGTCCTCACTGGGAGGGGATCACATCGGAGTGCAAACGCCAAGTGGTGGAGATCACCGGGGGCCTCTCAGAAGCTGCTTACCGCAATAGGGCTCTTGGATGCAAGCTGGATAAAGAATATGACTGGGACTTGGGTCTACAGTGGGGACTCCCACATCTCTCTCCCTTACCCACTCTATAAAATCTAAATCTTGGGATCCATTCGCCGAGGTGTACCCGGAGAGGGGGGTGTGAGCCTTCAAGTGGTCTGCTTATCCATCACTGGCTTATTTGGTGGAAGGAAAAGGTGGATGGGGCAGACTTACTCCAGGGGCCAGGCCTAAGGCAGGAGGAAAGGATTGAGCCTGGGATCCCACACTGGCAACATGGCGACACGCTGAATGAATGATGTGGCCTCTGATCGGTTAGGTCAGCAACTCCCTTACACGGTAGGGTTCCCTGCAGTGGAAGAGTGGCCGGTGGCTGTGAAGGCTAAGTGGCAGCGTTATGCGACTGGACCAGGTGTGTTAAACGGTATTTTAACGTTGAATTTTTGAAGAAGTCTTACATAGCTTTGCGCAGTGACAGTATCGTAGCCAACGAGGTTTATCCGAGGCGCAGTTGTTGCTAATTGAACACTTTTCCCAATACCCCCGTGACGACTTGAAATAAATGAGTCTTACACACGTATAAAATAAGCTCCAGGATAAGAGGTCACTGTGGCAAGAGGGTCCAGGAAAGATCTCGTGGAGGAAATTAAATGTAAGATGCTGATAAGCAAAGGGAGGCCAGGTGAGGGAAAGGGTACAGAGGTGGGAAGCCCTGATTCGTTCATTCAGCAATCATGATTGAGAACTGACTCTACACCAGCTCTTAAACTGAAAATATGGAACTAAAAGTAACAGTGTGGACAAATGGAAGAGGCAGATGGGAAGAGGCACACAGAGCTTGACCATATACTGACCCAAGAAATAATTAAGATAGCTACAGAGCTTAAAAGGAGCTTAAAGGCGGAGAGGGGTTAATCCCACTGGACAGAGGAGAGAGGGAGCAAAGGGGTAAACAACAACACAGAGAAAACCACACGAGTGAGATCCAAGATGTATCTTGCAGGCTGAACAAAGCAGATTATGGAGGCAGTGGGTGAGTCTGGTTGGAGGGGAAAGTTTTGTGCAAGGAAGAAGTGGGGGCTGTACATGCTCTGCCCAGTAACAGTGATGATCAGGGATCTTGTTGCATCTTCCTTCCCTTAGCTGCTGTATCAGTTAGCTGTTGCTGTGTAACAAACCACCCCCAAATGAAGTGGCTTAAAACACCACCTTTCCTCCCTTCCCTTCCCTTCCTTTCCCTTCCCTTCCCTTCCCTTCCCTTCCCTTCCCTTCCCTTCCCTTCCCTTCCCTTCCCTTCCCTTCCCTTCCCTTCCCTTCCCTTCCCCTCCCCTTCCCCTTCCCCTTCCCCTTCCTCCTTTCCTTTCCTTTCCTTTCCTTTCCTTTCCTTTCCTTTCCTTTCCTTTCCTTTCCTTTCCTTTCCCTTCCCTTCCCTTCCCTTCCCTTCCCTTCCCTTCCCTTCCCTTCCCTTCCCTTCCCTTCCCCTCCCCTCCCCTTCCCCTCCCCTTCCCCTTCCCCTTCCCCTTCCTCCTTTCCTTCCCTTCCCTTCCCTTCCCTTCCCTTCCCTTCCCTTCCCTTCCCTTCCCTTCCCTTCCCCTCCCCTTCCCCTCCCCTTCCCCTTCCCCTTCCCCTTCCCCTTCCCCTTCCTCCTTTCCTTTCCTTTCCTTTCCTTTCCTTTCCTTCCCTTCCCTTCCCTTCCCTTCCCTTCCCTTCCCTTTCCCTTCCCCTTCCCCTTCCCCTTCCCCTTCCTCCTTCCCTTCCCTTCCCTTCCCTTCCCTTCCCTTCCCTTCCCTCCCCTTCCCCTTCCCCTTCCCCTTCCCCTTCCCCTTCCCCTTCCCCTTCCTCCTTTCCTTTCCTTCCCTTCCCTTCCCTTCCCTTCCCCTTCCCCTTCCCCTTCCCCTTCCCCTTCCCCTTCCCCTTCCTCTTTCTTTCTTTCTTTCTTTCTTTCTTTCTTTCTTTCTTTCTTTCTTTCTTTCTTTCTTTCTCAGCTTTATTGAGCTATAATTGATACATCAAAAAACTACACATATTGAATGATATGATTCGATGAGTTCCAGCATAAATACACCCGAGATACCATCACTACCACAATCAAGGTGATAAATATATCCAAAAGTTCAGTTTCCTTGTATCTCTTTGCTTTTTGTTGTTGTGGAAACACTTAACATGGGTCTACCATGCTAACGAGTTTTTAAGTGCACGACACCATATTGTTAATCGTAGGCCCTTTGTTGTATGGCAAGTCTCTAATTCATTTATCTTGCCCAACTGTAACTTTATACCCATTGAACAAGTCCCCATATCCCCCTTCCCCCATCCTCTGGCAACCACCATTCTATTTAACAATTCTTATGATTTTGTGGCCTGGCTGAGCTCAGCTGGGAGGTTTTCCTGCTCTACATGATGTTGGCGGGGGCCACTCCTATGTCTGCATTCAGCTGGGAGTTTGGCTGGGGCTAGGATGTCCAAAATAGCTTCCCTGACATGTTTCTTGCCTCGGTTCAGGTGTCTAGAATGACTGGCTGGGACTCCATCTCCAGATGGGCCCTTATCATATTTCTTCCTGGCTGCTGGGTTCTACAAGAATAAAAGTGGGAACTGTCAGGTCTCCTAGGGCCTTGACATTCGAATTTGTACAACATCGTGTTTGCCACATTCTATTAGTCGAGACAAGTCCCGGGGCCAGATGTAAGGGTAAGGGAAATCGATTCCTTGCAGGGAGGAGTGGCACATGTATACTGGGGTGTCATCACTGCAGATGCGCTATGCCAGCTGCACCCTTGTCCTCATACTCGATGTAAGAAACGAGGTTCAGTTGAACCTTGTGGTAATTGCGATCATTCACGCAAACGGAAGGGATCCCCTGGAGGGTTGGAAAGCTCTTAGGGGCTTATGTTCCCCCTGAAACCATGATGTTTTTGCCAGAGAATCTGCCAGTCCCAGCTCAAAGACGAAGGAGTAAGAGACAGCACATTTTAATTCTCTCTCAAAAGCAAGCCAGACACAGGATGCCATCAGGATTTGAAAACATTTCTTTAAATCTGATGCCCTCACATCCAAAGGCAGGTCATGAATTTTGCTTCATCAGTAAAGCTTCAATCTCCTTGATGAGCATGTGCAACAGAAACTGAACACAAAAGGCATAAAATTACCACGGTGATGGCAATTGTGGCGAATCTGCATCTTAGTTCACAGTAACACAAACAACACTCCGGTGGGCTAAGGTGCTGGGATACGGAGAGTATTATTCTGTTTAAAAGGTTGTGAAAATCACAGTCTGCATACATTTGCACGCTCTGATTAAAGCCACATGAGAAATATAGAAAATCAAACATTACTTAATGGTGAATGGGACAAGGACAGCCTCATTTCCCCCAAAGCTATTTGGGACTCTGGTTTAGTAATATGGCGTGAGGGACTGCAATGTGGTTGGTATCCTCTGTAATCAAGAAATGTTGGGGAAACAAGGTATCGATTTGTAGGGTCCTCTTATCTCCCTCTCAGCAGCTTTTTATACGTTGGCATCTTCTTTCCCAGATGCCCAGAGCTCCTCAGGAACCGGTGCTGTGGGAGGCACCACGGGGAAGACAAAGTCAGGAGAAATACGCGGCTGAACTTTACTGTCATACCCAGGAGGCCTCAACACCTGCCAACTTTGGGCAGTTTAGCTCCGTGAGACTTCGTTTCCTTATGTATAAACTGGGAAATGTATGCATCTTGAAGAAAAGCAGCCCGAACATAATGGTTGTTTAATGTCCATGTTAGAAAAGACCAGTGCGCATGAGATACTGGCCGTCAGGGAGGCTCCAGCGATGCACTAAAATGTGGTTTGGATTCTAGGTTCTGGAAAAATTCGGAAAAGGAGGTCAGGTTTCCTGAGTAAGGAGAGGCTTGGGCTGGCATGGTTGGGGCAGGCTGAGAGGCTGTTCTTGGGAGGCATCTAATGGGGGAACGTGTGGAGGCAGAAATAGGCATGTTGGTGGACAGTGGGGAGACTTATAATGATGTGCAGGAAAGCAACGGTGACCCGTGATGGGGTCACATCATGGAAGGCAGTGAAACCTAGGCACAGGAGTGTCCTTAGCAAGGAGGCTTCAGCTCTGAATGCCTTTAGGCAACTGCACGTATTCCCAATTATTTTAAGTTTGTGTGACGTACTCCCTACTTCCCAGCCAAACCCACTTCAGTTTCCGTTTTTCTCTCTTTTTCCAAATCACACTGTCCTCTTCCTTCTGTAATCTGCTGTTTACTTCCAAGCGCAATTAAAGGCCTGGGCCAAAAGCAAATGGAGCACATCTTGCCAACTCTACCTGCAAAACGCATTGCATTTGCTTAACTGTGACTCAGATTTGGAACGACCCAAAAAGGAAAGGGCAATAGTGTTTGGGTGGTGACAGAACCATCCATTACACTGCTGGAAGCCAAGACAGGGAGCCAGTAGAACTATTTGAGAAAAGATGAGCCGTGAAGCAAGATTAATAATAACTCTTCGTGCCTGTGTTGTGATTTAGCAGAGCTTAGAACATTCTCACAGCCGGTAACTCATGCAATTTTTAGGACAACCCATGAGGTTGTTAAAGAAAATGTTGTTGTCCTTATTTTACACATGGGAGAGGTGAAATGGAAAGAAAAAGAAGGCTTGCCCAAAGTCACACAGCAGGCAGCTGGTGGGGTAAATGGGGGCCCAGGTGGCTTGTTATGTTTTTACCCATCAAAGATACGTTCCGTGTCTACTGCTCCTGACGTTTGCTCTGATCACCCCTGCCGTGGTCCTGGCAGGGACACTGGGTCAGGGATTAAGCAGTTGGGAAATCAGTCGGAAGGCTATTTTGGTGACCCAGACACAAGGGGGGCAGGGTTCATGACTACAGATCCTCCCTCTTTTCCAGGACCCTTCTGGGCATTGTTTCGCAGTCTCCCAAGGGGCCTCCTTTCTTTTGTCCACTCCTTAGACATGGACACCTCTCCGTGTTTGGCCATGGTCTCTATCCTCTTCTCGCTCTTCGTGCTCCCATGGGTGACACCTGCCCCTCTCCACCAGGCTTTTGCCGTCATTTCTAAATTCGCATCTGTAGCCACACTCACTCCCACATCCAGATCCATTTAGGGACGGTATCTTGACTCACAAATCTCACCCTTTCTCTTTGTCTCTGGAGTCACACACTGGCCTTTGTCCCTTCCTGCTCCTGAACCCTAAATTCTCCCTCTCCTGCGAATCCTTCTTAGTAACATTGAAAATGCTCAGATGTCTCCCACTAAAAAATGAAAACAAGAAACAAGCTTCCTCAAATGATCTTCGAACCCACTTCTGTCTGCAACCACAGACCCATTTCTCCTCTCTCCTTCGTGTACGAACTTCTCTGGGGCATTTTGGGTGCTTGCTGTCTCCATTTTCCACCTCCCACCCACACTTCTCAGCCGACTAATCTGGTCCCCACCATAATAGGTCTGGCTGGGATCCCCAGGGACCTCCATCTCACTAAATCTAGTGATGCTTTCTGTGTCCGCCCAGCCACTCCACTAGGAATCTGAGAATCATCCTTGATTGTTTCATTTCCCACCACACTTAGGCACTAAAGTCCTATAGCTTCTATCTCAATATTGCACGTACGTGCACCCTTCTCTTGAACCCCACCTTCCCCATCTTAGTAAAGGAATTCTTTTGCTCAAAATACTGTAACAGCTCCGAATTTGTGCTTCTGACACCACCAACACTGCCTCCTAATTCCCTTTCGCTATTGGAGTCGTTGCTCTAAAACACTTGTACGCATATCGTTTCCTTCTCAAGGTTTCGACAGTCTCCTGTTTGGGTGAAAGATAAAAACGTAAACTCCTTTGCATTCTTTTCTTGCTGATTGTTGCTAACAGGTTCAGAGTCCTCTCTTCCTGTTTGTCCCGTCTCCTTTCTCTCTTTGTTCCCGACACAACAAAGGCCCTTCCCATAGTGCTCATGTGTGGCCGGACTTGCTTGTGCCCTTGTTTGTTGATGTTCTTCATTCTTCCTGGGATGCTCTCCTTGCCCACCTAGCAAATGTTTTCCTGTCCTGGCTCAGCAGCCCGACATCATGTCCTTCTTCTGGGAAGCCTTTCTTGCTCCCCTCCCTTAAGGCAGATTGCACACTGCTTCTCTTAGGTCCCCAGCACACATGGTCTACACTTGTTCTAAAGTAAGGACCTATTTTTGAGCTTGGATTCCCAGGAGAGGGGGCCCACTGCCTCACCTGGGGAGCTACAACGCTTAGCACGATCATGCCTGGCTGGCACTCAACCAACGGTTTTTAGACACATGGATATGTTTACATCGAGTGAGGTAATCGTTTGTCAGCCACAGGAACCCCCCCCACTTGGGCTAATTTGTGTAAACAGGATTTATGTTGAGGCTTCTGGGAAATGATACCCAAACCGTATGCAGTACAGGCAGGCTCTGCAGAATATCAGAGAGCTGTCAGGCAGTCGTTCTCTTTGTCTTTCTCTGGGGCTTCGTTCTTTCTTGTCTGCTCCTATCTGCACATCTTCTCCGTCCTCCTATACCCGCTTTCTCTGCGAGGCCCTCACTCTCTGAAGCTCCATAGCTTTGGCTGGCATCCAGCTTTGCGTCACGCGTCTGCCCTCAGCACACGCTGCAGTGCCGACACCTGACTTGTAACAGTCCCTGTGTCTCGGTTCACATTATCTAGGAAATTTATCGGTTCGTGGCCAGCCAATGGGATGGCTACCTTTGAATTGATTCCATTCACTGTCGCTAAGGGGGAAAAGTGATTTGGCCTGAAGCTGTTGGTTAGAAAGGAGTATCTGACATGGGATGTCGAAAGGGCAGGTAAATTGATAGATTACCAAAGAAGGGACAGAATCACAGTTTTGTAAATTTGCTTATCAGAACCACTGCAGCTGGGAGTGATGTGAATAGCTGAAGCCATGGACAGTCATTTCTCCAAGCTTTCAGTGTCCCAGAGACCCTTCTGTCCACCTCGGCCCTGCGTCAACTCCAGATTCTTCATCCCGTCTCCAGCCTTGGTGTCTTTCAGTCCGGCAAACCAGCCTCACACCTAGGATATCAAACGGAAGCCAACTGATCACTCAGCGAGGGTATGGCTCAGCCTTCGGGTGTTTAACACAGGCTGACTTTTATGACAGCAATTCTGGGCCAATAAAGTGCTTTGTCCTGAACTGGCATTTCTGGAGGGAGTAGCTCTAGCCCCACGCATTAGAGATTGGGCTTTAGACCCTGGCTGGGTCTTCTGTTCTCCAATTCTTCCCCAGGGCGTTGCTTTCGTGGATTTGCAGGTATCTGAGAAGTAGCGTGAAGTAGAAAGACCACAGTTGTGAAGTCAGACAGGCTTGTGTTTCATTTTCACCTTTGATCTTTGCATGCTTCTGTCTTTCCTTCTCCGATAACCCAGAGTAATTTCCCAGGGGGCACATGTATAGAGTTGAGTGTCCTAGGCTCGTTTTGGGCTTATGATGCAAACAAGCCCAGGGATACCTCGTTTATTGCTTCCCACCAGTGAAGTAGTATATCTTCCAACTCAGGGCACCCTGACTCTCTGGGCCATCCGATAAAAGAAATGATTTGCGTTTGAGGTTCAGAGGCAACGAGAGCGATGTCGTCAAGACTGACGTTTCTATTTGGACATCTGGGTGTAGGGCTTTAAGGAATTGTCAAGGAATGGCATGTTTGACATTATTTGGGCATCTGGAGGCAGGAGCACCAGGCTTAAAAGAAGTTTTTTGGCGGAAAATGATCAAACCTCCAGGCTCAGTCTCCTTTTGTATGAATTATAGACTGTAAGGAATGTACTGTAGGAGGAGTAAGGCTTGTCAGAGTCTTGGATACGGTCGCAGTTGAAGAAGGTTAAGGCTGCTCTCTTCCTCTGTCACTGGTAATAAATATTGTGCAAGTTGTGCTACTTCCCAGGACACAAGAGGGCCGGTGAACAAGCTGAGGAAGTTTGAAATTTGGTGGTCTCCAAACTGTAAGCCAAACTAAGCCTATTTGGGTGCTCTACCTGTGCTCACGATGTTCTGTGGCCAAGTAAACTCTGCCTAAAAGGAAGTTTAAAAGGTTTTATTTATAATTTAAAGAACTTATTGCAACATTGGTCAGAATGTTTAATATGCGCGCGCACACACACACACACACACACATATATATATATATATATATATATATATATATATATAATCTGGAGGTACATATGGTATGTAGCACCAAGCTTGTTTTAAATTTTTTTAAACATTTATTTACTTTTGAGAGGCAGAGTGAGACAGAGCATGAGTGGGGGAGGGGCACAGAGAGAAGGAGGCCACGGAATCCAAGGTAGGCTCCAGGTTCTGAGCCATCCGCACAGAGCCTGACGCGGGGCTCGAACTCAACCGACCCTGAGACCATGACCTGAGCTGAAGTCGGACGCTTCACCCACTGAGCCACCCAGGTGCCCCTTACCAAGCTTGTTTTATGATACAATCCCTTGTCCCACTTTTCTTTTCGGTAGAACATCTTATGAGGCCATCATTATACGAAACCCTGTAAAGCCGTGCAGAAGTTAAATTCAACAAACACTGTTCCTCGCTGTGCATGTACGTAGGACTGTGTTAAGTATTGCAGGTAATGAGACTAGTCAGGACTCCTTCAGTCATATGAGATGTAGACCCAGTTTTAGCCAGTTAAACTGAAACGTGGAGTATTTTGACTCACGTATCTTGGAAGACCAAGAAGCGGGCTAGCTTTAGGTGTAGCACTGTCGAGGTGTTCATTGCTGAATGCACATTCAACAAGGTTGAGTGACGTTGGCGAATTTCTCTATTTCTTGTCTCTTCTTGGTACCATTATGGGACAGGCTCTGTTCAAGTGCCAAATGCCTTAGGTTGGGTTCCCGGGAAACAGACTCTTGAATGGGGAGTTTACTGGGGAGAGCCCTTGGGTATTACACCTGTGGGGAAGTGAGAAGGATGTGATTGGGCATGAACCCTGAAGTGGTTGCAACCGAAGCCTCAGCTAATCCTGAGCTAATTCTGTAATTAGCTAATTACAGCTAATTCTGTAAGAAGCTCTGGAACCCGTCAGAGTTGCGGCCACATGGAAGCAAAGAGTCTATGGCTTTCTATTCCTCCATCAGAGGTCACAGCACCAACTCCATGGTAGTGGCTAGGGTCGCTCTCTGGGAGGGAGTGTAACTTGATGATGTATTTCCTTGTGGCAGAAAGCAAGTCCCAGTGAAAGACCCAGTTCTGAGTCACCGGCCACCAACACTTCTGGCAGCTGGGGAGAGGAGTGTGTCGGCCCCGGAAGGGGTAGCTGGACAGAGTAGTACAGGCCCATTGAAGTCAGCCGACATGGTCCTGCCAGTTCAAGGCCGAACCCTAGAACCTTCTCACTCAGTATTTCAGGAGAGAGACTTTCTTTTCAGGAGATGTTTGCAAAGAGGGAATTTCGCTGTTCAGCTTGGGTGCGTACTGCCCCTGTGAGGGAGGAGGTGGATGTCATGTGGTTGACAGATTCCCCCCATATGTGGGAGGGGCAGTCCCCCAAAGGAATACATGCTGCACAGACAGAGAAGGACCAGTGTCACGTATGGCCTTCAGGATCTTACTGCACCAGAGAACGAGAAAGCACATGCACAGGTGATGATTACGAGTACTTTTACGGCCCAGGACCGCTTTGTCTTCTTGTTTTACAGGTTAAGGTAGAGAAGGAAACCTTGTTTCTAGCTTACATTTGCGCTCACTCCCAAATCTGTATTCTACATTTTAATTTTGGAGATAACTCTACATATAGCATAGTGTGGGCTGGTCCGTTTTGATTAAGAATGTGTTTAGAAAAGACAAGAGAAAAAAAAATTAGGTCGGAATAATTTCCAACCTAATGTATATAGAAGTACCCTCCTGTGAATATTCTTGTCTAACTTTAGTCGTTGTTTAAAGATGTATGCTGGTTCATTAATAATGATGTACTCGCTCAGATTTGTTGAATGCTTACTATTTGCCAGAGACTCAAAGAGGCATTTGATATTCATCATCTCAAGCAATCTTTATGACAACCTTGCCGTAAATACCATTACTGTCCCCATTTGACAGGTAAGGGAACTGAGGTTAAATGAGGTAAAGTAATTTTTCCAACGTCTTATGGGTAATAAATGGGGTTTCACTCTAAAACCTGGTGCTCTCCTATGTTGCCTTATGACTAATGCTGACATCTTTTCACCAGGGTTTTTCAAAACAAATTCTTACCTTAGTTGAACACTTAATACCTCGATTCTTGTACAGCAAATTAAAGAATTTGAAATGGAAGATATATTGGAATGATGTCTTTTAACTTATTTCCGGAGATATCTCCATCTGTATTAGAATCGTGTCTTTAATGTTTTAACATTAAAATTGATTTTTCTTTTTTTTTTTTTAACGTTTATTTATTTTTGAGACAGAGAGAGACAGAGCATGAGCGGGGAAGGGGCAGAGAGAGAGGGAGACACAGAATCTGAAACAGGCTCCAGGCTCTGAGCTGTCAGCACAGAGCCCGACGCGGGACTCGAACTCACGGACCACCAGATCATGACCTGAGCCGAAGTCGGACGCTTAACCGACTGAGCCACCCAGGTGCCCCTAAAATTGATTTTTCAAATAATATTACCACAGCATGAAAACCAACAGAGGCTAAAATGTTTGTCCTTGATAACTACCTCCCCTTCACCTGTTTTTCTTTTTGTGTTTCCTCATAGCTCCGGTCTCTAGAAAGCACTATGTTTACCTATCTGTACCCATGATAGAACTGTTAGGTTGAACCATGTGGAGTTTTCAATATTTTACAGTTTTCCAATGAAAATGGTAATTGATGTGATTCAACCTAATATTTTTTTCACCTTTAATTCAGTACTTTGCATTAGCCTTTTTTCCCCCCATATTGCTACATAGCCTTCTTGTCATCCAATGTCTGATGTTCCATAAAGTGTAAGTTCTCTTAACTATTTGAGTTATCCTTTGCTCTTTACTGGAGTAAGCAAATGCCTTCCTACACAAATATTTCCCTCTCTGGATTATTTCCTCAGCATAAATTCCTAGTGATGGAAATTACTGGATTCAAGAAAATTAGTATTTTATCCTTTGATATATATAGCTAAATTTACAGACAGAATCTATTTAAATTGCAATCAACAGTGTATAAGTGTACTAACTTCATCAGGACCTGCTTAGCCTTGGGTATTATCATTATTTTTGATAATATAATAGGTATAAAATGGTACTTGATGAATATTTTAATTTGTTTGTCTTTGATCACAGCAAGGTAGAGCATTTTCAAATGTTTGTTTACTAATTTCAATTCCTCCTGCATAGATGATCAGATCATATTCTTTGCTCATGCATCTATCGGGCATCTTACTTGATGATCATGTGCATCTGATATAACATAGATAGTAACCCTTTATCTTCCTTTAAACACATTTTAATCCTTTTTCTCTTAAGTTTTATTATATTATTTTAGAAGTTATAAGATAAATCTTTTATTGCATTATATCTGAATTTTTCCCATTGATGAAAGCTTTGAAAGTTTTAATTCCTGTATATATTTAAATTTTATATTTTATTTTTGCCATATTTTATAGGATTTTAAAATATTTACTTTTTTAGTGATGCAGAATTTATTTTGACTTATGGTATAAGTTGCAGATATAAACAAATTTTTTTTAAATTTGCTGATCAGATATCTCTAAGCTATTTCTTAAATTTGTTTTCCTTTCTCCATTGCATAGAAATGTTTCCTTTAAGTGTATAAAAATATTTAATGTGATAGAGTCTATATCTGGAGCATTTATTTGGTTTTCATTTTTTTTTTTTTTTTGTGGTGCCAGATGTATTTCAATACCTGACAGGATGGTCTCCTCCACTCACTTTCAATTTTTATAATTTGAGAACATTTAAAATCCCCCCCCCATTTTTGCCCCTATATTTTTCTTTTTTTTTTTTTAAATTTTTTAAATGTTTATTTATTTTCAAGAGACAGAGAGACACAGTGTGAACAGGGGAGGGGCAGAGAGAGAGGGAGAGACAGAATCTAAAGCAGACCCCAGGCTCTGAGCTGTCAGCACAGAGCCCGACGTGGGGCTCGAACTCATGAACTGTGAGATCATGACCTGAGCCAAAGTCGGACACCCAACCGACTGAGCCACCCAGGCGCCCCTATATTTTTCAACTTAGGCCAATTTAATACTATTTTACAATTTCATAATTTGGTTAGATTTAAAAATAGTATATCAGTTTTCTTTTGCTGCTATAAAATAGCACCCCAAACTTAATCGCTTACCTCCACGCAGATTAGTTACCTTATAGTTCTGCAGGGTAGAAGTCTGATGCTGGGCTCACCTGATCAAAATCAGAGTGCGGTAGGGCTGTGATTCCTTTGTGGAGGCTCTCAGGAGAGAATTCACTTCCTTGTCCTTTCCAGCTTCTAGGGCTTACCTGTATTCCTTGGCTCATGGGCCCCTCTTCCATTGTCAAAGGCAACAAATGTTGTTTCCCTCTGTTTTTCCCTCTGAGGAGCCAGAAAATACTCTCCAATTTTAACAACCCTGGGGAATCGATCAGGCTCTGGATAATCCAGGATAGTTTCCCCCCCATTGCAGGGTATTCGCCCTTGGTCACCTCCGCAAAGTCTCTTTTCCCATGTAAGGCAACATATTCATAGGTACTGAGATGTAAAATGTAGACACGTTTGTGGGGTATGAAATTTGCCCACGGGGGCACCTGAGCGGCTCTGTCGGTTAATCGTCTTGACTCTTGATTTCGGCTCAGGTCACGATCTCACGGTTTGTGAGTTCAAGCCCCACGTCAGGCTCTGCGCTGACGGTGTGGTGCCTGTTTGGGATTTTCCCTCTCTCCTTCTCTCTCTGCCCTTCCCCTGCTCGCTCCCTCTATCTCTAAAAACATAATTTGCCCACAAAAAGTAACATCCGAATTTTTAAGGGGATTATGTTAAATATATGCTAAATGAATTTGGTATTTATGCAGTATTTCACTTTCCCATCCATCAGTAAGTGATCACCTGGTGACATTTTCAGGATTCCTTTAGTGGTTTTTGAAGACCCTTTCTCCTTAATTGCACTCCTTAAACTCCTGTGCTCTCGTGCCAGCAGGACAGGTGCTCCTTAAACTTCTAGTTTGTGTGGCGCTATCGTGAGCAGGACTTCTGCCCATATTCCTCCCTAGTACATTTTTCTAACAAGCTACTGCTTGACGTCCTTAATTCTTTGTGAAAATTGATTCCCAAGTGTAATCTTAATTTGGCATCCACTCTACAAGGAGAAACATACGCTGGCAATACATGGGGCTGTGCGGATGCGGCTCCCAGGGCATCAGCCCAGGATGCCATATTGAAAAATCTCCATTTTCACCACTTACTTGAAAAGATGAGAAAATGCTGAGCGTTGAGATGACCGTCAAAGCTTAAGAAAGGTTGCTGGATACTCGACCTAGTTTGCTCAGTGTCCCGAGCAGAAGGACACCCAGCAGTCCAGGAGCTGCCCTGGCAAAAGGAAGTGGCATATGAGCCTGGGGTGGAGAGGCGAGGCCTTGCCTAGGGACCCTGCACAGCCCCTGTCTCCAAACGATTGATTAATTTCTACCCAGGCAGGTTGCAGCTTGTGACCACCTCCTTCTGAGTTTGATATTCATGTTGGAAGGAGACTTGTGATGTGGAAGAAGGGTCTTTGAATTGGGAAATAGGCCTGGTTCCAGCCTCAGTGGAGAGCTGGGCTGAGCCATAGGGTGGCGAAGAGGTGATGTGATTCCTCAGGGGATCAGGTCTCTTATTTGTAATATGGGGAGTTGGACTAGATCTTTCAGCTTATAAACTCATGGAGATTTGAAAGAAGGCCAATTCCATTTGAAGAAGGAACAAAGCACCAGTTATTTCAATTCCCACGTTTTCCCCCCTCTGCGTTGACTCTGGAGTAACACTTAGGATGTCAAAGTTCTTTTTGACCCTTCACTCTAGAAACGTCTCTGACCTTGTGAGCTAATTCTCATCTCAGCCCCCGAGCTCATAAGCAGCCTCAGAATTCTCTAAGTAGTGACGATGGGCCCTGACACCCCTTCTAAATGGTAGGCATACAGGATTCAAAACGCATTGGCCTCCTGACACTGGATCTCCCTGGGTGCGTTCCACAGGAAGGCTTGCTGTGGAGGCCAGAAGGAGAAACCTCACAGGCTTGTCTTCAAGATTCAGATAAAGTCCGATGCTTTGGCTCCTTCAGGAAATACTCTCTTCTGGATCCTGTTGAAATGACCCCCCCCCCCTCTGTTTTATGCACTGACAAGTCTTGATATTTTGCCTCTTCACCAGCTACTGTTCCCTCCTCTGCAGATCAGGGACTCTGATGGCCAACAAGATCCAGAGGGTGGCTTGGAGAAGCCGTGGTTTCAGCTCCAAACTTAACAGATCACAGTACTTTTCCCTGAAATTCTGCCTGTGGCCCGTCTTCTACTTAGTGTCAGTGCTCTCTGTGTAAAGCCTGGTGGCTGAGGCCCAGTCCCACCTGGAGGGCCGGCAAAGCGTTGGTGTCAGTGGGCCTTCTTTGAACTCGAGGTTTCCTTCCTCCCTCATGCCCGAGATGGTCATCGTCTGTTTTAAGTTTCCACACAGCTGCGGGAGGTGACAGCTGACTTCCCTTATCGAGGTTATAACTTGCTGTCGGCAGAGGCATCCTGGTCATCCCTAACCCTTTCCTGGGTTGAGCAAGGGAGTGGACCATGAACCTTAAAGTCCTGGGAACCATGTCATAGCACAGATAGCATGGCAGAACTTGCAGCTATGGCAATTTTATAGACCTTATTGAGGGCCTTTATAAACCAGACCCTGTGGGTGTGGAGGCTCATCTTGAAGAGCCCAGAGTCTCGTTTGGAATCCAGACATAGGAACAGTTGATTCCAGTATGGTGATACAAATGATAACAATAGGGCACACACCTTGCTGTTGACTTGCTGGGTTGAGAAATGAATTTCTGGGAGGCTAGTGATTAAGAGAAGCCCCAAAGACTGGGAAAACCACAACTTGTGTGGTATTCTCTTTTGAAGGTTTCATGGAGAATTTAATGGGGGAAAAGGTTTTCCTCCTTTCTTTCTTTTTTAACATTATATAACTATACTATTTTATTACTTGTATTTAAAAATTGGGAGCCAGGCTGAGTGCCTGCGTGGCTCAGTTGGTTAAGCGTGCGACTTCAGCTCAGGTCATGATCTCACAGTTTCATGAGTTTGAGCCCCGCGTCGGACTCTGTGCTGACAGCTCAGAGCTTGCTTGGATTCTCGGTCTTCCTCTCTCTCTGCCCCACCCTCGCTTGCACTCTGTCTCTCTGTCTCAAAAATAAATAAACATTAAAAAAAAATTGGGGGCCAGGCAGATTTAATTTAGGATTCTAGCTCTCTTACTCTCTTACTACCTTTGTGGTCCTGGAGAAGTTTCTTAATGTCTCTGAACTTCATTTTCTCAGTGAAGATTCACTGAGCTAATGCACATGGCGATCTTAGCTACTTGTCTGGCACTTAACACATCAGCTCTCATTAATGCTATTGTTGTTACTGTTGGAAAATCAGAGTGATGTAACAAAGGGAACTGTTATTATGAACCTGAGACTGACAATCCAGTTGGACATTATTCAGTGGCGGGAACCGTTACAGAGAGCCATCCCGAGGGTTATGGCAAGTCCGGAAACCCAAAGGTGGCATGGTCACAGAGAAACCCTCAACTTCAGAGGGAGGACTGAGGCCCTAGGCCGGTGGGTACCCTGGCCTGCAGCCCGGAGTGCAGTGAGGCCTGGAGGAAAGGGAAGCCCTCAGGACTGCACTTCAGAGGAGGGAATCCCCAGAGTCGGTGGAGAAGAAACGGGAAAACTTGGTGCTGTTGTACAACGTTGGCTTTTGAAGAAAGACTGCCTTGTAGCCTGCGGGCGCAGAACGTGAACTCAATCTGAGGACCAGAGGGCCGGAGAGAGGGGCCTCAGCTGCCAGGCCAGATCGGAATTCAGAGATACTGGATGTAGCAGACGGTGGTGCCAGCAGGCTGCCTGCCTTCCTCCCAAGCTGTGGACATGGGTGGATCGGGCTTTCTGCTTCCTTACATAGCGGCGTGAAACTGCAGGTAGGAATACGGGCGTGAGCAAAGGACCCCCGTAAAAGCATTTTTTTTTTTTAAAGAAGACGGTGGGGGCACCTGGGTGGCTCAGTCGGTGGAGCGTCCGACTTCAGCCCAGGTCATGATCCCACACTCTGTGAGTTCAAGCCCCGCGTCGGGCTCTGTGCCGACAGCTCAGAGCCTGGAGCCTGCTTCGGATTCTGTGTCTCCCCCTCTCTCTGCCCCTCCCCTGCTCATGCTCTGTCTCTCTCTGTCTCAAAAATAAATAAAAACATTAAAAAAAATAATAAAAAAATAGGGGCGCCTGGATGGCTCAGTCGGTTAAGCGTCCGACTTCGGCTCAGGTCACGATCTCGCGGTCCGTGAGTTCGAGCCCCGCGTCGGGCTCTGGGCTGCTGGCTCAGAGCCTGGAGCCTGCTTCCGATTCTGTGTCTCCCTCTCTCTCTGCCCCTCCCCCGTTCATGCTCTGTCTCTCCCTGTCTCAAAAATACATGAAAACATTAAAAAAAAAAAAATAAAGAAGATGGTGGTGGTAGAAATGAGGGTCTAAAGATCCGCGTGGGACAACAACTTACCTAAGTGGAAGTTGGAGGAAAGTAATTGCCTCTGAGGACGAGAATTGGGAACAGGTCTCTTGCATTATAAAGTCACTCTGGCGTTTGCCTCAATTCCCTGACGTCTTGCAGATGACTCTGTCTTTTCTCGGGAATTGGCTTGCTTAGTCTTCCTCTGTTTTGGAATAACCCTCCCATGTAGGGAGGAGCATGCCCACTTTTGCCCTAGAGTTTGTTCCCCACCTGTCCCAGACCTTGCCTGTGACCAGGAGCACAGCTTATACTCTGTTCCTGGAGACGCAGACCCTGAAGTAGACGGCTGTCTTAGCTCGGGCCGCTGTAACAAAATACCACAGACTGGGTGGTTGACCCAACAGGCGTTTTTCTCCCGCAGTTCTGGAGGCTGGGAAGTCTGAGAGCAAGGCGTCAGCACGGCCGGGTCCTCGTGAGAGCTCACTTCCCGGCTTGTAGGCAGCTGCCTTGCACTGTATCCACACGTGGCCGGGAGAGATGGAGCTATAATCTCTTCCTTTTCTTATGACGCCGTTCCCATCGTGGGGACTCTGCCCTCATGACTTCTCAGTCTAAACACCTTCCCAAAGCCCCAGCTCCGAGGACCATCCCATTGCGGGGTAGGATTCCAACAGGAATTTTCAGGGGACACATTTACATGGTTCATAACAGCACCTAACCTTGTTTTAGGGGGTAGGGACTCCGACTCCAACAGACGACTACGGTGCCCAAGGCCTGGCATTGAGGAGCTGGGCTCTGTGGTCAACAGAAGGCAAGCTTTGCTGCCCGCTGCCCAACAACTAACTGCGCATATTATATAGCTTCTCTGAGCCTCAGTTTCCCCATCTGTACTTGCCGGGATGAAATTTCTCATAGTCTCTAGGGTTAGCGGGAGGAGTCACTGGGACAACTTATGTAGAGCACTTAAGGTATAGTAGGTGATCACTAAACGTTCATTGCTCTTGTCGTTCATGTCCCAGATACAATGTCCTTATCCATCCATATTTCTATCCCTTTGCAAACAGACCAAGAAACTGTAAAAGGAGATAATTGACTTTTGCAGATAGTGAGCATTTGAGTAACCTCTAGTTTGTCGGGTAAAATTTTCTGCTTGTGTTTATTTGCCAGGCTATCACCCAAGCTGCATGACCAACCATCAGACAGGCTTCTTGAGATGGAAGTTTGCAAGGGCAGATGGAGATAATAACGCCTCGTGGAGTTGGGCTGGTAAAAAGCACAAAAGATGGTGGGGGGGGGGGAGATTTAATGATGAGAGACTCCAAGAGAGCCCCCCCCCCCCATATTCTGTGCTCAGAGATGCATCCACATAGTCATGAGAGGCCCTGGTCACACACATTAAATGAACAAAGAAAGGTTTCAGCGTTTCCTGGGCCAAAGTGCCCTAGAAAGGTGTGTGTGTGTGTGTGTGTGTGTGTGTGTGTGTCTGCGTGTGTATGTGCATGTATGTGAAGCCTCTGTTGGTAGCATGCGCTGTCTGGGCTGTGGTATAAACCATGGAGGGGCAGAGAAGACTTGCCATTTCATCACTTCTCATCCTTCTCTGATGCCAACGGGCATTATTATGACCCGAGAGGACATGGGTATGTCATGCCCTGCGTCTAGCAGGAGGGCTCCCGGGGCAAGCTTTGAGGGGAATGGTAATGACGAAGCAGCCACCACTCGCTGACCAGGTGCCACTCGTCAGGTGCTGTAGCAGATACTTGACGCTCATTATCCTCAACCTTGACAGCGGCCCTGCTAAGCACCCCCATCTTATGACCCGTCTCTTTGCCTGGTGACTTCTGAAACTGAAGTCCAGAGAGGCCCTGACACTTACTCAAGCTCCCAAAGCTTGTAAGTGACCGAGCTGTGGTTTAAACACTGTGGTCCAAATCCAAAGTCTGTCGTCTACCCCCGTAACTGCTTCCCTCATCAAAGACGAGCAAGGAGGGGCTCCTGAACGGCTCAGTCGGGTAAGCTTCTGACTTCAGCTGAGGTCATGATCTCACGGTTCGTGGCTTTGAACCCCGCGTTGGGCTCTGCTTCGGATTCCGTGTCTCCCTCTCTCTCTGCCCCTCCCTGCTTGCACTCTGTCTCTGTCTCTCTCTCTCAAAAATAAATAATAAACATAAAAAAAAAAAGCCAAAACCAAACAAACAAAAAACAAGCAAGGAAAGGGGTGCCTAGGTGGCTCAGTCCGTTAAGTGTCAGACTCTTGATTTCAGCTCAGGTCATGATCTCACGGTTCGTGAGTTTGAGTCCCGCGTCAGGCTCTGTGCCGGCAGTGTGGAGCCTGACTCTTTGTCTCCCTGTCTCTCTCTGCCCCTCCCCTGCTTGCTCTCTCTCTCTCCCTCTCTCTCTCTCAAAATAAATAAATGTTTTTAAAAAAAGACCAGCAAGGAAACAAACAAACAAACAAACTGACTATGGAATCCTGTCTGGCTCTGACCCGAATCCGTACGGACACTAGGGTGTGGTGTCTATAGCAGGCTGAACCATTCTGGGAAGGGCTGTGGTGTACCCACTAACTTGGGCACTGTCTGGAGTGGCCGGGGCTGTGGGTGAACTGGTAGCGTCTATGGGGTCAAGAGGCTACTAGGGCCAGACGGAATAGCAGCAGGTGAAGGGTGGAGGCGGGCACATGTCCCGGGAGGTGCTTCTCCCACTCTATTCCTCTTTGCCGAGGGACCCACAAGTGGGATTCAGATATCTGCCGCCAGCATCTTCCAGACCTAATTCCTTAGTCTGTTCCAAGGCTGCAAAGATCAGTTGTTCACAAAGCGTTTGGTTTGAGCCCATCAAATGCCTGCAAATGTTGTGCACTTTTCTCTCTTAAAGTATAGAGTTTAGCCTATCGATTCGTCCTGTATGATTGATTTGTCTTTAGGGTTTTTAAATATCTTGCCTATATCTTTTTCGCTTTAAGTCACGGGTTGACAGACGTGGAATAAGGTCTCCTGTTAATGTGCTTCTGTTTATTTTTCCTTGTTTGTGATGCCTCCTCCTATGGCCTGAGAGTGAGTTTCAGAGCCTCCACTGTCTTGTGGTTTGCATTTGCCTGCAAAGCTCTGGGCAGCCTTGCAGTTTCAACCTTTCTCAGTTAGGTTGTCGCAGATGCGTCTCTGGCATTATAGTGGTTGTTTTTTTATTTCGTGACCCAATACACGAATATGGTCTTTTAATAGATTTTTAGATACTTCACGTTCATGGTTAAAAAGAAGTTGCATGCTACTTCTGTTATCATATTTGGCATTAGGCCTTCGAATTTTGTTTGCTTTTTCATAATATTGGGCTGTATGATCAGTTTTGCTTGTATGTGTGTGGTGGGGGGTGGTGGTCCGTGTGTACCTTCTGATGATTTGGAAAGGTTGTGGTCCGTTTGAATTTCTTCTAGTGTTTCGTTGGTAATTTCACACTTGTCTTCATTCAGAGAAACCTGCTGGCTTTGAGCTGCAATCGCTTTTGCTTCCGTTTCTCTTCTCTCTCTCCACCCTTCCCCCATCCCGTACCCAGTTTCTCTTTCTTGTGAAATTTCCAGGGCTCACATTCATACCCTTCGATATACGTATCTTACTCCCAATTGCTTTATCAGACTGAAATGTTGTATTTTGACCCCAGCCTAGAAAAGATGACAAAGTCAGGTTCCCTGCATGACCTTCCACCTTTGTCTTCCCCCAACTCCTCCCAATTTTTGCTGGTAGCATGATTTCGACAGTATTGTATAACACGTACATTCCATTTTAGTCCCCATCGTTCTCAGAGCTTCGCGAAACGGATCAATGTCTGTTGTCAGCCCTTTTACAGTAGTTTCTCTTGTCATCTCTTGGCTGGTTGAACTCTGACCTCTTGTAGTTTCTCCAGGAGGTTCATGGGAATTCATTCCTTGAGTTCTTGTACATTTGAGAAATACTTGTTGTTGCCTCTATCCTTACACAGCAGTAAGGCTGGATATAGCATTCCTGGGTCGGACTTTCTCTGAGGACTTGATCAAATTCATTTTCCCATGGTCTGTCTTTATTTTGTGTTGGTAGTTTGAAGCATCAGAATTTTTCTTAACTTTAAGGTGGCTGGCACTTTGGCCTAGCTGCTCAAAATATCTTTTATTTTTTTTCAAGTGTAGTAGCTATACCAGGAGATGTCTTGGTGTGGGCCGTTCCGGAACAATTTTCTCATGGACATAGTGGGTACTTTCTTTTGTTTTTTAATTTTTTTAAATGTTTATTTGTTTTTGAGAGAGACAGAGACAGAATGCGAGTGGGTTGGGGCAGAGAGAGAGGGAGGCACAGAATCCGAAGCAGGCTCCAGGCTCTGAGCGGTCAGCACAGAGCTCGACGCGGGGCTTGAACTCACGAACCGCGAGATCATGACCTGAGCCGAAGTCGGACGCTCAACCGACTCAGCCACCCAGGCGCCCCAATAGTGGTACTTTCAATACGTAAGTTCATTCTTCTTTTATTGGTGTTAAATTTTCTAAAAATAGATCTTTAATTTTTTTGATTTCCAGTTACTTGGCTCTCTGCATCAGAGTAAATATTGTAATTACACATGCGTTGGGTTGCCATTATGTCTTCCATATCACCTTTTCTTGAATCCTTTAAAATTTTGTTTGTTTTGGTCATTTTTGTCATCTTGTCCTGCTTGTTGCTTTCTGTGTTGCGTATCATTTCTCCTTTGTGGCCCTTTCAATATAGACTTCGTATTTGTGATCACTTTCCACGTATTCCCTGGGCTCTCTTACCACATGCTGTGTTTCCTGCTATCTGCTATTACATATCATGGCAGAAACATTGTAACTCACCTTTGAGCTTTAAGATTATAAAAAGATTTTTCTAATTGAATTATTTTTAGTTGTGGTAAAATACATGTAACAAAAAAATTAACATTTTAATAATTTTTAAGTATATAGTTCAGTAGTGCTAAGTACATTCACATTGTGGTCCTACCAATCTCCAAAACTCTTTTTATCTCATAAAATTGAATCTGTATATCCATTAAACAACTCCCCATCTTCCCCCCCCCCCCCCCCGCCCCCAGCCCCAGCTCCTGGCAGCTACCATTCTACATTCTGTCCCTGCCTTTTATTACTTTTGGTACTTTATTTAAGTGGAATCATACGGTATTTGTCCTTTTGCGACTGGCTTATTTCACAGAACATAATGTCCTGAAGGTTCACGCATGTTGTAGCACGTGTCAGAATTTCCTTCCGTTTAAAGGATGAATATTCCACGTGTACAGACCACATTTCGCTTGCCCGCTCATCCACTGATGGACCCTTTAGCGGCTTCCACTTTGTGGCTCTTGGGAATGACGTTGCTGTGAACACGGGTGTGCTGTGCAAACGTGTCTTTGGGACCTCGCTTTCGTTTCTTTTGGGTACGCACCCGGAAATTGAATTGATGGATCATATGGTAATTCTATTTTTAAATTTTTGAGGCCCTGCCGTATCGTTTTCCAAAGCTGCTGCACCATTTTGCATTCCTACCAACAAGGTTCCAATTTCTCCACACCCTTGTCGACACTTTTTTTTTTTTAACTGCAGCTATCCTAATGGGTACAAAATGTTATCTTACTGTTATCTCATGGGTGCGAATGTTGTCTCTTGAGATGTTTTTCCCTGTGATTAGTGATGTTGATCCTTCGTGTGTCTCTTGCCTGTTTGTGTATCCTCTTTGTAGAAATGTCTGTTCGAGTCCTTTGCCCATTTTGTAATCAGGTTGTTTTGTTGTTGTTGAATTATAGGGGTTGTCTCTCCCTCTCTCTCTCTTCCTCTCTCTTTAATAGTTTGGAGACTATTTACTTGACATCTGTCATGCCATGAATTCATACGGGATGGGTTCCAATAGCTCAGGCTCCTTTCCATTTGTTCCTGCAAACCGCTTCTCTGGGTGGAGCAGGCTGGCACCTCAGTCGAACCCAAGTACCTTTCTCTTTGACTTCCTTCTTTTTTGGATCATTTCCCCTCACACTTCAGGGAGCTATCTTGGCTCTCAGACTGCTTAATATGCTTAATACATACATTAATTCTCTTGGCAAGAATCTTGCCCTTCATCTTTCTGTTTACAACAATGCCAACAACATGCTGGGTGACATTGTAGACATTTCCAATTTTGCTATGATGACATTTATGGGGCATTCCTTTTTGAACGGTGCTTATTCCGTAGATGTCTGCAATATCACCTTTATTGTAGATTCACACGTATGTGGCCAATGGAACAACGCCATATTTCCTAAAGGGCCTGTGGAACATAGAGAAGGCGTCTTTCTTCTTTCCCTTTGTGTTGGTCATCTCAGCTAATTATGGTAAGATGGCACATCCTGCCAAAAGCCTGTAGAAGTTCTTTGTATATTCTGGATATTAACACATCATCAGATGGATGATTTGCAAATATTTTCTCCCATTTCATGGATTGTCTTTTGCAGGTTGTTTTCTTTGATGCACCTAAGTTTTAAATTTTGACGTAGTCCAATTTATCTACTTTTCTTTTGTTGCCTGTGCTACTCAGTGTCATGCTGAAGAAATCCTTGCCAAATTCAATGTCATGAAGATTTTCCCCTATCTTTTCTCCTCCTGCTTTTTGTTGTTTCTAATGTTTAAACGCTTAGTGATATTAGTAAATTTTTCCCTGTTATTTGTCAACAGTTTTTGTATTTTTTTTTCTGGTCGATGTTTTATTTCATTTTTTAAAAATTTGTATCTTTTTATTTTCGTATGGTCTTTTTTTATACACATCTGTGTTGATTCTTTTTTATTAGGTCATCTTTGAATAAAACAAATGAATCGCGGGCCTATTTTTTTCCATTAGGTTTGGATGAGGAAGGACGTTATGATGCAGGGTTGTAGGCACCTGAGAGCGGATGAGTTATTTTAGCTTTTCGTTATCTCCAGAAAAAAGAAGCGATGCATAGCTATTTGCAATTGCGAGTCTATCTGTATTGGTCACAGTCTGCCTGCTGCAGAGTCTGTGTGTTTCTTCACTGGGCTCCTTTCCCGTGCAACACTTGGTGCTAAACGGGTCCTAGAAAATGTCCTCTGACAGCTCACTGGTCCTTTCGTGGAGCTCCAGATGAGAGATTGTTTTTCTGTCTGGAGGAGCCATCTTGTGTGGACAACTGCACTCTGCCAGTTTCGTCTGAGATCTGTACCTGCTTACGTCCTCGTGAACTCCTTGGCTGGATTTGACAGCTCCTTCTCTCTTAGCACGATTCAGAGTTTCAAAAGTCTATTCTAGTTTGTTGAAGGTAGACTTTGGGCTTCTGTTTTCCATTCTCGGTGACGTCGGGGTGACTTCCTAGGGAAAATGAGGCAGGGCCTCACAGTGGGAGTCGGGGCGGTCGTATTTACCTCAGTTCTCTTCTCCTTTTCTTTTTTGAGCAGCTTGATGGCCTCCCACTTTCCTAAAACAGAGCACCGAGAGAGCAAAAGCCATATGGAAGTTATGGAACAGAATGGTTATACAGCGGACTTTGGACTCTGTCACTTACTAGCTGCGTGACTCTGGGCAAGGAACTCAACCCTTCTGTCTTCATCTGTAAAGTGGCAGTGATAGCGATCGTCAGAGGTGTCGTAGGGCGCCCACTCTTGCGTACTAGCCCACGTAAGTCTCACCTGTTTTCGTCATCCCATTTTACAGATGAGGAAACGGAAACAGAGATTGTTAAATAGATGGCAGAGCCGTGAATCAAACCTAGGCCATCTGCTTCCAGAACCTGTGTTGTCCGCCTCACGATAATCCTTCTGGAGTTCGGTACTTACCTCATGAGGCCGCTGAGAGGATTAAAATGACAACGCACCTCAAGTATCAAAAGCAGTGCGTGTGGAAAGTGACAAGTTTTTCCTTTTCCTCTCTACGCCATAGCTTCCTGTTTCTTGCCTTGTCTTTTTTTTTTAAGTTTGTTTATTTTTTAGAGACAGAGAAAGCGCATGCGTGTGCACAAGCAGGGGCGGGGCAGGGAGAGAGAGAATCCCAAGCCGGCTCTGTGCTGTCAGGTGGAGTGAGACACGAGGCTGAATCCCCTGAACCGTGGGGTCGTGACCTGAGTCAAAATCAAAAGCTGGACGCTTAACCTGCTAAGCCACCCAGGTGCCCCCATACCATCCTACTTCTCGTCCGTCTCCTCCTCCTTCCTGTACTCATACTTTTTAGTGATACGTAGGAGAAAGTGAGGGTTTGGCATTTTGTTTGACAAAAATGTCCAGCATAGGCCGAGCGTTTGAAAACGCTTCTTTCTTCTGAAGAAAAGCTTACAATATGGGCCTTTGTATTCGAGATACATGAGGAAACGATAAGGAAGCTTTATCTTTTAGTCTTTGGGCCAGTTTTCAAAAACACGTCAGTGTTTTCAAGAGCTATGGACAAAGTAGAAGGGAAGGAACCGATGACTGATGACTTTTGGAAGCGGCCACTGAACCTCTCTGAGGCACTGGGACGTGATGCCCAGGCCAGTTCGTATGTGAAAGGGGAAAGGGGGAGCGGTGTTGGGTGTCCTTTTCTTGTGTGGAGAGGATCCTGGCTGTCGTCCGCAGCGGCAAGCACTGTCTCCTTACCTCTTCGTGGTTTCTACCTCTGGCTTTCAAATATTAGAATCGGTCAGAAACCGGAGAGTTAGTGACCCGTGTTTGCAAGTCACCTTTCCCACCCTTCATGTTTTTCTCCCTGTGTTTACTTTGCTCTCATTCTGCAGATTTTTTTCGTGGAGCAGGGGCACAGACTATAAAATGGACTCGTTGGTCTGCATCTGGACTGACTTCCCCTTTAAACACTGAGAAAGAGAAGAGAAGGGGAGAAAGGGATAGATAGAAAGAAAAAAAGAAAGAAAGAAAGAAAGAAAGAAAGAAAGAAAGAAAGAAAGAAAGAAAGAAAAAAGAAAGAAAGGTAGGTAGACAGAGGGAGGGAGGGAGGGACACCAATTAGTCTCTGAATCGTAATTCCACATTTCCTGCTGGAGAAACTGATAGGTTTGGCTTTGGTCAGGTGCCCACATGGGTACAACTAAAGGTTACCACGTTGATGACGTACTTGCTGAGGGTACCACCCTTCCGAGGAGGACTTGGACAAAGGAGAAAATAATTGGTGGAGAGAATGATTGGGATCTCTTAGCCGCTCAATTGCCATGTCAGGCCCCAGTCTGGTAACTGGTACCTGATGTGGCAATGAACTCTGAACGCCAGGGTCTCAGTGCCGGAGGAAACCAGCATCCGTCGTCCTGCCCCCAGTTCCCCAGTTCCCAGAGCCTGCTCACCTGCTGGCCTGAATTCCCAGGGTTTAGTCCATTGACTGCCAGGCCCTTGGTTCCTCTTACTTGTCTGATGTGGACTGTTTGCCTACTGTGTTGCTTTCTCTTGTTGGTTCCTGTGTCTTCTTTAAAGTAGAGGCGGGCCTGGCGTGTCGACTTTGTCTCATCTCTGCCAGTTGATTTCTCCCGGAGTGCCTTGCCCTAGCCGCAGGGCACCCTGTATGAAACTTCATCCAAAGTCACTCAAAACCCCTGTTCTGGAAGCAGAGAAGGGGCAATAGTCCTCCTGGCCACTTCCATCCACCTCTTTCCAAATCATGCCAATCTATTTTAAAAAGGGAACCGAGCAATCTCCAGGGACATCTCACCCCTAAAAAGTTTTCCAAGGAAAGTTTAAAGACGAGCTGAGCTGTTGTTTAGAGATCAATGAAAATGAGATGGAATTTAAATATTAAGAAGAAAGCTCTTGCCTTCAGGTAAAGCTGACATTTGCATAGTAATGAGAACCACTCGCCAGATGGAATTGAGAATCTGACTGGAATCTGAAATCCTGGTGAGGGAAGATTCATTTACCTGCAATGGCAATGGTAAATATGCTAATCAGAGGCTCGCTGTTGTCCATCACGTTCAAGGGATTCGGAGACAAAGAAATAGAGAGTTCACAAGTAGGAGGTGATACAACTTGACATTAAACTTAATTCGGTTTGTTTTCCCATCAGCCCCTGACAGATGTGTGATTGTGGAAGTCTTGGGGGGGGGGGCGATTCCCTTCTGTCAGAACTGTCTGACCCTGTCACTACCACTGCTGTCATTGTCATTATTGTTATTGCGTTGGAGACAACAGGAGGGAGGGAAAGGAAATCTGGAGTATGACCCAAATCATTATTGAGAAATAATGGGAACATCTAAAAAGAAAAGTTAAAGAAAAGAACGTAAGGACTCCAAATACACATTTTTGTGTCTCGATGGTTAACATAGGGGAGAATTAGTATGTGGGTGATAGAGTCAATCATTTAGAAGGCACCTTAACTTGGAAGTTGAATTTCCTGAGGGAAATAAGGTTATATTAGCCTGTCTCAAACTTGAGCGTAAATTCTTTAATTCTGAGGCAACAGAAGTTATTCTGGGGGAAGATGGAGGTTAAGTCGTGGTAGGCAAAATTCCAAGATAGCCCTTATGATCTCCTGGTGTTATGCCCTATATGATTTCTTCCTTTTGAGTGTGGGCAGAACTTGTGTCTCACTTCCAATGGAATCCCTCCCATAATTGTGCGACTACAAAGTAGCCGTATAAATGGCAAGGGTGAAGGAATTCTGCAGGGGTGATTGAGGTCCTGTCAGCCGACTGAGTTTATCGTGGGAAAGATTATTACGGGTGAGCCTGACCTCACTGCGTGGGCCTCTCAAAACAGGGCTTAGGCCTTCTTTGAAGTCAGAGGCTCCAAGCAAGAGAGTCTCTCTCTCCATTGTTGGCTTTGAACCAACCGCCACGAAAGCCTCAAGGAAACGGCTTCTGTCAACCCAAAGGGAATCTGGAAGCAGATTCGTACCTTGTTGAGCTCCCAGATGAGATCACAGCCCTGGTCCACATCTTGATTTCAACCTTGAGACCTTGATCAGAGAATCTAGCTAAGCCATGCGTGGACTCCTGACCCACAGAAACTGAGATAATAAAATGACTGTTGTTTAAAGTTTATGTGGTTTATTCCATAGCAACAGAAAACAGATGTAGAAATTTATTCTTAAATACGGCAGCTGGAGATCTGCTGTGCACGGCAGCCTTTCTGGTGGGAGAGTGGGACAACGGAACCGACGCCAATGGTGTCACGTACACTTTTCTGCAGCCAGTTAGATGCCATTCTAGGCTTTTCTTATCTGTTTGGGGATGTCTCCTCAGGGCTGTGTGGCTAGTATGTCTCATTTCTGATCCTGGAATTACCACCTGTTTAGCCAGCAGGCTTCTTTTCCTTTTCAGTGGAATGACAAACGATGTGACTCACCCAAGACCACACTTTCAAAGTAATGACTAAACTTACGTTAGGATTGTGTTCATCTCTTTATCCTGCCTCTTGTTGCTCAACTAGTTTAATTTTTTTTAATGTTTATTTATTTTTGACAGAGACAGAGCATGAGCGGGGGAGGGGCAGAGAGAGAGGGAGACACAGAATCAGAAGCAGGCTCCAGGCTCTGAGCTGTTAGCACAGAGCCCGACACGGGGCTCGAACTCACAGACTGTGAGATCATGACCTGAGCCGAAGTTGGACGCTCAACCGACTGAGCCACCTAGGTGCCCCTTAACTAGTTTAGTTCAAGTCAAAACCATACTTGTTGAGCATTTACTGTATTACAGGCTTCCCTTGGGGTAGGGACAGGAAGTGGGGGTGTTGTTAATTGGATAATAGAATGGGGGCAGAATCAAAGTCGAGGGCATAGAGTCCTATAGAAATTTCAATAACCATCTACTCAAGTAGCTATTACAGATGGCAGATGGTCAAGTGTTATAATGGATAGCAAAGGGTTGTGGCTCCATAATTCTCAGATTGTGCGACCTTACAAAAATTATCTTCATAGGCTTCATCTGAAAAATGAGTTTAATAATAATGGCAACAAAAATAATACATAAGGATAATGATAAAGATAATAATATTGATAATATGTTTTTGAGAATTGTATGAGGAAAAATACACACAATCCTGGCATTAGAGTAAACACTCAATATATGTTACTATTATATTATTGTTAATGAAGAAAATAAATAAGGGAAGGCTTCCTGTACAAAACAACCTTTTAGCTAAGCCTAAAGTTATTGCTAGGTATTTAATGGGGGAGATATGGGAAGGTTCCAAGCAGAAGGTCTTTGTCAATGATGAGTTGGAAAGTCAATGGCGAGTTGGATGGACAGTGGCTTCCTGTATCTTTCTATCATATCTTCCTGACTTTCTTTGAAAGAACTCAACAGTTTCTTTCTTTCAGAATAGCACTTGGATTTCAGAATGGCATAGATGCTGGTTTCCAAGTCCCCATTAAGTTTACTTTTCTTTCTGACTGTATCTGGGAGTTGAACCCTGACACTCAGGAGAATAAGGACAGTATATGGCTGGTCCACACTTTTCAGAGTGTTCTGGGAAGGGCCTGCTTAGAAAGGTATTATGCTGAGTGAAATAAGTCAGAGAAGGGCAGATATCATGTTTTCACTCATATGTGGATCTTAAGAAGCTTAACAGAAGACCATGGGGGAAGGGAAGGGGGAAAAATAGTTACAAACAGAGAGGGAGAGAGGCAAACCATAAGAGACTCTTAAATACAGAGAATAAACTGAGGGTGGATGGGGGGTGGGGGAGAGAGGGAAAATGGGTGGGGTCATTGAGGAGGGCACTTGTTGCGATGAGCACTGCGTATTGTATGTAAGTGATGAACCATGGGAATCTACCCCCAAAACCAAGAGCACACTTTACACACTCTATGTTAGCCAATTTGACATAAATTATATTAAAAAAAAAAAAAAGAAGAGGAATCAAATTCTTGCTCTCAAGGTAGCTTAAAATTTAGTGGCAGTAACTGGGGTATAATATTTCTGGGCTAAAAAATATTTCCCCTGCTAATCTATCAAAGACTTCCTCATTCTAGGTACTCTGGAATCATCTTCATGTAAATATGCATATTCAAAAGCGTATCTCTAGACCTAAAACAAAACTGAGTATTAAATCTCTAATCTTGAACCATAATGAAAAAACAAAAAAAGGAAGCAAACTTAAGAATATGTGGGCCCCAGCCTTTGGGGAATGGGAAGGTGCACAGTCTTAGGTGTGGAAGCACCCATTAGTGATGAATTTCATTAAAAAAAAATCGTAGATAGTTCTGCAGAATCAAGTGTGGCAGGGTAAGTTTCTTCTCCCCTCGCCCCGTTCTTGGCAAAGAGGCAGTGACTCCTAGGAGTACATACAAGTTCTGTCGAAGGAGAAGGTCAACAGTATCATGAGAAAGAGCTTGTAGGTTTTCCAGTTTGAAGACTCTGGAAGCTTTAAGCCTCCTCTTACAAATGACAGTATGCATTGCCCTGTGGTCTATAAGGGTAAACCCAAGACCCTGGGGGTGAGAATAGAGGGCCGGAGGGTAGAAACGGAAACAGGAAGGAGAAGGGACATTAGAGAGAGGACATCTTGGGTGTTCATATAAGGTGAATTATGTGGGGGATGAAGAGCAAATTGGAGGGAAAATAGAGCCATGCTTTGCCCATCTCCTGAATCCCGGGATTGTTTATGGCTGCCTACTTATTCCCCATTATGGCCTCTACCTGTGCATCTCTTCTACACTGTTAACAAAGCTCTGGGGTTAATTTGAGGTTAAAATTGCATGAGACTGCTGCATGTGGCACAGTTTTGGCCTCCTCATCAGCATAAGAAGATTCTGGGAGGAGTGAGAACTGTGACAGCTCCCTGTTTCTTCAAACCAGTTCTGCTAGAGAGCACCGGCAAAGTGCCCACAAAGTCCAAAGTATTAGAGTCAGTTTGGTGCTTACCTTGGCTGATACTGATGCTGGTTTTGTACCCTGAGCATCACTTGATGTTTGCTCCAAACGTTGTACTTAAGAGTCTTGCTATTTGGGAACGACACAAACAGGACTCAAATGTCTGTCACGATGCCCGATGGACCTGAACCAGTTAAACTCTTAACACCCAGATCGCTTGTTGTTCTATATGGTTGAGTCTCAACCCCCTTCCCTCAGAGGGATGACCACAGTTTATAACTTGTTTATTTGTTGCCTGTCTTGTCTAGGCTGTGAGTTTCTTGGGGACTGGGCTGTGTGTCTCGTCTACTGCTTTATATTCAGTCTAGCCCACAGCCTGGTACTTTCTTTTTTTTTTTTTACATTTTTTTTTAAATTTATTTTTGAGAAACAGAGTGAGACAAAGCGTGAGCAGGGGAGGGGCAGAGCGAGAAGGAGACAGAATCTGAAGCAGGCTCCAGGCTCTGAGCAAGCAGTCAGCACAGAGCCTGATGCGGGGCTTGAACCCACAAACTGTGAAATCATGACCTGAGCCGAAGTTGGATGCTCAACCGACTGAGCCACCCAGGCGCCCCCAGCCTGGTACTTTCAATGCATATTTGCTGAAGGGATGAATGAATGAATGAATTTCAATGGCACCTTTCTGAGTCCATGAATACGTATGGTTTCATGTCTGTATACCTCCAGGATTTGTAAGGTCACTGTGTTCTGTTTGGTATGTTTGGACCACAGGAATAAGGGCCTCTCTGGGTGTTTGTGTTGACACTCCTCCTCTTGTGGACGTGGCTGCCGTTTTCTCTCTCTCTCTCTCCACCCTCTGCTGCCCTCTCCTGTCATAGATGGTCTTACTGTCCTTCTCTGTAGCCTGCTTTTTGGTGACCATGTCATTGGAGAGCTAGAGGCTAGCGATTATTTTAATGTTCACACTTGTTCTGTCTTTTTGGTGGGAGGTGTGGGGTGGGGGTAGCTGTTCAGCAAAGGGAGAGAGAATGGCTTCCAGCAGCACAAGTGGGGCAGCTGTAGAGGAGGGCAGGAATAAGAAGGGATGCCCATCTTTCATAAGTGATACGCGCTAGGGAATTCTTCAGCTAGAGCACCGTGGCCTTGGTGTTGCCCAAGGTGGACAATGCACGTAGCATCTGCCAGTGAAAGAAGCACCATATTTCTCTTTGGGAGTGTGCTGTGAACTTCCATTGTGGGGTTCAGGTAGAACTTGGCAAATATACCCAAGCCTTACCTAGTATTTTCCGGGATCTGACATATTTGGACACATCTCAGCCATAGGTGGATTGAAACCTGAAGCATCTCTTCCTTTGGGTGTCCAAGGTATGCCAGGTATATTAGCCAGCATTCTCCAGAGGAACAGAACGAATGATATACATATGTATGTGTGTGTGTGTGTGTGTGTGTGTGTGTGTGTGTATACAGCTACTGTCCAGGCATCCCTTAGCCCTGTCAAGTTCACACTTGAGTGTCTAAACTAAAAATTTATCCACCAAACTGGGTCCTACTGTAAGTCTGGATGAAAACAGAATAGTACCTTCTTCGTGGTCCCAGGAACCAGACCCACTGGGCAAGCGGGGACACAGCCCTTCCTCCCATACAGCTTCTTGATGGAGGAATCTTGGTGCCAGCTTAGAGGTTGGGTTGGGGTTTATGGCTGAGTATGTGTTTGCATATCAGTAGTGCCGGAGAAGAGGGAGGTGTCATCCCAGTGTTGTGATGGTGGCCCAAGTTGCCTTTTCTTCCTTCTGTAAGAGTAATGCTGCTTGTCATTTATAATTAAACATAACTAACAAAGTCATTCTGACCGGCAAGAGACTGTTGGAGGAGTACTGTTCTCTGAGAACACCGAGCTGGCACTGAACCGTTCGTCGGCATTGTTGTTATTGTCTTCCTGCGGTTATGATCATTATTAATAATGATGATCATGATCATTAGGCATAGGAAGAAAATAATGATAAAATGGCTCTAATTAGACATTATAAATACATCATGTTCTTATCATTAGTTTGTCTCGTATTAATTATAATCACTATAATCACTATAACAATATGAACTTCTGCTTGAGTTTGTCTTCTGTATGATCAAAGCACTGAAAGACATGATCTTGTTAGCTTTTATGACATTCTGGCAAAGGGAGTGAACTTTTCAAATTATGGCCCTGTGTGGAGTACGTATGGACTGAAAAACTCCAGAAACCAAAAATAAAATGCAGCCAACTTAACAGTGGGGAGCGTGTCTGATGAGGCATGAAGTCTAAGGTGAAATGGATTTCAGGAAGTTCACTTCTACTTTCCATGTGAATTTTGCCTCTGCCATTTCCTAGCTGTGTGACCTTGAGAAATTTGCTTTGCTTCTCTTGACACAGTGATTAAGAGTGGTTTATCTTCTATTGCAGTGAGAGGCAGCACACATTTCCCTGTTTTACTCCTTCTTTAGTTAAATGACATGACTCAGTGCAGCCTGCAATAAGGTCCCAGGCTGTGAACTCTTGGAAGAAACCAGGGGAATATTTACTTGGCACCTGTCACAGAGTGAGACACATGGTTGGTTTGTGCTTAATGAATGTTGGTTGAATGTATAAAGACATTAAAGGAAATCACTTTATATAATTTACATATGACTTACATAATTTATATCTAGAAGAGATTTTAAATAGATTTTTAAAAGTTTATTTATTTTGAGAGAGAGAGAGAGAGAGAGAGAGAATGAATGTGAGTGGGGAAGAGAGAGAGAATCCCAAGCAGGGTGCAGAGCCCAATCCAGGGCCTGAACTCATGAACCATGAGATCATGACCTGAGTCCAAACCAAGAGTTGGATGCTTAGCCAACTGAGCCACCCAGGTGCCCCAAGATTTTAAGTAGATTTATTAATTTCTGGTATATAGATAAGCTTCTGAGATGGCGGAAGTCAGATCTAATCTGCCCTTTGCCCCAGTCAGTTGCCACCCTTGGCCTCTGACTCTTTACTTCCCTCAGCAACTCCAAGTGCCGGGTAGAGACCCTTGGAGGCAGCTTGTGGGAGAGAATGAGGTCCCTGGGCTGTGGTCGCTAAATCGGTGGACACATGAGTGAAGATGGCCCACTGATGCTTGCCATGGCAGTTGTCAGCCCAACGGGCCATGCCTCTGCCCATCCTCCTTCCTCCCTTCCTCTGTGGCTGAGCTCTCCCTTCCGGGGCTTGCTGCCCCTTTAAGGCCATCCTTGAGCCCAGGCTCGACCTAACTTAACTCTCCCCACATGCAAGCATTGTACACCATGACTTGGACCTGGGCTCAGAGGATCTCCTGTTGGGGGGGAATCCTGAGGTTGGCTAAAAATGGCACAGCCTCTTAGATATGCCAGCACCCCCATTCTGCATAATTTACACTCTAATTGCATCTGTGAGACGTGCTGACAAAAGTAAGTTCGGTTTTGCTTCAATTATCGGAAATTCCTCATTAGTAGGGACACATTAATGAAGTCTTAGTTGTCTTTTTAGAGCACTAATCACGGAGACTAAGCACACTTCTATCTGGCTTCTCATGCTCGACCTCATTTACCCTCACCAAGGTCAGCAAATTCCCAGTGTCCTCACATTCAAAGGACGCTTCCGGGCCTGGCCGCGAATCCTTCTGTGCAGTTGTCCGTGCTCTTGCTTTCCCTCCCAGGCTGTTCTCAGAGGCCGTGTGTTTGAGAGACAGAGGCAGGATCCTCTCTGAAAAGAGGCACCCAGGGCAGCGGGGACTGAAATAAACCCAGGGGAGCGAAATGGACCCCTATCACCAGAGGCCACCGGGATTTGGGGCTGTTTGTTACAGCAGCTAATGTGCTACCCTGGTGGCTGTAGACAGAAATTCCTGGAAAGTGGTTGTTGCCCAGATGGGAAGTCAAGAGGGAGAGTCATCTCTCCCTGGCGGGGCCACACTGCCTTCCGGCCCCGCTTCTCCTTTGCTAATAACCCCGGCACCTGTCTGGCAGTCAGCAGCTCGCACTGACTTCCTTCCATGGCTCCCGCAGACGAAAAAGTGGCTCCGCCAGGGCCAGAGTCAGGCCCGGCACACTCTTCACCCACTCCTCCTCGGCATCCCCTCCCGCCATACGCTCGCACTTGAGCTTCTCCATACGGTGCGGGGCCATCGATCACCTCCCCGATCTCTGCCTGCGGGCCGGGCCCCGGGATGGGGGCACGGCCCCCGGAGCACGGGTGTGAGCTGGCCATCGTTTCAGGCTCACGAACGCTCCGCAGGCTCCTTTGCCGGTTGCCAGCTCCGGGCTTCGCGTGCTGGAAACATCTTGAGCAAAATGTCACGGAGAGCATCTCGGCAGTGTCCCGCTGGCCGAGGACACGGGGCTGCCGAGCGCGCCATCTGCCCGCAGCCTCTTGGAGGTAATTGTATCAGAATCTCTCGCGTCCTGGAACGAGGGGGATGTCAAATGCACTTTCCTTCCTCTAGGAAGGTAATTTTCATTTTCTCCGTTCACTGGGGCCGCATATGGTTACTGTCTCCAGGTGTGAGAGAGAGAGAGAGAGAGAGAGAGAGAGAGAGAGAGAGAGAGAGAAGGTGGGGCAGCGCGTGGGGCGAAGGAAGGAGAGGGGCCAGTGGGAGCTGGAGGACAGTGAGGGAGGAGGGGCACATATGCTAATTTTGGCAACTTTTAATTAGACGATAGGCTGGAAAAATTTCATTATTATTCTTGCTCAGCTTTCCGACTGCAGAGGCTTGATGTCTTCTTTATTAGTGTAATAGTCTGAAAGCATTTTCTTTTTTTCTCCATTGCTAATTTGCATTAGGGAAAGGCAAAGTGTCTGATACTCTTTGCAAGGAAAATATTTTCAAAATTTGCTGAAAACAGAGCTTTCCTACTTTCCCTCCCCCCCTTCCTCTCCAGCTATTGCTTTTTCGTTTGGGGTGGGCGGAAAGGGGGATTCAGTTCTAATAATAAAAGGATGGCTAATGAGACTCTTCTCTGGCAAGAGAAATGCACAGTAAGTCCTCACTGGAAACATTTTTTAAATGTGGGGCTCCTCCAACTCACCTTTTCTGGGTCACCTTTCCTGAGATACAGGGGTCTTCTGGATTCCTCTGCCTTTCGGTGGACATACAGAGCCCTTTTGGAAAAGAAGGGAAAACAACATCGCTCACGGAATTATTTATGGAATTTTTATAACAAAGGCTATTGACCAAGACCGAGGGCCAGGCAGCTGTCTGGATGCCCTTGGGTCAGGTAACAAAAGGCCTGTAGACATGAAGCGGTGTGCTTTGAAACATTATTTCCATTGTTCTCACAGCAAGTATACAAATCAGATTTTTTTAAAAAAAAATTGTTTTAAATCATTTTGCAGTTGAAGAAATTGCATTTTGTAAAGGAGAAATGATTCACCCAAGGTTGACTAGTCAGTGGGTGATGAACGGGCTTTATTTTCTTGGGATTGAGGGAGGTCATGGGACTTTCAGTTTTAAAATGAAGACAGTGTTGGGGCCCCAGTTGGTTGGGCATCCGACTTGGCTCAGGTCATGATCTCATGGTTCGTGGGTTCCAGCCCCGCGTCGGGCTGTGTGCTGACAGCTCAGAGCCTGGAGCCTGCTTCAGATTCTGTGTCTCCCTCTCTCTCTCTGCTCCTCCCCTGCTCATGCTCTGTCTCTCTCTCTCTCTCTCTCTCAAAAATAAATAAACATTAAAAAAATTAAAAAACCCCTCAAATATGATGTAAAATTGGTAAGGATCCAGAATTTTGTTAATAAAAAGGTAAGTATCAATTATAATACCATAGATGAAACCCTGAGAAGGTTTTAGAAAAGATAGTTACCAGGATGTATTAGAGTAGAACCATATTCACAGGACATATACTCTGGTAATGGACTAGGCATTAATTTTTAAGAATTTTTTTTTAACGTTTATTTATTTTTGAGACAGAGAGAGACAGAGCATGAACGGGGGAGGGTTAGAGAGAGAGGGAGACACAGAATCCAAAACAGGCTCCAGGCTCTGAGCAGTCAGCACAGAGCCCGACGCAGGGCTTGAACTCATAGACTGCGAGATCGTGACCTGAGCCGAAGTCGGACGCTTAACCGACTGAGCCACCCAGGCACCCCTAGGCATTAATTTTTAATAAAAAAAAATAAGCCAGCAAAGGGGCGCCTGGGTGGCTCAGTTGGTTATTCACCCAACCTTGGCTCAGGTCATGATCTCATGGTTTGTGAGTTTGAGCCCCATGTCAGGCTCCTTGCTGTCATCACAGACCCTGCTTTGGATCCTCTGTCCCCCTCTCTCTCTGCCCCTCCCCCACTTATTCTCTCTCTCTCTCTCTCTCTCTCTCTCTCTGTCTCTCAAAAACTAATACACATTAAAAAAACAACATTAAGAAATATGCCAGCAGGGGATATCAATTTCTTTTTAAATTTAGTAGAAATATTACAAAATCCTGTGCAAGAAAGCTAAACAAATAAGCATGAAATCATTCTCCTTCAGGAACATTTCATATTTTATCATGGTTTGGTCTTACATTTCAATGTAGCATTAGGTCAAGCATCAGGCAGAACCGATTGAAATATCTTTTAGGTCAGAAATAGTTGAGTGTAGGTAATTTTATATGGCTCACCCTAACCCTACTATTCCCATCTTGCTGAGGGAGAAATGGAATTTCGTACTGAGACGGTGAGTCATTGGAGAGACAGGGTAGGGAGGTACCTAGCCCTTCGGATTCCCAGTATAGCGCTGTGTCTATTTTTCCTATTTCCAGCTCCAGTTCCAGTGGCTGTTACAGAGCAGAAGCGTGATTAATCCACGTGTGGGTTTTGAAAAACGGCCACAAATTTGTTGACCCTCTTCCCATCAAGAGGTGGCATCCATGTCCTTCCGCCTTGAATCTAGATAGTCTTGCCATTAGTTTGACCAACAGTATGATGGAAATGACACCACGTGAGCCCCAAGGCTAGGTCATAAAAGGCCATGCGGATTTTGCTGGCTCTCTGGGGAGGCTCATTCTTGTGACACTCCTCTGTGCAGCCTGGTCACCCTGCTCTAAGAAGCCCAAGTCATACGGAGAGGCCACATGTGGGTGCTTCCACGTGTGGGTGTGCACGTGGAGCCCAGACTTTGAGCCATTCTGGTTCAGGTACCAGACGTGTAAGTGAAGGAAACTCTAGATGAGTCGGTCCCCGGCCATTTGAGTCTTCTCAGCTGAGACTCTGGACACGGCACAGCAGAGACAAACCATCCCTGCTCTATTCTGCTTGAACTCCTGACCCACAGCATCCATGAGCCTAATAACATGCCTGCTGTTTAAGTCACTAAATTTGCAGGATGTTTGCTATTTGGCACTAGGTACCCGAATACTGCGGAAAGGATGTGTACTTCTTCTTGTCTGGGGAGTCAAGCTTCATTCTGGTTACAAAACTGCCATGGGAGCCCCTAAGATAATGTGAGTTCCAGCCCGCTGCTCCCCTGCCCATTGGAGCTCATGCTTGTCATTGGCTGTGTAGGAGCATAAGCCATGCGTGTCAAGGTGACACTGCCCCCAACAGGCTTGATCTGACAACCCTGAGGAGGGCTTCTGCCTACTGTGGGGATCTCAGTCCGCAGACACTTGGGCTTGCCAGAAACATCTCTTGTTATATTTAAAAATTTTTCATCATCCACGGTGTTAAATTCATTAGTTAGCTTATAGCGCAGTATTTGTTTCCGGAGCAGAATTTAGTGATTCATCACTTATATAGAACACCCAGTGCTCATCACAAGTCCACTCCTCACTACCCGTCACCCATTTAGCCCATCCCCCTACCTCCCTTCCAGCAACACAATATATATTTTTAAAGGAACAATGCATATTCATTACAGTAGGAACTGAAAATACAGATGAGCCAATGGAAGAAACCAAGACATCTATAGTCCCAGACATCAGAGACAATTGCTGCTAACACCTCCCAAACCTCCTTTATTGAGCATGAATCACATGACTCAGTTATAAATGTTTAATTATAATAAAACTCATAGACATCTATATCATACTGTCACATCATATATGTATTTTTCTTTTTACCAAAATATCGTTGACATTGTTCCATGCCTATATATAGCTCTAATTTATTTGTACTGATTGCACAAGATTCACTGTGTGATTGCACTGTAATTTATTGCTTCCCTTGTTGATGGGTGTTTATACTTTTACATACGTTTATTGTACAAATCATACTGTATCACCTGAGGATGGTGCTTAAGTGATTTAAGCTGGCTGTTGGTTGATGTTTTTCTTGTTTTGTACATCCCAGGGACTTTGCTAACAGGTTGTCCCTTATTCTCTAGGTCTGTTCTGCCTGCCCCCAACAGATCCATAAACACACACACACACAGGGAAAATATGTATAACACACAGGGAAATTCCACAAAAAATAGCATCTTGAGATTTGATGCTTTCAAAAGGAAGTTAGGGTTTTTCTTTCTCAGACATTGTACAGGGTTAAAGCAAACATCTCCTCCAGGAAAGAAACGTTTAAAGATGCTATGGAAAGTAGATTATGCCAGACATGAAAGGTTTTGCCTTCCCTTGCTGTTGTATTTGTAAATATATCCCCTATGGTTTTTGCAATTAGGAAATGTCAGCATAGATGTGAAATAAAAATGGTCTGGGCAGCTAGTTGGTTAGATTTTCTTTTTTTCTTTAAAAAAATTTTTTTTAAACATTTATTTATTATTGAGAGACAGAGAGAGACAGACCGTGAGCAGGGGAGGCGCAGAGAGAGAGGGAGACACAGAATTTGAAGCAGGCTACAGGCTCTGAGCTGTCAGCACAGAGCCCGACGTGGGGCTCGAACTCACGAACTGCGAGATCATGACCTGAGCTGAGATCATGACCTGAGCCGAAGTCGGATGCTTAACCAACTGAGCCACCTAGGTACCCCAGTTAGATTTTCTAAAATGGAGGGCATAAAAGGGACATAAAAGGATATTTACATAGATAAAGCTCTCTTCCTTCTTCCTCTCTTTCTTCTTCCCTCCCCCTTCTCTTTTGTTCTGCATCTACTACTCCCCCTCCTCTCCATCTTCCCCTCCTCCTCCCCTCCTCCCCCTCTCCCCTTCCCGTTCTCCCCCCTCCAGCCTCCTTCTCCTTCTTCTCCTTTTCCTCCTCCTCCTCCTCCTCTTCCTCCTCCTCCTCTTCCTCCTCCTCCTCCTCCTCCTCCTCTTCCTCATTCTTCCTCTTCCTCCTCCCCTTCCTCTACTTCTTCTCCTTCTTTTTCTCTAAGAAGATCCAAAAAGACTCCCTTGCTTTTTGCTAGCTGCAGATCAGTAAAATATAGGCTTCTCTTTTCTTGACATTGCTTGCTGGAGTCACCTGGAAACTTTTCACAGGACAGTAGCAATGTTGCTCAGAGGAAGCACTTGGAAGATGAGGTTTCTTTACTGGGAAAGAAAAGAAGAGTGAATGGAGCTATCTTGTGATATGGGTTGGACCCCCCCTGCTACCTTTCCTACTCCTTGGTGTATTTCCACAACTTGAGGTGTTAATCTGGAACTGGTTGAGTGGATGGTTTTTGATAGGAGATTAGGTATGAAGGCAGTTGGACTTTAGGGGCAAGTTGGGTTTTGCCATCAGTCTGAGTTGAGTTAGACTCCAGTTCCATCACTTACCTATGTCGAGAACTGGAGTGTGATGGAAACTCTTTGAACCTAAGTTTCCTATTTTGTATGATGCAGACTGCACAGGGTTGGCTTTGTGAGGAGTGTAGAAGATAAACACAAAGTGATTGGCACACGATAAACGCTCACAAATGTTAGTTTCCAACTCTGTCCAAGACTGCCATTTTGAATGTCATAGTGTAATGAACTGGGGAAATAAAATTCACTGGAATTCTCCTGAGAAAATGAAAGGTATCTTTAAGGGAAAGCATGTTTACAAGAGCTTAGGGCAGAACTAGTTACCCCTTCTTCCTCTACCCCAAGGGGCCAGGGTGTGTCCTAAATCTGTTTCGTGTGCTGAATGGCAGACATCATTTCATTGGTTGTTCTAGACGTGCTTGCGAGTGAAACCAGGAATCTGTGAGCTCTGGGAGGTAATGGGTCTCCATGTGTAGCCCGAGTCTACCACCAGGCTTTGCTTTGGAAACTGGCAAAGGAGGTCACGGTGCTATGGATTTCAAGACAGCAAGGGATTCAGAGGCAACAGAAACAGGAGAAAATGGACTTTTGAGTTTGCAGACGTTGTGGAGAGGCCTATTTATCGTTATGGACAATGGAACTGGGAGTCTGGACAAGTTCAGCCAAGTCTCTTGTGCATTATTTGTGATTGTTTCTATTTATAATCTGTTTGAGATATTGGAACAAGATTGATTTAACCAAATTACTGTGAAATATAATCTTTAGGTCTGACTCTTCTGCCCACCCCCCCCCAGATTTCTAAAAGAATACTTTGGACTTCTAACATTGTTATTGCCTTATAAAATATTTAGTGGCCTTCCGCACAAATCCTGGTGCTTTGCTCAGAAATAACATAGCTGGCAGCAGGGATAGGTCAAAGCTGGATGAAATCTAAAATTAATGCAAGAAATGTGCTTGTTTTCCCAGAATATAATTTCTTTCCATTCTGTCCCAGTTTTTCTCCAGATCTTAGACTTGTGTGCTTATCTGCAAGTCTGCATTATTATGCATTTTACAGTCTGCGATCTTTTCTGTTCAAGGACACAGGCTATAAGTCAAGAGCGAGAGTTGGATTCCAAAGCCTGGGCATAGACCATCCAGGATTGGAGCTAGAGAACAGATTTCAGGTGGAGCAGCCACTAGGGGAAGTATTCTAATACATAGAGATGGATGGTCAGATTTGCTGCTTCCTCTTGGACCTCACTATGTATATATATAACACAAATTACAACTGTTCTTGATATTAACAACCTTATGATAAGTAATTATTGGAAAGGAGGAAAATTAGCTTTATGCTAGGCCCTGCATTAGATGTGTAAATATAGGCTATGCATGTAATAAATTTAAGTGCTCTTAAAGGAATGTAGAAGAAAGCTTTAGTTATAAATAAAAATAGGGGCGCCTAGGTGGCTCAGTTGGTTAAGTGTCCGACTTCAGCTCAGGTCATGATCTCACGATCCGTGGGTTCAAGTCCCGCATCGGGCTCTGTGCTGACAGCTCGGAGCCTGGAACCTGCTTCGGATTCTGTGTCTCCCTCTCTCTCTGCCTCTCCCCCATGCATGCTCTGTCTCTCTCTATCAAAAAATGAATAAACGATAAAAAAAATAAAACCCATGTTTTTGGAGTGCCAGCTGATAATAAGGATATCACTAAGATTAGACACCAGACAATCAACTTATGGCTTGCAGTTCCAGGAAAAACTTCTAGAATAATAATTCTAGAACAGAATTTTAGAATGGAACTCCTTTCAGTAAGATGTTACAGGTTCTGCAGATGCTACTAGATACTGAAGCAATCGGCCAGAGAAGATTGCTTGAGGAAACGGAAATGAATAATAACCATCATGTTCCAGGTATTTAAATATAAGTTCTCTCCTTGAATACTTATCATAATTTTATGATGTAAGTATTATTATTTTTACAGATTAAGACATTGAGGAAAGGAGAGATTAAGGATTTGTCTCATCTCATATAGCAAGTGAATGCAAATGGCTCTAGAATTCAAACCATATCTGTTTAGCCCCGGAATGTATTCACTTTCCATCAGGCAGGTGTCTGTAGGGCTTATGCATTCGATTCAGAAGATGTTTTGCTTCAAAGTCAAATGGAGAGTTATTTGAATATAGAACAGTTATCCCCAAAATAAGACATGAGGAGTTTCAGCATTGTATTTATTGGCAGTTGGAAAATGGCCATCTTTCATTGCTTTTCTAGCATCTTGGAGAGACAAGAAAATATTTGCAAGTGTGCTGAAAAGAATGGGACTTTCCAAGGTGTTTTCAGATAGAACGTTGAGAACAGAGATGGTGAGTTGAAGATACTCAAGAGGGGCTGGCTGACTTCCTACAGAGGGTTTGCAGAATCAGAACAGTAGTGGGCGATCCCAGAAACCAAACTTGCCACTCCCCCAGATTTGATGAGGTTCAGGGAACTGACTCTATACTATTTATTACTTTACAAAGTAAGATTTCATTTCCTGTGACCGTAGAATGGTGCCTGATGCCCAAGAACGTTTTTCTTGGTGCTGAGATAATGGCTATATATCTTTGTCACTGGGGGGTGTAATAGTGAGTAGACTCAGAAGGAATGAAATTGAATGACCATAGGGGAGTATTTTCTCTAGGCTACAAATGAGATTATTCTATGTTTAGTGACCAGAACATTCTCATCTGCTAGATTCTTGTTCATTAGTGCCACTTTTTCTAGACTCCATATAGATCTTATTCCTTTTTTTAGATTCACTAATTAAGTTGTTTAAATAAGAGTTAAAAATTATGTACTCTAGTTACCTTAATTGGATCCCCATGAAGCCCTGAACTTGACTGCTCTGAATGTGGGAAACCCAAGGCCAATCTCTTCCATCAGTGTAAATCTCCAATGTCACACTTATTCCAAGGTTTGAAGTTAACTTCCTATAGCCACCTTATAGACCGGCTACAGGCACATAAAACCCTTCTCAATAGAGCTGACTTAGTCTGACCTGACATTCAGCAATGAAGTGGAATTAGGAAAATCATTAGCTAGCGATTGGATTATAGGGAGAGAAAATTAATATTAGATGAATTTGGGAAAAGATTTCTGTAAATACGAATTAATCAAAGAAGAAATGAAGTACATAGGAAGGGATGGCTATTGAGGTTTATTTTGAGCAAGAGAACTCACTAAAAGAAATATTTCCTGGGAGAGAAGCTATGGTTCTGAAATATTTTCATTTAAGGACGACAATAATTTGAAGGGCTCATGTAAATTAAGCATCACTATTTTTAAGCGTATTTAAAAATTTGTTTTTTCAAATGATTCAAGGGTAATATGGCATGGTTGGAGTTCCATATATCCCAATTATGGTGTGTTTATCTTTATACAACTGACAGATACCTAGTGAGCACTAACTATGTATGAGGTGATGTATGAAGTAGCATTAACTTAGGTTAGGGAAGTTCATCAGTGTTATTTACCCTCTAGGAGAGGTAAGATGTTCCCTTTAGGCATGAGTCCTTGGAAGAGTCCTCAAGATTCCCAAGAAGGTATTGTTCTTATTTTTAATTTGGCTCCCCTGTGAGCAGGGGAGGGGCAGAGAGAGGAGACACAGAATCCGAAGCAGGCTTCAGGCTCTGAGCTGTCAGCACAGAGCCTGATGTGGGGCTCGAACTCATGAACCACGAGATCATGACCTGAGCTGAAATCGGATGTTTAACCGACTAAGCCACCCAGGTGACCCCCAAATATTTCTTTCTAGACCCCAAAACCTATGAACTTGGATGGGATAATAATGCCTCCCTCAAGATTTGTATTCTGGGGTGAGTCATGAGCCTATGCTGAGGAACAGTATGAGAGACAGCCTGGGACACCCCCTGTTGGGGCTGTGGAGAGAATGTGCCTGAGAATATCTTCTATCATATGGTACAAAGCATGGAGAGGTATTTAAATTTATTGGGCAAGTTGCTCAGTCAATAGTATAGACTTGCTTATTGACAATAACTCCCTCTTTGGACATTTGAGTGTATTTATCCCCCTATGGTAGTAAGTGCTGGAGCAGAGAGAGTAATGGAAAATGAGATCTTCCACCATTACAACCTGGTCACTATCAGAAGGAGAATCACCATTAATGAGAAGAGTCTTGTTAAGATGAAGAAAATGGGTCTATTTTTTTTTTAAGTAGGCTCCATGCCCAGTGTGGGGGTTGAACTCATGACCCTGAGATTCTTAATCACTTGCTCTACTGACTGAGCCAGCCAGGTGCCCCCCCAAATAAGTCTAAATGAAATTATTTCCACTTACCAGATTATGTGACTTAATTAGCCTAGATCTACCCTTTCAATATGGTAGCCACTAGCCCCATGAGGCTATTTACATTTGCATCTGCATTAATCAAAATTAAATGAAATTTTAAAAACCCAGTTCCTTAGTTATACTAGTAACATTTCTGGTGCTCAGTAACCACATGTGGTTATTGGGTCACCATAATGGACAACCCAGATATAGAACACTTCCTTCCTTGCAGAATCAGTAGGATTTCCTAGATTGCAGGATAGTCCTGGTCTAGAGCATAACAAAGAGGGAATGACCCAAACAATGAAGTCAAGAGTCACCATTTTCCAGAGTGATGTATCAGGATGTTTTCTATTCCATTCTTGGCTTTACTTATCCCATTATATTATTAGTTTTGATTGAGCCAGTACAAACATATCATGTTTGCTCAATTATTTTAGAATAAGGGAGATTTTCCCCATTAGCCAAATGTATGGGCTTACATTTGTATATTATATACTTTCTTTGCTTCCCTCTCTTATTGGCTTTGTAGAATATCTGAATTTGGTACAGTAGTATAGATTCTATTATGAACTGTGGAAAAATTCTGGTTGGGAAAGTTGATTGAAATTAATGGTTCAGGGAATCTTTTGAATAATTTGTAGATTTCAATTTTTCTTATTCGTCTTCTTATTATCACAGGTAACCAAGAGTTAGGTATATATTTTTATGAGCAACAAAGAAAAAAAATGAGAGTCTGACAGACAGATGGAGAGGGACAAAGGAAGGGACCAACAGAGATGAACAGAGGAATACAAGGAGGGACATTTATTGAGTGCGCCCTGTGAGCCTATTACTAGGCTAGGTTATTGTTTCTTAATTCGTATAATAACCCAGTGAAGTAGATTTTGTTTTTATTTTATATCCAGGAAACAGGTCAGAGAGGGATTTCACTTTGCTCGGGGTTCACACAACCAGTAGATGGTAGTACTGAGAGTCAATGAAACTACCTTACTGGAAGGATCATGAATGTTCCATTCTATCAAGTGCTAAGCCATTATCTCTTTCTTTCCTGAGACCTGACAGCTCTCTCTTTTTGTTCTTATATTTTCTTCTCTCTTCAATTTTTTTATTTGAGGAGTTTTTGTTCTCTTTATTTAGAAATAAAGAGCAATGTGTTTGAAAGGTTTTCTAAAGTGATTCTTTTTCTGAATTGTATTATACCTGTTTTCTGCCTTCAAATTTTTATCGGAATATTAAGCAATGGCCAGTGCTGTTTCATTTCTAATGATTTCTCGTTTTTCAGTGGGGATGATTTTATTTGGGTCTTTAATTTGCTTTTTTTAAAAAGTTTTTTTACATTGATTTATTTTTGAGAAACAGAGTGAGACAAAGCATGAGCGGGGGAGGGGCAGAGAGAGAAGGAGACACAGAATCCGAAGCAGGCTCCAGGCTCTGAGCAAGCAGTCAGCACAGAGCCTGATGCAGGGCTTGAACTCACAAACTGTGAGATCATGACCTGAGCCGAAGTCGGACGCTCAACCAACTGAGCCACCCAGGCGCCCCTTTAATTTGCTTTTTTAACATGTGGGGGAAGGGGTGAGAGGAGTGAACTAGGACAGCAAGTTACTTCAGTGTGGTTATATTGTCTCCGACTCCTCATTAAAGCGGCTGCATTTTCTGTTCTCTCCTTTCAAATTTTGGTATTCTGCTCTTTTAAGTGGGCAGAAGTTTAGGGTGAACCTCAACAAAGCTGCCTATGTCACTACTCTCTAGTGATTTAATGTGAACCATATATACTTGTATGGTTAAACAAATAGAATGCAAACAAAATGCCCGTGACCCAGTTTAAGTAACGCAGTTGTTCAGACAGCAATTACTTGGGGTGGGGGGAGCTATACCGGAGGTTCGCTTTTCAGATGGTGTTAAGACAAAGAAGAATACGCTGCAGGGGTAGATGTCGCTATATTTCTTGGTAGATTATTTAGGGACGGGTACTTCCTAGGTGTTGGCATGACATATGTCATTTACTTCTCACTCCGGGGAGCAGATATTGCTACAGGGTTTTTACAGTTGAGTAAACTGAGGTTCAGAGAGATGAAATGATTTGTCCAAGGTCATTTAGCCAGTAAGTGGCAGAACTAGGACTTGATTCTGGCTCTTCATCTGTGTTAGTGAGAGGTTTGGGGAGAGACTTTACTCATGAGAATCTCACTCTTTCATTACACTGGGCACGTTTGATAATATCTGGTGACATTTTTTGTTATCCCAACTGGAGATGTAGTGAGTAGAAGCCAGGGATTCTGCTAAACATTGTACAGTGCACAGGCCAGCTCCCTCAATAATGAATGATCAGACTCAAAATATCGGTAGTGACAAGGTGGAGACATCTTGCTTTGAGGTAAACAAGCCAATGGACAGCAGACCTCTTGTCCCCTAGGTCTTGAGGACAATAGCATGAGCGAGGGTGAGGTTTGGCTTGGAAGGAGAGGCAATAAAGACTCTAGGGAAGCTGCAATAGCTCAATTCACTTAGGCTGTTGGCTCTGAAAGGAAAGTTAAGAATTTATATTGAGATTCAAGCCCATATTTTCTGATTCCAAATCTAGTGATTTCCATAGTTTCACCCTCTTAACTTGGCAAGTATTCTGTACAATTTCAGATTTCTTTTGCAGAGAACTCTCATTAGACAACTCAGAGTTTAAAAACACAAACAAGCATTAGTGACAAACACTTTAAAAAATGAAAAGTTTTTAATGAAGATATATCAAGGTTAAAGTACCAAATTGCAAATTTCTATGATTTTTGAAAAAACATTGCCTTTGAGAAAATGATGTGAATGTGTGAATGCCTACATAACCGTCTCAAATATAATTTACTTCCGTAGGTTGGTTGGAAAATTGCTCTTTGTTTTAGAACAAATTTTGGTCTATGATGGGATACTATAAAGAAAACCCAGATTTACACAATATTACGAAAATTATTTTATTGGAGTGATTTGTTATAAGGATCTGGGGCTTCAAGTATACAATCCAATTTTACGAAATGAGCCAAATTTATTTTTTTGTTTAAAATATTTTTTATTAAAAATAATAAAGACAAACAGTGAAATTTATTCCCCATTTTCTCTTTTCAGTTACTCATGCGTTATGACTCTTACTAGTTTCTCCTGTTCTCTTTAAGAATTTTCTTATCCCTATGCAAGGAATCAAAAACACACCTTACCTTTTTACACGTAGATTTTTACTACTTCTCTTTATCTTATTTTCTTATTGAGCAACATATCTAAGTAATGTTTCCATATCAATACATAGAGAACTTTCTAATTTTTTTTTTTTTTACCACTATAGGATATTCCATCCTTAAGATGAACTACCCAGTCAATCTCTATTGAAGGACATTTGTTGTCTCCAAACCTTCATTATTAACCTTATGCATATTTCAATTCAAACATTGTGTAGGTATATCTGTGAGGTAATTTTTGAGAAAAGGAATATGAGGGTCAAAGTGTATATGTATTTTTATTTTTGAAATATGTTGTAATGTTGTCTAACACCAGGGTTACAGTCCCACCAGTAATGTACAACAGTGTTTGAGGACGTTACTAAACTTCTGGATTTTTGCCCATAGAGTGAGTTCAATTTTTCTTTTTTTAAAAAATTTTTTAATGTTTATTTTTGAGAGAGAGAGAGAGAGAGAGAGAGAGCATGCACGAGCGGGGGAGGGGCAGAGAGAGGGAAACAGACAGAGGTTCCAAAGAGGAATCGTGCTCACAGGAGAGAGCCTGATGTAGGCCTCAAACTCAAGAACCTTGAGATCATGACCCGAGCCAAAGTCGGCACTTAACCACCTGAGCCACCCAAGTGCCCCTGAGTTCAACTTTTCTATTTCCTTTATGGAAATCAATATGTTTAAATTTTTGATTTTTTTCTGGGGTCAGTTTTGGTGAATTCTATTTCCCTAGAAAATTATTTTATGTAGATTTTCAAGTTTGTTTGTATGGAATTTAATAAGGCACTCTCTGTGATTCTTTAATTTTCTATGCATCTTGTTATTTTTCCTTTTTATATTTATACCTCCTTAAACAAATAAAATAGAGAATTATTTATATGTTTTTACTATCCTCCCCTCCCTGCCAAAGAATCATCTTTTACTTTATTGGTTCAAAATTTTTCCTAGTTTTTAATTCATTGATTTCTATTATTAGCTTTCTTATTTTTTCCTTTGGTTTATTTTACTATCATTTCCTTTTCTTTTTTTTTTTTAATGTTTATTTGGGGAGAGAGACAGAGACAGAGACAGAGAGAGAGACAGAGAGCAAGCAGGGGAGGGGCAGAGAAAGAGGGAGAGAATCCCAAGCAGACTTCATGCTGTCAGCACAGAGCTGACGTGGGGCTCAGTCCCATAAACCTCAAGATCATGACCGGAGCTGAAACCAAGACTCTGATGCCTAAATGACTGAGCCACCCAGGCTCCCCTTTTTTTTACTATCATATAAAAATGGAATATATGATTCATGATTTTATTCTATTTTTGGCTGAATAGATGGTTAAGGTTATTAATTTATTGTCTGAAACTGTTTTAGCCGATTTTTATTAATTTTTGATGACTATAGTTTTCCTCATCAATGCATCAATGCATCTGGAATCTTTGATTCCAGGACTGCTTAAGAAAAGAAATAATATTTAGGGGTGGAACGGCCATTTTGTCTTCTTTTGTAATCAGATTCTAGTTTCATTCCATTGTGATGGGAAAACGCTATGTGTTCCATTTTTATCTTTGGAATCTAGTGAGGTTTTATTTGTGGCCTAATACATGGTCAATTTTTATGACTATTTCATGGGAACTGAAATAAAATGCGCTCTTTATGCCAGAGGAATAAGTTTGATGTATGTCAATCAGGACCAGGACGATTTCCACTTCATCGGCTTTGGGCCAATGTTATTTAGATCTTCTGTATCCTTGCCCTTGTTCTGTATTTTGTTTGTTTGTTTTGTCTAATGGCTGATGTCAAGGGCTAAGAAAAATGACTTTGTCTCTAATCACTAAAGTATCTCTATTTCTTTTCATGGCTGATGAGATTTCTGCTTTGGCTTATGAGATTTCTGCTTTATGAATATTGCTGATAAATTATCGGGTCTGTAGATGTTCATAAATTGAAAATTTTCAATTTGAACAGGAAATTTAGCCTTACCAAGCACCCTTCTTTGTCTCATTAAATGCTTTGGAGCCTTAGTTCTAACGTACCTAGTATTAATATGGTGACCCCTGGTTTGTTTATGTCTTAGCAATTAGTCTTTTGGTCCTCTTGTCGTTAGCAAGAATTCCCGGGAAAAGCAATGTTCCTGTTGCTTCACCACCTTTCCCTTGAACTTCTGCATTTCTGCATTGCGGTCCTTATTCCAGGAGGTATTTATGTCATTCATATTGAAGATAATTCCTGGCAAAACGCTTGGTTTCGATTTCAATCTGCCCCCCTGGCACCCTTTTTCTGGTAAGAATTTCTGTTTTTCTTCTATTAAATTTGCATCGATATTTTCCTATATCTCTTTATTGCTCGTACTTTAATCAGTTTCATTCTCCTGGATGAGCTCCTTAAGGGGTTGTTCTTTGGTGACGGTGGGAGGGGGAGCAGTATGCCCAGAGAAGCCTTCCAGATTTCACCCTCAAAGGGGCTTGCTGGCTTTTGCTCCCAGAGACCGACTACTTCCGGAAATTAGAGCTCGTCTCTGCGTTGCTTCTTTTTTTGGAGTGTCACCTTATTTCCTCTTTCCAAATCAAATTGAGTCCTGGAAAACTTTTCCCTGCTGCCCGCTTTACCCCGGTTCCTATACTCATTTTATGAACAAGAGAGCTGGCCTACTTCAGGATGAGCTCCCCATCTTCAGGAAGTCTATCCTTGGCTGGCGTTTTCTGAGATCTGGTGGCTGGGCCTTTATACCGCCCCGCACGCTTCTCCCTGTTACCTCTGGCACAGCCGCTGCCTCGTCCCGACTGCTTTGGGAGCCCTTTCGTAGATTTTTGAGTCTATAGATTATATGTGTCCTGATCGCACTGACGATGGAATTTGTGCAGCCTCATTAATTCTCACTTTTGTAAGATTTGCACAAGAGGTATGTATACCAGAATTCTGACTTAATTTTGAGACAGGGTAGGCACACCAGTCCTTCAGAAGCGTAGGTCAGGGGCAAAGGGAAACAGAGCAGCAATTTTTAAAATACACCGTTTCACCCACACACTGAGGAGCAATTGAAAATGTGAGGAGGTGTGAGAAAGCTTACGTAATCTTCACCTTAAATTCTGGCTGCTGCTTCTGACACCCGAAGTCTAGGCATCTCTGTCACACAGGTAGGGCTATGTTTCTAAGTCTACGTTGCTCAGACGATACAGTTGCCGTGAGGGACAGTGAGGCAGGTGCTTTGACATTCCGTGTGGCGTGGTATGTGGGGATGGCCTTGCCCCCACCGTTTCAGCCATCTTGGTGTCTCCACTTGCTTATCCATGGACATAGCCACGGAGTGCTGGTGAATAAGTGTGGGTAATAGGCTGGCCCTTTTTAAAACCGCAAGTCATGATACAGGGTCAGTGGGGATTGCAGAGAACGGCTAAGCCACGACACGGAGAATAGTCTTTATTTGGGGGTAGCCTGGAAGGTATAAGCATTCCACGAGATTTGATATTTTTCACTCACATGACATTATACCATCACTTTCACCGTCTTTGAATGTCAAGGACAAGGTTATTTATGTATTCCTTTTATTATTATCTTCCAGTGTCACCTAGCTGCTTAGCAACACTCTAGTACATTTTCTGGGTTATTGTCTGCCATGCTGAAGGCAGAAATGGTTGGGGGATGGGTTGAATAGTGATGAGAATAAATAGGAAGAAACTTAAAAAAATTTTTTTCACGTTTATTATTTATTGAGAGAGAGAAAGAGCACGCGACAGAGAGCAGGGGAGGGGCAGAGAGAGAGGGAGACATAGAATCCGAAGCAGGCTCCAGGCTCTGAGCTGTCAACACAGGGCCCGACATGGGGCTCAAACTCACGAACCTGAGATCATGACCCAAGCTGAAGTTGGATGCTTAACCAACTGAGCCACCCGGGCGCCCCATATGAAGATAATTTTTTAAAATTAAGAGCACTTTCCGGTATATAAATGTCGGTATTGTGGATACAAAGATGATAATGGAGGGCAGTAGGCCAGCATTTGTTAAATACCTATTATGTGGCAAATATAGGGCCAGGCATTTTATTTTTTTATTCTTTTCTTTTTATTATTAATTTCTTTAATTAAACAACTCTAGTATGTGGGTGTTATTAGCCCCGTCTTACAGAGGAGATGTCTGAGGCTCAGTGAAGGGATAGAGCCCAGACTTGGATTGATGACTTCTTCTACTGCTTCGCACTGATTACATTTCAGGAGAGAGAACAGGCATGACTACAATTCTCTGACATGGAGGGGATGGGAAGGGACTGGCAATCAAACCGGGTAGCCTCGGGGTTCCCAATTTAAGTCCTAATTTAAGGCCAAGGTGCCATCTAAACCTAGGTCCCAAGATTATGGCTCTTCTTTGAATTTCTTTCTGAATCAAGAGCCTGGAGAATAGGCTGGAAGGGAATTGGGGTTTAAGGGATTAAGCACTTTCGGTGTGCTTACTGCCAGGAAGATTAAAAACTAATAACCAGCCACAACTGTTATAGAGAATGCATTGTTTCTCATTCAGAAAAATATGTAAGCCAGCAGGTCTCCTAAACATCTCAAGGGAAAGATTATAAAAGTGTGTTCTCTGCTTCTTGTTCCCAGGGGCTGGTGTCACACTTCCTGGCTTGGTCCAGTGTGGGAAATCAGAAGCTTTTCTGTGCTACTTTGGCAGGGAATTCAACACTTGTCACTGGGTTCGCTCTTTCCTACCACGTCTGTTCTCAAGGACTTACCAAGTCAATTATCTCACCATTTTACTGTCATGGGCTTTTGCGTTGAGTTCACTGCTAGTATCTTCCTTACATGCGTTTGCTTTCAGCACAGGCTGTTTGAAGTAGAACTTTGCAGCGTGTCATTCCCCATGTCACAGGAAGATAATATGGCTGTGTAATTAAAAAGGTTAGCAACACTGACATTTCTGTATTTGTGCTAGAATTATCTTGATATTACCAGGGATTAAAGAATTCTGCCACCTGCTAGGAACATATGCATACGTTTGAGCAAAGGTTAATGAGTCTGTTCAGAAAAATGATTCAGGTAGGGGCTCGAGAGCAAGCTGACACATTCTAAAGTAATAGAGCTATATGTTCTGACCTTAGGTCAGTTGGGTAAGACCATTTGAAGGCTCCTTTTTTAGGGAGGTGGCAGATAGTACGGTGGTTTGATTGATTATTTCAATCTTGAATACAAGACACATTTTCTCTGGCTTACCTAGATGCTCTACCTTGCGCGTCTATCTGCGGTGTCCATTCTGTGTCGGAGTAGTTGGACGTATTGTAGGGGAGCCAGTGCCCCTTTATCTTAATCTCTGTGTATTTGTCTTTGTATAGTGCGATGGCGTGTACCTAGATGGTAGCCATTGTGGGGGAATATACACAATGACTTGGATATAGAAATATATTGCATACAAATATAGATTGACACACGGGATCCCATTTAATCACACTCACACCACATTTCAATTCTCTGTTCTCTGAAGGTCTTCTTTAGTTAAATTTTATGGCCAAGCTTTTGAGAATCTTCTGAATCTCTGAGCCTTTGTCAAAAATGTTATTTTCAGATACGCAGGTGTTGGGTGGTATTTTCTCTTTGATTTACTTACAAAGGGAGGTGGCACTTTGTTTTTTGAAAATTGCTCTCCAGACAAACAAGACATCCCTCTCAAATCAAGATGGTGGCCTGACCTGAAGAAGCCCTTTCGCCTCCCAGAAAAGTGGAGTAGTGAAACTTGTCTGCCTCTTACTCAACTGCCTTACTTTAAGAAAGGACTTGTTAGTTAGTTTAAAAATAGTCATCTTTTATTCCCTGCCTGTCAGGGCCTCTCTGCCTTCTCTCAAAAGCCAGCATTTACTGATGTTCTTTGATTGACACCCTCCTCAGCACTAAAATGGAAGAGAGAATGGGAGAATATTCCATTTTATTGACAGGCGCTGAGACCCTGTCAGGGACAATTGCTTAGCAACCTCTATGGTGCCACTTTTGGGAAAGGGAAAGAAAGGACACAGTTACATATAAATGAAAAGAAAGCATATGTGACAAAGGCCGACTATCATAAAGCACTGAGTATTTTTTTGTAACTAGCTCTTGAAGTTAGCAATGTAACTTGTAAGATCTGCACAAATTATCTTTTTCTTCCCTCGGGTTATCGGGTTACTGAAGGGTTGAGAGGGCATCAGGGGTGGAGTGAAAAGTAGCTTGTTCTGGGAAGGAGGGCCTGAGTTCCTCCCTCGACTCTCATCCTGGCTGTTTGACTCAGCACAGGCCTCTCCACATTCCTAAGCTTCATGGGTAAAACTGGGAAAACCACCTTTATAAAAATGAAAGAGGTTTATAATGCATGTGGAAGGGGTTTGAAAATTATCTAGAACTTGTAAAATAAAGGGTTCTTAATCATTGTGCTACATTGGGACACAATCTATGAATTAATACGATGCACACATAAGTTGGACATAAATATAATTTTAGTAGTGTAGAAACAACACTGGCTTATGTTTGAAAATATTTTAAAAATGCCTCTGATCTTTGTAGTTCTGTGATACAGAATATCTACTATCTCCATATTCTAGTTAGTAATTATTAACCCCCTTTCTAGGTATGGAATTTTTCCACAGCTACACTGGGGGTAGGTGGGGGCTTGATCAAATCGGTTGGTTTCAAGCCTGTGGCATTTCCACTCTTTTTGGCATTTTCTATTGCTACCTTTAATTATTTTTGTAAAAGGTTATGTAAACAAGCTTCCTCCAAATTATCTGTGGTGAATAGCCAGTTTTGTTTTGTTTTTTAAACATTCTAATGTGTCAAACGTGGGTATTTGTAGAATATAATACAAATGAAACAGTAGAGTTGATTTCCTGGTTTGGACAATGTACTATGGTTAAAAAAGATGCTATAATTGGGGGATGCAGGACACAGGGTATATGGAAACACTGACTTTTTGGTAAGTTTTTGTGAGTCAACTTATTTCAACAATGTCATTAAGGATCAATTATTAGAAAATAAAAATAAATGCAAAATACATAGTTCTTACATTTTAAGTTATTAAAGTCAAAGATATCCAATGACTGTCAAATTCTTACAAAAGTTTTTAAATGTATACTCTCAATTTCTGTACTCATTTTGTGGTGGCCCGGTGACAAACAGGTCCACTGACCACACTGGTGTGAACGTGAATGAAAAGAAATTCCTCTTTTGTTTAAATAAGCAATTCCTGGGGCGCCTGGGTGGCGCAGTCGGTTAAGCGTCCGACTTCAGCCAGGTCATGATCTCGCGGTCCGTGAGTTCGAGCCCCGCATCAGGCTCTGGGCTGACGGCTTGGAGCCTGGAGCCTGTTTCCGATTCTGTGTCTCCCTCTCTCTCTGCCCCTCCCCCGTTCATGCTCTGTCTCTCTCTGTCCCAAAAATAAATTAAAAAAAAAAAAAAAAGTTGAAAAAAAAATTAAAAAAAAAAAATAAATAAATAAGCAATTCCTGGAGGGACTGTAATGTCTCAGCCTCAATTTTTAGTCCAAGGAAGAACATCTGATTCTCCCAACTTTGTCCATGTCTGGTCAACTATGGTGGGGTGGAGAAGGCAGAATCATGCCAGGGCCCAATCCAAGAGTGAACATTAGTTCTTAGAGCAGCAGGGATGGAGATAAATCCAGGAAGTGGCCAACAAATGACTCGATATGTGGCCATTGCTAGGGATGCAAAGGTGAGTCTCTGATGGAAAGAACTGTAGATTGCTGCCCCAAATGACCAACTATTAAGATAACATCAGGCGAAGAGTAGCAACTATGGGAATTCAGAGAAGAGGCAACTTCTACTTGGGGGGATTACAGAGTGTTTCTTGCAGTGGGGTGGCATCTGAGCAGCTTAAATGCTCCTGGTAGCACCTGGGATGTTTGAGCAGCGATGAATGGGGAAAGCCACTGTTGGGTTTTGAACAGGTTGTTATTTTAGGAAATTAATCCTTAGCGGTGAGGAAGTTGGAGTAGGGGCAGGGGATGGTGAAGCCAAAGTCAGGGAGGCCAACTTTAAGTTGGTGCACGGAAGGGACACCAACACCTGAAATGGCGGCTGTAGGACGGTGAAGGAAGTGGATGCGAGAGAAATTGAAGGTGTGAAATGGAGCATAGCAATCGATTCAATGAGATTCAGGGAGCGAAACACATTGGGGGAGGAAAAAGAATGTGTTTAGTTTCAGTTGTACTGCTGTGGAGGGGCTGGTGTCGGTTTGGGTGATGATTTCCTCATGCAGTCAGAAATATGGATGTCAAAGCATCAGGAGTATGCGTTCACCAACCTGGTACCTTGAGTAGTGTCCCTTAAAAAGGTATATCCAAGTCCGAAGCCCTGGTACTTGTGGTGTGACCTTATCTGAAAAAGCATCTTTGAAGGTGCAATTGAGTTAAAGACCTTCAGATGAAACCATCCTGGATTTAGAGTGACTATGTCTTACAAGTATTCTTGCCAGAGAAAAGACAGGGAGATTTGACACAGAGAGATACACAGAGAAGGCCGTGTGAGGACACATGGAGAGAGTGGGGTTAGGCTGCCACGGGCCAAGGAACTCTAGGAGCCCCCAGGAGCTGGAGGGCCCTGAAGGATTCCCCACGGGAGCCTTCACTGCAGGTGAGCCCCACTGACACCTTGATTTCAGACTTCGGGCCTCCTGAAGCGTGAGAAGAAACTTCTGTTGTTTTAAGTCACCCAGTTTGCGATAATTTATTATGGCAGCTCCAGGAAACTAATGCAGCACCTCCTCTGAGAGCTCAGTATATACATTTCAAATGATGTTGTTCTTGTGATGTAGAGGGAAAATGGAGCTATTTATTCACGTTTATTAGCATCCCGTTTCTGGGTATTTTCAAGGTGGCTTTTCTGGCAAGTCAGGAGAGGTGAGAATGAAGTAGTTCAGAAGAGTGAAGTTTAGGACACCTGAGCAAGTGTACAAGTGATTGATTTATAGGTTGACGTACCACCCTGTCCCATGTAATTCCTTCCTCACTTCCTTTCTCCCTCCCTCCCTCCCTTCCTTCTTTCCTTCCTTCCTTCCTTCCTTCCTTCCTTCCTTCCTTCCTCCCTCCCTCCTTCCTTCCTTCCTTCCCTCCTTCCCTCCTTCCCTTCCTTCCTTCCTTCCCTCCTTTCCTTCCTTCCTTCCTTCCTTCCTTCCTTCCTTCCTTCCTTCCTTCCTTCCTTCCCCCCTCCCTCCTTCCTTCCTCTCTTCCTTCCTTCCTTCCCTCCTTTCCTTCCTTCCTTCCTTCCTTCCTTCCTTCCTTCCCTCCTTCCCTTCCTTCCTTCCTTCCTTCCTTCCTTCCTTCCTTCCTTCCCTTCCTTCCTTCCTTCCCTCCTTCCCTTCCTTCCTTCCTTCCCTCCTTCCTCCCTCCCTCCCTCCCTCCCTTCCTTCCTTCCTTCCTTCCTTCCTTCCTTCCTTCCTTCCCTCCTCCCTCCCCCCTCCCTCGCTCCCTTCCTTCCTTCCTCCCTCCCTCCCTTTCTTCCTCCCTTCCTCCCTTCCTTTCTCCCTCCCTCCCTTCCTTCTTTCCTTCCTTCCTTCCTTCCTTCCTCTCTCCCTTCCTCTCTCCCTTCCTTCCTTCCTTCCTTCCTTCCTTCCTCCCTCCCTCGCTCCCTTCCTTCCTTCCTCCCTCCCTCCCTCCCTCCCTTCCTCCCTCCCTCCCTCCCTCCCTCCATCCCTTCCTCCCTTCCTTTCTCCCTCCCTCCCTTCCTTCTTTCCTTCCTTCCTTCCTTCCTTCCTTCCTTCCTTCCTTCCTTCCTTCCTTCCCCCCTCCCTCCCTTCCTTCCTCTCTTCCTTCCTTCCTTCCTTCCTTCCTTCCTTCCTTCCTTCCCTCCTTCCTCCCTCCCTCGCTCCCTTCCTTCCTTCCTCCCTCCCTCCCTCCCTCCCTCCCTCCCTCCCTCCTTTCCTTCCTCCCTCCCTCCCTCCCTCCCTTCCTCCCTCCCTCCCTCCCTTCCTCCCTCCCTCCCTCCCTCCCTCCCTCCCTTCCTTCCTTCTCCCCTCCCTTCCTTCCTCCCTCCCTCCCTTCCTTCCTTCCTCCTCCTCCGCCTCTTTCTCCTTATCCTTTTTTTTTTCACTACAAAATCTCTCTCTATTGGAGGGTTTCCTACCATAAAAACACAATTAATTAGCTTTAAATTTATTTTTCCATTTCTTTTTTCAATATTTAAAGAATATATATGTATATATATAGATGTATACATATGTATATATCTCTATCATCTATCTATTTATTATCTATCTGTCCTTGATGTATAATGTTACATTAGTTTCAGAAGGTATGCAGCATAGTGAATCGACAGTTCTGTATATTATGCTGTGCCCACCACATTTTTTCCATTTCTAACTTTCAGTCAGAATTTATCATTTTGGAATAACCAGTGTTACCCCATTCACAAGTAATCAGAGCCCCACACACAGTGTAGTCTTATTCTGGTTAAAGATGTGATTATTTTTTTCTCTTGGACCTTTTGAAGTATTGAAAAATAACTTGCAGACCCCTCTAACTTCATTGCTGCTGTCAATATTTGGTAAGAGGTGACTTCCTAGAGAGCAGAAATTCTGTTTAGCCCACTGCCTAACACAGGCCATGGCACAGAGTAGGTGAATCCCTTTGTGGCTCTAGGAAGGCAGACAGGATAAGAGACAACTAATGCTTGTTGGAGAATATCCCTGGGAAAGACTCTCTGTACCTAAACTGTCAAACAAAATGTTCTTCAGGAGAACATTCCTCTAATTGGACCAATTAGGGCACATGTCTATCATTGAACCAATCATTCCAGCCATGAGGTATAATTACACTGCAAGAATATAACTGGTTTAATGGCGAGTAGGCCTGACTCCTAAGTAGTCCTGACTCCTAAGAATAGGGTTACTGAGCCCCGTTTTGATTTGCCAGTCCTTGGTTCAGACATCCAGCAGATGGGGTTATGTTAGCCTGGGAAGACTGAGAATTACTAATAGAGTTATATTTGCATCCAAGTACATTGCTCTGGGTCATACCCTTCAGTTATATAATCTTGAAAGTGATGGTGTGTAACTGATCCAGATGAAGAAGTCCCAAAACTTCTTCAGACTAGGTGAACTGCAGAACAGTTCCAGTCTTATTTATGGAGGGGGAAGTTGGCTGTCTAGATGTCTGATGCGACCTTACTCTCAAATTTATGATCTGTAACTCTGGGGCTATTGTTTAGAATTATTGTAACCTGGAAGCTTACAAGTTCTTTGGAGAATATTGTCGACCTCTCTGCTGTATTGTTTAATTTTTTTTTTATTGGAGCGTGGTTGACATACAATATTATATTAATTTCAGGTGTACAACACAGTGATTCAACAATTCTATACATTATGTAATGCTCAGCACAATAAGTATAGTTACCATCTGTCTCCATACAATGTTTTTACCACATTATTGACTGTATTTCCTCTGCTGTACTTTTCATCTCCGTGACTTATTTATTTTATAACTGGAAATTGGTAGTTCTTAATTCCCTTCATCTATTTCACCCACCCCCCCCCCCCCCTCCTCTGGCAACCACCCGTTTGTTTTTACCACCTTGACTTCCTTTTGTATCCTTCAATTTGTAAACTTTGTTTGCTTTGCCCAAGTCAAAGTCAGTGTTTGTTCTTACTCAGTGGATCTGAGTCAACTATTGACGTTTACCAGTTCAGTGGTTACCCACAGCTAATTGGTTTAAGGCCAATCCCGAACCGTTCCTGGGGTTGGGGCTGGGGCTGAGGCTAGTTCCTCCAAAACCACACAGCATCTACAGTGGACCATGGCTAGCATTGATGCTGGGAGCGGTTACTAGAGTGTCTACTCATTTTCATTGTCCAACTTCTGATGGATATTTCCCTTGCTGTTGCAGATATCATTAATGTCTTCCTTTTGCAAATGAGACTATGAGATCACACTTTTACAATTTAAATTATTTATCAGTCTAACACAAATTATTTGTTTATATAAAGAATATTTGGAGGTGCAAGAAATGTTCCTGGAGCCAGAATGCTAAGGGAAGGTGGTTTTAATTTATGCTTCTTGGAGATTCAGGGCTTTCCAAGATATCTCATAGCTGAGATGGCAAAGGAAGGGCAAAGCTTTGGATGCCAACCCGTTTCAGTCATGGTGCTGCTTTCTTAGATGTTTCATGCATGTTGTAGTTATACATGCAGTATTCCATTTACGATCTGATGCTACTAACATGCAGGTGGAAAGCCACTACCCCCTGCTAGCTCTGTGACCTTGCAAAAAAAAAAAAAATACCTCCTCCTCTTTGGTCCCTGGTTTCCTTTACTCGTAAAATGAGGGTGCTGGATGAGAAGCTCTTGACGTTCCATTTTTTTCTCGACAGTCCGTGATTTTGTGACTTTTGCCCTCGGCCCAAGTGGTGCTTACTAGTTGCATGCAAACTGACTACATCGCTACCTCGGAAGTCATTAATTCGGTGCGGCTTCCCCCTCTTAGTGAGTTTTCAGCTGGATGATAATCATAAAATGCCAGCATTGCCGATGTGAGATGGAGTTAACAGTCTGAGATTTGCTAAGTGTTTCTGTGTGATCAGTGTGAAAGCAATCACATCTCCAGAGTGAGAAAGGTTAGTGCCCTGTAGCTGCCAGCCCTCGCCGCACTAAGGGGACGCCAAGGGGACTGCCACCCGCCGAACACAAATCAGGCCACGGAGTGAATACCCTCTACTGATGCAGTCTAACAGCTCCGGATGTCAAACGATATTACTTTGGGAGACCGTTAAGCCCCTTTCTCAGTGCTCAGCAGTGTGCAAATCCCCTCATCTCATTTGATTAATCTGAGCGACTACAGAATATTTTATTAGGCACAGAAAACAGGACTGCAGTGCGATAGTCTGTGGCATTACTGAGCCCGGAAATTCTTTGAAGTCTTGTGTTTTCTTGTTTGTTTTCCTTGGTTCTAGTTTGCTTGCAAAAGGAGGGGGGGAGCTCTCGTCTCAGTGAATCCTGTGTCCTGTATGAATTAACGTTAGTGACTATATACATAAATAATAAAAAGGGATTATACAGTGAATCGCAACCCCTGTGTGATCAGATTCTTCCCATCCTCAAGAAAGGACTCCTTTCTGTCTCTCACTGCCTCCACACTAAGCCCTGAACACGCACCAGCACTTGGCAGGAAGGAGACCATGATATTCACGGCGGCTATATCTACGTAGCTGGCAAGGTTACGTGTGATTTTTAATTCTCCATGTTTTTAATTCTCTACATTTTTATGGCTGGCCCATATTATAGTATAGTATAATAAGACAATATATTTGAAATAACGTGTGATTTCAAACCGCGTTTTCCTTTTGTTCCTTTAAAGGCAATTCTTTCCCCCAGGAGGCTCTGGGGATGCTGGGATTTTTTTGCCATCCTGCCGAAAGGGGAGAAGGTACCCGAAATGCCGCGTGAAATGGATTCACCGAGCCCGTGCCTGGGAAGCAGCCCCGCCCGTTCCTTTTCAAGACCCAGTGCCGCCGTGGCCTGACAAGCGGTAAGAAATGTGATAATAGAGGCGACGAGCCGCTCCGGGGCTGGATTTCATTTCCAGCTTAATTAAATCCTAGAAACACACCTGGCCTCCAGCTTTGAAGCGCTGCCACAAAAGCCAGGTGCCCTCCTCGGCTCGGGCTCGCCCCGCAGCGATGGTGGGAAGCCAGGCTGAAAGGAGAAGGTGGAGGGAGGCCGCAGCCGGGGCCGATGAAACGGTGGAGTCAGGAAGCAATATTTCAGAGAAAGCCGTTTCATCCGGGGCGCAATCCATTTGCCCTTCTGCCTCAAAGGTGAACGGCACAGCTAACCTGCCAACGTGCTGAATTGAGACTCCTCCAGGGGCACCCTGCCGCCCCTGCCACCTGCTCCCCCCACGCCGGGTCCTCGACCGGTGCCCTGCCCGCCCCCCCGCCCCCGTTGTGGTGAACTGGGGACAAAATGCACTTTGCTGGCGCAAGTCCTGACCCGTCCCCGGTACTCTGGGCGGTCCGGCTTCTCCCACATTTACAAACTTCTGGTTACTTCTGGTTCTTCAGTCCCTGTGGCCAGCCGATGCTGCCCGGGGCCTCTTTGTCCTGTGATCCCGGAGACCCGAGATTCTCTTAAATGTGACTAAAGAGGAAAAATCCTTGTTGTGATTTACGGAGCCCAGGAATTTGCGGGGCACTTGAGTGACATCACCTCCCCGGTTTTCGCCACCACTTGTGATGAATTGCCAGGGTTTCACAGGTGAAGAAATGGGGCTCCAAAAGAGCAGGTAGGAGTCTTAGATCTAAGAAGCAGAACCCGAGACCGTGACTTGGATACCTGGGATTTACGAAAGGGAGGCTATTAGGACAAGCCTGGAGGAGGCAGGGGGGGCAGGCGGGAAAAGGGAAGGGCGAATAAGTTTGTGGTCTCAGGAAACTCAGCCTTGGCCCGATCCACGGGGGAGTCTGGAGCATAAACCACGCCACTGAGCGGTCCCCACCTTGAGGCCAAGAAGCCGACTGAACCCTTCTGAGTCATCTGTTGTGGGCCGTCCCTGGGGGTGATGACATGGCTCCTCAGGCCAGGAGGTCTCATCTGCCAAGGGCAATTTTCTGACGCGAGGGGCCAGCTGGAGCTCACTGACAGCCGACACTCCCGGTGGCTGGGGGATAATGGTACCGCCGGGTGAAGAGGCTCTGGTAGGGTGCCCCCTGCACCCACTAATCTGTGATCGATCCACACTCCTTGCCTTTGGAACCTAAAGATGCCTCTGAGGGTTGTGGCGACCCAGGGCGGGGGTCACTTCTGTTCTTGTAGAATTGCGAAGGTCGTCGCAAACGTGGGGGGTACTCGATGGCCATGGAGAAGAGGAGGAGTCCCTTGGCAACAAGCTGTGAATATTTCCCTCTCCCCTTTGACATTTTAGCGTGTCGTACCTTCGCGAGAGCCGCCATTATATTTAGAAAGTACCGTTCCTGTCTTTTCGAGCGCCAGAGTCCCTAGGGCAGAAATCTTGCTTTATTTCATGTGCAACAAGCCTGAATGCACACATGCCTCGTCTGTAGGCGACTACTAATGAACACTGGTTGAGTTGACCGCTCCTTCAGTTTGGGGGGGTGGGGGTTACCCTTCCTGGTGTTATTATTTCAGTCAACCACTCACTCACCAGTAATTCAGCGTCTGTTATTTGTGACTAGCTCAAGGGGCGTCGTGCCGGTGGTGGCGCCCGTTTTCTTTCCTACCCATCTGTCTAAGAGTCTCAGAGTCCAAGAAACAGCAATGGGAGGGTGAGCCCTGAGGTAGTTCTAGCGAAGGTTTACTTACTGGGCCAGGAAGAAAGGCAGTCGCACAGGGAGTCGTGTGGGAGAAAGAACGGGTGTCTTGGGATTAGGAGACGTGAAACACCACTCGGCTTTGCGTCTGTAAAACGGGGCAAAGACGCTGCCTGGCTAAACGTGCAGGGCTGCTGTGGAGGACCAAGGGAGACCATGCAGGTGAAGCCTACAGACCATGCAGACCAAATGGGTACATGTTGAAGGACCGACCGTGGCTCCAAGGCAAGAATGACAGGCGAAAGGGCTCGGAATCCCTCCCTGAAGTTCAAGTGGCACATTCTACCTTTACTGTGTGTGTGCTTAGAGTTCAGTGCCTTAGGGAAAAGAAAAAGCGAAAGGAAAATCAGAGTTCTTCTCTCTTCACTTCCTGACTTCAGGTATCTGTATAGGCTATAATTAGGGGCCCCAGCTTACACCAATTTCTGAAAGTTTCTCATTTAATTTTACAAGGACGTATACACTTTACAATGCCTGACACCTGCTCAAGCAGGCAAATAATTGTTTTGACACTGTGACAGTTGTAGAGAGTATTATTTTAAAAGTCTCTAAAACCTGCCAATGGGATAATTAGACTCTAATTCTCATTTGCCAGGGCAATGAGCTCTCTGGGCCAAATTACTCCTTGATGGCATGCCAGCCCCCTTTTCCTGGTCCTCATTGGCTGGTGGAGATTTAGTTCCACACGGATCGTTCCTTCCTCACCGAGAACTGATTTTTGACCTTTAAAGATAATACAGATTATGCATTGAGCACATCACTTGTGGGTTTCTTTCGATGGGTGTTTTATTACAGTTCTCATGGCTTGAAAAATACATTTAATTTAATTTAATTTAATTTAATTTAATTTAATTTAATTAATTTAGGGGTGACCCTGTTACTGGCCCATGGCATGGGACAAAAACGCATTGGCACCCACGTCTTGTTACATAGTGGCCGGGGAAGGAGGGACAGCCTGGGGAACAGAGTCCTAGGAAGCAGGTAAAGAGAAAATCTGGACATGAGGTGAGGATCAGGAGAGAACTGGCCAGAGGCGTCATCGTGTGTTTTGGGTCAGACCTGCCAGGGGTGGAGGAAGCGGGTGGTTTCCTTCCTGGATTTCCAGGGCGGCACTGCTGGACCACGAGCTTGGGGGCTGTTAGGATGTGGAGCTGGGCCAGGCAGCCTTCTAGAATCCCAGCCTTGGTTGGAGACTCCAAACCTTGGAGACTCCAAAACCTGGTTGACTTTCAGAATTTGGGCCTTGGATGCATTCATTTCACAGAAGAGAAAATGGAGACCGCGGGAGGTAAAGTGGCCTGCTTAAGGTCACGTGGCTAGTGAGTGGCTCAGGGCACTCAAAAAGTCTGCATTGACCCATGCATGTTCAATGCTGCTGGAATTTCTAGGTACGTGGAGGAAGTTAGTCAAGCCAGCTGGGGAGATAAGACTTTACCACCTGTCCCCCTCCCATCAGGCAGAGGCCAGTGCCCAGAAAACGGAACGATGGAGGGCTGAGCCACCTTATTCCTGAGTCCGAGGGTTCTGCTGTGTGGAACAGGTAGACGTAAAGAGGAAACTGTGTTTTGAAGGTGAAGGAAACCTGAGAGTTCAGGTAGACAGTCATGAATAGGGAGGGGCTGACGGAGGGGGCAGAGGGAGAGCAGAAGCCAGGTGAAATATTTCTGCATGTGGAGAGTCAAATTCGAACGGTGCAGAGAGGCATACAGTGAAAAGCACCCGTTCCTTAACCCGTCCCTGCGTTCCTCTGACTCACGTCCGCAGGTAGGTTCTTCTTGCTTTTGATTCTTCCAACAGTTATCTTCAAAATTCTCAATAGAATGTGACACTTTTATTTCTCCAATGATTAATTTTAAACATTAGCTGCAGACTCTCTGTTCTGCATGATCAAAAAGAAAAAAAAGACCTGTGTCACTGCCCCCCTCCCCGCCACCTTCCCTCCTCTCATCCCACTCTTTTGTTATTGGGTGGGTTCTTCTGTGGGCACATGAATAATTTTTAAAAGTATACTTCAAGTGCTTCATCTTGATCCATCAAATTTACACAAATTGGACTCACCGTTCTGAGAGATAGAAGATGAAATTAGAAGCCGGAACTTCCTTTCACTTTTCCTCCTTGCAATTCTCATGATCTCCCAACTACATCGTTAAATATCGTCAAGGCTTATTACTTTTTCATTCTATTTTATAAATATGCTTAAGCCTTCCTTGCTTTGTCCATAGATTGAATTGAAAATTCAAGCATCTCTACGGGTCATTAGCAATGTTATGATTACATATTATTCACCCCAAGATCAAGCAGAGTGGCCTTCTGGGAGGAGGAAATGACATGAATCCTGTGTCGTGTAGATTTGGGCTTTTCAAAATAAGCTTTCAAAGTGTTAAAATAAGAACTTCTTTTCACTTCAGCTTCTCAAAACAATGACATTTTAAATGGGCTTTATGTATGTATTTTATTCATACAGATGTTGTGTCTAAAGTTTCTAATTTTCTTTTCTTTTTCTTATTGAAACACAATCCCATTACCACTTTACAAAGATTTTTCTCACTTGATTGCATTACCTGTCGAATATGAATCTACCTTTTTGTGAAGAGTTTTCTCCTGATACTCTAGCTTAATGTTCTGGTTGGGACCTTTTACTTTTCTCGGCCTGTTGCACAGTTGTATCTCTGGTCTGGTTTTCCTCTTTAATGTGCTTGTGGCTTTGGACCTACTGTTTTCATGGTTTCCATTTTCTTGGCCTTTTTTTTTTTTTTTGTCTCCTCAAGCATATTTTCTAGTAATTTTTCTTTCCCAGAAAGGGGACATGAGGAGGTAACTCTATGAATCTTGCATGATTCAATACTCAGCCTTCACGTTTGAGTGACAATTTGGCTGGACATAAAATTGCTATTTAAGCATATTTTCTTGCAGAGCTACTTGTGGTAGGTTGGGTCCTTGAGAAGTGGAGATGGAGTTTGGAGAGCAAGATATTTATTAAAGATCAACACCACGGAGGGCAGGATTAGGTTGACTGAGAATTGAAGCTGCTTTGCATGATTTGCAGGCCTGACAAGCCTCAGCCAACATGGCAGGCTGGACGCTCTGGATTGAGTGCTACTCACAAATACCCCGTGTTGGGCTGAAATGGCTGGGCCTTTACACCTCCCTCTCTCAGTCACCAGATACAGGCTGTCCCGAGAAGGGCATGACTTTATGGCACTAGTGTCCTTGTAAGAAAATAAAGAGACACCAGGGGCACATGAATTCACAGGAAGAAGCCATGTGAAGACAGTGAGAAGGTGGCTACCTGCAAATCAAGGAGGAAGGCCTCATGAGAAACCAAACCTGCCAATACCTTGATCTTGGACTTCTAGTCTCCAGAACTGTAAGAAAATACATTTAAGTCACCCAGTGTGCAGTATTTTGTTACGGCGGCCCCAGCAAACTAATATAGCTCCTTAAGTTTTTCTGGGGGAAATTTTTGTCACACCCTTATTTAGACCCTATCACAACCAAAATGATTTTCTAATATTTCTGAACTTTATTAAGGTACAAGGTTAAGTACTGTGGAAAAAAAATGTTTTAACTGTTTTCATGCTGGTCATGTTCTGAGCTTCACAGCAGATTCTTTATTTGATAGTATCTACTTACCTCATCTGCCTTCCACTTCTCCGAAGAGATTTGGTCCTGTTGTAGTTCCGAAATGTTCTTTAACCTTCGTGACTTTGCATCAGCTTAATGGCCTCTGCTCATCCCTAAATCATGACTCCTTAGTGCTAGGAACCAACGAATAAATGGGGGTAAGAATAAAGAAAATCAATTTAATTAGTGGTTGGATTTAAATCCGACTTGGGAGGTAGAATTTTGGTTTTATCACTAGGGCACTTTTTGGAAAAGAGCAAATTATCTAAAATCAAAGCCTAACTCTTCTACATCCTAATTCTATGCATTGAACTTAATATCTGGTTATCTTCATTTGGCTAGGTAATGTTTCCAAGTGACCATTTCCTTGGAAGTCAGATACGGTGTTAAATCCCAGCAGCAAAGTATTGGCCAAAAAGTTCATCAATTAAGTAGCATGTATTGAGTGTGTTATGTTTCCATCTCTGGGCTTAGTACTCAGGGGACACAAAATACCCATAAAACACTGTGTCTCTTCTTAAGGATTGTTTCCTGGAGGCTGGCTTCCATAAAATGATATAGATATGTCTACTCTGGGATTACCAGGCTGTTGGAAGGTCTGAGAAAAACCACAGGAATGGGAAATATCAGCTCAGTTGAATCACAGGTACATTGCACGGTTTCGAAAGGGCTGAAAGGTTTGCTGAATTTTTACTCCTGATTTTCAAGAGAACAGGACTCCTAAGATGTTCAGCACTGCTTGCCAGTTGACCATGCTCTTTGGTGCTCTGCTTCTTCTTGGTTGCTGTTTGCTGCTTGGCCTGGACGATGCTCCTCATCCCTGCTTTTACCTACATCCACACTGAGGTCTTTCGTGGACTCTAGTGACTGTCGGTGTCACTCCAGACTAGATGTGACCTAAAAACAAGTCGCTCTAAGTGAGGGTAATTATGCTTCTTTCCCAAAACACACGAAGTACTTCCCCAGTTTAGGACATGCAGTAAATACTCATTGACCATCAGCTATGTGTGGAAGGCACCTCCTCATCTTCAAGGAGGAATCCGAGTGTCATCGTCTCCATGAAGCTTTCCCACCCCCTGCTCAGCTCTATTTGACCTTTCATATAGGCTGTAATCTCAGCCTATTATTAAAGGACCTGGCACACAGTCGGCATCCAAAGACTGTTGTTGATTAAAATATTTAAGACCAACTGCTCTTTCATTGGGGATGAGGTATATAAGGAAAGGAGAGAGAGGGGAAAGATGGAGTTAAATTATAGGACACAAGCAAGGGAGATATTTAAACATTTCACGATATTCAGTAGGTTGGCTGGCTGGGAGTTGATGAGTAGAAAATAGGTGATGTGATCTGACCCAATGGAAATTGGGCAGGTTAATGAAGTTCTATTTGGGGAGACTGGCATTCTCGAGAATTCACCAAGTTGTCTCTATCATCAGCTGTAGCATTATTTTAGCTCTGCCTATAAAGGGCTGTTAATGCCTGACTCTAACTACCGCTGAACCCAGGATCCTCCCAGATGCAATCCTCTGCAAACAGCAAAAGTATTTTCTTAGGCTGAATCGCTGAATTTGTCTCAAACTGCTGTGGTGAATTTGCAATTACTTTTCTTGGCCCCGAGAACATCCTTGTAAGATACAGTTTTGACAAAATTCCAAAGCACCGTTATTACGTGCAGAAGAAATCTTTATTTTGGAAATTGTTCACCTATGATGTGAATCTTTCAAATCTTTGTTTATGTGACGCTCATGATATGTGTTGGGTATTTTTCTCCTTCATGAAGGAGACGGCTCAGCCATGTACTGAAGGTGTTTGATTTAAATGTCAGTATTAAGAAGCTGAATTGGTTCAGGAAACCCTGAGACCTCAACACAGTTGTTCTGCTCTGAACGCCAAGGGGAAAGCAAGGGAACGGAACCTAGTTCCAGGATCCCGGGAAGGTGTCCACTTGGATGACGGACTGGAGGTAGTGACACATTTTAAAACCGTGTTTAAATAAGGATTATTTTTAAGGAACTGTAGTGTAATCACACCAATTATAATCACACACAGCCTCAGGGGAGGTGACCAACTCATGTGCACTATCAGTGAGCTAGATAGGTAGGGGGCAGTTTTGTTCCTGTTCACTAAGAAACGGTTCTGGAGCTTTACTCAAGTAACCTGGATGGGCCTGGTTCAACCAGAGGAACAGCCTTAAGAGCAGAACTGAGTCTTTCCAGAAGAAGAAATTCTGCCTGTAGGCTTCTTCAGCTCATGCCTGAGGGTGCCGCCTGCCTCTCCTCTGGCCCCATCTGTGGATGTTCCTGGCTGTTCCCCATAATTTCGTGAGGTGATTTCTTGCAGTAAATCTCTTAGTATATATTTGCCACTGGTTCTGTTTCTCTGGTTGAATCCTGGCTGATACTGTGACCCAGAAGTCACTTCTTCTCAAGCTATGAAAGCAATACCTTACATTTATATCGAGCTTTATAGTTTTCAAATGCACTCACATAAATGATCTTTAGTAAATCCTGGGGCTGTAAGTAGGTGAGTGACTCATCACCCTTGCCGTCACCGCCAGTATCATCAACTTCATTGTCAGACATCACCGTCATCACCACCGCTGTTGCTGTCTTATAGCTGAGAAAAAGGGTTAAGCAGCCAAAAGGCAGAGCTGGAGCCACGAGCCCGTTCTTCTAACCCCAAATATTATGTGTAACATCAGCAAGTCTCTGCGCAAAACTTCAAACACCTTATCCTCTGGGTTTCTGGATATCTTCTGATTGTCATTTCCTCTGTTGTAGCTTACAGTCCTTACTCATCTTTCCAGCCACCGCACCTGTGGAAAACTCTGGACCTTGTCAGCGTCAGTAACCGCATCGTTTCTAAAATCTGTATTTTAAATCTCTTTAAAAATGTCCATTTAAAAACCAGTAAAACAAAAACAAAAAGCCTCCAGGCATGACCTCTTCCTGCGGGCTTTTCTCTGTCACAGTTCTGGTCATTTTGAAACCCTAATTTAAGTGGTAAATAGTTTGTGGTCTTGCTTAAGCATATCCTAACTATGGTTCTTTATAAAGCAATTTTTTTATTTAGTAAAACCCAAATTCATTTTTACTCAGTGAATGTCAGTCTCACAACCAAGAGTCCAATGTGGATATTTCCTGTCTGTAACATAATGCTTAATACCTTGAATGATTCAAATGAGGCCACATAAAGCATTTCCACGTGATCGTATATACGTGCGCACATGTGTTTGTGTGTGAACTATACGTCGTAACATGTTAAGTAGCAAACATGTTTGAATGTAACTCCTTGGAAAAATTTATCAAACCACAGAAGAATAATCTGAGACTCAATCTCTTGATATTTCTTTTAAGGATGATGAGGAAAATAACCAGCTAACGCAGGCAAGTTACAGAATATTGACGAGCCAACACGGTCCATATTCATTTGTTGAATAAATGCATCGGACTGTCTGAACAGCCTCATCTCCGGGCAGTTATAAATCAGGGAAGGATGCACTGCAGTATCGTGATGGAAGATTTTTAGTTTCCTGTAGGGGAGTGACACCATCAAGATGGCAACATAGGTCATTCCTGACCTTTGTCCCTTCCATGAGAAGCCTCCGTAGCCATCATCCGTAGGCAAGACACCATTGTGAAAATCCCAGAACCCCTGGATCTCAGAGACTGGGAATGGGAATGACTGCATTCGGAGGACAAGAGGAGCGTCTGCACTCTGACTGCATTGCCCGTCCCCCAGGACAGCACAGCCACATACCAAGAGGGCCTCTCCAGGCCTATAGCTTTTGTGGGAACGAGACCCCCAGTGGACATCCAGCCACCCCAGCATTGTGGGACACTTCTGGAGAGGCCCACTTGGATCTCGCCTCATGGGGGTCCCTGGGAGATTCTGCAGGATCACTGGGGGAATCTTGACCACCGGGGATCAGATAGTGATGGAGGAAGAGGCTGGGACTTACAGCAACCAGTGCCCAGATGTTGGCAGACTGCATTCCTGCTTGCCATGGCACCTGAACAGAGATCCCATCTAGTGCCTCTGCCCATCTACAGAGCTGAGCTGGTGCCCCCGTCTGGTCAGGGAACTTGCTTGACAGTTCTGCCTGACTTGGGTCCCCAGTCAATGAGCCTGACCATCTAAGGAATCTGCTCTACGGTCCTACTTGGGCAAGGAACCAGATTCTTAACCCCATCCAAATACTGAGTATAGACGCAAGTCCCAACCAACCAGGAATGCTGCACAGGGAACCTGGGTAGCCACAGAGCTCATCCCATAATCCCACTTGGGTGGAGGGCCAAGCCAGCAGCCCTGCCCGGCTGATGAACGTAGCCTCTGGTCACACATGTGAACAAGGCCTATGGTACCACCTGGCCACGGAGCCCAGCCTTCAGCTCTGCCTCACAATAGAGCCTAGCCCATGGCCTTGCCTGATTGCTGAACACAGCCCGAGGCCTCCCCTGGGTGGATAGCCCAGACAGTGACCACTCAGTTACATAGCAAAGTCTCTAGTCCCACCTAATAGCAGGCTTAGCTAGAGGCACCTCTCGACTGGGGCACCCGGACAGCAACCTTGCCCAAAAGCAGAGCACGGATATGGGTCTGTCTGATCACAAAGCCTGGCCTGTGGCCCCCACCAACTTCAGGGCACAGTCTATCGTCCCACCTGATTGCAGAGCACAGCTAGTTGGACGGGGCGTCCAACTGTGAAGCCCTGCCTTTAGCTCTGCCTGAATGTGGAGTCCAGCCAACAGTACCATCCAGTTGGGGAGCACACCCTGAGACCACACCTGACCCGGAATGATGTGGAGCCCAGCCCGTAGACTTCCCAAACACATAGTCCAACTGTGGCACCACTCTGCTAGGGAACACAGCCTGTGACCTCGTCTGACCAGAGGCGATTACAGAGCCCAGCTGGTGGCCCCACCTGACTGGGGAGCCCAGCCAGCGGAACCCCCAGCTAACCTCAGAGCACAGGCAGTGGCCTCACCCAACTAGAAACCCTGACAGCAAGCCCAGCCCTCACACAGACACTACCAGCCGACCCGTCCAAGACCCCAAGCTGAGCTATGGTGAAGGACTGTCCCTGCCAAAGTGAACCTGTAAAGGCTGGACGAGGAGACTGCTCACTCAAGTGCACAGAAGCCAATGCAAGGAATCAGGAATCATGACGACAACCAAACATGACACAACCAAAGGAAACTAATAAAGATCTACACACAGACCCTAAGAAATGGAGATCTGTGAACTGTCTGGCAAAGAAAGAATTCAGAATGTAAATGGGTGCAGCCACTATGGAAAACAATATGGGGGTTCCTCAAAAAATTAAAAATTGAACTACCCTATGATCCAGCAGACCCACTTCTGGGTATGATCTGAAGGAAATGAAATCAGTATCTGGAAGAGAGAGCTGGACCCCTAGGTTCATTGCCCCATTATTTACAATAGTCTAGACATGGAAAGAAGTGCCCATTGTCAGACAGATAGGTAAGGACAACGTGATGTGTCATTTTTAATCACAAATAGTTTTATTGGGACTTTTGTCTTTTCCTTATTGATTTGTATTTTTCAAATGGAACTAGTCAAATGTTAAAAAATAGAAACTATACAGCACATTTTTTGTTTTTATTTTTTTCATCTTGATTTTTGTGAGGTTCAGTTGCCGGTTCTGCCAGGTAATGACAGAATAAGCTTGGGATTGTCATTTAACCTCTCTGACACTCAGTATTCCCATCAGTGGAAGGGGAACAAGAAAACCTATCTGCATCATTTTGGGGTTTAAGTGGAATAACATACTTAAAATACTTTGGCAACCTTTTGTGATTGTGTATACTTTTGGTGCTCTCATAAAGCCCTACTGTACTTCTCAGGACAATCACTTTAAATTCGTAAAACGAAATACATAGAACTATAAAGGAAGCCAATTATATTACAGTTACCAAAAAACTTTTAAAGCAAGTTTGTGATAGAATACCATACGTATTTCTTTGTTAATGTTAAAAATGAAAATATCAAGCCGAGCTATAAGTACTATAACTAGTAGTGAAACACATAAATAGTATTTTAATGTATCCGCCAAACGAATACATGAAAATATCTGTCGGGGCGCCTGGGTGGCTCAGTCGGTTGAGCGTCCGACTTCGGCTTGGGTCACGATCTCACGGTTCACGAGTTCGAGCCCCACGTCGGGCTCTGTGCTGACAGCTCGGAGCCTGGAACCTGCTTCGGATTCTGTGTCTCCTTCTTTCTCTCTGCTTCTCCCTTGCTCACACTCTGTCTCTGTCTGTCTGAAAAATAAATAAATGTTAAAAAAATAAAATTATTTAAAAAAGAAAATATCTGTGACCTCTGTTGTTGACAAAGCCATATTGTGGGTTTGCAGCCTACATTTGGAAATGAAGAAAATGCTAGATATTAGTTAAGGAAGGAATAGTTAAAAAAAAAAAAGGTGAATTTTATTCCTTCCAAGTTCAGGGACCTCTGAACCTCTTATCTAGCAAAAAGCAGACACCTGATAGAGGTTAGTTCCCTTCCTTCTACTTTCTTCTTTCTGATGCCTGTCCCAGTAGGCACTGTCCTCAGGTTTTCTTCCCTTTTCACTTCCTAACAAAATGTGACTCCAGGACATCAGGCATTTGGCCCAGTGGGGTAGATAAGTTTATGTTCTTGATTCCTTCCTTCCTTCCTTCCTTCCTTCCTTCCTTCCTTCCTTCCTTCCTCCCTCCCTCCCTCCCTCCCTCCCTCCCTCCCTCCCTCCCTCCCTTCCTCCCTTCCTCCCTTCCTTCTTCCCTCCCTCCCCATTTCTTTCTTTCTTTCTTACTTTTTCTTTCTTTCAGAGAGCAGGAGTAGGGAAGAGGGGCAGAGGGAGAGAGAGAATCTTAAGCAGGCTGCATGGTTAGTGTGGAGCCTGATGTGGGGCTTGATCCTATGACCCTGGGATCATGACTTGAGCCAACCTCAAGAGTCAGATGCCCAACCAACTGAGCCACCAGGTGCCCCTCCTTGATTTATTTCTTAAGAGCATATCTTTGGCAGAAGTTGAAGGAATTTCAGCATAAGGACAAGGTGAAATGAGATTCCTAGGAAGAAATGGGATCACAAAGAGAGCAGATTACATACTTTCTGAAACTTCAGACTGGTACCAAGGATCAGCTGCGGACTTCACTCCAAATCACCCCTCTAAGTGGCTTGGTCTTTCCCCTCAGGGGTCAGGGTATAAAAGCTCAGAGATCTGGGACTGGCTCCTACCCAGATCCTGGCACGCTACACTGAAAGCCCATTGTGTGTCTCCTCCCAAGTCTGCATTGAGTGATGGCACGTTGGTAATGTGAACTCAGCATGGTGGGAGTATTCACATCGTAAAAATCAGCAAGTGCTACATGGCAGGGCTTCTTTCCTCTTCTTCCACGTTTCCTGCAAAGCCAGTTGTTAGATATTTGTCAGTCTGTACCTATCCCTTCCTACCTGGTGATTCTGCCTTAACAAAATTAGTCATTCTTTCTGTTTGACCACTATTTAGTGGACATTTTTGTATCCTCAGAAAGGGATTTATACACTTACATTATTCCCTGATTCTGTCACTCTGTCTTTGGGATTCACAAATCTATTAGGTTGTCAAAAGCTCTGGGAAATCCTGTAGTTAAGTGAAGCTATCTTTGTTCAGTCCAGCATTTCCCCAAGTTGTTTACTGAGTCCTTTATTCATGGACCACCTACTGATGCCCCCAGTGAAATCATGGAAGGTACTAGATTTCACCAATTTGATCTGTAGCTGCATTGCAGAATGCAGTGCCTCACCAGGAAGAGAGGAGCCAACCATACTAGTTATTTCAACAGAGATCATTTAACTGAGGGAATTGAACTGCTGAACTGGCATTTGGAGGACTGTAACTGAAGAAAGATGAAGCGACTGCGGAAACCATCTACCACCCTTAGGGCTGGCGGAGCAAAGAGAAGAGGTGGGGTTATTAAAACCCAGAAGCTTGGATCAGATGTGCAGGAATATGGAAAACAGGGATCCGGAACCAGCTACTGCTCCTGGGCTGGAGAGCCATCGCTGAGGTGACTGGCGGCACAAGAAGCAAGCGGCAAGGAGCAAATCCCTTCTTCTTCCTCCAGGCTTGCAGTCTCCCTTTCACGCCCTTTATTGGCAGACCCTCACAGGAAGCCAGATGGCAAAGGAGGGTTTTGTCTGTGGAGTCAAGCCTCAGAATGATAAACCAGGAAACAGAAGGGTGGGTGGCACTGAGAGACAGTAGCTTAATAACCAGCCCAGATTCCAACCTACGTGCGTGGTCAGTTTCCAAACAATCTGGGTCTGGATGGCGCCAGAGGCCCTTCCCTCCTCCCAAGGGCTGGAATAGCCACAGGCATCTTATTGAGGCTCTCCTCTTTTCTTAGACAGCAGAAGCTGTTCATTAGAACAGAGAAAGTCATGGTTTTAATTAACATTTCTCTTAGAACTCAGAAGGGTTTAAATAGAGAGAAAAGAGATTTCAACAAAGTAAAATGATTTGGCAACTTCTTCTAAAGGGTTTTTCAGCAGCCGTACCTAGATTCAACTGTCTTTGAATTCATTCGGTTTTCCATTTTAAGTACCCGGGGTGATGATGTACCTCATTTATTGCTGGTGGTGGCTGCTTAGTGGACAGCCTAGGGATGGCAGGGCCGTGTGTGGAAACAAGATGCACAAGGAACAGAAGGAAAGAGGCACCCTGTTCCCCCAAAGAGCCCCTTTTCTGAGAGGTGCAGAGTGAGGCACCTTTCTGGAGGAAAGCGGAAGCTGAGGCTAAAGCATCTGGAGTCTTCTCTATAGATGTGCCGGTGATCCCTGTGGAATGATTTCTTACAGATGAAAGTGCTCGGGTGTGGATGCCCGACTTAGGGCAATGTGCATAGTTTGAGGAAAGGAGATAGTTGGCTTTGAAGCCATGCCAGTCACCAGGTGGGTGGCTCTGAGACAGTCAATTCATTGTATTACTCACTTTATTATTGATAATAATTGCACCCGTCCACCTCTCATTTTTGGCTCACCCCGAGGATCAAAAGAAATGGTGGCTCAATATGAAAACATGTCGCAAGGAGGAAAGTGAAATGAGAACACGAGGATTTGATAATAAGGAGCTTTGGGTTTCTTCAGTTCACTTAGTTCTTGGCTCTAGAAGAGATAGATAGAAGAGAGAGGCATCTCCATCATCATAGAGGAATTGCAGTGTGCACCTTTCTGGGCTTAGGTTGCACATGGATTTCCACACAAATATTTGTCTCTCATGTTGTTATCAGAAAAGCTCCCAATGTGCAACTGAAAACAATCCCAAGAGAAATATCTCTGTGTTTCCAGGCCAAGTCAGTTTTCTATGTTTATTGTTTTCAGTGTTTCTTGGGGCCAAAATGGAGTAGATGTTTCTGAAATTTTAGTTTGACTCTAGGGGTCAGCTGCTACTGCTACTACTAATTATTTTTTCTTCTTCTTCTTCTTCTTCTTCTTCTTCTTCTTCTTCTTCTTCTTCTTCTTCCTCTTCCTCTTCTTCCTCTTCTTCCTCTTCTTCCTCTTCTTCCTCTTCTTCCTCTTCAATTATTATAGTTGTAACACTTGTAGTAGTATTTATTGAGTGCTTAGTGTATGCCAGACACTTTTTCAAGCATCCATACTGTGTTCCCTCCTTAAAATAACCCTGTGAGGTGGACATTGTTTCTATTTTAATTTAATGTTAGGAAACTAGGCATAAAGAAGTTACCTGAGATTGTAGATAGTAGCTTATGGAGCTGGGATTTAAAGCCATATAAAGTAGTTACAAAGTGTGAAATTTGAGCTCTTCTTCCACATTCAAGAAACACTTTCATACATTGTGTAAATCAGAGTTGCTTCTCAATGGCTTCTATTTGTTCACCTGAGAATATCATTTATTGGACATTTTCAAAGCACTGGATCGGATTCTAAGCATTTTCTGTGTGCAACCTTATTTAATCCTTACAGTATTTTACTATCATCACCCTATTTATCAGGTGAAGAAACTAAGGTTCAGAAAATTTAAGCAATCTGCTCAATCAGGTTCACACTCTGAGTAATTGTTAAAGTTGGTATTTGAACTCCGGTCTCCATGACTCATGGAGTCTCCATGACTTTTAGTGTGATGCATCGCATAACTCTTTGCTTCCTAACCATAAATACATATTTTTTCTGTTTCTCATGGAGCCATCAAACTTCCCTGAACATGAGTGTAAAGCTTATAAAAATGGGAAAGCTGAAATAAAGCTAAATGAAGATCAGAAATCATGTACTGTCAGCAGGGACTGGGTAATTATGCCAGGACACTGGGATGAGAGGTAATGAAATAGAGTTTAATGCTCAGGCTTTGAACTTCTTAAAAGACAAGGTGAACAAACAAGAGGCAAACAGACAAAAAAAAAAAAAAAACAAAAACCAAACCCAAATGGAATCCAGTTCATGTAGTTTGTATAGTTCTCACTGTCGGACAAAATGTCAGACCAGTTAGGTAGAAGACACACACCTTCCCTAGCACTCAAAGTCCAGAGAAATTTTACTTAAGTCTTGTATTGGGACACCAGTCATGGTTTGTAAGGAGCTTCCATGATACACAGCATAGCGTGAGTGAAGGCTTGGTGAAGGATATAGATTAGGATTTTATCCTATGTGAAATCGATGAAGTATTTCCAGAGTATCTTGGAAGGACAGTGTACCGTATTCATTTCTGACGTCCTTATTAGAACTCACAGTTTAGCACAACATGTCAATTAATGCCCTTTGAGCTGTCATAATAACTACATGGGTAAATGTGTTCACCAATTTCATAGAAGGAAATGACTTTATTTATGTACAAAGAGCCAACTGCTTTCTTCTTGAAGTATTGAAATAAAAACGTGAAAACCAACAAAAACTTGTTCAACTTTGTCTCAACAATTTCTAACCGTCTCTATTTTCTCCTTGCAAGACCTGGCAGGACCTCAGATTGCTCATTCATTTATTCATTTGGCTCTTAATTTGGTCCCATATTAGTTAAGGAGGGCCTTAGGCTTGACCAGCACAAAGACAAAAGAAACAAGGGAAGAAACCTTGGTCAGGAATCTGGTGGGTCCCAATGATCCGTATGCATTTATGGCGGGGGTGGGGGGAGTGGGTCTATGCATGATTAAGTCAGCTGAGCCTTACCTGTTAGTGTTATGCTGGAACACACAGGCTGAAGCTACCTATAAATCATCCAGGAAGGTAGAAAATAAAGACAAGAGATACAATCAGGAGACAAGTCAGAATTACTGAGTCGGAGTGATAACCTTTCAAGGTCAGGGAGATAAAGATGCCCAGAACTGGGCTTATATTCGTGACATCAGCACAACATTCTTGAGCTTGAGATAGGGGTGCTTTTAGCAAAGCATAATCTCACCTCCTTAGGTTGGCAATTCACACTCCTCAGTCTGCTTCACTTGATGGATAAAATTGCAAATAGGCAGGTCGAGGGTAAACTGAGAAGCTCACTGGATCGTGGTCATGTGCACAGTTGTATCATCATGCCTAGGTTCCAGGGTTTTGCTCAAATCTGACATCTGTATATCTAAGTCTGTTGGTCCATCTATCCATCCAACCAGCCAGCCAGCCAGCCAGCCACTCATCATCTAAATAGAGCTATATCTACTGCCTCAGGAATTAAACCTAGTTCAGTATTAAAGGAAATGCAAGCTAAATTAAACGTTTTTACTTGCTAATAATTAAAGGAGTGCACTAGACACGACACGGAGCGTAAGTAAACTGTGCATTCATTTATAACCACAACTAACATTTATTAAAACTGCAGGAAGAGCTAGGGAGGGTCTAAAGATGAACAAGACATGTCCTTGATTTTTAGAATTCACAGTCTTTAGAAGGTACTGTGTTTGCATACACATCTACGACTCCATGTCCTATCCTCTTCTCTTCACTCCTTCCTTTTTCTGAAACATACAAGCAGCTCTTGCGTCAGGGCCTTCGCACTTGCTGTTGCCTCTGCCCAGGAGGTTCTTTACCCAGATACATGTAGGGTCGACTTCCACACTTCCTTCAGATGCCCTCCAGCTGTCACAATTTCAACGAGGTCTTCCTTGAGTACCTTATATGAGGTAGCAACTCCCTCTTACTCGGGGAACTTTGTATGTCCATAATTCTGAATTATTTTTCTCCCTAATCATAAACGTTTACTTCTTTTGTTGTTGTTTGTTTCTTCTTTCTTCTTCTGGACGCCAACTAGAATATATGTTCTGTGAAAATAAGGGACTTTGCTCTTGCTCACTCCTCTACCTTCATGTCTGGAAAAAGAGCTTGATGAATAGTAGGTGCTCAATAAATATTGTAAATGAATAATACGAAGCAGAAAAAGGATGCCAATATATATATATAGATATAGAATATATATATAAATGAATTGTTTGACAACAACAGGGAAGGAGTAATTACTCTGGAAATGGAGATAATGGCTTATGAATCCTCGAATAGAAAGGTATCACTTTCCTTTCAAAAAATAAAGTCCACTTCTATGGGATAGCCAGCTTCCATGACAGATACATCCAACATGTTGGGAATCAAGGTGCTGGTTAGCAATGATGAATGACCATATGATGCCTGAAAATTTTCCATTACCCTTTGAATTTTTTTTTTTTTTTTTTTTAGTCTGGGACCATCTGGAAACAAATGGGTTTGACCTCATTTCCAAAACTACTTGTGAAGCCTGTTCCTGTTAACCAGGAGCTAAATCTTCACTTGTGGGCTCTCTGTGCTTGATTCTGTGCTCCAGTCCTTACAGTTCTGGCTGCCGATGGGACTCAAGAGAACACTGAGCATTTTCCTTGTCACAAAAGCCATCATTCACTAGAGACTGGGAACAGAGAAGAACTTTAATATCCACTGGCATGGCTCAGTGCGGCCCGGACTGCCAAAGAAGCAGGTGTTCAGTGATTACTGGAATAAGTTCGAGGCAAGAATCCAAGCTGTGCATGAGCCCATGTGACCACTTTCCTCATAGTGCTGTGGATGTCAGACAGGTAAATGAGGACTCTCAGGTAGCTGGAGAAGACCCTCTGGGGCAGGTCTTCATTCCTACAGTCATTCAGCTAACAATTATTTATTAAGCACGTGCCTTGTGCAAGGCTCAGAGCCTGACCCAGCCTTGATACAACTAAAGGGTTTCTCCAGTAAGTTTCTGCGGTCCTCTAAGGGTTTCGGGAAACCTTGGAGATCATTTTAATCAAAGAGCATCTTTTGTAGGAAGGAGAAACACATTCAGACAAGCTTTTTAAAAACAGAGGACAACAGGGGAGACACTTTCCAGAATCCAAATTCAGGAGATGGCAACATAGCAGCTCACTGTGTAGTTCTCTACAAGGTGCCATGCTCTCTGGGCACAACTGCTCTCTTCCCCTGGGCCTGATTCCTCTAACACCCAGTGCCTTGGGCCAAAAAAGGCCATTTCAGACCCTGCTGGATAGTGCCATCCACGAGTAGTCAAAGGAGACTGCTCACAGCCTGCGTGTTCTATTCCAGACTCCTGGAAGGGAGAACCTGATTGGCTCAGCTCGTCTCTAGGGTCCTTTCCCATCCATCAGACATAACCGGGGGTGAGGCTTTGTAGCCCACCGTGCTCTCAGCAGGACTGTGAGGAGTGACTCTCACAGAAGGTAGAATGAGGGTAGAGGGAAGGCGTGCCTGGAAGCTCTAGAGTAGACTCAAAGGGATGTTCAGAGTTAGGGATGAGGGATTTTAAATGGGACCTGAGGGAACAGAGCTGTCCTTGACAGGAGCCACTAGTTACGTATATGGGACACGGGGGAGGGGAGATTTGGATATGAAGAAGGAAGCCTGGATGCTCAAGCTGCAATCATGGGACGGGCAGGGGTACTGGTGGTCGCCAGGTCACTCGCAAGGAGGTAAATGCTCCTTCACCCTTCAAGGCCTTCAGTCCTACACTGGATAGTGACGTCCTCGAGGGGAGGAGCCATGAGCTTGCTCGTCTTTGTATTTCAACATCCAGCACAGTTCCTGGGACATTGTTGATGTTCGAAACATAGCTGTTGATCAAACAAATGAAGGAGTGAGTGAAGATACTTGAAGGAGTATCCGTCCTCTGTGAAGCTTTTCTAATACTTCCCCCAGCAAGTCGGAATTCCCTCATGTGTGCTCCCACCATGCCGACCACACCTGACGGTCATTGTCAGATGACAAATCAACCTCTGGTGCACCAAGAGTGTACTTTATTAAGTAGAGAGTGGGTTCTATTAAGCAAAAACAAACAAGTGGGAATATGTCAAACTAAAAAGCTTCTGAATAGCAAAGGAAATAATTCTCAAAATGAACAGGCAAACTTTTCATCCTTGCAGAGTGGAAGAAGATATTAGAAGATATTTGCAAACCATATATCTGATAAGGGGCTAATATCTAAAATTTGTAAGTAACTCATACAACTCAATAGCAACTTATCATCACGTAAGTGCAAATCAAAAACACAATGAGATACCACCTCAGACCTGTTAGGATGGCTATTATCAAAAAGGCTAGAATGTATTATTCTAAGTGAAATAAGTCAGACAAAGACAAATATCACATGATTTCACTCAAATGTGGACTTTAAGAAACAAAACAAATGAACTAGGGGGAAGGAAGGAAAAGTATGATAAAACAGAGAGGGAGGCGAACCATAAGAGACTCTTAAATACAAGAACAAACTGAGGGTTGATGGAGGTGGGGGAAGGGCTAAATAGGTGATGGGCATTAAGGAGGACACGTGTTGGGATGAACACTCCATGTTACATGTTAGTCATGAATCACTGGGTTCTACTCCTGAAACCATTATTACAGTATATGTTAACTAACTTCTATTAAAAAAAAAAGGTAAAACATAAGTGTTGGTGAGACTGTGGATAATTCTAAAAATAGAACTATCATATGATGCAGCGACTCTACTTCTGGGTGTGTATGTCAAGGAAAACCAAATCTCAAAGAGACATCCGCCCTCGCACATTCATTGCCACATTGTTCACACTAACCAAGACATAGAGACAACCTGTGTCCATCAAAGGATGAATGAATAAAGAAAATGTGAGATATATATATCTCACAATGGAATAACTATAAACAAGAAGGGAATTCCGTCATTTGTGACACTCTGGATGAAACTTGAGTGCATTATGCTAAGTGAAATAAGCCAAAGACAAGTACTGTATGGCATCACTTATATGTGGCATCTAAAAATTTTAACTCACGGAAGCAGAGAGTAGAATGATGGTTACCAGGGTCTTGAGAGTGGGGTGGGAGGAAGGAGCGCAGGTATTGGTCAAAGGATACAACCTTTCAGTTGGAAGGTGAGTAAATTCTGGGAGTCTGATGGGAGGGGTAGTGACCATAGTTAGTAACACTGTGTCTTACACTTGAAATTCGCTGAGAGAGTAATCTTAAGTGTTCTCAACACACACACACACACACACACACGCACGCACACACACACAGTTCACTATGTGAGGTGATTGGTGTAGTAATTAGCTTAAATGTGATAATCATTTCACATGTATATCAAATCATCACATTGTACACTTAAAATATATACATTTTTTATTTGTCAGTTATACTCAGTAAAGCTGGGGGGAAAAAAGAAAGGGAGCTCTATTAATCGTAGAGTTTCCAGCTTCTAGCACACTGCCTGACCAAGTAGGGCCTTCTCAGTAATTGGTCATCAAGTAAATACTATATCCGCCTTTTGATGACCTTGATCCAAAGGCTTACTTTTTTGATACAAAAATGCATAACATTTATTTTTTCTAATTATGAAACAATAAAAAAGTTCACAGTGTCATGTCTTGGTATCTTTATAAATTTGTGTCATTTTGGAGAAATAAAATTATAATTATACATGTATACAAATATATTAATATTTACATATATACATGAACATTTTCCTACACTAATAATTATTCTTTTTTAAAAAATATAATTCATTGTCAAATTGGCTAACATACAGTGTATATAGTGTGCTCTTGGTTTTGGGGTAGATTCCCGTGGTTCATCGCTTTCATACAACACCCAGTGCTCATCCCCACAGGTGCCCTCCTCAATGCCCATCACCCACTTTCCCCTCTCCCCCACCCCCCATCCACCCTCAGTTTGTTCTCTGTATTTAAGAGTCTCTTGTGGTTTGCCTCCCTCCCTCTCTGTTTGTAACTATTTTTTTCCCCCTTCCCTTCCCCCATGGTCTTCTGTTAAGTTTCTCAAGATCCACATCTGTCCTTCTCTGACTGACTTATTTCACTTAGTGTAATACCCTCCAGTTCCATCCACGTTGCTGCCAATGGCAGGATTTCATTCTTTCTCATAATAATTATTCTTCAAACATTGGTTCTTAATGTCTATAAAATATTTCATTTGTACATAATACAACTTATTTATCTATCTATCATTGGACTTGGAGGCTATTTCCAGGTTTCACTATCATAAATATTTCCTATGAGAATTTCCTCGTGCATGAAACTTTGCGCTTTCCTGTAGGGGCATTTCCCACAGTGGAATGATGAGATCAAAGGGCATGCACACTAGGGCTCTTGATAATTATTGCCAAGTACCTCTAGAGAGGGTGAATTAATGTACTTGACACGAGTTGTGTATGATCGTGCCCGTTTCCCCACATTCTCACCAGCAGGTGGAATTATAATTTAAGAAGATGTCAATTTGATCCATGAGCCCACTTGTTCAGAACGGGGCAGAGACCATGGCTTGCCCTGGGAGCAGTGCCACTGGCTGATGGCATGAGGGCTGTGGCAGGGCAGAGACGAAAACAATACAGTTCATGCTTTCAATTACCTAGAGTTTTGGGGATTAGAAACATTTTATAAACACCTCTTTTGAAAGCAAAGGCAGAGCAGAAAATAAATATCAGTAGTAGAGCAGGAAGACAGGGACAGGATGCTTGTCTTTAGGAGGCCTTGGACATGGCTCATTTCTCAAGGTACTGTTGCAAGGAAGACAAGACAGGCCTTTACAGATGTGTGATGTGAATGGCAAGAGGAAGGTGCCCTGTTTATCATCAGGTGTCCAGAGTGACAAACAAGACTAGTAGCCCGCTTGACTGTGCGGGGCCATGGACGGTGGGGCTCCTGATGTTGCTTAGAAGCCATCGGCAGCTTGGGCCCTGGCCAGGCAGGATGGGCTCAGATTGCTGTAATGGGAATGCATCGGACACAGGAGGCTGTGGCTGCAGGTGGGGCAGGGCAGGAGTGTCTTGGGAGGGGTCATGCTTACAGGCTTCGGGACAAGACCGTCCCAGTGAGAGGAGTCTGAAGGTTAAGAGACTGAAGGGACTGACATTAGTCCTGGAGAGGAGTAGACTCAGCTTTGTGTCTTATCCCCTCTCTCTTTTCCAAATCCTTCCCGTCCCCCCAAATGCTTAACTTCCCAGGTAGAATGACTGAATGATTTCTTAATTTCCTTGCCTTCTTATGGACCAAGCTCTTCGTGTCTTAACCTCCCCTGACAATGTGGTCCTATCAAAATATTTTCCTAACAAAAATTGTTCTCTTGTAAGATGTTTGGTTGCAGCTATTAACACGAGTTTTCAAACTCCAAGCAATAGAGATCCTGGCCCAATCTAGACTCTCAGTAGACCTCGGTTCTCCTCAGGCCCCTTTGCTGAAGCCTGATCTGTGTTGACCCCTCCTTCCCTTCCTTGTTTAGGACACAGGGCTCCTTTGAACTAACTATGTGCCATCCTTCCTTTGGGCACCAACCCCTCCCAAGTTATGAGAGGTCTGGCCTCGCTTTGGGGAAGCAGTTACCCCTACGAGAAGTAGATGGGGCCAGCCAGTGGCTCTGGACGGAGTGGGAGATAAAGGGCACCTGGCCGTGTGGAAGCCCAGCCACTGCAGGATGCTGAACCCAAACCAGCGCCTCTTCCTGGGGCAGGGAACCCATGAGTGCCTGGGTTGTGCCCACGCTTCCTCCCCTCTCTCCTCATTAGCTACTTTCTGTCCTGCAGGCAAAACAGCCATGGAAGAGACTCTTTGGTTCTACTAGCGAATTTCCAGAGAAGAAACTGAGGGAGTGAAGGACAAGAGCCCAAGAGAGTGTGTCACTGATTCACGCTCCCTTTCTCTCCTTGGACCTGGGTGGATTTGCCTGCAAAATCCCCTGGAAATCTCCGTTTGTTGCCTTAAAACATGATTCTGAGCTGCAAATAAGAGAAAGCCACGGACTTACCTTGACTGCAATGTGCAAAAAGTGGAGATGGTTCCCTCTCATTCGAGGGAAAAAGGGAAAGGGCCGTTTACTGAATAACTATTGTGTCTGGAAGAACAGACTGAAGTGGATGTTACTGGCTCTGCACCCAGGCTCCTTGGGTACCTTCCGCCATGTTTGTGTGTCTATCCCCCAGCTTCAGTGGGGGTTTTCTTCCCAACAGGGGGCCCCTCAGACTGTTCTTTGGAAGACTGTGCCCCGTGTGGGACCTGCTTGGCCCGAGTGTGCAGAGTTGGAAGTGCCTGAAAGTGTAGGGTTCCCTTCCAGCCCTGTGGCGGCTCTTAGCTGGTGACTGACAGAACCAGGAACAGGAATGTCCCGCTCCCTTGCCTCCAGTGGGGACAAACTCTGGCACATAACTCATATTCCAGATCTTCTCTGTGGAGTCAGGCTGAGGTAACCTTTGGCAGGTCTCTCCCCAAGATGGCATCTCACTTGACTTCCTCCCCCTTCTGTCCTGCTTCCTCCACTCCCTTGCTGGACTCTCTGGGAGCATTTTCTTCATAAGTCACTTGTCCATGAATCCTAGGCTTTAATTTCTGCTTCTGAGGAACCTGATTTAAATTGTCCTTCACTTGACAAAAAACTTGTGAAGTAAATGGCATTATCCCCATTTTACAGGGGAGGAAGCCAAGTCTCAAAAAGTGGTAATATGTCCAAAGCTAGTGGTTCGAATCCAGTTCTGTCTGACACCATGAACTCAATGCCGTGGGAAATAATCAGCATTTGGATAAAGCTAGCCAATGGGCCCCCTCACAGACTCAGCTGCTTTCTCAAGGTCACATGGAGAGTCAGGGTCCTGAATTGAATCAAGGGAATTGCGTATGTCTGAGAGGTCTCTGGCCTAGTGCAGAATTGGCCTTGTAACTCTATGACGGTTTTGCCGACTGCCCCCTTCCTCCCTTTTCTCTTCGCATGTGGCATCTATCAGCTGTCCACCTGGAGAGTCGCTTTCACCTGTGGCTCTTGTGGGGGGCGGGCAGTGAGCCCGTTGAGGACCAGGAACATGTGCTACTTATTGCGAAATCCCCAACACCGTGGTGCTTGGCAAATAAGAGGCACTTAAATGAATATACCTTCAATTAAAGGCTCCAGCCACAGGGCAGTCTCCTTTATGAGAACTCTACTCTGGAGAAATCAATTAAGTCAGAATGAAGGGAGATTTTGATTCCTTAAAAAGAACTTGCCGTATCTTGAGTTAATTTCTTACTCTCTAGTACCTATATTGTGGCTTAATGCAAAGACTTCGAGCCAATGCTTTCTCTTTTGAGAGTCTTCCCTCTGAGGTTTCCTTTCCAACAGTGTTAACTAATTTTGTCAAAAGGTTTTTACCCTAGATACATTTTCTAATGATATACGTATTTTAAGGGCCCCGTGACATCAACCCTAATTCTGGAGAATTATGAATTCCTCTTCTTAATATTCTATACAGAAATCTTCCACTAAAATCAGGCCTAATCAGTATTTTGGACGTTAAACATGAGGCAGAGGATCTGGCTTCGCCAATTTGAGGGGTCAAATAATGGCATTATTATTTTTTAAACCATGAATCAGTATGAGAAGGTCTTGTGTTTTCCCGTCCGTGCTGCTAGCACTTTTTCTCACGTTTTTTTTTTTTTTTTTTTTTTTTTAATCAACCTTCCCCTCAGTGAACCAACCCGGGTAATAATTCAGCTGGATATTATGGCCCACAGTTCCTGGAATTTTTCTTTTGAAAGGTATGTAGGTGGACTTTGTGATTACGTAAGCACAAAACTAATGGGATTGGCAGGAGCCCCAGCTGAGAACAGGCGGGTGCCAGGCAATCTTCTCTCAGCCTTGCTCTGCTAATGCCTCGCGGGGTGTGGGCTGGTGCTGGCTTGCTTCCGCTATGCCTCACAACAGGATCACTGCCCACTGTGCCCTGTCACATCTGAGGTCACAGCTGTAACTGGAAAATGGGGGTTCCAGCAGCCTTCGAAGTTACAGCTACGGGCGGAGCTTGGATCTAGAATCAGAGCTTGAAAGGTTGGGTTGGGGGGAATCCATGGTACTAAGTGGACTGAACCAGGTGCTTAAGTTGACCCCTAAACTTTATGGAAGAGGATGCTTTGGAATGTGTTTCGGTTATCTGTTGCCGCATAACAAACCAGCCCAGAACTTAGAAAGTAGCGTTACTTTCTCATGGTTACGAGGCTGTGGGATTTGGACAGGGCACAGTGGAGACTGAATATCACCATTTCTCTTGAGTCTGCTGGGGCTGGAATGCCTTCTTCACTCACATATCTGTCGCCTGACCAAGGATTGTTCAAACAGCTGGGGCCTGCATGGAATGGCTTCACGAGGACCACATGTTTAGCTTTGGTTCTTGCTATAGGCTTTTCCTCGGTTTTCCTTCATGTAGTTTGGGGGCCCCTCTCTCTCCATGATACGGCCTCTCCATGCTGTCTCTCCAGCAGGGTGGGAAGAATTCTTCCATGAGAGCCTGGAGCCTGCAAGGGTGCGAACCCAGAAACTTCTGAAGGCTTGGGCTTCAGAATCAGTCACACTATGTTCTTGCTAAAGTCATAGGGTGGTCCAGATTCAAGAAAAGGGAACTCTACAAAGATATGAATACTGGAGGCCTGGCCCCCTAAAATCTGATGTGACAGATCATCGCAGTGTGGTTGAGGGAGAGCGTTGACAGACATTGGGCACACAGGACAGCCAGAGGCTCCTGTGGTATGGGAGGTGCCTAGGTGTGCCAGATAAAACACAGGACACCCAGTTAAATTGGAATTTCAGATAAGCAGTTGACAATTTTTTTTTTTTTAAGTATAAATGGGTCCCGTGCAAGTCAGCCGGCGTTCCATATTTGGGACATACTTATATCAAAATAGTTTGTTGCTTTTCTGAAATTCAAACCCAACAGGGTGTTCTGAATTTTTATCTGCTAAATCTGACGGCCCCTTGATGAGAGCCCTGAGAACAGGACCGGGGCCCAGGTCCTGGAAGCTGTTTGGCGGTCTAGTTACACCGTGGTTCACGACAAGTGAGGACCAGGGCACGCGAGTAGAGAGGGGAGGGCAGATCTCTGGGGCCAGCAGAGGGGACTGTGCTCAGTAGGAGACCTGCGTGTGCAGGCAGTGTACCTTTGGGGCTGAGATTGGGACAGTAGAGTCGCACAGGCCAGAGAGGGGACCTCTACCCTCGAGACGGCTCTGAGAATTGGTCCTTTTTCCGGGCTTCCTGATGAGGTAGATAATAGTGCTACTTCATAGGGTTGTGGTCAGGGTTAAATAGAGGCGTGTCTGGAATGCACTTGGCGTGGCGCCGGGTACGTAGTGGGCACGTCGCTGCCGCCAGAGTGACCATTCTGGTGGCGATACCAGTGCAGGCACTGAAGCTCGCACAGACAGAGGGAAGAGGTGCAAAGGGAGTTAATGTTTCCAGAACGCATGGCCGGCTCCGTGCCTGGTGCCTGCAGTGTTCCATCTCCCTGAATCATAATAGCCTTTGCAGGGACAATAAATCAATTTTAGAGATTAGTGAATTGACTTGGAAGAATTCATAAGTTTGCCTGAGGGGCAAAGTCAGGTCCATCTGACATCAGAGTTCTTTTTCTTCATAATGAAAGATAAGGTAATATAGTCCGTTCAGATGGACCTCCATTCAGGGACCTCCAGTTAGTATCCTGCTGCCAGCCTTTCCCACTGACCTTGGCCACTGTGCTGCCTTAACTGTGAGCCTTCTCTACTCGCTTATAAGATGGGAGAGCGATACCCACTTTGCTTCTCCCAGAGTCTTGTTGAAAGCACTCACTGGGGTGAGGGGTGTGAAGGTATTTGTAAACTCTAGAGTGCTCCACAGATGTCAAAATTGTTTTCTAAAGCCTAGCACACAGAGTGTCAATGGAATCGAATATGTTCATCCTGTATTCTGCTAACTGGGACCTTGGTAGGGTAAGGAAATGCTTCTCTTCTGATGTCATTCAAGAAGGGCCTCGGTGAGGCAGAAGGTGAAGAGCAGCCTTTTTTCTTCTGGAACACTCTAGACATGATTTTGGGGGGCAGGAGGTAGGGGTGGGTACAACTTTCCCCAGGAGACTTACAGTGGGATTTCAAGGCAAAACAGCTGGGCAGGACGAGAGCAGGACCAGTAGCTGTGTGGGCTCCACAGCTGTCCCTGTGGCTCATTGCTTCTAGGTAGCCTTACAGGTGGTCCCTTGCTGGAGGCATAGGGAGGCTGATCTAGTGATTGGGGAAATGCCAGTTTCATGTTTCTTTCATTGTCTGCTCAAGATTTGGAACTTATTTACAAGGCCACTATGAACGTTTAGACTTCCCCAGAGAGCAGCAGCTTAGAAATATGTGGAAATATTGTCATTATCTCTTTTATGGGCGAGCGTGATGTAAACAGTGACTGACAAAGCTTGAGTGAGCTGGGTCGTGCCTCTGTCTTGGGTTTCCAATGTCTCTAATTCACTCTGGGTCCGAATCTCTATCCACCCAACACACTGGACGTGCAGATGCATTCATTATTCTCACCGGCTCTGCCCAAATCTGCCACACAAGGAGCAAAATGGTCTGCAACCACAGACAAATTTTCCGGGCAGTAAATTGTAACAACCTGACAAGAGAACATTCTAGTTCTGACACAAATTTTCCAAGTTTACCAGAGGTACAGCATAACTGGTGGGGTGTGTGTGTGTGTGTGTTTATGTGTGATGGGGGTGGAGTGAATGTGCAGGCTTCTGAAAGGCAACTTGTGAACACCACAGTGGAAGGGAGAGTGAGAGCGTTCGCTGCTTGGTAATGAGATTCAGTGTTATGGGGCTGTTATTTTTAGAGTTTAAGCTATGAAAATTTCATTCTCTCCCTGGAGGCCTCCTCTCTGCCATTCTTTAGCACATTAGGTGAGAAATCAAGTGTCATCTTTAAAAAATGATAACAGATCCCAAGTTAGCTTGTAAAAAACACTGCTCTCCCCCAATTCTAAGTGTTTGGTCTGGTAAGAGTCATCTTAGAAATTGGAATTTTGATTTGAGATGAGAAGGGAAGGGACGGAAAAAGAGAGTGATTTGAAAATCTTGAGTTAGATAGGGAAGACTGGATAGAGAATTTAAAAAAAAAGATGGAACTGGATTTTACTCTTTTTGGATAATTATGTGTAAATGCCTATGGCAAGTTGTGTGTGTGCATGTGTATGTGTATATGTATGTATATGTGTGTGTGCATATATGTGTGTATATATAACTTAACATCTCCAATATGTGTGTTTCAGATGCCCTTTTGATATATTCTATGACTGCTTTTTGGTGATATTGGTCTAAATTCTCTCCTTGGGTCATACTCCTACATTATGCTCACCTTAATGCCCATCAAATTCCTTTAGCAAGGCTAGTAAACTGATTTTGATCTCAAAGTTTCTACTTTGACCATATAAGCTCCAGAGACAGATTTCTATTGTCCTATTTGTATCCTGTTTACCACTGCATAAATCCAGTCAATTAATAAAGTTCAAGAGGCTTAAACAAGAAGGTGCTCATGACTTCAAATACCGGCTATATGGGCAATGATATCCAAATGCAGCTCGCTCGTTAACCTTTTTTGGGAGTTCCAGACATGTAAATCCACCTGCCTCCTTGCCAGATCCACCAGGATGTGTAACGTGTACCTGGAACTTAATATATCCCCAATCAAGCTCTTAATTCGGTTCATGCCTACTCCTGATTTAATTCTTTTGCAGCTTTCTACTTGCCAGTAAGTCCTCTCAGTTTTGTGGGTCAAAAGTCATGAAGTTGGACTTGATTTCTGTTTTCCTCTCTCATCCTGTGTCTCAACCCACAAACAAATTCTGTCAGCCCTACTTTCAAAAGATATTCAGAATCTGACCGTTTCTATCTCTACTCCTCCCACCCTGATCAAGCCAACACTGTCTTTTGCCTTTATTGTTGCAATATCCTCCTAACTTGTTCTGCTCCCTCTACAGCCTATTCTCCAACAAGAGTCCTCATGGTTCTTTCATAACCTTGGCCAGATCGTGCCACTCTTAAGTTCAAATCCCGCCCATGGCATTTGAGTAAAAGCCATTGTGATAGTGAAAAGCAAAGTGAAAGCCACATCCTTGCAAGGCCATGTGCTGCCTCCTGTTCCCACCTCCTGCTCACCCTTCAGCACACTCTACCCATGCTCGTCTCTCTGGTTCCTGTGAATGTGCACCATTAAAAGATAAGTTAAAACATATTAACAGGTTTAAGAGTTTATTTGCAAAAGGAAAGAGGCACCCTGTTCTCCCAAAGACCCCCTCTCCTGGGAGGTGCCACGTGAGAGAATGGAGCATACAGGGATATTACTAGGATTACTGTAAGCAGGATAATTCCCGGTGTCTAGAGTGCACTTTAGAGCGATGGTTCCCGATACCCCAACAAATCAGAATCCAGTAAGTCAAAGAAAGACTCCACTGAAGAAGTCACCTTCTTAAGCCAACTGGCTTGTTCAGTGATCTTACGTAGCTATGTCTCAGCTTCCTCAGGAGTGTCGAGTGTAGGAAGTGGTGTTGGCCATAGCGTGCACACCTCCTTGCTCAGCTAAATTATAATCAAGGGCTCTCCTATTACCAAGAACAGTTTTCTTGGCAGGGAGTGTAGATATTTTTGTTGGGCAGCTATTACTCCAGCAGGAAGTTTAGAGAAAATTACAAGAGTTGAGGAGCATTGTCCTCCCAAGCATTAAAAGAGAGAAACACAAGCTGCAAAAAGACAAAAGAAACAAACCTTTCATGTTGGATTTGATGATCTTGAACCACGATCTTGGGGGAGGTGTGCACCTCAAGATGCCATCTGCTTCTAGGGAGGAACCTCCTTAGTCAGTATGAATTTTAGATCTCCAGCTGGTATGCAGTTCCCAGAGTCTGGAGGAGTCCTTTTTAATTGGGACATGTAGACCCAGGGTTCAAGTCCCTGTGGTTTGACTGCTGGCTGAGTAGTGAGGAACACCTTGTATAGTCCCTTCCAAGGAGGTTCAAGGGTTATCCCTGGTGATTCCAGATCAGAAGGGTGGGAGAAAATTTGAAACATTACCTTGGGGAGTTGTAGCCAGCTATTTGAGGGAACTAGAAGAATTCGGGGTCCTGCCCAGTGTATAGGTACAAAACAAAACCCAAAGACAAGAAGCACGACTGTAATTTGATATTCACAAAGTTGTGTTATAATTTTCTACTGAAATGTATTTTTTTCTCTACAATTATCATGATTTATATCAAGGATAATCACAGTAAGACTAATTTGTTTGCAAAAATAAGTCTAGCTCTATTAAACTTGCCTTGATAATTTACATAGTGCAGCCAAGAATAGTGATTGGCCATATAGGCCCTTTTAAAATCAGGTTTTCTGGGACTTTTCATAAGGAATTTTAGATTGGACTTTTAAAAGCCTCATAGGTTGAGAAACCAATCCAAGGACTCACAATCAGACTGCACCCAAAATACCTACAGATTTGGGTAAATTCTTCTCTTCATGAAGTCCCCAAGATATCTTGAGTTTCCTGGGCATGCTAGAAATTAACCTTCCTTGCTCACCTGGTTAGGCTGCCAGGAACCCTGTAAGCAAGGTACTAGGCTGATTTTCCCAAGGGAATTTTATTGGCTTTATAAAATAAATTTTAGTTTTTAAAAACTGTCTGGTCATATCAGATTCTCTGCACATTCTCAAATATGACATTCCAATCAAGGTGCTGGTAATATAACCAATGTTTCCATCAAACTTATGCAGATAACTATATTGCCATGAAAATAAGAATACTCAAGTTTCCAAATTCTGGAGGGATCAGGTAGAGAGAAAAAGTAAATGTTTAAATTCTGTTTACAATGGTGTACTTTGCACAATTATTTTTCAGTAATAGATAACTTAAGAGGAAAACATTTTTCTTAAATCTGAAAAAATTAAACATTAAGAAACTAGCAATGTTTCAGAGAAAAAGTAAATACATATACACATAAATATATATACATGAATATATTTACATGAATTTATGAATGAATACATAAATATACATATATATATAACATCCTCATAAGGATGTTACACTAATAATATGAAATTGAATGAACTTATGAGGATGTTATATATATATATATATATATATATGTATACACACATATATTACATATATGTGCCTACATATATATACATATATATGCATATATACACATATATGTGCATATATATACATATATATGCATATATATACATATATATGCATACATATATATACATATATTATATATATAACATCCTCATAAGTTCATTCAATTTCATATGACATATATATACATACATATATATACATATATTATATATATAACATCCTCATAAGTTCATTCAGTTTCATATTATTAGTGTTCTGCTTGAATCCAGGTTTTCTATTAGTTCTGACAATTCTTACTAAGTCCAGTTTTATGATCTTAAAAGTTATCCAAAACTCATATTCTAGAGTACTTGTCAGAGTCCTTTTCATGAATCTTTCCCAAGATGAAGCACTTTTGTAAAAACATCAGAGTAAAATAGTAACTATCTGTAAATGACAAAAGACTTAAAAGTGCCCATGGTTAAAGATCTGATGAAAGTTCATTATAATAAAACTGACAAGGAATTTGTTTATTTCTGTGACATACAACATTTTAAGATAACTGAATTATGACTGATAACATTATACCAGGACATATCACATTTCCAGGAATTTTGAACAATCTCTAGAACACTTATATCAATAACATGAATTGTTACAACCTAAAGAGGTTTATCATCCCTTATCTGACATGTTTCCTGTATAATTTAATACACCACACAAACCTAATTGGTTTACATCTCTCTTTCACAAGGTGAAAGACAAATCCTTTGAGATTGTCCAGGGACCCTCAAGGAAATCTCAAAGTTCGTTTGAGGCAAAAAAAAAATTTAGAATTTGATTTTGAGAAAATGTCAAAAGGTTTGGACACTTGATTAAATACGATCACAGACCATTATGAAATAATTCTTAATTATCTATTTAACCATAGCAACAATAGAAGATGTTAAAGGCAAATACATGAGGTTCTACAGTTATGAACAAAACTTAGCTCTCTTAATAATGAGAAAACTGGGTTTTCTTAAGTAGCCAAAGACCTGTTAAAGATAACATGATGCATAGTAAATTGTTTTGGTGAAACACAAAATCTTTTCTTTCCAAGCAGATTACTTAAAGGATAAAGAAAAATCTTTCATAATCTTTTATCAAGAGCAGACCAATAGTCCAAGAGGAACTATTGTCCTTTTAGCAGATGAGAAAAAATTAAGCCTTAGTTTTAGTTTTACATAAGCACACCAATGATACCATAGCTTGTTTTTAATACCCTTATTATTTCTAGTAGTTTTAATTAGATATATTAATTAGAATTCTTAACCCTTAGAATCCTTAATTCCTAGTGAAAACTAAGAAGTAAGTAATTGGGATTAGCAAATTTATAAACACATTTCATAATTCCCATACACATTCTTCTCCCCTGAGTAAATTTTCCAATGTGGCACAAAATATGTTTGCTAATAGTCCCAAATGTCTTTAGTTCCTCTGTAAAAGGAAGCCAAGAATGGATAAATCTGTGTTCAGTAATGAATGCTTTAGTATTTTATCTTACTTGGAAATGATCTAGATATTCCACAAATATTCATCATTTAACTTATCTCAGTATAACTTTAAAGTTTCAAGTTACCAAAAAGATGTTGAAAACTATTTTTAAGTAGATGTACTATACATTTATAACTTTATTTTACTTACATCTATTTAATTCATTTGTTTTTATCAATTATGTTTAGATTAGTCATGAAAATTTTATAAGACATTAAATGACTAACCATTACCTTATTTTTCTCACTGGCAAATTCTGTAACAGAGATAACATGAGCTTATTTGACTTTTGGTAAACTAGGTAGAATAAAAGTATCATATTTAATGATGATAACTCTAAAGATATGCCTGCCTTAGCCAACAAACTTTAACTAGCTTTTGTTTACTGAAGATTATCTTAAATCACATGAACTTGAAAAACAGCTGAGTTTGTTTCTATGTTTCTGAGAGTATACTTAATTTATATAAATGATTGTCTTTAATTAAATAGAGCTCTTTACAAATAAATTTTGGCAATACTGTCCGGAGGTAGAAAAATATCACATATCTGTAACACACATACAGAGAGACATTTTAGCCAAGGGAGAAGGCTTAAAAAATTTTCCTATCAGGCTCTGCATCCAAGCTTCCAATCTGGCCAAGTTCTGACCACAGGGTTACTTACAAAAATCCTCTCAAATATCTTTCTTGGTTTCAGGTGGCACAAACAGTAAGCATTCCTGGCAGTAGTGAACTACACTTTGGGTATAAGAGGTATCCCCAGCGATGGTGTACAAAGTACTGCCATCCAAAGATCCAGAGACCTTCCCAGTTGGACCCAGTATGTTATGGGACACAGCGTGATGTTTTCAGTTGGGCCCAATGCAACTCTGCTGGTTTCCAGATCCAGTCCAGAACAAGAAATGTTCAAATAAAGTCTGAGAGCTCCAAACACAAGAACTGCAGAGGTGGGATCCCGTGGGCACTTGCTTGCCACTCTAGAGGCCACTGAGAAAGCAGCATGCCCTGGGGTGCCACAGGTACCTATGTCTGGTTGCTCATAGCTCATGGGGACTTTTGGGGGGTCTCATTCACTTCCCTCTTCTGCCCCCAGAACTGTTAAAAGATAATCTGAGGCATGTTAGAAATTTGCGGAGTTTATTTGCATCACAATCAATTTGAATTTGGTGACATTCAATCTAGCAGATAGAAAGGTTCCTCAAGGAGCTGTACAAAATGAAAGATTTTTATGACCAGAAGAGAGCAGGAACAAGGAAGTTTTTCCAGGCAGAAAAGCAGGTTGGTTATTGTGAGGTCGATTTCCTTTAGGGGATGTAGGTTTTATGAGGCAGATGACCTAACTAGTGCTGATCATGCGATGCCTGATTGGTTTAAGCTTCCGTTTCTCGGACAGCCAAAATTATAGTAAGTGAGGTCTCGGTTCACTGATGTGGGGCTTAGCATAAGCATCTCCGTTTTGGTCCTGTTGTCTTATTTTCTTAACAGTATATTCCCATTTATGTTTGGTTCACTCTGCCTGGATGCTTTTCTTTCACACATGTACATACACTCTCCTGTTCAGTTTCATCCCTACTTAAACGCCACCTCCTTAGAGAGATTATCTCTGAGTACTTAAAATGGTGTCCCTATTCCTTATCTTCCTGACTCTGCCTCTCTTAGCCTATTTTATTTTTCTTCACAGTGCTCATCGCCATCTGACACTACATGCTTATTTGTCTGTTTCCTCTCACCCTGATCTAAGCTTCCTAAGGCAGAGATTTATTTTTTTATTTATTTAATATTTAAATTAAATTAAAAAAATTTTTTTTGGTGCTGCTGTGTCTCCAGTGCCTAGAACAATGTCTGGCATATAGAAGTTGCTCAGTACTTACTTGTTAAATGAACAAATGAATGAGTGCTCTGCTAATGCATTCTACAACATCCCGGTAAATTCTCGCTAGCGTTAGTGCAGTTATTTCATTCTGATGCTCTGGGGTGTGGTGCAAGGACGTGCACCATAAATGACACCTTGTAAGTGGAATTTGTTCCTTACTTCTTCCTGGTCACCCCCTGAAAGCACCTTATTCTGGGGAAAGAGCTGATTGGGGCAGAGGGATCACAAATCCAGGAAAGCTGTGGGGTGCTGGCTTCCTTCCCTCCTTTTGTAAATGATCTGAGAGTGACTTCTTGTAAGGTCACTCCCAGGAAGTGCTTGTTGCAGGAAGCCAAGCCCTGACAGCTCCCTGGTGACCTCCTCCTGGGCCAACTTGTGCTCTTTGCGGAGATAAGGGAGGGAAATCTGCTAGTTAGAATGCTACTTTGCAAAACTAGAAATAGGATTTGCAACCAAGCTCTTGTAAAAGTTTACTCTCTTGACTCATAAATTTAGCCTGGTTTTGCATTTTTCCCTGACTGCAGCTCTGTTCAGTTATAGGATTTTGCTTCCATATTGAAAAATATTTCTCTGCTTCCTCATCAGCTTAACACAAGTTTCTGGAAGAGTATAAATAGGTGAAAGATAAACTTCTTAAAAATAAGACACCTGAGGGGCGCCTGGGTGGCACAGTCAGTTAAATGGCCCACTGTTGATTTTGGCTCAGGTCATGACAGCACGGAGCCTGCTTGGGATTCTCTCTCTCCCTCTCTCTGTGTCCCTACCCCACCTCTAAATAGATAGATAGATAGATGATAGATAGATAGATAGGTAGGTAGATAGATAGATAGATATGTAGATAGATAGGTAGGTAGGTAGATAGATAGGTATATAGATAGGTAGATAGATAGATAATAGATAGGTAGATAGATAGGTAGGTAGGTAGATAGATATAGATAGATAGGTAGGTAGATAGATAGATAGATAGATAGGTAGATAGATAGATAGATAGATATCTGAAAAATACCCTGAAAAATATGATGGTTGCAAACCTCTGTGGGATGCTGTGCTCTAAACAAAGTCAGGGATGGTATGGAATCCTGTGTCCCTGTCACATGCAGTGTGGCAGATCAAACCCTCACCTGATTTTGTCCCCAGTGGCCAGGACATGTACTATCTGCAGCTATGTATTCCAGGAGGCCCTTAGTTATGTCCTCACAGACTTGGTTTGTATCTGGCAATCCTTGCCTATATCTGACAGCAAAGCAAATGGTTTCAGGAAAAATGCCTTTATTTTTTTTCCTTTTGGTCTTTTTTTCCATTGTTTCCTACAAAACTAATCCAACTGGCACGAGGTCCTCTTGTCTCAGTGTATTTCCCTTTCTGGTGCCTCCTAGCTGTGTGGCATCTCTGGGTGGGGGAGGGTTCTCAGGCCCACTGGGGAAAGAAAGTATCCCCCAGATCCTTATTATCAGTAGGGGTTTCTGATTGACCCCACTGGCTGGGCTCACCTGGTATTGGCCTCCTGTTCCATCGAGGGTGAAATGAACCTACCTGGGCTGCCTTCTGTGGCCAGGCTGTGGATGAGGAAACATCTGGCCTGGATTGCGTCCTTCCTAGGTTGGGAGGTCATACAATGCCCTGCCTCTGGGTTATTCCTCCAGTCCTGGGGTCTCAAACCAGCTCACTTTCCTCTTCCACCTTTCTGAGTTCCCCTTTGGTTGTCTCTTGAGTTATTTGCAGTGTTTATTATTGTACTTACTGAGGGAGAAAGGACAGGGCAAGATTATGCCATCTTGTTCAGGCCAGAAGTTGACAAGTTCTGTTTTTAAAAATAATTTTTAGTCCAATACCTCTGTGATCTGGAGGAGAAGGCAAAGACTGCTTTAGAATGAGGTGAACTTGACTTTGACCCACAGCTTCATCTGTTATCAGCCATGTGACTTTGGGTGAGTTTAGCCTTCATGTGGGTAAAGAACAGCCAGATGGGTCATGTAGGTTTCTTAGGGTTCAATGGACAACACCAGATCTCCTTAACTTGAGAAAAAGAAACAGGAAATGTGCTGGAAGGTGAATCATTCAGGAAAAGAAAAGATACTCCAGTCATTTTCACAGAGGGGGTTTAATAAGGAGTTTGGATTAATGGGTACTAGAGGACAGAAAAGGCGAATACAGAACAATAGGGTTAATCTAAAATTAGTGACAGCCAGAGTCTGGTGCATTCCTAGGGCTGAGGAAGCAAAGGGAGGCGGTTGGAGAAGTGAGAACCTAGAGACTTATAGGCAGGGCCCCAATGAGCTGGGCCCCAGGCCTCTGAGGAAAAAGCCCTGCCTGGTTGGGGCTGGTAATTTGTGGGCAGAGGAGAAGCAATAAGGCTGGTCCAGAGCATGTGGAAATACAAGCTAAGCAGTAGAAACAATGCTCCGAGAACCAACTGTTTCCGGAATCAGTTGCTACTGGGGTGAATCAGATGCTGCCAGGTGGAAAAAAGCAACGTGTTTGCAGGAGGAGCAAGCTCTTTCTCCCTCCTGTCTTCCAGGCTCCCTCTCATTCCCCATTTTGGCAGAGTCAAATATGGATCCAGCCTTACAAGAAAAAGAAAAAGAAGATTTGCACAGGCTCCACCCTATGTAAAGAAGGGTGTGTTTTGAGGTGAGAACCAATCCCTCGCTAACTAAGAAGGATATGAAATAGTTCATAGAATCAAAGGAATTAATGAACATCCGGTCTTAGAAAGGGCAGAAACCAGGCCTGATGAGGGCAGCTCGAAGGAATACTCACTGAACTCTTTAGAGTACTGACATTGTCTAGGGATTCTTTAGAGTGTTGCTGAAACCACTTTTGGCCCCTTTGTGCCCTCAGTCAAGAGCCCAGTATCTGAGATAGAGAGACAACTTGTCCAAGGTTAACTTACATATCCATTCTAATGGTCCAAAGGATCAAAAGTCGGGGATCCCATAAATCTGGCAGCCTCTTAGGATCACATGGAGTAGGGAAAGGGCTGTCTCCAAAGGAAATAATTCTGGGAGGAAAAAGAGATTAGAAGATGTATATTACATTCCAGTTACCTATCGTTCTTTGGCCTTGTAGTAAGGGAATCTTGACGTGGCCAGGTGGTCTCATTTTCCAATTTGTGGGGGAAAAAAGTGGTATCTTCTAGAGGAAACCATCTTTCCATGGGCCTGGAACTTCTAGACTCCACCATCCAGAGTCTCAGCAATAGAGGGCGATATTTTTGCCAGAGATTGAGAGGCTCCACCCATGTACCGATGCATCTTAGATCCTGGACTTTCACATTCTGATTACGAGAAAGAACAATTCATGTTTATCTTGAGTTCAGAGTACATAGTAGATTCTGAAAGAAAGACTCCTATAGCCTCAAGATTTACCTCCCTTGTAACTGCGTTGGGTCTTCAGTAAAATATTTCAGGTTCTCTGTGGCCCATTACTTCTGGGTAATGGGGTAATGGTAAGCCTCTTAGATTCCGTTGGTAATAGCCATTACTTGTGTTCTCTTACTCTGAAATGAGTTCCTTTGTTAGTAATGTTGTTTTGACATAACCTTACTGAACATCATGGATATGCTAGAATAAGCGTGATGTCAGGGAAAGAAAACTTAAAGCTAGACATATTTTATCCATTGAGGACTAGTTGCTGCCCTATGCATGATGATAAGGGCAATGTGCAATTGACTTGCTGTAGGTATCTGACTGGTCTCAGGATGTGACATCATATCAGCTCAAGGTGGGTGGTGTTTTTACCTTACTGACTTAAATTTAGATTTCCATATATTGCTTCTTTTACTCTCTTACCATAGTTTGAGGTACCTTTAAAAATATATCTTGTTTGGGGCACTTGGGTGGCTCAGTCGGTTGAGCATCCGACTTCACCTCAGGTCATGATCTCACACTTTGTGGGTTCGAGCCCTGGGTTGGGCTCTGTGATGATGGTGCAGAGCCTGTTTGGTTGGGATTAATTCTCTCTCTCCCTCTCTCTCTCTCTCTTCCTTCCCCCCTCCTTCTCCCCACCCCCGCTTGCACTCCCAAAATAAATAAATGAACTTAAAAGAAAAAAAATATATGTATATCTTGTTTAAGCATGAGTTTTAATTGTTTGAAACTAATTATGAAGTGATTTTGATGTAATTGGCTTAGTCTTTCCTCTCTTGTTTCTGTTTGGTTTTTGTTTGTTCGTTTGTTTTTGCTTTTATAAGCAATTCTGTGATGAATGCCTTTATATGCAAATATTGTGCTATGCTCTTTAACTCCTTTGACTAGAGACCCCCTAGAAATTTTGGAGAGTCCTCCTGGGTTTGGATCCTATTGTGTAGGGCTGAGCAAGCTGCACGGCAGCTGATATGAATGCTTCCTTTCGGTGGAGTGTGCTGCACAACCTGTACAGCTGTACGTGGAAGCCCTGAATCCAGACTCTGCCACAAACTTACTGTGTGAGCTTATGCAAGTCCTTTGCAACCCTGTTGCCCCAGTGTCTACATCTATAAAGCAGAGGAAATAATACTTACCTCATTGGGTTGTGAAAATTAAACGAGTTAATATATATAAAACCCTGAAATAGGCCTGGCACATAGCAATTCCTATGCATATTTTTATTATTGTTATTATTATTATTTATTACTACTATTATTATTGTTGATGGGAATGAACATTATAGGGCATTAGTTGCAGACTGCCGGATGGAAGCCCATCTTTAAATAACTGAAGACCATTTAAAGGATTAATTCTCTAAATACGAAAGCCCAGCATCTCTGGTTGATGTCATGACTTGGATTCAAGAATCTTCAAGAACTATGGAATTCTAGTCTTGATACCTTGTTGAGGTGAGGTTGGAATACTAACCCGCATTCCCCAGAGGGGGACACAGACCTGAAGGTCAGATGGCTCTGGACGGGAACGGGAGCCCAAGAGGAAGTGTGTGGTCATTCGTCATAACTGCAGAAATGGGAAAACCAGTGAAGAAAACAAGTGGTCAGGAGTTTGGTGGAAAGGAGGCCTTCCCCCCATGGGGAGGAGATGATGGCAAGCTCTCCATGATCAGGTGGAACAGAAGCCTGGTTCCCACCAGAGGCTGATGCGTAAGAGCCATCTGTCACGGTTAATTCTGAGTCTGGGTGTTCTGTTTAGCTCTGGCTTCGTGTGGCATTATGGTCCAGACGAGAGTCACATGCTGGCATCTGTTCTTCCTGTCTGAAAAGCACCTTGTTAACCAGCACCAACAATTTTCAAAGGAGTGCTTTCAAAAAGATGCAAAGGGCAGCAGAATGCTTGACCGAGAGCATCTGGTTTCGGAAGGTCTCCTTTTCTCCAATGTGTCTACTCTCATTAAAACAAAGCGCGAAGATTCCCATGCCGGGGAATGTGGGCAGAAAAGCTCTATTGCAGGCCGTTTCAGAGGCCTCTCCAGAGAGAATAAACAGACTGAAGGCTTGGGATTGTCTCTCATTGCATTGAAGGGGCTGTGGAATGCTTTCTGCTCTCTGACCTCACACATTTGCATGTTAAGGGAGAAGCTATTAAGACTGTTTGGAGCCTGGGGTATTCTTTGGGGCTACATATGACCCATAGGCAGGGCTACTGTGCCATCTCAGTTTATGGAAAGCAGACCCCAAGACAAGGTTTTGAGTCTACATAATTTGTTTGGGAGGTGTGAGAGGAACTCAGGAAGAGGATGGAGAAGTAGGACAGGGGAGGGCAGTCAGCCAGTAAAGGGTGTGTTAACAAGCCAGTCATCACTGTGCGTAACCGGAGTCCAATCCCATAGGGACGCTCCGGGAAACAGTAGAGCACTGGACTCAGAAGTCTCCAACCCTGCGGTGAGGGAGCAGGGGTATTTGTACACCGACTCCCTTCAGTCATTGGTGGAGGGTTGCTCTAGGCAATGTTAATTTCCTTGTATTCCCAAGACTCAATGTCTTGCTGGGAGCTTTAGAAAAAAGCCCTCAGGCAAAGAGGTGCAGATACAGGAAGCTGGAAGGCTGCCTGCACGTACCAAAATGGCAAGGTCTGAGTATTATGGAGGAGCGCCTGTTCTGTGTAGCTTCACTATCAACGCTCAAACCCAGGTCTTCCTCTGGCCCTTCCTCCTGCAGGGAATCTCGGCAGATCAGTGTGGCTGATGAGGGTAATGCTGGTTGAATGAGTAATTAATCACATTAAAACAGGAAAAATTTGTTAGGTTAAGTTTATATTTAAGGAAAATATATCTTTTGTATGCAATCATGCATCTGGTCTTTGGGATCATTTTATATGATATATTTTGTTGGTAGAAAAAGAACGTGGTGGACAAATTGGTCTGGAAGTAAAACATGTTTTGGGAAATAAGACATTTGGATTCACAGACATGTTTCAGAGGCAGCGACGGCAAAGTTCGGATATTTTTGTAGCTATGAGGTAGGTTTCAGTAGGGAAAACACAGAGATTTTATTGAGAAGGGGGTTGGGTTGGGGTGACAGAGGATGTGTTCATCTCCTGAACTTCACAATAGCTTGGGAATGGCCCACTCCTGACCTTCCTAACCACGTGGTTATAGCCAACCTGCACCCGCCGAGTCTCTGTGAGGCCCTGCTGCTTTTCAGCTCCTTCCGGACAGTTCAACTACATGGAAGAAACTTTGGGCTGTAGGATGTGGGAACACCTTCTGGTGGATTTGGTGAGTTGGCGTGGATTGCTTTTGTCATCGGGCTCAAGAGAATATAAAATAGGAATCTTTCTTGCCCCGCAAATATTTTTGTAAAAACATCTACCTTACTTCTTGGATGATCTTGAAGGAAGATTCCATTGTGTTTTTTCCCCCAGTCATTTTGAGATATTAGACCAGTTTCAATTATAAGACTCAAAAGTCCAGCCTAATCTGACATCAAGACTTCAGCCTCCCCAATTCAAAGGCAGACGTAGCTCACGGCGCGAAGATAGACAGGGGCCAGGGGAGATTGTATTTTGTTCTTTGTCTCCTTGTCCTGTCTCCTTCTCAACTAACTCTGCTAAGCTTGGCTTCTTCAGAGCCACGGAACATAGAGTGGAAGACATACAGGAGAAGAAAATAGTGTTGTTTGGTTGTTGCTTTTGCAACCTGCAGTGATCGTGTCCTTCTCGTGGCTCTCAAAAGCCCTCTGTCAAGGCAGGCATCCAGTTGCTGGCTCTTCTGTGCATTCTCAGAGACACCCAGTGATCTGGGGCTGCTATGGCTTGCTGTTTTCTGGGGAATGGACACAGTCTCTGATGACTTCTTACAATTCCTCCTCACATCCAGCTTGCCAAGGCACATCGCTGGGAATGCTTTGTCCCCGTAGGCAGTCCTCTGGGGTGGACCCCTCCAGGTAGTGTGAAGCATGGGCTAAACTTCGCAGAATCCACATGGGAACTAAACTCCCTCGATCTACCAAACTCTCAAGGTGAAGTTCGTTTATAGTCGACCCTCAGCTGATGCTCCAGCTAACCTCTCACCTTCACACCTCCCCAGGTTCTAGGGGGCCCCATGGCAATTCTTCCGACAACTCTCTCTCTCTCTCAAGTTTCTTGGGCCAGAGAGGGCATTTCTGCTTGTTCTTCCCATCAGATAATACCTTTTATAAAAATGAGTTTTGGGGAACTCCCTCTTGTTGTGGGTTAGAAAAGGGGAAAGAATCCTCTCTGATGATTCTATCCTTAATAAACTCAACGTTTTTTATGGAGGCTGGATGTCAAAGATGGACTGTGTAAGAATCCTCTCTAATGATTCTATCTTTAACAAACCCAACCTAAAAATGAGTTTTTGGGAACTCCCACTTGTCCCCACTTGTTGAAGAGGCGATAAGAATCCTCTCTGATGATTCTACCCTTAATAAACCCAACTTCTTTTATGGAGGCTGGATGCCAAAGATGGACTGAATGAGTTTGGTCATGTGGTGGTCTCGCCTGCATAGATGTTGTTTAAGCATAGATGTATTGTCTAAGCCAGCACAGGCTAAATGCAGTAAGCAACAATCACTGAATCTCAGGGGCTCCAAACGACAGGATTTTACTTTTTGATCATGTCCTTGACCAAAGTGGGTCGCTGGGTGTTGGGGTGGCTCTGCTCTGTGCAGTGGCTCAGCATCTAAGCTGCTTTTACCAGTGTCTTTGCTGTCTTCTGTGTGGAGAGGACTTCTTCCACAATATGGCTTCCTTTTTGAAGGAAGGTGAAGAGTATGGGCCCTTTCTCAGAATGATGTTTTTAAGTGAATAGAAAAGAATGATCAAAATATTAATAACATGTGTTGAGGGTCGTATACATGCTTTTTTATCAACACATTCACTAATGAGACTGAGGGGACAGGTCTAATATCTTATGTGATTTTGAGGTAGTTTTGAACAAAACAGTATTTTTGAGACGTCGCTAACATACTACGAAAACACATGTGGCTTCTGTTGGTGATAAGGTCACAAGTGCTGATAACACTATGTAATGTTTGGTCTACATTGATAGGTTGAGGGAAAGGTAATATCAGTCCTAGGTTAATGAACATAACAGTGCAACTTATTCCCATCTAAGTTCATTCCTGAAACGGACCCTTGGAAATCTATGAACTCTGGTTTAGGAATCTTGGGGTGCGTGGGTGGCTCAGTTGATTAAACCTCTGACTCTTGATTTTGGCTCAGGTCCTGATCTCACGGTTTGTGAGATTGAGCCCCATGTTGGGCTCTGTGCTGACAGCATGAAGCCTGCTTGGGATTCTCTGCCTCCCTGTCTCTCTGCTCCTCCCCCATGCTCACTGTCACGCTGTCTCTCTCTCTCTCAAAAATAAATAAATAAACATAAAAAAAAGAATCCTAAGTCCTCTACGAGATTTCGCCAATAGCGTGAGAGAAGGAATGGGGAAGTGTGGCAGATTACAAAAAATGCCCACAGTTCTCTACCCCTCCCTGAATATACACTCTTGGCAATTTGGCTTTGTATCTTTTCTTATCAAAAGGTGGTGTTTACCTTCCTGCTCTTTCAACCTGGGCTGCCTTTGTGACTCTCTCTGGCCAATAGAGTGTGGTGGAAATGACATCGTGTCAGTTCTGATCCTGGCCTCAGGAAACTGCACACGTCTGCTCTTTTTCTTAAATCCGGTCACTTCCATACGAACACCTCTGGATCTGTCTGCTGGCTAACGAGAGACATGTGGTCAGCTGCCCTGTCACTTTAGCTGCCTGCCAGAAAAATTCCACAAAAAGAGAGGCCAGCTGACCTCCATCTGACTGTGGGCATAACGGGGGTCATAAGGAGACTAGGAAAACCACCTATGGAGCCCAGCTTAGAGTCCTGTTGACCTCTGGATTGTGATCTAAATAAATGGTTGTTTTAAACCACTGAGCTTGAGGTGGTTTGTTTCACAGAAATCACTAACATAGCCCTGCTTGTAATTGACTTGACTAGGTGGTGACAATTGCTTTCATGTACATTGCATTGTTGAAATCTGGTTGCAGGGCCCCACCTACATACAGGAGGAGGCCGTACAATGTGGTCTACTAGTATGCCCAGGGCAGGAGGACACGGAAATCAGTGGCTCTCTGTCTTAAGCACTTACTCATTTTATTTTGCTTTGGAGCTTCAGTTGAAACCCTGGTACAAAGACAGAAATACCACGTACACCCCTCTCTGCCTCGTGCTAGACGCCGTGACTGTCTGTTGTTCCAGTGACTCTCCTGCCCACATCTGCCTCCAAAGAGGACAGGATTCTGGTTCAGTAGACTCAGGGCAGCTAGAGGAGGGGGGAGAAGCGTGCAGGCCTCAGCCATAATCTCCAACTGCATTTTTAACCACCTCTAGTTTCTTGTGTAGAGTTCCTTTGGGGGCCCGTAGGGCGGAGCCATCCTGGCAGGATGCGTGCATTCTTGGGCTGCCGTGCGGCGGTCGATACAATGGCAGCAGCATCTACCGTGCCTGGTAACATGATTTAGAATCCATGAGTCTGGATAATGTTTCAAGCTCCCAAACCCCACACACAGAAACTACGGAGTGCGTTAGAAGGATTGCAGTGCATCAGATAGACGTGTGTCTCAAGCCTTTCTCTCGAACTCACTAACTTGGTGACCTTGGGCAAACTCTTTAGAAGCAGGAACGGTTTCCTTTTACAAAATGTAGGCAATCACATATCCATGTTTCTGGTGAGCATTACGGGAAAGAATGAGCATGAACGTACTCAACACTAGAAGATCCGTCGCAAACACTAACTGAATCCAAATTAAGGGATAAGCAAGCAGCCTAGCATTTTAAATCATACTTTCAAAGCAGATACAGGTAGGAAAGTTGAATTGATTAGCACATTGTAATCATAAGTCCATGTAAGGGCCCTCCCTTGTATTACCCATTTATTTAATTTCATCTCTATTCCTGTTCTACTGAGTCATTCATTTTTTTCTATAGGTATCCATTCTAATATTCTTTACATGTATCCTTAAACATTTTTTTTTAATGTTTATTTATTCTTGAGAGAGAGAGACACAGAGCGCAAGCTGGGGAGGGGCAGAGAGAGGAGGAGACACAGAATCCGAAGCGGGCTCCAGGCTCTGAGCTGTCAGCACAGAGCCCGACGTGGGGCTCGAACTCATGAACCGCAAGATCATGACCTGAGCCGAAGTCGGATGCTTAACCGACTGAGCCACCCAGGTGGCCCTCTTTCGCTGCTTTTAAGGATGAATAGTGCTATGTCCAAATATTTTCTACCTTTGGCTTGCCCATTCCCCAATTACTGGCTAACCAGGTTGTTTTGAATTCCTACAGCATGCACCAAAAACATCTTCTCCAATGTCCCTTTACTAACCTGCTGGAAAATGTCTCCTAGGTGTAGTCTCCAGAGAGGATGGATACATCACAGGGTGTGTGCATGCTTGATTTGACTAAGGAGGGTTAGGGGGCTTTCCAGAACAGTGCCAGTTTCTGTGCCCGCCGGTACTGCATGAAGAGCCTATCTCCTGACATCCTCACCCTCTTTTTAATTTTTGTATTTTAATGGATATAAAATGGCATCTTGTCGCCATTTAAATTTCTATTTCCCTTCCTTCTGGTGAGTGTGAGTATCTCTGTGGGTATGTTGGCCTTCGGGGATTCCTTCCCTGCACCAACACTTCATGCCCTAGAGAATCGGTTTTCTCAGGACTGCGTACGAACCACACCGTCCTTTCCCCACTGGTTGGAAGAGTCACCGTCACTCTGCGCCAGAGGCCCCTACAAAGGAGGATCGATGGCTGAGGTCTCTATTCTGCTCCATGTTTGTTCTGTTCACGTCTTTCTACACCAGACCAGCGGCCTTCCCTGCCTCTCAAGATCATGTAGAGTATCCTTGCCCCAATCTACCTCATCTGCTTTGAAACACTTGGCGCCCCATAGCCCTCGTTCTTCCTTTACCACCAGGGCCAATGCATTTATTAGCCGGCTGTCCCAACACAATGTATTGAAAGCGCTGGCTTTTAATAACGAATTCACAAGTCAACTTGATCCTAGATCTGTATTTCTAAGATATGGTATGCGGTGTTCCTGTATTTGTTCAATTTCTTAGGGGCCATTTTCTTTTCCTCTTTGGCTGAAGAGTTATTTTGGAGAGTGGTTTTTAACAATTCCAAGTGGCTTTATTTTTAAGGTTAAAATGTTCTCATTAGTTTCTAGTGTATTGCACTTTGATTGGAGAATGTGGCCTGCAGAATACTTTTTAGAGCTCTGGATTGTCCTTGTGGTCTCATATAAGATGGATTTATGCAAACAGGCCATGGGCACTGGCAATGTATTCTCCACAGAGTTAAAGTTTGGTAATTATTAAAACAACCTTATTAATAATTTAAGTAAAGCCCTTTTATCTAGTATGGTTAACCCATAGGGGGCCACAGAGTAGTTTATGAATGGGCTTCAGGGTATCCATAAGTCCCCTGACAGGCCGGCGATGTGTGCATGCTTCTGAGCAAGGGTAGAGCGTTCTTGACATTTTCATAGGGATCCACGAGTCTAAAAATATGGACAACCTCAAAATCTTGATTTGTGTTTCATGTTCGTTGGCTTCCATCTGTTTGATCTGCTGATAGTACCGTAACTCCGCTTTTATGATTTTGTCTGTTTTTTTTGGCCACTTTTCATTTTTAATATTGGAACGATGTTGATTGATACATAAAGATTCGTGGAAGTTTATAGCATCACTGTGAATTTAATTCCTTGTTATTATAACGTGATAATTATAAAATCATTAAAAATCCCTTTTGATATGTTTGCCTTGAATTCAGCTTTATCTGATTTTATTTTCCCAATTGTAGCTTTCTGTTTATTTGTATATGTCTGACATATTTTTTTCAACTTTGGGTTTCTTTTTCAACTTTGGGTTAATTGGAGCCTTTTTATCAACTATGTTTAATATGGGATTTTATTCCTTTTATGCTTACTGCAACAGTTGATATATTTGCCCCTGCTTCTGCCATTTTGTTTTTATTTGGTCCTTAATGTTCATGTTTTTCTTTTTGGTGTTTCTATTTAAAAAAAATTTTTAACATTTATTCATCTTTGAGAGACAGAGACAGAGCATGAGCAGGGGGAGGGGCAGAGAGAGAGGGAGACACAGAATCCAAAGTAGGCTCCAGGCTCTGAGCTGTCAGTGCAGAGCCCAAAGCACGGCTCAAACCCACAAATTGTGAGATCATGACCGGAGCCGAAGTTAGTGGCTTAATTCACTGAGCCAACTAGGCACCCCGAGTCTCCTTTATATTTTAAAATAAGAGTTTGAGGGGGGCCTGGGTGGCTCAGTCAGTTGAGTTTGACTTTGGCTTAGGTGATGATCTGACAGTTTGTGAGTTCGAGCCCCACGTCAGACTCTGCGCTGACAGCTTGGAGCCTGGAACCTGCTTTGGATTCTGTGTCTCCTTCTCTCTCTGCCCCTCCCCCACTTGTGCCCCCACAGAGCACAAAATAAATAAATGTAAATAAATAAATAAATAAATAAATAAATAAGAGTTTGAACACACTTTTACTTACTGTCTTTTCCTCTTCCATTTATTTAGACAAACTTACATTTTAATTCCGTTTTTTGCAATTCCATAATAATTTTTATATTATGAATCTTCATGAGCATATTGTTATTTTTTACATTGTTGTTAGTGATATTTCAAGAATTTAGCCAAATTATGCTAATTGCTAGCAGTAGTCTGTAACAATTTCACACTGTGACATCTCCTTTCTTGGACTCCTAATTTTGCTTTATCCTTTCCATGGTTTCATGCCTATCTTCAAATAATTTTTTAAAGAGAATATATTTTCAGGCCTCTTTTATTCCTGACATCATATTTTTTTACCTTCTCACACAAAGGAGGTTCAGGGTGAATGTGAATGCATCAGGCAGCAACTGTTGCCTTAAAGGCCGTGCCAAAAATTAATGACTTAAACCAATAATCTTTTATTTAGCTCACAATTGTGCAGATTGGCAATTTGGGCTGCGTTCTGCTGGGAAGTTCTTTTGGTCTAGAATGGTCACAGGCATCTGTGGTCAGCTGCTAGGTTGGCTAGGGACTGTCCTCATCTGGAATGGCTCTGTCCTACATAGACCCTCATCTTACAGCAGGCCGGCTCAGGCTTGTTGATATGGTGGCTGTGCAGGTTTCCAAGAGAGAACACAGAAGCATTCAAGGCCCCCTAAGAGGTAGGCTTGGAACTGGCTCAGCATGACTTCTAACATATTCTATTGCCCAGAGCAAATGACTGAGCCCATCAGCTCATATTGGAGGGGTAGGGAAATGTGCAAAGTCACATTGCAAAGAGGGATTCAGAAATGATGGGATTCTTATTGGCATTTTGGCAAGTGTCTACTCTAATATATACATTTCAGACACAGTCCCTCAAAAACTCAGATCTTACTTCTCTGCTGGCATTTAGTGAGTTATCATATTCGATTTCACTTATATTTACATATATTTGATATTTATTTATCTTTTTTCCCCCTATATTCCAGAATTGTTTCTCAGCTTCTCAGATTTGTCCTTAATAGCATCGATTAATTACATTTGTATAGCATCAGTTTTGCCCCTTCAATATTTTATTGTTTTATTGAGTGATCTCACAATAAACCCTTTTCTGGACATCTCTCTCTCTCCACTTCATCCTGGCTGTATATATAACTAATATTATGTGTGTATGTGTATATATATAATTTAATTATATATGTATAATCTGCCCTCTTTTATGGTTGGGAAATTTTATTCTGGAGTATCTGATTATTTCCAGGGACATTGTAAAAACTCTGTTCTCTTTTCCTTTTCTTTTTTCTCTTGTTTGGCTCTTTTAAAAGTTACATGTGGAACATTACATTACTAATGTGATATAGTCACATGCTAAAACATCGAGGAGCAGATAATGGTACAAAATAAAAAGTAATCTCTTGCCCTGCAACCTAACCCCTTGCTGGGGGTAAACACTGTCAATAGTTTCATGGTATCCACCAGAAATATTTTTTTGCATACATCCAGCATATATACATATTTTACTCAAATGAGATAAGGTAATCACATTGTTCAATACCTTTTTGTTTTTCCACTTGATGCTATATTTTGAAAATGTTCCTCTGTCAGTACACATAGAATTATCACACTTGCTCATAAGAGCTCCATAGAATTCTGTTATATGGATCAATCAAAATTTATCTACATATTCCCCTACTGTCAAATATGTAAGTATTGTTAAGTGTTCTTAGGAAGATTTTTTCTTTTCTTTCCTCCATCTCCTCTTCCCTGTCCTTATTTTTTTTGAGTAGTCTTCACGCTCAGCACAGAGCCCAGCTCAGGGCTTAAACTCATGACCCTGAGGTCAAGACCTGAGCTGAGAACGAGTCAGATGCTTAATTGACTGAACCACCCAGGCAACTCAGCATGAATTTTTTCTATTACATAAGTCCTGCAGATATGATACCATCATATCCTCCTGTGTATGTGTATGTATGTGTCTAATACATTTCTAAGAAAGCAGTTTCTAGGGGAGACCACATATATTTCATGTTTTGGTAGATATTGGCCAACTAAGTTTGAAAAAGTGGCACCAAGTCCCAATCTCACCACAATGAATCACCATACCTCTCTCCCCGCTTGTTTTTTTAAATATTTGGTTTTATCATTTGTTTAAGATTGCCAATCTGGTAGGTATTGATATCTCAGTGTTGTTTCCTTGGCATCTATATATGATTATAGGCCATTTATATTTATTGTTTTGAGAACTGCTTTGCATATTCTCCATTGTCTCCTTTTATTTAAACTGGGCTATCCTTTTTTACTGATTTTTAAGAACTTGTTCATAAGCAGCATAAAATGGTGGTTTGAAGCAGGGCCTTTTGTATTAATCTTCATGGTTTCATAATCCTGATTTCATTATTTATTAGCTGCTTGACCTGGTGCAAGTTTCACAATCTTTCAGTACCTCGGTTCCATAATCTATAAAATGTGGACAATAAGAGTATATGTCATTTGGTTTTGCTTGATAATTAAAATAGACAATTCATATAAAGTACTTAGCATAATGTTTGATATATAGTTGGTGCTAAATAGGTGTTATGGTAATAAAATGGCATTTAAAATATTGGCCCAGAAACTATCATATGCCTTGCAAAAGTGCTTTTCTGGCTTCTTAATTTGTCTTTAACTTTAAAGGTATTTTTAGTTCAAGATTATTTTTAAAAATCCAGTGATAAATTTTTCTAATAATTTTAGGGCTCTGTATTTTACTTTTAAATCATCAATTTATTTGAAATATATTTTGGTATGAAATTTGGAGTGTTGATCCAACTCCATTTTATTTCCCAAATAGTAAGTCAATTTTCCTAATACTTTTCATTTCTGATAAAATGATAAAATTCTGATAAAATTTCTGATAATTTCTTTATCATATTCTGTATTCCAACATAAATTTAAAGTCATTTATGGAATTTCTAGATTCTTCCATTGATTTTTCTATTTCTTCTCCTGAGCCAGATTACTTTCAATCGCTTATATTATAGCTTATATTATCAATAAATACAGTAAGTTTGTCCCCTTTCATTATCCATACTTTTCACTATTTTCCAGGTTAAATATACACAGGTATTTATTAGTGAATTTTCATATAATTATAAATGATTTTCATTAAAGATAAAATAATGTAAATGAATATTCTACCATAAGCAATAAATGGTTGTGTTAAATGAACACTTGTGACCCCACTAGCCTGAGAGAGAGCACATTACTTAGAGGGAGCACTTGGAAGGCTTCTGTAGGCCTCTTCCCCATCTAATCCTCAGATGGAACACTATTCTGACCACGTGTTTGTGTGTTTATGTATATTACAATGGATTGCTTAGCATTAGTTGTTTTTGAACTGTGTATAAATTAAGTGATATTGGATGGTCTCTTCTTCACTTGATGTTTTTGTTCTTGCTCAGGATTAAATTCTTGGTATTCATCTATATGAACTCTTTACTGTGTATTTGATACTCCGTTACATAAATACACCACAATTTCATTCCATTCATGGGCATTTGGGTTGCTTCCAAGTCTTTAAACATATGGTTTTATTACTCATATCACTTATATGAAATTGTCTAGTCTCTTGCTAGACTTACTGGTTTCTTCAAATTTAAAAAAAAATTATTTATTTATTTAGAGAGAGATAGAGAGTGCATGCACATGAGCATGAGCCACAGAGGGGCAGAGAGAAGGAGAGAGAGAATCCTAGCGCCACACTGTCAGTCCAGATCCTGACACGGGACTCAATTCCTTGGACCGTGAAGTCATGACCTGAGCCAAAATCAAGAGTCTGATGCTTAACCGACTGAGCCACCCAGGCGCCCCTCAAGTTTTTATTATGAACATGTTTAGCTATATAAAAAAGGGTGACACATGATATGTTTGCTGAACTGTTTGAAATTGGACTATGTATTCATGACATTTCACCCCTAAATACTTTGATTTAATTTCCCTAAGAATAGAAATAGTCTCTTACAGAAACTCAAGTCATTATCTTGCTTAAAAGAAATAAACATAATTGCCTACTATGAGTTAGTTCATCCTCATGTTTTCCTAGTTATACCCAAACTTTTAGAGATTTTTTTTTTCAAAAAAGGATTGAATCAAGGTTTGTGCACGGCATGTTAAGCTTTCTTATATGTTTGTAATTTTCTTTTTCAAAATAATACCTCTCATATTCAATGACCTTTTACATGACTTTTTATTACAGACATTTTCATACCACAAAAGTACATGGATTAAGAAGTGAACCTGCATGTACCCGCTACCTAGTTTTAACAATTATCAGTATTTTTCCAGTCTTGTTTGCTCTGCTCATCCCTCGCCACACCTTAAACACTGTTTTTTCCTTGCTGATAGCTTTCACAACAATTCCCAGATATCATATCAATATATCGATTCTCCCTTATGTAATTTATTATGTATCTCTAATTGATAATTAGATATCTAATTGATATCTCCCCATGCAACCACCATGCCATTGCCACATTTAGGAAAAATAACAAATTCTTAGCATTTCCATTCCATATTCAGATTCACCCGACTGTCTCAAATTTCTTCCGAGTGAGTTTGCCTGGATTAGGACCCTAACAAAGGTCCACATCCTGCATTTGGTTTTATTATTCTACAAGAGGTACAGTCTGAATACTGATTTCAAATGTCAGTTGAAGTGTTTATTTTCTCTATTTTCCATTTTAGAGTATCCTTTTTTCCCCCCTTTGGATTAAATTTTACTATTATTTTCTGAGTCTGTGGTTCAAGAGTCTAAGGTACGTAAGGTTGAAGACTCAGAAAATTCTTGCTTGCACCCTCCTCCCTACATTCTGTTACTGTTCCCCTTAACTCAGATTTCCATAGGTAACCATTTTGGTACTAGTTGTGGCTTCTTCTTCTCGTATTTCTTTTGATAAAAATAATCGTGTGTGTGTACGTGTGTGTATATTTCCTGGTTTTTCTTACACAAAAAGTATACTCAATAGACTTTTGAATTCTGAAGTTGTCACTTAACAGCGTGTCTTGGAGAGCACTCTACATCGGTACATAAAGTCTCGTCATTCTTTGCGTATGGCAGTGGGATATTCCATACAAAGGAGTTACCTTGATTTGTTTAGCCAATCCTCTGAATAATCTTGAACACCTATTGTCTAGTACTTGTGGAGGAGTGTCTTTCGGATAGAGTCTGGGATGCGGGCTTGGTGGGTCAAAGGGAAAATGCTTACGTAATTTTCTCAGATATTTCTGTCATAACATAGAATTTATTTCTTTCTGCTATACTTTCTGTCAGGCCAGACTTCAGCATTTTTCAACAGCCAGATTTTTGGTTACATTTACTGTCTACTTGTGCTGTGGTTCAATTTATCACAGGCATTCAGTTAAAGGGCAAATACATCCGTGCAGTCGACAGTGTAAGTTCTTCTTTCTGGAAGGTTTTCCTTTTCTTTATTGGGGTGGTATCTTTCTCTCTCACCCACACTATTGGGCTCTGACTGTCGTATGTGGACATCTACAATTCCTGTAATGCACTTCTACGACGGGTCTCTTTGCCTCTGCTTGTGCCAATGGCACTTTTATTGTGGAACTCCTACTGCCCTACGTACACAGTGTATCCCAACATGTATTGCCTTAACTCTTGTTCAGGTAATTTCTGTGTATTATAGTCTTACTCTGGATGTAAAAACAATGCACTTGGTTATGGAACATTTGGGGAGTGGGCAGAGGTTACTGTTCTGCTTTGATTACAGAATATCTGGGCATGGGGACAGGCAGTAGACAGGGATTGCTTTTCAATTTTCAGTTTTGTTGTTATTGATTTTTAGATGGAGTTTTCTCTGGATTGTATCTGTTCTTTCCAGATTCACAAATTGCCTTTTAGACTGAGTTTTTGTGAGAGTGTGATTTTGTTCACCTTTTGCTATATTTTCATTGACCTTTCAGTGAGAAGATAAACAGGAAAGCATGTATTGAGACTGCTAGTCAAATCTAATTTTAAACCAGGAAATTCATTTTTTGTTCAGTGCTGTATCTGTCAGCTGTTGCCGTGTAACAAACCACCTCCGAACTCAGTGGCTAACAATAATAATAATAAATATTATGAACAGTTAATATTCACATTAGCAATAATAGTAATAATAGTAATAATAATACATTCTTGCTCATTTGTGGTTTGGCTGAGCACGGACTAGTCTGGCTGGGTTTGGCTGGGGAACTGCTTGCCTTGTCAGTCTTAACTGGGTTTATTTTCACGCTGCAGATTGGGTTCAGGTCTGCTCCAAATATGTCCAGAGATATCTAGGAAAGCTCTTTTGTGGTGATGAAAAAAGGGTAAGAGAGAATGGAAACACGTGTTTCCAGGTTAATGCCCAGGTTTGGAGCTGGCACACTATCAGCTGGACCCAATTTCATTGGCCAAAGCAAGTGAGATGACCAAGCCCAAATTCAAGGGACAAAGACATCTATTCCACTTCCAGTGGAAATGACTACAGAATCACTTGGCCGGTGCTATGCCGAGCCCTTCCCACCGATTGTTCATACCTCCCATTTCCCCCAACACTCCTACAAGATAAATTTCCTTCTCTTATTTCAAAATGATGAAACTGAGGTTGGGGGGTTTTCAGTAACTTCCTCACCACCAAACACCTTTTAAAGAATTTCATTGAGAGTTCAAACTAGGCCTCTCTGTCCAGCAAGTCTATGCTTTGCCAACTCTATTCCTTCAAATTCAATTTCTTCCCAACCCCCTTCATTGTTTAGCACTCTGTAAACACATAGCGCTCAGAAAAGAAAACTGGAGACAGAAGCAGAAGTTATATGCCATTTGACATTTGAAAAGCTAACAGCCCCTGCTCCCTGATATAGGAGGAAGTGAAAGGTGAGGCACTCTGGGGAAGAGTTGTGATTTTGTTAATGGGAGTGGATTTTATGCCAGATATCAGTTAAAGCTTCCAGGTAACCTTGTAACTTGGTGTTGGCTGGATCACCCGGGCTTGGAAGCGTGATGTCGAAAAGACCCCGAGAAAAACAACTCCAGCCACACCTGCCGTCCCCTGGTTGACATCCGACATCTGCTGCACAGAGCACGTTAGCCAAGGGAGAACCTCAGCTTCAAGGCACATAGAATAATGAGTCATACAGTCATTAATGTGCGAACCCCAGGCAGGGAGCTCACATTTGTGTGAGAGAAGGGTTTTTGTTCAGTCATGAGCGCTCCCCTACTGGGTCTGGAATTGCTCTCTGCACCAAAAATGCCTGACTTCATTTTCTTTGAATTTAAGAGGACCTTCACAAACATTTTGGCTTAAATATAAAGGAAAACTTTTTTTTATATAAAGGAAAAGAAATTAGATTAGAAAGAAAGATTAGGAGAATGCTATTGAAGGTGGCTCCATTGAAAATACCTCCAATGAAAATAGAATTAACAATATTAAGAATACGCTGTGCCCCAGCCCACCCCCCCGTACCTCTTTCGCAAGTGCAATATTGTTTCCATAGGAGAACAAAGAAAAGGAAGCCCGACAGATACAGATCACTTACATTTTGCAAGAGAAGCTAAAATGGAAGTTTCTTTTAATAATGACGTGACTAAAAGAAACCTCAGCAATTAATTCATGTTCTTCAATAGCATGAGGTATTATGAGCACCTCTGCAAAAGGAAGATGCCCAATTTGGATTCTAAATATTGACCCTGACAGTACATTAGGGATAATCTGTCTACTGCTGTCTTCCCTCAGTATCACCGAAGCTTCACATTAGTTGTAACTGGGCTGTACAGATATCTAGAGTTTAAGAGGATCCTTTTAAGAGGATCCGCTTTGCTATTTTTCCCTACTGGGTGTAGCAGAAACAAGCAAGGACTGCTTTGCACATACGGGTACCTAACTGAGGCTTTCTCGCTGTTCCAGCTAGAAGACATCGTAAAAGCATTAGAAGTTGGGGAGTGAGTTCCCTGGTTAACAGTGAGCCCTTTCTTTCCTGCCTGGGGGTTGGAACTTCAGATCTTTCGTTGGGGAGGATAATCTTTACTGGATTATTACCCGGGGGGCAATAAGGTTCTAAATAAAATCCTCTTGAAAGAAGGTGAAGCCATCTTGGGACCTCTATACATCTTTTCTGACTTGTGTCCCAGTTGTGTTCTCAAGTCCATGAGCATTCAAGAAACCTTCGTCTAGTGACTATCTATGTTTGCCATTCCTTTGGTTGCATGATGAGGTGATGATGTCTTAGGCAGGGAAGGCCCTCAGTCTTAATGTTATATGCACCCTGCTAAGCCGCAGAACACAGACCCATATATATTTTTTGATGTATGCATATCAGCTTTTCTCTTGAAGGATTTTTTGGTAATGGACAAGGAGTCAGAGTAGCATGTTTGGTTATGGCTGCTCTCTGGATGAGCATCAACAACTCCTCCGAGCAGCGTTATCTGAAACCTTCACTAGGTTCTTTTCGGAACCAGCCAGGGGCAAAGTAAACTCTGTAAAATGCATTTTTGCTTGGATTACATTGCTACTTCTCTGTCTTGTTCCCCACCATGAGACCTTTGAGACTGCTGCTGTGGTCTCTCTTGCCTCATCAAAGTTGGCTCTCAGGTAAGAACTGTAAATTGAGTCCCACCAAGGTATAAGCAATGGGTAGGAGGAAGAAACGCTTTTTACGAGGATGAATGTATATTATCAGGGATAATATCACAGATAGTGGTGGCTTTCAACTGAGGGTGCCTGGACCCCAAGATTCCATGTAGATTATAAAGGAGATAGCTCTGAGCTATTTTCAATATTTAAAAGACACTTACCCATGAGACAGTCATCTAGCAGATAAATCAAGTTTCTCTGAACTTTAATTTTATCAACTCAATGTGATAATTTCAGTTAACATGTGCTGAAGAATAATTTATAAATACCAAATATTTGTTATTCAAAAATCCATCAAAGATGTGATTCACAGAGGAGATTAAAAACCAGTCTGAACACTGAAAAGTTTGGACTCCTGAATTAAAGAAAGAAAGATTTAATGGCAGTGTTTCAGATATCAGCCTGGGACTGTGATAGAGGAGAGAGGGATGCCCACAAAAAGAACTATCGGAGAATGAGCATGTGCTGAATGTCTAGCTAGGCTCGGTCATGCACAGCCATCCACAGGGCTGTGGGGACCTTCATGTTGGGACCGTGTTTTATTCTAGTCTCTCCTTGGCGTCCAGTGCGGTAGTTACTCAGTTTGTGGAAGGGGCTTCATAAACCTTTAGGGAGTGGGATGGAACGAATATTAGAATCCAGATCTGTCTCGCCAGCCTCACCACGAATTTGCATCAGGGAGGTGGAGAAGAAACGTCCTAGGCGCTCTGAAGTCATTGACACAGAAAACAGCGTACCGTATCTTGTAGGTTAACCACCTGTGCGTCTGCCCACGTCGGAGTTCTTGTTCCTCGTGATGTGGTTACCTGTCCTGACGAGGACAGCTGTCTGCTGTGCACAGTACCAACCCTATCACTCCAAACGAAAAGAAGTGTCAGAGATGAGTGGCCGAGGCTTATGTTTGTAACCCCTATGGCGTCTTGGGCACGGAAGCCTCGTGGGCAGGTTGTGCCGAGACCTCTAAGGCCTGGCTTTGAGCTGTCTGTCCCACTCGGCTGGATTATGTTCTACCTCAGGTCTGGCGCGAGCTGCCCTCCAGGGCTTGATACCAGGCTGGATCTGCCCTGATGTGACAGGTTCGAGGCTGGGCCCAGCAGGTCTAGATGCAGGGGGGAAAAAAATCAGAAGCCCGCTGACAGCACGAACCTGGAGGAAAGATTCCTTTCACCAGCATTGTCTGGTTCCGTCAGTCAGCCTCAGAATTTCTCTGCAGGGCTGGGATCCCGCAGCTCAGAGGAGAAGGTGAGGCTGGGGGTGGGCACACTAATGTACAGGCACAGGTCACACTCAGACAGACACGCAGGGAGGGAGCGGGGGACACACACAGAACGAGAGGTGTGGTAATCAAATCTTGTGAGTCAATGAGGAGAGAACTCACCTTTCACAGCCGTTGTTATTTGAACTTCAGTAAACATTTCCTGAGAAGCCCTGTAGCAGGCACTCGGCGGGCTCCGACAGAGGTCCCCGGGACAAATCGTCGCCCTCATGGTCTGGAGGGAGAGGCAAAAACCCCAACCAAACAACAGCCAGACAAAAATAAAAGCCGAAACCCTCCACCCCAGGCTCCGGTCTCGAGAATTTCCAGCCTCTTGCGCAAACATCTCATTTAGCCCTGCTCTCAAGGCGAGGGAGGCAGGCGTTATCTGCGTTTCACAGATGAGAACGGAGGGCCCGCGGAAGATCGTGGAGCCAGCAAGTGGCGGCCCCAGAATTCAGGTCCTCAAACTCCCCGTTCAAAGCTTTCCCCACCATGTGACACTGCTTCTCTGTGAACACTTGCTTAGAATACAGCACTGTGTTAGGAGAGCACAAAGAAAAAAAAAATGATGAATTCTTTCCGGGCCGAGGGAGTTAGGGGATCAGGCTTCTCAAAAGAGGTCATTTTCCACAGGTAGGTAGAGGAAACACAGATTGTTGTGGGCAGAAAGACTCGACGGCCTGGGCAGTTAGGCAGCCTTCCCACGCAGGCCAGTGGGGGAAGAGGCCGGTCTTCCGGTAGTCATTTAATCCAGACTACTAAATGATCAGATCTAGGTCCAAGAGAAAACCACCAGAGACGCGACAGCTTCCGTCTGCCTCCAGCTGGCCTCCGGGGCTTCTGTTTCCTGTGTGAGGGCCCATCTGTATCTCAGAAAAGGGACACGGGGAGTGATGGCCTTTCTTCATTACCCCTAATCCTCCTGTAATCGCAGGCCTCAGTGTGCAGATCCTATCACTACACTACAGAATTTATGTGTATTGATCATCTCAGGGATGCATGCATGGGATTCAGGATGTTGTTTTGCTTCACAAAAATGCTCCTGACTTCCTGCGTGACTTAGAGGGTGCCATTTGCCCCCCCACAAACCTATTTCTTCATCTATTAAACGAAGGGAATCATATCAACCATGCAGGGTTGCTGTGGGGACTGAATGAACTAACAGACTTATTTAACATTTGAATTCATTATACGTAACACAGTGTTATACGAGTTTCAGGTGGACAATATAGTGATTCAACAATTCTATATGTTACTCAGTGCTCATCGCGACAGGTGCACTCCTTAATCCCCATCCCTTATTTCACCACCCCCCATCTCCCCTCTGGTGGCCATCAGTTTGTTCTCTAGAGTTGCATCTGTTTTTCAGTGTGTGTCTTACGTCCTTTGTCGAGAAAACTGTTTTTTGGAAGCACACAGCACAGTGCCCGACACAAGCTGTTCATAAACAGGAGTACTTGCCATCACTATACACAGCATGAGGGAGGGAAATGGGTGACGATCTGCCGTGAGCTGCTGACCCCACATCGCCCCCATTGCAGCCAGATGGGGCCCCTGGAAGGCCAACAAGACCAGAGGCTGAATGGCCGTCACGGTCAGGTGAGTCCTTCAAAATAGCTGCTGAGACCTCTGTCTCATGGGTTCGTGGAGAAGAGGGAGAGGGAGACGTCAGGGCTTAGTATCCGACGTGGCTGCAGAAGCAGGTCTTAGGGTGTTAAGAAGCAGACCAAAGGAGTGGCCTTGGTTCGGGTGGTTCAACTTGTCGGACACGGTGACAGGCGGGCGATCCTCCGAATGTGATGAGGGGTTAACGTGTGGCACTCCCGACCAGCCGGTTATGAGAAGACCCCAGACGGCGGCCGAGGGTGAGCGGGGACTGGGGTTACAGCCAAGCCAGAAGAGCGGGGGCTGTAACAGGAGTGGCCAAGTGGACTCAGACATCTATACTCACCTTCAGGGCAAAAATGGCCCCATCAGAGGTAACTGTGGCTCTGGGCTCCCTTGGATATCCATGGCTCACTTCTGGCTCACGTCTCTGGCAGCACAGTTAAGTCCAGATCGCCATCAGCGGTGTGGTTGAGGCTGCACGGGCACATCTGCACGGGTGGACTTAGGCAAGACAGGCAAGGAGGCCTGGGATTGAGCAGGGCTGGAGAAGACAGGAGCCAAGACCCACGAGAGGCCCCTGTAACTGATTGCTCCTTGCGCAAACTCCTCACTTCCTCTGGTGCTTGCTGCTTCCACAGGGATCATCCGTGGCTTGCCGAAACAGATATCCGACACTCCATCCATCCCGTACTTACATTTCACAGTCGTATCAGCTAAGTCCTCCGCATTTGTAGGAACTAAGGTCTTTTCCCTCGGCTAGGAATGCTTTTGCATTTTGGGGGGACTCTTCGGAGGAGGTGTAAAAGGCAATGGAAAAAAGCTCTAGTCAGAAAAACATATCCTGGGTTTACAAATGGGTGATATGTCCTGTAAGGTAGAAAGTAGGGGAAAATGCTTGGGAATTAAAATTTTTTTTAATGTTTATTCATTTTTGAGAGAGAGAGAGAGCGCAGGGGAGGGGCAGAGAGAGAGAGAGAGAGAGAGAGAGAGAGACAGTGGCCGAAGCAGGCTCTAGGCTCTGAGCTGTCAGCATGGAGCCCGGTATGGGACTTGAACCCACAGACTGTGAGATCATGACCTGAGCCAAAGTTGGCCGTTTAACCAAGTGAGCCACCCAGGTATCCCAAAATACTTGGGAATTTTTTTTACTCCTCCCCCCAAAATGCTTGGGAATCTTAACTGTGCTTAGAGCATTCAGGTCAATTGAGCATTCTGAGCACGTGTAGTTGACTTAGCTGGAGATCAATTATAATTCCAGCAGAAGAAATGAAATTTGAACATTATCTGAACTGATGATATACAGGTAACAGGGATATAAAATCACGGTTAAAGCTGGAGTCTAGTTCCAAAGGTGTGATATTATCACGGCAGTAAAAGCACCCTTTGTAGTTAATAACGTAGCCTGGCTTACTCAGCACCCAATCCAGGCCCCCTTAGCTTACTATAGAGACAGAAAAGCTAAAAACTACATTTCCCAGACTTCCTTGCAGGTAAGAGTTTCATGTGACCTAGATTCAGCCAGGCAGGTGTAACCAGCAATAAGGTTCCAGGCCGATGGAGAGCGATGTGAGGCACCGGTCAGGGAGAAACAAATGTGATCTTCTGGAACACGCTGTGGCGGTGTTCCTCTCTTTTACTACTTTGTTCTTATTCCGTACATGCAATCGCTTCTCTTATTTCTTTGAGGGGATTGACAACATATATGTAATGGAAGTTTTTTCTTTCTGCAGAGATTGTGCTTTTGAGTTGCCTCCCCACCTCCCCTTTGTTTTGGCCCTTACATTTTATAGTAGAGGTTTTCCTAGAATGATGATTTTTGTCTGTGTTCACATATAAGAGGTGGGGACTAAAACTTGGAAACCCTGCATAAATGAGTTGGCTTCAAGACTGTGAGCGCCACTGTGGGGTGGTCTGACTGCTGGACGTCTGATGTCACTCTCTTCCGGTCCTTCTTCTTGGGCTGAGCGGAGGGTAGATAGAGGCATCGCTGGAGAGTGGAGAGACGGCCTCAGCCTTCAGTACACCTAACCTCACCTGACTCTCCACCTACTTTGGGTAGGGTTTCCACAGCCACCTGTGCTGGCACAGGTGATTTCTGCCCAACCTTCTCAGGAAGAAACTTCCAGACCTCTTCCCCGGTGGGAAGTCATCCTGTAAGGCGGGATGAGGATGGGATCCAGAGCAACACTCGATTCCTCAACCATCCTTTGGAATTTGGCTTCTCTCCCTCTCGCTCCCCTTCTGGAAGCACTTAACGCTCACGGTGCCTGACATCTTTGAGGATTCAGCTGTGTTATTCAGGTTGGCCTTGAGTTCCCTGCTGCCATTTTCAAATTCAGATCTCTCCAGTTTGCAAAATCCATTACCTCTCGCTCATCTTGTCTTCACTTGGCAATTTTCAGCATTTCGTTTCGAGCCCCTCCCTGTTTTTTCTATCTTTGTGAAGCTCTGCCTTTAAGGGAACCCCTTGGCTATAACCTTAGTGGGGTTTCGGGAAAGGAGGAAAATCAGGTGTTTTCAACCTGCCATCTTTATGTATGGCTTTCCACCTATTTATTTATATCCATTTTCTACCATTTATCCAAGATTTATCACATTAGTAGAAATAATCTTCTACTCAATACATAAAGGTATTACAACATTGTAAACATCTTTTCATGTCATTATACTTTTGAAAACATTTTTATTGGCTATATATTTCAAAGCACAGACATACCTAAACTTCCATATTTGAGTGAGGAATTGCAGACGTACAGATTTCGGTGATCTCTTCCCAAAGGGATCAAAGTGAAAGGTCAGACTGTCAGGCTCTTATTTTTCACTAGAGTTGGATATTTATATTGTTTCGATTTTTTCACTGTTATGATGAATATCTTTGCGCATGAAGCTTTTTTTTTCATGCATTAGGATGATTACTTTAGGTTAGATTCCCGGGAGTGGAATTGCTGGATCCCAAGCTATAAACATTTCTGAGGCTTTAGATTCTCACTGTCAAATATCCTCCCAGAAGTTATGGCATATTTGCCTAACGGAGACGAGCAGTGGGTTGAGCTATGTCTGTGTACACCCTTGGGAGAGGGCAGAGTGAGGGAGTCGGCCAGCTCATCTTGGTCGCTGAGTGCCCGTGTATAAACACCCACCATGGTTTAGCATTTCCTCCTCTGCCCACATCTGATGCTGACTCGTTTGGTCATTATGGTACTAGCCGATGCCAGACTTTACCTGACATCTGGAGTCTTGCCAGTTGTGATTGGGGGAGCACTGACCGTGTGGTTAGATTGTGTAAAAAACACATAGTTGGGGACACCTCTGAGTGACAGCTCCCAGTTTTAGCAAAACTTTGAATTGTTCCAAGCAGAAATCTGGTGATAGTCCTGAGCTGGGATTCCATAGGCCTTGGCACCAACAGAGCTCCGCGCTCAGGGCTCCCCACAGGTGGGGCTAGACCCATGCAAATCGTATGCCAGGGACAAGAGGATGGGGTGCTCAGTGGGACCTTGGTGGTCTCTGGGGTCCATCTCTCCTTGACCAGTGGAGCCTTTATGACACGTCTATGTCATTTTACTTGATAATGTATCTCTAGTCACACAAGGAATTTTGCTTTAAGCAAATGTGTAAGGCAGAGTAGGCTTGAACAAACTTGAAGGGGAAAACATGGGTTTGGGTACTTAAGTGAGGTCCGCATCCTTCACCATCCTGCAGGATGAAGAGACTCTTGAACAGAAATCTCCCAGGGACCATAAACACCGATAGCAAGGGAGACTGGGTTCCAAGCACTTAAGTCAAAACCGTGGCATCGTTGGGGCGCCTGGATGGCTCCGTTCGTTGAGCGTCCAACTTTGGCTCAGGTCACGATCTTGCAGTCCGTGAGTTTGAGCCCCGCGTCGGGCTTGCTGTTGTCAGCGCAGAGCCCGCTTCGGATCCTTTGCCTTCCTCTCTCTCTTCTCCTCCCACACTTAAGCTCTCTCTCTCTCTCAAAAATGAATAGACATTTAAACAAATTTAAAAATGTATGCCAGGCGTGTGTGTGTGTGTGTGTGTGTGTGTGTGTGTGTGTGTGGTTGTTACTTATCGGTTTCCGTGGCTGGTATGTCCTATAGTGTTGTGGTGCTGAAGCTGAAGATGCTGGTGGTCGTGGGGCAGGGTCCTCGTGGGCGAGCTGATGGCGACACTCCCGTCCTCGGGCTCTTTGACAGCCGCCTCTCAGGTAGCAGCCCTTTCGTAGTCCTCAGGACCCCAGAATCCTCCCGAAGGACAGCTGCTTTGAACAAACCCTGAACAAAACAAATTTACCTCCCCGGTAGGACCCTGATTACTGAACACTGCAACTGCCTTGGTAATTTTCCGTAGTGTTTTATTGATGCATCTGTATGAAATGTCACAAAAGACAGCACCTGAAAGCTAAATATATTAGAGGAAAGAGCTTGTCCTTTAGCGCATGAGAGATTTACATTCTGATTCATCTGTCTAGCTCCCAGGGGCTTCCACATCTGACGTGGGAACATGATACTTAGCTCATAAGGTTGTCCATGAGATGAAAATGACCCTCGTGAATGCAGTTGGCACAGTGCCCGCCCACAAACTGTGCTAGTCCCCTTCCTTCCTCTCAGGGGAGAAGTGCCTTGGAAGGCGGGTCCCAGTCAGAGACCTTCCTGAACAACCCATCAACGACTGAGCCCCTGGCGCTTTGCTCTCGCCTGCTTACACCTGACTCTGATAATTGATGCACCTCTGAGAACTCCTCCTCTCCTCTACCATCTCCTCCTAGTTCACGAAGCCGTGGTTCTGGGAGTGTGGTCCCTGGATCAAGAATATCAGCATCACCTGGGAGATTAGAGATGCCCCCTTCTAGGGCCTGATCCAGATCTACTGAATCAGAAAGTCTGGGGCTGGAGAAGCAGACTCAAGTTTGGAACTGTTGGTCTGAGGACCCCGGACTCTTGTTAATGTGACCCACGTTCACATTTGACCTGCTCTGTCCAGATGGAGCCCACCTGGTTTGAGATTGAGAAATCAGCGAAATCTCTACCCATGTCTCCAACAGGTGCCCCCCACTCCCACAGTGGAACCTTTATCTTGTCTCAGCGATCGTGTCTCACCTGTGCATGCCTGCCATCCCTGTGGCGCTCAGCGCGTGGCCAAGCCTCAGCCTGCGAGCAGGAAGCCCTATCAGCTCTCCGACAGCCCGGCCTCTGGATTATGGGGCACGCACTTCATTCTAGTTTTCCTTTTCCTTTGTATTTTACATCACATCAGTCCTTGAAATGATGGGTTTTGCCAAATGAAGAGAGAGAGAAAAACAAAACAAAACAAAACCCTTCAAATGTTGCTGAACACTTTAATAGTCTTGAGTGTTTTCCCTGATCAGAGGTTCCGAGCATATGCCAGCCCTTGCCTCATTTCCCATCTCCAGAATCCCGTCACCTCTTTGGTAATTGGGGGAAAAATTCTCACCATGTCAAGCAGGGCAACGAAAATTGCTATAACTGTAATCTTCAAAGTCAGGATCCTGAATATTGTCATCAAGTCCTCGTTTCTGTATCCCTGTATCCCGCACAGGTTTAGCACATGCGGGGTTAATCCACCCACACCCGTCTGATGGGTGTGCTCCATCCGTATCAGGCCTCTCCGGAGCCTGCAGGTTCCTCAGCTGCTGGCATACTTAGAATGCTATGGAATTAGGACTTCCTTCAGTAGGCTTGTGTTTATCTTGCAAGGAGCTTTGCCAAGATGAAATTCGATTTTATAAGGTCTCGGATGATTGGGGAACCATAGCTGGGCTTTAATATTTCGGAGAGCAATTATGCTTGGCTTGTCAAGATCATGTAAAATATGCAACCTATTCCTTGGGCAATATTTTGTTAGAGGTTATCGGGCATGATGGTTAGAGGTCTGAGAAATTATCCTGATTTTAACAGTTGTTTTGGGTTTGGACAGAACTGGAAATGATTCAGTGGTCCCAGTAGAACCTGCTACGGGCAGGAGGTCTGCTTTCCAAGCCTGGAGCCTTTGCATTTGCTCTATCCTCTGCCCTGGAGTGTTTGCCGAGGTCTTTCAGGACACACAGCTTGTGACGCTGCAGCAGAACGCAGTGATGAGGAGCCCACACCCTGGAGCCCGACTGCTGGGGTTAGAACACTGCCTCTCCCTCCTTCCAGCCACGTGACCCTAGGCACATGACCAGGGCCTTCTCCCCCTCAGCTTCTGCCACAGTAAAATGGAGATAATAGTACCGACCTCACGACTTGTCGAGAGGATTCGAATCATTCATACGTGCAAAGCGCTCGGAACACTTCTTGGCATGAAGGGAGCACTCAGCCATCGTTAACCATTACAGTTATAATTCAGGTCCAGTTGCAAAGGCACCCGTTCTGAGAGACCTTGCCTGACCGCTCAGTCCGAAGCAACCATCCACAACCCAATTCAGCCTTCATCAAACCACCACTTTGTGATCTTCATGACATTTAGCGTAATCTGGCATTACGTGATGTGAGCACTTGTTCATCTGTGTATTTTATGTGTCTCACCAACCCCAGAACATAAGTTCTGTAACATCAGGGATTGTGCTTAGTCACTGCTGAATCCTTAGCACCCAGGATCCTGCTGAGATCCCAATAGACATTCAATAAAACATTACTAAATGAATTTCAAATTACAGAGTTAGTCTATTTCTGACCAAACTCAGAGCTATTATTCTCCCACATCGTAGAGTGGCAGGGCATGATCTGGGATACACAGACCCCCTGAAACGCAGATTTTCTCTTATAATTCTTCAGGGCTTGGGTTGCTCTTTGGGGAACTTTGGAGTCTTCAGTCCAGCATCTTCTGAGGCCCGAGAGAGAGGTACAAGGGGTCAGGAGGAGCATGGTAGAGGGTGACAGTTCAACCCCCCGCCACCCCCACCCCCCCCCGATGAAAATGATTTGGCCCTTCTAGCCCTTCAAAGATTAAACATTGAGTAAGTTTATGTTTGCACAGAGGAGGCTTGGCTGTTCTCATGCCAACCCAGGGAGATTGGTTCACTTGGCCACACGGTTCATCCCGCCTTCTCCACGGATGACTGGCCACCCCTGCCATGACGTTTTGCTACTCTGGCTCCAACACAGATCACAATGATCCTTCACATGAGAAAAATCCCATGTTTCTTTGCCAGGCTTGGCCGAGAGCGCGTAGCATTTGGATGTCCAAATCTGTAACTCTCAGTGTTGAGCTTCTCTAGAAGATGTATCCATTATGATCCAAGCCAGTCTGGGAGCACTAGATCAGACACTGCTGGGTCAACTACTTTATGACTCGACGTTACACTTGTCCACGCAGATTGTGTGGTGGCTTCTGTTCCAATCCTCCTGTGCTAGTCAGGATGGGATAGGTTTTACAGCAGCAACAAAGAGCCCCCAAAGTCTCAGCGACTCGATGCAACAGAAGTTTATTTAGTGTTCCTACAAAGTCAGGGTGATTCTCCAGAGGAACTGTCCTCCAAGTGGTGACTCAGTGAATGAGGATGCTCTGAACATGAGGCCTCCTCTCCAGGATCACCAGAGGAGGGGACGAGGGAGACTGGGGCCTGTGCACAGGCCTGTCCGAGGCAGCATGAAGCAATGCATTTCCTCTCCGGTTCATTGACTGGAACTGGTCATGGCCTAGTTACTGCAAGGACACTCGAAACGTGATCTTTCATGTACTTAGGAGGGGAGGACAAGTAGGTGTTGGTGAACACCTCCCGAAAGACTCTGGTACACAGAAAAACTGAGGTTACTTGTTTTGTACCTACTACTTGAAGGGACATTCCTCCAGCAATTGAAAAGATATTAGCTTCCTGTACCAAGAGTGTAGCATAGCTTGAATCTTCTCTGTCTAAAGAAGAAAAATAAACTCACATATTTCATCTTTAGTGGGGGCACCTTCCTGGTAGGATGACTGCTAGACTATGACCCAATAATGCATAGGATTTGGATGGAGGAAAAAAGTAATGTTTCAAGGCCTTGGGACATATAACCAGTGACTTAGAGACAGGAATGATTATGAATGGTACCATTAGCATGAAATTAGAAAACCATTCAGACATGAGAGTCTTTCAGAGAGATGTTAACCACCCCTAAGACTTATTTCCTACCTTCTCAGGATTGGTGATAAGATACAGAGATGAAATATTCAGGTCCTTGGAAAGTTTGCCCAGGCATTTATCAACTTCTTCAAGGAGGGTCTGTGATGCCTGGTGTATTCCATGCATTGAACTAGAAGGGGATATGTGTGCAAGTAAAACATGGTTCGAGGCTTCAGAGGACTCATGGTCTAGCAGAGGATACTGATTGACAAAATAATAATGTCTATACAACATAGGAACCATTGCCCAAGGTGAAGCAGTGGCTTGTGAGGTCAGATAAAGGCTTTAGGCAGCGGGAAGTATTTAAACTCAATCTGGAAGAATGGGCAATCAATAACCAGGTAGAGCATTCCAGGCACTGGGAACACTGTGTAAAGTCATAGAGGTGTCAAACGGGAAGGTGTGTTTGAATGCGAGAATAAATACATAAATAAATAAAGTAGGATTGTTGATTGAGGAGGGGAGGGCAGGGCATGAGATGTGGCTAGAATGGTCATCTGGATCCAGGCCACAGGGACTATTTTTGCCATGTTAAAGAGTTTGGGCTTTACCCTGAGGGCAGTAGGATGCCTTTGGACAGTTCTAAGCAGGGAGTGAAGGCTCTGATCAGTCAGTTTTCTTTAGAGCTGGCAGAAGGGAGGTTGCCACACTGGAAGCAAGGTGACTGGAGGGGGGACTGATGTGGTCCAGTGAGACTAGAGCAGGGCGCCATGGGATTAAGACAAGACCTACTAAGTCTGGCATTGTTGTGGCAGAGGGAAAGGGATGGCATATTTCCTGTCTGATGCTGCTCAGCTTAGGGGTATGGGAGAGAGTGGTGTAGAGTAGGATCCATCAAGAACCAAATGAAGTTTCAAACTCCAGTCTCTCCAAATGTAGGAGATGCCATTGGTTCCTTGGCCAGATCCCATTGTCATGCTGGGGGTGTAGGCTGCCGGAAGTTCACAGAGGTGAGCTTTCTGGAGAAGCCGGAGTCCTCCATGGTCAAGTCAAGGCTAGACTTCACCTGAGACCACATCCTCCTTCCTCTGCCTTATCCTGCCTCCCTCCCCCTATTTCTCCCCAGAGTGCTTCCTTAATACAGCCTGTGCACCAGAATCCTTGTCCCAGGCTCTGTATCCAGAGAAAGTAATCTGAGATGTCAGGAAATGGTGGAGATAGAAGGTGAAAGCCAGGAGAAAACCAACCAGACAAATGGCTATCCCTCTGAGGAATGAAAATTAGAAAGCACAGTCTAAGAGCAAAGTGTCTGGTGCAGTGGGGCTGAGGGGAGACGCCTTCCTGCTCATGGACAAGACTTTGTATTCTTCGGACTAAGTGCGTGTGTGTGCGTGTGTGTGCACATATGTGTGTACTCTGCCCTTAGGGATAGGGACTAGAGCTGCCCCCCTGAGCCTCTCAGGGTTTGTCGGGCTGAGTTCCAAGCCCCTTGTGTTAAAAATTCCCAGGGTTGGGAGGCTCTGCCCATCTGTTTACAAAGCAGATGTAGGAGGAGGTGGAAAACACTGTGAGGGTCCAACGTGTGCTATTCTCATCTTGTTTCAGGAGGGGCGACATGGCAATGAACGCCTTGTTTCAGGAGGGTCCCTATGGCATTGCTGGCCCTTGGTCACCTGATTTGAAAAGAGAAGGTTGGGACCAAATAACCTTAGCTTCTCCCGCACTTTGATTCCATTCTACCTTCTGAAATAGAATCGCAAATGCTAATGTCATCTACGTCCTCTTGTTGCCCGGGTGGCTCCTGAGGCAGTGGGCTGCAGAAATAGATAAAATTTGTCCCTGGTGCACTCTTCCCTTTTTCCAAGCCACCTTTTGACAAAGACATTGGCTCCCTCCTGTCCCCTTTATACTGAATAACACTACCCTTGTGGGCAGAAGTCATTTTTAGCCTCTGCGTCTGGGCGAAGGCTCCGAGCCCAGTTCTCCCATTGTTTTGCTGCCTCCCTTTCAAAGCGGCCACACCAGGCTGTGGAGCAAGCCTGGGCCAGCCTCCGGGTGGCATTCGCCGCGACTCTGATGCCACACTGAAAAACGCATCGAGTTGCTGGCGTGCAGAACAATACTAAGAGGGGCTGGCTGGGATTTTTATTTTCTACTTCCTCTTCCAAAAAGCTTTGCTCCATTCTGGCATGGAGACAGAATCAACTACTCCGTTCGGCAAACACTATAAAACCATCTCCAGACAAAACCTCCATTGGTGCTTTAATCAGACAGCTGTAAGGTACCAGGTCCAGGTCGATGCTGAGGGATTATGTGCAAGGGTGAGGCGTTCCAGGTCGCCTTAGACACCGTGGATTGTTTCAGCTTGTCATTTTAGCTCTTGGTCTTATGGATGAACTGGGGGAGAGGGAGTAAGGGAGAGGGGAAATGGGGGAGAAAGGAGAGGGAGAGGGGGAGGGGAAGGGGGGAAAGGGGAGAGAGAGAGAAGCATGGAATGGTGAAGATGGGGAAAGAAAGGACAATGCCCTTGAAGGAAGGCGAGGGAGAGTGGGGGAGAGATTAGAGACAGAATTAGAGAGAGAGAGGCAGAAACACATAGAGAAGAGAAAGAGACAGAGAGAGGAGAAGCAAAGGAAGGAGGACGGGGGAAATGGAGGAGGGAATTAGACATGTGGACGCGTTCAGATATGGAGGGGTGTCTTGCTTATTGCAAAGAATTTGGAAAGAGGAGGGGCCGTGGACTCCAGCACAGCTTTACTGAGGAAGGGCGGTTAGGAGTGAGCCAACAGTTTTTGTGAAAAAATGGGAAAAACTTCTGACATTTGGGCAGACCCAGGCTTTGGAGAAATGAGGGATGGAAGTGGCCTAGCTGGGTTGTGGCCCAGGGCACACGAGCTCCTAAGCCTCTGGTCTCCACAGCACATCCTTACCTGCCCCGGGGGGGGGGGGGGCTGTCTTGTATTCCTGGGGGCTGTCTGCCTTTAAAAGGAGCGGGGGCTTAGGATGATGACCCTTTCTCGACTCTGCTGAATGCAGGACAAACGGGGATGTTTTAGAGGCATCTTCAGAAACTTGGGTCACAAGGTTCTGCCTCTGTCCCTTGCCATTTCTGGAGCATCAGACAATGGTTTGGCCTTTCTGAACATGAGTTCCCTTATGTTAAAATGGAGATTATAGTAATACCGATTGGACAATGCTATTGTTCAGTGTAGCAGGGTCCCTATGGCATTGTTTCTCCCTTTTCCCCATGAAACTTCCCAGTGGAGTTCCCTGAGTGACTGGGGTCTTCGGTTTCTTCCCTGCACAGCCTGGTGCTCTGGGCTCCCAGGAACGAGGTCTGTTTCCTTCACGGGGCATGGCCTCCAGCCAGGCCCAGAGGCGCCACCTCCTTGGAGGCCGTGATGCCATAGTCAATCTTGGATTAATCACTGGGAGGGGGCCAGGGCTTGTGACGGGGTTTCATGCCCAGAAGGTAATGCCACAGCCTCTCCAGTCCCCATCTGGCTCCTGGAAGTCTTGCCCACTTAGCGATTCTGGGTGCTGGGCATGCTGATGAGCCTCAGTGGTCAGAGTGAAGCTGGGCAGCCTCTTCATCAGGCCCTGGAGACTGTGCCCCTGACCACTGGCGGTGAGATGAAATGAAGGAAGCAGTGGGGTGCCCGGGCGGTTCAGTTGGTTAAGCATCTGACTCTTGGCTTCTTCGTTTAGGTCATGGTCTCACAGTTCATGGGATTGAGCCCCATGTCAGGCTCCACGCTAAGCATGAGCCTGTCTAAGATTCTGTCTCTCTCTTGGGGCACCTGGGTGGCTTAATCGGTTAAGCATCCAACCCTCGATTCCGTTCAAGTCGTGATCTCATGGTATGTGGGATGGAGCATCACACTGGGCTCTGTGTTGACAGTGTAGAGCCTGCTTGGGATTCTCCCTCTCCGTGTCTGCAGCTCCCCTTCTCATGCCCTCTCTCTCTCTCTCTCTCTCTCTCTGAAAACAATAAAAAGAAATGAAGGAAGCAAGTGCCTTCCCCATGTCACAGAGACGGTTTCTTCTTGAAATCTTCTCATTGCCCTTTTGGCTTTTTGGCTTATCATTTCCCGTTTCCATTCTTCTGCCCCTTGGGCAGCCTGCCCTTGGGTCAGGCAGAGGCCAGAGACTGGGAAGTACCAGACAGAGGGAGCCCAACACCATGGTCCCACTTCGTGTCTAAGTCCACAAAGAGGATTCAGACCAACATCCTCGTTGTGAATCGCTTTCCTAAACCGTCACTCCCTGGTCCCCATTAGGCGCCAGGCCCCATTCCGGAGCTGTCTCATGTGTCCTCTCCACATCCCTCTTGGGCTGGCAGGAATGCACTGCTCCCGTTTTCAATAAAATAGGAGGAAGCTCAGAGAGAGGGAGGAGCTTGCTCATAAATGGTGGAACCAGGATGGGACAGGATCCAGCCCTCCAGGGACTCCTAGATACAGAGTTCCCAGGAGGAGTCCCACAGAATGCTGGGAAGAAGACATTTGCAGGTGAGGGAAGGGAGCCAGAGTCGAGGTGGACGGACACAGCTGGACGATGGACAACGTGGATGTGGCAGATGCCCCCCCCCACCCCCCACGGCGGTTAGAAGAGGTAGGGACCCTGGCTCTGTCCTCACTACCATGGTAGCGTTGATGCATATTTAACTGACAAATATGCTGAAAAAGGGGGCAGGTGGCAAAATCTCAGACTGAGAGAACTTTGGTCAAAGACTCTAGAAATTTAGTTTTGGTTGCTGCGTTTTCGTAATTAAAGGTATGAGAGGAATAGAGAGGCTTTCCCTTCCTTTGCAAATGTCCCCACCATCTGTCTCCTCCCTCTTTCTGACACACACACACACACACACACACACACACACACACACACACACACCTGGAGCTTCCGAGATAGCCAGACCCCACCTGGGCATTATAGCTATTGCCTCACCAGGAAGGGACAGCGACAGCACCATGTAGGATAATGCTTTATTTTCTTTTTTTAATTTTTTTTCAACGTTTTTTATTTATTTTTGGGACAGAGAGAGACAGAGCATGAACGGGGAAGGGGCAGAGAGAGAGGGAGACACAGAATCGGAAACAGGCTCCAGGCTCCGAGCCATCAGCCCAGAGCCTGACGCGGGGCTCGAACTCACGGACCGCGAGATCGTGACCTGGCTGAAGTCGGACGCTTAACCGACTGCGCCACCCAGGCGCCCCTAATGCTTTATTTTCTGTGCCTCTTCCCTGCCTGGGCTGCTGGGTGTCTGCTGGGCTGGAGACAGTGAGGGAAAATTGTGTCCTTGTGTTCCCTGGGGCTACATGATGTGCCCAGGCTCTTGGCCCAGCCTCTCTACAGCACTAATCAGCTTGCATTACAAGGCTCGGTTTCCAAGGCTGTCTTCACCATGTGCTTGCAATTCCCACTGAGCCACAGGCCAAACGTGATTTATTCTCTGCACACAGAAGTTGCTGGTGGGTGTGCTGGAAAGAAGGGGTTGCGGACAGAGTTAGAAGCTGGCGTTACCCTGGCACACCCTCCCCACAAGCCCTCGTGTGCAGATGCGGAATTCCAGACCGAGCCATGAACCCCAATTCCAGGGAGTCCCAAGAGACCAGGGGACTGTGCTAGTGAGCCATGTGGTAGTTTTGCAATGGGAGGCAGACTCTTCTCGATCCAGAGTACAGGAATCGGTCGGGTCCTGGCGTTACCTCCCAAAGCTGCGTTGGACGTTCTAGGCATTGGTTCTTAAACCTAAGTGAGCATCAGAATCACCTGGAATGCTTGTTAAAACACAAATGGATGGGCCCCACTGCTGAGTTTCTCCTGGCCCAGGAGCATTTGCGTTTCCAGTATGTTCCCAGGTGATGCTGATACTGTAGATCCAGAGAACTGCACTGCCTCGGTCAATCTGAGGGGAGCACGGAGACGGGAGCACGGTTTCAGTGGTCCCCAGATGCTGGGATCTGTAGGGATACCTGAACCACTGATCAGGGTCATTATATACCACACTGCTCCCACGCTGCTTTTTCTCATCTCTGTCTTGCCAAAATAGCCAAGGCAAGAGGAAAAAAAAATCCACAACCACAAAAATGCTCCTAAACAATAGTAAGAGCCACCGCAACAAAACTAAATAGGAAACAGTATGTATCCTGGGTGTCGTAAAGCGGTTTTGCACGACGTCCTTAGTGGGAGCTCGTGAGGAGCGTGGCAGGGTCTAGACAGGCTAGAGTTTGCCAGCCAGGTCCTCGGTGCTGTTTGGGGAAATGGCTCCAGAAAGCTGGTGTGAGTACGAACCTCAGTCCCCACCTGTTGTCCCTTCCATTCAGCTGCCTCCTAAGGCATGGACGCCTCACCATCTGTGCCTTCAGTGTGAGAAACAGATCTTAAAATATACTATTTGAGTAAAATGGTATTTGCAGGGGTGCCTGGGTGGCTCAGTCGCTTAAGCGTCTGACCTCGGCTCGGGTCATGATCTCACGGTTCACGAGTTCGAGCCCCACGTCGGGCTCTGTGCTGACAGCCCAGAGCCTGGAGCCTGCTTTGGATTCTGTGTCTCCCTCTCTCTCTGCCCCTCCCTTTGCTTGTGCTCTGTCTCTCTCTGTTGAAAATAAACCCTTAAAACAATGGTATCTGTCAGCTCACGGCTGCACTGACCCCTTCCCATTATTGTGTTGTCGTGTTGCTGCAGGAACTATGGTACAACCAGGGGTGCAGGTCCAGGAAACGGTCAGCTTTCCAGGGAACGGAGGTTGGCAACAGTGTGGGAAGTTCAAAGAGAAGCTGCAAAGTGTTTGATAGCTGGCAGTTAGGCCCTCATGTCCTCAGAGACTGGGGACGTTCTGGAGGTCGAGGGTTATACAGTCTAAGGTATTGACATTCCTAGAGGGCATGGGCACCTCTTAAACCCTCCATGAACTTCTCCACCCTTTCTCCCACCTGCCGCGCAGACCCCGTGGGTAAATACTAATCAACGTGTGTACCTAAAAACCCCTAATAATCCACAAGCTGCACATCCCTGCCTGGAATCTGGCTGGGGTCTCAGAGCTAGAATGTACCTTCCTCTTCTTTCCAAGTCCAAATTGTGCCTCCATTCAGCCGGTTTGCTGCTCTCCATCATGGAAATTCGGAAGATTTTTCACAGCCTGGGTCTGACGGGCTTGTTACCGCTGTGCTCTGAATTCATGCCTGCTCAGCCAGCACCACCTTCCCACGAGGAGGTGTCTCGAGGTGTCATCTGGGCTTTTAGCTCTGTTGTCAGCTTTGAGATAAATTGGACCCACATTGCGTGGCAAAGGGGAAGAGGTGAGGGAGGAGGGGAGAGAGAGGGGAGGATGGAGAGGTCGAGACAGACAGACAGACCCTCGTTCTAGACAGATCTATTTTCTGATTAGGCTCTAGAAGAATGTTCCCCGTTAATTGTGTGCCCCAAGTGTGGGTCTGTCAGCGGATCTGCAAATTTTTCCAGCTTTGTTTGACTTGTGGTTTGAAGGCAGAAGGTCCACCAGGTGGGGCTAAAGAGAGGCTTGTTTTGAACGAGGCCCTTAGCTGACTGGCTCACTTAACGAAAAAAGTTAGTCTTGGCAAAGACTTTACTTTTCGCATCTTAAAATGAAAGCGAAGATCTGGAAAGTCGGTGCGGTTCATGCTGTGACTATAGAACGTTCCGTGCTTTCAATGGCGCCGAGCGTCTCTCTTCAGCCTCAAACCAATGCCCTGCAGTGGGCTTCCTTTCTTCTTCTGGCCTCCCTCAGCCCCTGATCTCCCTCCCTTTCCTCACTCCCTCTCTTCTTTCCATCTCTCTCTCCTTCCCTCCTTCTTAACCACTTCCCTCTCAGGGCCAACTCCCCCCACCCCCATTCGGATTTAAGATTCATTTGTCTGTTGGGACAATCCGATCTCCCCTTCACCTTAAAGCACGATTTCGATTTCAGGGAGTAGCTATGTTTTCATATGTTTCTGAGGCCTTCAGACCCCGAAAGGCAGGGCAGAGCAGCTCACCCTCTCATGACAGAGCTCGTCGCTCTAGAGCGATTAACATTATTGTTTTGGAGAAATTTCTTCAGCCAACTTCCAACTGAATGTGTATATAGCATTTGCCGGGGAGATGCTAACGGTTCTCAGAATCCCCCGACAGAGCACCTCATCTCCCTGACATGCTGGTGATCTGTCCTTCCTGGTGAATGATTTGCGAATTCCCCTCCCTTCTCCCTTGAAAGCATTAGGGAAGAGTTTCAGCAGTCGTACTTTGAAATACAAACATTTGAAGTTCAGAGTGTGCAGATAATAAATAATGCTCTAAGTTTTTAGATTAATTGGTAATTAATTTTTGCAAAGAGCTTTGGAGATAAAAGTGTCGCACGCCATCATGTCAAATTAGCATTGATTACAGAGATTTTTAAGTTTAACACCATGTGCATGTTGGGTTTTTCAGACTACTTCTGTTGCGTTTCCAGAACAAAAGGGCACCTCTTTGGAATCTTACATCAATTGTCAGATAGATGAGACAGAGAATCAGTGACCTTGATGAACACAACAATCAGTCTGGTAGCAAACACACACACACGCAAACACACACACGCGCGCACACACACACACACACACACTCACTCTCATGCATGCCTGATGAGAATTTTGACTGCATCGGGAAAGGCATTCTGCATGATATTCTGGGCAGACTGGAGTGGGGAAAACGGCGATGAAAAGATGGCTCATCATGGAAGCCCACAAACGCACCTTTCTCAATTTCGAGTTGAATGTGATCATGAAAGTCATTGAGTGGCTGTGTTGACTCGGTCCTCAGAAGTCAAGAACCAAGCAGGAGGTATGAGAAAACAGTCGAGGGCTCGGGAAAGTACCTCACAAAGTGGTGGCATAGATGACAGCCCAGGGGGACAGCACAGGCTGTGGAGTCCCCTGGACACGGAAGCACTGCTCACCCAGCCGCTTACTCTTATCCAACTTTGGGAGGGTGGTCCAGCCACCTGGGGTCTCAGCTTCCTCTCTGAAGGGCGGGACAATGATACCTACCTCAGAAGCTACGTGCGAAATAAAGTCCCTTGGCACACTGCCCGACAGGTGACGTTTTCCGGAAGTGTTATCCTATGTACCATAAAGCCTAGGTCCGCCCAGAAAGGGTTTCCCCAGATTGTCACAGGAGAGAAGAACCCGTAGCGTGAGAGTATTTGAGACAGGCCCAGCAGGAGGAACAAGTGACATTTGCCTCCTTCTTTGGAACTGACGGTGCACCATCACAATTGCTCTTTCGTGGTTATCCCGCAACCCCCTAATGAGGAGGTCAAGGCAAGTAGTGTTTTCCCAGGCTCCAGAATGAGAGTTAAGTGATTTATTTGTCCAGCTCTTTTGATTCTGAGCCCAATGCTGTTCTCCTGCACCCCTGAAGGTACCGTCCGGCCCTGGACGGTGTAAAAGGAAGAAAACAGATGCAGGACATCTTCGTTCTGGATCAGAGAAATCGTTCCTCTGATAGAGAGAGGGAGCCACGACCTCTCTCATCCCTGTGGGTCAAGCACGCACACGCACGTACACACACTCACAACACATTCACACACCCCCCCAGACACCTCTCTCATCTCTGTGGGTCGAGCGTGTGTACTTGCACACACGCACACGCACAAACGGACCTGAGGGTGACCTGAGAGCCAGTTTGAAGTGCCCCCCTGCATAATGCAGTGAAGAAGGAAGGTGCCATTTCTAAAGGCTAATCCCTACTTTTTGGTGTGTGAAACAGAAAGGAAATTGTGGGTTAGACACTGGTGGAGTGAGGGAAGGATGCTGGGTTAGTTCTAGAAGTGTGAAGGTGGCACGCTGGTCTGGGCAGTGAAAGTGTAGTTTTTCCCTGAGCTTCACATTAATGTCTTTCTTACACACATCTTCTTTTTCTCCTTGTGAAATGATGCTGACAAATGCGGAGGAGAGGACTTTTATTTTGTTAAAAGGAGCTTGACTTGAGACAAGTTTCCATGACGACAGACTTTTTATATATAGCAACAACACTACCTGCTTTTAAATAATTCTTCTGGAATCAATGTCTGAGTCATTTTACATCTGGTGAATTCCTAAGATACACCGGGGACAGGCAGAAGGGGTTCACACACACACCTTCCGATCGGTGGGCTTGTGGGCAGTTGGGCTGCACGTGGCTTGATCTGTTCTCTGTGGATCCCCTGCCAGAGGGAGGCCTGGCGGGCACTCTGTCTGTACCGAGAGGGCTGGAGCGAAGGCTGGCAGTTCCCCACGTCAAGGGACACTTCCATTCCGGATCACCTCCTTGTTCTCTGCTGCTCTCTTTCGCTTTCCTCCCTTTCCTTTTCTCCTCTCTGACCTAGCAGGTTAACGACTTGCTGGGATCTTTGCCACACGTAGACCTCAGACTTGGCTACGCGGACCCAGTCGCTTGGGTGAGCTGATTAAAACTGCAGGTTCCCGGGGCCACATCCCTGCTGTCCTGAATTAGGCCAGAGGATCTGCATTTCTAGGCGTTTCCCCAGGTGATGCCGAGCCCACCAGCGTGGCCTGAGTCCCGCTGACTTGTAAAGAACAATGTCAGATCACAAAGAGCATTGTTTCCATGCGCGCGCATTCGATATTTGCGATCGCTCTATAGGCAGAAGCCGAAGCTGAGACTTAGGGAATTTTCAAAGTCAGCTATTTATTCACTCACCCATTCACTGAATCCTTGAGTGATTTCTACGTTCATTGTTTCTTTAGGGCCCAGGCCCTGTGATAGGACCGGAAATACATAGAGAAACAAAGCATGGTCACGCCCCTCCATGGCTGTAAGAGTTGGGGGCACAGCTCATTGCTGCTGGAAGCACAGCTCAAACCTCTTATTCTGACTCCAGATCTTATGCCTTTGAAACACCTTTTATTCTGAAATAACGATGGGCTCACAAGGAGTTCGAAAAACAGTATAGAGAGTTGCTGTGTACCCGTCACCCAGCTTCTCCGAGAGGTAACACCTTACAAAACCGAAGTGCATTCTCAAGACCAGGAAGGTGACACTGCACAGTGTCACTAACGTGCCTCCAGACCTTCCTCAGATGCACCAGTTTTTGTTTTGGACTCTTTTTACCGTAGCCTGAGGCCACCAGTGGACCTCACGTAGCCTTGGCATTGGTTCCCAACCAAAACCAGAGTGGCTTGGATCTCTGGGATCATAGGTGCTGATCAAAAAATGAAGACACAAACTTTACTCCGGGTTTGTTTCTCACCGGATGAAAGCGTATGTGGTATCTAATGGACACTCGCGAAACTGCGACCAGATTCCCTTTACTGGGCCAGCACTTGTCCCCCGGTTGTTGTTCACTGCTACTGGGTTATGTCTGCCTTCTCTGCAAAACTGGGCCTCAGTTAAGCCAGAGCTGTCTTGCCTGGGACGTCACGTCCCCCTCCCCACCTCCTGTACAACCCACAGCCTGCAGCCGGTGAAAGACTGACATGGGGGCAAAGAAAACCAGTCCTGGGACCTCCCAGCGGTCCCAGCTGTGTGACACAAGTCATGCTCCAGACTTCCCAGGAGGCTCAGGCCGAAGCCCGTCTCCGGCTGAGAGCACTTCCTTCCTGGCTTAGCTCTTTCCCCTGCCCCAGCCAGGTCTCCTCACTCCCTCTCTCCATAAATCACATGCTTCTCAACCCCCGCGTCAGACTCTGCGTGTAGGGAACTTGAGCAGAGCTACATGCTTATTTTTTCTTTCCTCCCCTTTTCATTTGAGAGACAGGCAGTTTCGGAGAAGGGCAGCTCAAAATAGATTCCCTTGCAGTACGTTTAAATGCCCTCTCACACCTCCGGGACATACACAGACACACACACGCACACATGCACACTTAGTTGTACATCCTCCTCACCACTCGTCTCTTACCCACAGATAAACCAGAGCCGCGTGGCAGGTGGCGGCGGGACGGTCTCGAGTAACCATTTTTGGACGCTCTATTGTGTGCATAAGCAAACAACAAACTGAAGCCCGGATCAATGGTTATGAATTTCATGTCAGATTGGGTCTCATTAGTTGGTGGACATTACTTGCAGATAATCAATTCGGTGTGATTACAATGCAATTTTAAGTGTAGCATAACATCTTAGCTGGAAATCCAGATTACTGCCTCCCTGCCTCCCATTTACACAAAGTCAACTTTAAATGAGGGATTGAATCGAACAGATCGTTTGTTTTTCCTTCAGCAGAGAATGACATCAAGAAGCCTGCTTCCCGGCCTGCTGGAATGGCTGTGGCCGCTACAAAATCATGAGGAAGGGCCGTAGTCTCTCGGGAGGAACCATTGAGTGCAAAACTGGGATTTGGAAGTCTGGGGCTTTCCTAACCTGCTCGATGTGAAACCCTGGGCCCACTTTTGTAAAATCTCCAGCTTCTTTTCCCATTCAATGAAGTTAATATACCCTCACCTGTCTGCCCCAGGAAATAAGATAGCCTTGTTGAAGTGAAGGTTGCTTTATAAGCTCAGAAGGGGCTGGCGAGAGGCAGGCGTCAGTTTCCAGGATCTCAGCCCTGGACTTGGGCATCCCAAGATATTGAACAAGCCCTGGTAGTTTTCTACAGAATACCCCCAAAGTGCTTAGTGTTTCTCTTATGGGATGTCTGGAACCAAGGAACTGTTCCTTAGATCACCCTTCAGTCTGCTGTGATCACAGAGCAGCTAAGGGATTGGTAGGCACTCAAGGGAGGGCTGAGGAGCATGTGGTGACGGGGGCTTAGACTTCAGGTTTGGAGACTGTCTCCTTTGAGTTCATTTTCCACTTTTTCTTGCTTCTGGAAATATACGCTTAATTCCTTCTTCCCACTTGAAATCAGATATTAGCATCCTCCCTGAAGACTGCCTCCATATGGGGTGCAAACAGCATCAAAATATAACAGTCCAGATTTTGTATGCTATAAAAATATAGCATTTATTGACATGAAGTTAATTATATTGGAGGATACCAGAGGGAATAAAAAGATTAAACTTCTACACAAGATAACTTCACTTCTCAAAATTCATGCAACTTACCATAAAACTTGTTTCGGAGACAAAGTCCACGCAGTTTACTAATGCAGTTCAAGGTCTGAGCCTTCTGGAAGTCATTGGTGTCTATTTCCTGAGCTTGCCTGGGAAAGTCTCCAGGGAGTCCTGGTTGCTTCTTATCGGTAAGATTCTGGAAATGCATAGACTTCTATGTTCTACTGGGTTCAACCTGGACATTTGGAGCGTTTCAGTTTGTGGAATGTTTGGGCTACAATCAGCAATGTTTGCAAACATTAGAACATCATCTTTTTGTAATAGCAAAACAACATCAGCAACAACTACTGCATTCTCTGTTAATGCCAACTCAGTCAATGGGTACCATTGTCTACTGGTTACATCAGCCTTCAGAGGTCATCTTCAAGCTTTCCTCTCACTTCCCATGTCTAATCGCTCACCAATTCCTATTGATTTCACTTCCATAATTCTTTTTTTAATGTTTACTTATTTTTGAGAGAGAGAGAGAGAGAGAGAGAGAGAGTGAGTGAGTGCATGGGAGGGGCTGAGAGAGACAGAGACAAAGAATCTGAAGCAAGCTTCAGGCTCTGAGCTGTCAACAGAGCCCCACACAGAGCTCGAACTCATGAACTGTCAAATCATGACCTGAGCCGAAGTTGGATGCCCAACCGACTGAGCCACGCAGGCACCCTCCATAAGTCTCAATAAATCTTTCCATTCCTCTACATTGTGACTGCCCCCGTTTGAACCTAAAGACCTCTCATGTCATGCCTAGATTAGTATAACCTTGTCTTCTTGAAGCCGTTTTTCCCCTCTCCCATCCATCCTCCTCACATCTACTGGGGTGACCTACAAAAATGCCCATCTGGTTTCTAATTTAAGATGACAGACCAATATGTCTGGTCTTCCTTCTTCCCAAAAGTCCCTGAAAAGGACAAAGGAAAAAAATTTTAAGAATGATAATTTATAGACACATAGATCAATAGAACAGAATAGAAAGCCCAGAAATACACCCATAATGTTATGGTCAATTAATCTTTGACAAAGGAGGCAAGAATATACAATGAGAAAAAGATAATCTCTTCAACAAATGGTGTTGGGAAAACTGGACAGCTACATACATACAAAAGAATGAAACTGGACCACTTTTTTTTTTTTTACACTGTACACAAAAATAAACTCAAAATGGATTAAGGACCTAAACGTGAGACTTGAAACCATAAAAGTCTTAGAAGAGAGCACAGGCAGTAATTTCTCTGACACTGACCATAACAACATCTTTCTAGATATGTCTCCTGAGGCAAGGGAAACAAAAGCAAAAAATAAACTATTGAGACTACATCAAAATAAAAAAGCTTCTGCATAGCAAAGGAAACAACCAACAAAGATAACCTACCGAATGGGAGAAGATATTTGCAAATGACATATCCGGTAAAGGGTTAGTACTCAAAATATACAAAGAACTTATGCAACTCAACACCAAAAAAATGAAATAATCCAACTAAAAAATGGGCAGAAGACACGAACAGACATTTCTTCAAAGAAGGCATCCCAGTGGGCAACAGACACTGGAAAAGATGCTGAACATCACTCATCAGGAAAATGCAAATCAAAACTACAATGAAATATCACCCCTCACCTGACAGAATGGCTAAAATCAACAATGCAAGAAACAGCATATATTGATGAGGATGTGGAGGAAAAGGAACGCTCTTGCAAGGGTTGGTGAGAATGCAAAGTGGTGCAGCCACTGTGGAAGACAGTATGGAGGTTCCTCCAAAACTTAAAAATAGAACTATCCTATGACCCAGTAATGGCATTACTGGGTATTTACCCAAAGAATGTGAAAACACTCATTTAAAAGGATATATGTAGCCCTATGTGTATTGCAGTGTTATTTACAGTAGCCTAATTATGGAAGCAGCCCAAGTGTCCATCAATAGATGAATGGATGTGGTATGTGTGTGTGTGTGTATATATATATATATATATATATATATATATATATATATATACAGTAGAATATTGCCCAGCCATAATAAAGACTGAAATCTTGCCATTTGCAATGACATGGATGGATCTAGAGAATATAATGCTAAGCGAAATAGAAAAAGACATAAGCCATATGAGTTCACCCATATGTGGAGTTTAAGAAACAAAATTAATGAAAAAAGGGAAAAAAAGAGACAAACCAGGAGTCAGACTCTTACCTCTAGGGAACAAATTGATAGTTACCAGAGGAGAGGTGGGTGGGTGGATGGCGAAATAGGCGATGGGGATTGAGAGCACACTTCTCTTGATGAGCACTGAGTAAGGTATTGAATTGCTCAATCACTGTATTGTACACTTGAAACTAATGTAATGCTGTATGTTAACAACACTGGTTATATAAACACAGCCAAGAAAAAACCCCACAATAATTTAAGTGCAATAGTGCTGGAAGACAAGGACAGAACTCAACAGCAAAAGAGAAAGTTTGAGGAAATCCTGGATGATAAGACAGATGTGACCAGTCTGATGCAGCCAACAGAACTGGAGCAACACAGTCTGAAACGCCTGAGATGAGAGCAGGCTTCTCTCGGAAGAACAGAAAAGGCTTTGAGGTTGAGGCCAACAAACACAAAATGCTGGCCATGGGTGATCACCAGGGTTAGTAATTAAAACGGATGAGACTATAACAGCTAATCCTTTGGGGGTATCCCCTTTCTTCCACTCCCTCTCATACCTAAAGCATGTGACAATGGCATGAAATCCAAGAACTAGTCTCTAAACAAATTGTGTAATCTTTCTAGAAAGGTAACCTCCCGTGGTTTGGGAGATCTGGAGAAGAGCTGACCAGATCAGAAATGAACTTGGCAAAAATGACCGTTAGAAAGAGAGAAATAAGGCCATCAAGAACAAAGCAGCTCCACCCAAGAAGTCATTCCAATATGATGAGCACTCTCCTTACCTGGCAGTTGTGGGGGAGGCGGAGAGGGGCGGCGGGGCTCTGCCTACAGAGGGCTCTCCAGCCCTGCACTGCACAGGGATGTCTGCAGGTCACCAGCCTCTGCCTCCTGCTCAGAACCTGCCTTCAGCTGCCTGGCTTGTGGAGAGAGAGAGAGAGAGAGAGACCTACCCAATTGTAGAGATTTTGCTCTTTACTCATGAGTATGAATTCTCAAGCAAAAATCACCAGACAGTTAAGGAAACCTAGCAGGGAAGGGAAGAACAAAAGGGAAGGATTGAGATAAAAAACAAAAAATAAAAAACCCCAGAGCAACCTTCTGTGGAAGAGACAGAAATAATTGGGAAATAAAAAAGAACTTGAAAGTTCTATTAATATCCTGTTTTTAAAAATTTTTTTTTAACGTTTATTTATTTTTGAGACAGAGAGAGACAGAGCATGAAAGGGGGAGGGGCAGTGAGAGAGGGAGACAAAGAATCGGAAGCAGGCTCCAGGCTCTGAGCCATCAGCCCAGGGCCCGACGCGGGGCTCGAACTCATGGACCGCGAGATCGTGACCTGAGCTGAAGTCGGACGCTTAACCGACTGCGCCACCCAGGTGCCCCATCTATTAATATCCTTAAATGGCGAGGCTGATGGATACTGTCTATACTTTTCTATTTAAAAAACAAAGAACAAGAGGTTATTAACAAAAAACAACAACAAGGAATTCACAAAAACGGAATCCCTGGAAACTCAAAATGTGTTCAATGAAAGTGAGAAAAGAAATCCAAGGACTGACTAAATAAGAAGTAGAAAAGCCAGGGTTAAAGACCCAAGGTGGAAGATAAGTCCAGGAAGTCTCCCGCAATGGGAAACAAAAATCTAAGAGGTCATCCTTTGAACAGGGGAATGGACAAAAGTCACAGGAGAGTCACATGTGGGGAAGTATATGATAATGAGAACAAGACCACCACAATTACACATGAACGTGAGCGAACCTCGTGAATATCAGGTTATGCAAAAGAAGCCAGCCACAAAGAGCATATATTATATTTTACATATATAATATCTATAATATTATAATTATATTATAATGTAATATTATATTATCATGTATAACTGTAGTATATGTATTATGTTATAATATATATTAATTATACATAAATTATATATAAAATACATAAACATATATTTATTATAGTTATTATACTTATTTATTTATATAAATTATATAATTTATATATTAGTGGGGCACCTGAGTGGCTCAGTTGGTTGAACATTTGACTTCAGCTCAGGTCATGGTCTCACGGTTTATGGGTTCGAGCCCCGCGTCGGGCTCTGTGCTGACAGCTCAGAGCCTGGAGCCTGTTTCAGGTTCTGTGTCTCCCTCTCTCTCTCTGCCCTTCCCCCACTTGCATTCTGTCTCTCTGTCTCTTTATCTCAAAAGTAAACATTAAAAAATTTATAATTTATGTATTAATTCTTTAATAGGTATCTTTATATTAAATATAGTATATAACATATATCTTTATATTAAATACATCTTATTATAAATGTAATTTATGTAGAACAAATATCTATTAATATATATACAGTTCAAGACAGCAACACCGTCTACCCTATGGCATTGTAAGTCAGGAGAGAGGTTGCCTTCAGGGAGGTTGTGACATGAGATGACATTGGGGAATTGGTAATGTTCTCTTTCTTGATCGGGGTGCTGGTTACGCAGGTTGTCTGGCATTGCCTCGTGTCCTCGTGTGCACTTTTCTCTACGTGTGTTATACCTTGCTAAGTTTTATCAAAAAGAGCAGAATACATATAAAACTTCATGCCTTCAGATTTATCAATTTATCCTTAATGTTTCTGAGTTTTGTATTATATTTGGAAAACTCTTCCCTCATCTGAGATTAGAAGTTCCTTTTTCCGGATGCTTTCTTCTACTACGTTTGTGGTTTAATTTTGTTGTTGTTGTTGTTGTTGCTAAAATGGCATGCCCATCTAGATCTCCTTGTAAATCATCATTTTAAAAGCTATTTCATGTGTCACCAACAAACGGGTAATGATGCTTTAATCAATGCCCTATCACTAGGAATATAGGTTGTATCCAGTTTTCACTACACAAACACTAATGAAATACAGACAGCTGAGCACTAAGGAGTTAAACATTCATCCATCGGGAGTTACAGAAAGAGGACAGAGATAATGGAGTGGAAGGAACCAGTGGACAATAGAGGAAGTTTCTCAGCAGTGAAGAAAGAAAAGCTTTCAGAATGTAATGGTCTCACCACACTGAGCAAGATGCTGAGAACACAGACCCACACTTAGAGGCAACCAACTTAAAGTAGAAAACTCCAATGACACGAAGAATATTACAAACACGTCTGTAAATTAAAAGCAGGTTACCTGAGATGCAGGGAGAATCAGCTTGACATTAGACTCACCACCATCAAGAATGAAGAAATCTTCTTGTTTTTTTTTTTTAAGAAAAGGATAAACCTCAAAGTCTGAATATGCCCGCCCCCCCAGCCAAACTTTCAATTAAAGATATTTTTGAAGGGTGCCTGGGTAGCAGTTGGTCGAGCATTTAACTCTCGATTTAGGCTCAGGTCACAAAAAGGGATCGAGCGAGCCTTGCGTCTGACTCCATGCTGAGTATGGAACCTGCTTAACATTCTCTCTCTCTCTCTCTCTCTCTCTCTCTCTCAAAAAAAGATATTTTTGATAAATCAAGTACTCAAAATATTTACCACCCATGTAGCTGATCTGAACATAATTACTTGAAGAGTTGTCCTTGGATGTAAGAAGGAATATAAGTAGATAATTTGAGGTACATGAAACAGGAACAAGTGAGTGAAGAAATTAGAACACGATGGGAGACACTTGGACCTAGGTGACGCTGGAAGCCTTCTTTAAGCAGCAAGGATTCAGGGGCATCCGTCGTAGGTTTGCATTACACACAGTTCTATCCATGGGTGCAAAGACGGTGTCGCTTTATTTCTCTGCATCTGATCTAATATTAATGAGAAATACCCTGTCCTCCCTTCCTATCCATCACTAAAGTTGCAAAGTACACTTGTCAGATATCTCTCCCTGTTTCTCTTTTAAACTGTGTGTTTGAGGTAACTTGGTATTTTTCCAGAAAATATCCCAGCTCTCATTATTCTTTTCTGTTTTTCCTAAGATGCTACTGATTACTTTTTGGCGGGGAGGGGGAGGTTTACGTGTCTTCATGATGTTGGGAGAGATGTCCTTAGATGCATTTATAGAGATGTTTGTGCTTTCTTTGGGTTCTTGCTGGCCTCTGCCACGGACTATATGATCTGGTTGGTCCTTGAGCCACTGGGAGGTGTATGCTGGGTTATGGCTGACCTTGTCTGGCCTTCCAAGGAGAATGCTGTCACCTGAAGCTGAAGTCGTATTGCAAAGTCCTGCTGCTCCATAATCTCTTTGTTTGAACCCCAGACCCATTGATTCATCAGTGTTCTTGGTAGCCCCATGTCCCCTCATCAGGATTCACGAGTCTTCTGGGCCGCCTTCTTACCTTACACCAACAAATGAGTAATGAATAATGAATCAAAGATGCGGCCTCAGGTACTATGTTTAGATAATTCTGTCCACCCATGCTGCACCATTCATCCCTCCCCAGTTTGGACCTGGTAACAAGATGAAGGGAGGGCTTCTCCTAAAGCGATGCAGTGTCTCTCAAGCTCTGACCTAGGAAGTAGTTCACTAGCCCCCAGTGGTCTCATGAACCCTTGTGCTAACTGGAAGGTTACCATTATGCGTGAACCCTGTGGGATTTCAGCCTGGAGGGAAGCCCGTGCATATGTTTCTGACTGTTTGCATCTCCACCTCCTTTTCTTCTTCATACTCAGCAGAAGAGTGGGACCTTCCCATGTGGCTGGGATTTATTGTATCCCAAACTCACTCTTTTCCTTTGGCTTGTGGCTCATCTCCCAGCCCTTGAGAACCCAAGAAATATAGGTAATTCTTCTCCTCTCAATAGGACAATTTCCTTGATAGGAACTTGGAAGTCCTTTATGGAATAGTTGGAAACTATTGACTCGTGTATTCTCGCTGGAACCCACTGTCTTCTTTCATGTGGTAAGTCTTAAGCTTCGTTTGATCTAAGGGCAGCTAACGCTCCCTTGACTCCTCCCAAGCTAAACCAGGTCTGCCCTGTTTACAGCCATCCAAGGCTTAGTAATTGGCTTCTTTGTGTGACTGTCATCTGTTTATTCCATGGCTTCCCCCAGATCATGCATGTCATGAGACAGAGGCCTCTAGACAAATCTATGAATTGCCCTGAGGATCAGATATTTCAAACCCGTGGAGGACGACCTCATTGCTGTTTCTCTGTGCAGAATGGCAGTAAAGCTGAGAGGTAAGAAACACCTCTATGTGTGTGCCTCACGATGAGGCATGGGCTGAGGAAGGACATAGATCCATTTTACCCTTCTTTGTCGATATTTGCAGTTTTGTCCACAATGGCTATCTTTTAAATTTTTCAGAGAGTCATGTGAGATCGCAGATCATGCTCCTGTGACCACGTCGATGTAGAGGCAACAAAGATAGCAGAGCTGGGACTAAAACTGTGTTCTGATGATTCCTATTCAGGTCTCCTAATCCACTGAGTGCCGCACCTCTGGTAATGTTTATTCATTCGGAAAATGACCACGTGAGCCAGGTGATTTGTCGTTACCTCCGTTTGCTCGTCTACTTATTGGGGATATTGGGGAAGCCAGTTACTAACTAGATTTGTTGTGAGGATTAACATTAGTAAAGTGCTGTACTCAGGACAGAGGGTAGATCGGTGATATTTGACAGCTTTTACTCTGAAAATCACCTCCTTGTCAATTGTAGTCACAGCAATGAGGCAATTGGTTTCTCTAGCCTTATATTGTGACATCTTTTTAAAGTGAATTTATCTATTTGGAGACAGTGGGAGAGAGAGAGAGAGAGAGAGAGAGAGAGAGAGAGAGAGAGAGATCCCAAGCAGGCTGCAGAGCCCAATGCAGAGCTTGATCCCACAAACTGAGAGATCGTGACCTGAGCCGAAATCAAGAGTCAGAAGCTTAAGTGACTGAGCCACCCAGGTGCCCCAGTATTGTGACATTGTTGCAATAACAGCAAATGCAGATTTGAGGTGTCAATTTTAAGCAACTATTTGGCCAATCAGAATAAGAACTATTTATTTATTTGTTTGTTTGTTTATTTAATTTTCTACTGGCCATGTGGAAGATGGTTTCTGACCAAGAGCGGAGGGGCACTTGAGTCATTTAGAATTATTCTGTTGAAGTGTTGCGGGTAGTAGAAGCCTCAACTCTAAATTGTGGTTGATTGATTAGCAGTGGCTACTTAGAGTGCTTCTTTGGGAAGGATTCTCAGGCTTCATCCAGACTCAGTATGAGAGGGAACTGCAATTGATTAGTGATGTCTGTAATGAGAACTGGAGGTTGAAGCAATAACAGTAACGTACCATGTTTTCCGTTCATGACGTTTGAAAACAAAGTAAACCTTGTATGGAACCACAAAAGCCCCGAAATAGCCAAAGCAATTTTGAGAAAGAAGAACAAAGCTGGATACATCACCCTTCTGATCTCAAACCATATTACAATGCTATAGTAATCAAGACAGTATGGTACCAGCATAAAAGCAGGCACATAGATCAATGGACACAATAGAAAGTCCAGAAATAAGCCAATTCATATCCAATCAACTAATCTTTGACAAGGGCTCCAAGAGCACACAATAGGGTAAGGAGAGTCTCTTCAATAAATCATGCTGGGAAAACTAGATATCCATAAACAAATGGATGAGACTAGACCCTATCTTATACCACTCAGAAAAATTACCTCCGGCTGGATTAAAGACTTAAATGGAAGACCTGACACCATAAAAGTCCTGGAAGAAAACATAAGGAAAAATCCCTATGACACTGGTTTTGACAGTGAGTTTTTTGATATAATGCCAAAAGCACAGACCAAAAAAAGCTAAAATAAATACGTGGGACTATATCAAACTAAAAAGCTTCTCCACAGCAAAGGAAACAATCAGTAAAATGAAAGGCAACATATGGAATGGAGACAAATATTTTCAAGTCACATATTTGATAAGAAGTCAATTTCCAAATTATATAAAAGGAGCTCATACAACACAATAGCCCAAAGAAAAAAAAATCAATTAAATAATGGGCAAAAGACCTGAACAGACATTTCTTCCAAAGGCATATAAATGGCCAGTAGCATGAAAAGGTGCTCAACATCATAATAATGAGGGAAGTGCAAATCAAAACCACAGTGAGATATCAACTCACACCTGTCAGGATGGCTATTATCAGAAAGACAAAAAAGAGCAAGTATTAAGGAGGATTTGGAGACGACAACGGCCTTGTCACTGTTGGTGAGAGTATAAATTGGTTTAGCCAGTGCGGAGAACTCTTTGGCGTTTCCTCAAAAAATTAAAACTGGAGCTAGCCTATGATCCAGCAATCCCACCTCTTGACATTTATCGGGAGGAAACAAGAGGTATTCATCCCCTTGTTAATTACAGCGTCGCTCACCCCAGCCAAAATATGGAAACAGCTTAAGTATTCACCAACAGGTGAACGATTAAAGAAAATGTGGCACATCTCTACAATGAACTGTCATTCAGCCATAAAAAAGAAGGAAACCCTGCGATTTGCTCTAGTGTGGATGAATCTTGGGGGGGGATTCATTAATTAATTCTGAATTAAGCCAGAGAGAGAAAATAAAAAGTGTATGGCGTCATTCATATGTGGAATAACAACAGCAACGATAAGGTGATCTCATAGAATTACAGAGTAGAAAAGTGGTTGCCGGGGCGCCTGGGTGGCTCAATCGGTTGAGCGTTCGACTTCGGCTCAGGTCACGATCTCACAGTCTGTGAGTTCGAGCCCTGCGTCCGGCTCCGTGCTGACAGCTCAGAGCCTGGAGCCTGCTTCAGATTCTGTGTCTCCCTCTCTCTCTATGCCCCTCCCCTGCCCACACTCTGTCTCTCTGTCTCTCTCAAAAAAATAATAAAAAAAATTAAAAAAAAAAAAAAGAAAAGTGGTTGCCAGAGGTTGGAGGGGGCAGGGAATGGGGAGACATACGTGAAAGAGTACAGACTTTCATCTGTAAGGTAAATAAGTTCTGATAATCTATGTGCAGCATGGTGATTATGGTTGATAGAGTAGTATGGTATACTTGAAATTTGCTCAGAGTAAATCTTGAGCATTCTCGCCAGAAAAAATAATTTAAAAAAAATTTTTTTTTACATTTCATTTATTTCTGAGAGAGATAGAGACAGAGCACAGTAGGGGAGAGGCAGAAAGAGAGGGAGACACAGAATCCAAAGCAGGCCCCAGGCTCTGAGCTGTCGGCACAGAGCCTGACATGGGGCTCAAACTCACAAACCATGAAACCGTGACCCGAATCGAAGTCAGATGCTTAACTGACTGAGCCACCCAGGCGCCCCTCGCCAGAAAAAATAAATTAAAAAAAAGTTCACTGTATGAGGTGATGGATGTGTTAATTAACTTGATTTTGGTGATTGTTTCACAGTGTGTGTGTGTATAAGATAATCACATGGTATACTTTAAAAATATACAATTTTATTTGTCAATTATTCCTCAATAAAGCTGGAAAATATGCATGCTATATTATTTTAATAAAGTAAATTAAATATTATTTGAAACATGTGCTAAAATGTACTCCTTCCTTAATTTGAATCACTCTACCTAGTTACTTTCTCCTTAAAATAGGTGGAGTCCTCCACCTTAATGAAAAATTAAGTTTGGGGCGCCCGGGTGGCTTAGTCAGTTAAGCGTCCAGCTCTTGATTTCGGCTCAGGTCATGATCTCACATCAGGCTCTTCGTTGACCATGTAGAGCCTGCTTGGGATTCTCTCTCTCCCTCTTTTTCTGACCCTCTCCTGCTCACGGTCTCTCTCTCTTTCTCAAAATAAATAAATAAACATTAGAAAAGAAACAAACAAAATTAAGTAGCAATTTGGAGAGAGTAGAGAGAGGACATTTTGGATCCTAAAGAATTTGGAAGGAGAAGGAAAGGTGAGCCTGGGAGGAGCAACAAAGCTGGAGGGGTCTGGACTGATTGTTCTTTCTTGGTCCTCCCACATTCTCTGTCCCCACTCTGTGTTGTTCTGTGCTCTGAAAGGATGCCCCACATAGACTATCTCCATGGGCTCCCTTGCCCTTCAGCTTCCAGGTGGATTTGGACAATGGTCAGCCCTGTCCTGGAGAACAAGAGGATGGAGAGGCCAGAATATTTGTCTGCCTCCCTCTGTGCCCCTGGGGTCATGCTTCTGTCTGGAGTTGTGCCCTCCATGACTGCACCACCCATTGTGTGGCCTTCCACAGTCTGCCCTCACTGAGTCCCAGGAGTACTGCTTCTTGGACTTGTCCCATCAGCCATGGGGGCTTTGAAAGGGTTACGTTGGTGCACCCTGGTGGCTCAATTGGTTAAGCGTCTGACTCTTGATTGCAGCTCAGGTCACAATCTCACAGTTCGTGAGTTCGAGCCCCGCATTGGGCTCTGTGCTGACAGCATGGAGCCTACTTGGGATTCTCTCTCTCCTTCTGTCTCTGTCCCGCCCCCACTCTCTCTGTGACTCTCTCTCTCAAAATAAATAAACTTTAAACAAAAGGGAGGGGTTATGCTTTCCAGGTCTCTGACTGCTGAAACATTCCTTATTGATTTCCTTAACCTTTTCCACACCCCTGTAAGTCATCTCTTCGAAGAGTCTCTTCATCTGAACCATCCATCTGAAATGAGTTGTGAACCTTGATGTGGCCCTGGCTGGTTCAGGGTCTTATCTGATCCAGATGGAGAATGAGAATCATGGTGAGTGAGGGAGAGACTCACACTTGAAGCCAAACTGTGTAGAAGGAACACAGGCAAATGGGCAGGAAGCAGTGACCCTCCACACTGTGCTGCCTAGAAACAGAGCCAGTGGCTCATTCATAAAGGGAAGCGAGTGCAGAAAGCTGAAACCCGCAGATGATTTCCAAACCTCATCTTCAGCAATAATTTCAACCTCCCCTCTGATTCCATTGTACTTTCATTTTTTTTTCTTTCTCTTAAGACAAGGGCTGCTAACAAGGGAAAAATGGACTGATTTAAATTTCATCTTTAATTTTCTCGGTGGAGGCTGAGGTAGAGGAAAGATAACAAGGGTTCATCGGAGGGGTGACAAGGAAAGCTGGAGAGGCCAAAGCCCCCACCTAAGTGGTAAAATTATAGAGAGGGAAGGTCTGCATGAGGATGTGCTAGGTGCGTGTAACAGAAGACCCCCAAACCTCCTTGGCTTAACACCACCGTAGACGTACCCTCATTCATCGCAGAGCCCAATTCAGTAGCGGGTAGTGGTGCTATGCTCTGTGCAGTCATTCAGGAACCAAGGACCGTTCCATCCCTTGGGGCATCAGAGGCCTCCACTGGATCCTCTGTGTCTGGCTTGAAGATAAAGAAAGAGACAGAACATGGAGAATTATGAGGGAAGTCTTATGCGCCAGGCCTGAAGGTGGCATATATAAGTTCTGCCCATGTAGAACTTAGTCGTATGGTCCCCTCTCATTACAGGGGGAAGCTGAGAAATGTGGTCTAACCACATTCCCAAGAAGAAAAGAAATAGGGTGAGGGAACACATAAGAACACCCAGGTCCTTTGCATATGTTGGTTGGGAGCTCAGGCTCTGAACTGGGGCAAGAACTTTTCTCAGCAGTGTCTGTGCTCATTCATGGTCTTACTCCTGGCTCTTGATTCACCCCTTCCTTGTCAGACTTCAGTTAAGCCCCAGCACCAAGACCACAGCTTCTCTCGGTCAAAGAAGCTCTTTCTGATGGTAACTGACTCTGAAGGAGGGAAAAGGAGATAAAGGACTGCTATTTCTTTACAGTCTAGTGCTGAGGGACGGAGCTTCAAGCCCTTCAGATCTGATCTTGAATGTTTGTTGTGTCGTTCACCTTTCTGGGCCTGAGTTTCTCCAACTGTGAAACAGGAATTAAAACCCTTGTCTCTTAAGGCTATTGTGATATTGATGGTAGTGTTTGTCTTAGTATACAGGTCTAATATCATATTAATCTATAACTCTCAGTGGACTCAGAAGTGGAAGGAAACTTTTGGACTTTGCTTCCGATCCCTGTGACCCTTGGGGGTTGTTAACCTGGAGAGGAATCAAGTTCCCTGGTGCTGTCTCTTTCCTGCAAATTGACTGACAGACATTGAATCCAGTTATGGCATCTTATAACCAAGAGGACAGGAATAATGGCAAAGAATATCCATTTCTGGAACAAGAACGAGGTTTGGAAGGGCATGCTCAAGTGTCCAATTCTGCCAGTCTTTAGAACATCAAAGGACCAAGTGGATGACTGTTGGAACAGTGTTGGGAAAAGGTAGAACTGGTGGAAGAAGGTAGGGTTGATTCTGAAATTTTAGAGCTTAGATGACCTTGGGGAAATCTTTTCCTCTGTTTCCCATGGGAATACAAGAAATGAAAATAATTCTTAATTCTCTAAGCTCAACATCTGCTTTAGTTTGTGCTACTCCAGGACTGCAGGGGCCACAATTATAGTCATGATTACTGGAGTAGTGAGAGCGCTGGTTGAATGGTAGGAAACAAATACCCCTACTCAGTAGTTACCATATGCGGGCACTTTCTAACTTGTTTATTATTTTCGTCTTGATAGACCTAGGATGGGTCCAGCACCAGTTGGCTACAGAGTGAAGCCTTTTGCACAACACGGTGCTGTCTCTTGCGTTGTGTAGCAGTTAGTGCTATAAGATCCTCAAGTTCATGTGATGATCACGTGATGATGTGCCTTTGTTACACCGCATGGAAATTGCTAACTGGGCAGTGGGTCATTGGGCAAGTGTGGACTATCTCCAACAGTTTTCGTTAGGAGTGTCCAGTATTCTTAGTCTATTAGGTGAACTATGTTTCTGTGGGTCCAGCTTCCAAGCAGGGACAGAGTTCCCAGTTGCATGAGTCAGAGTGTATCTGGGTGTTTAAAGTTGTGTGTCCAGCACCAAGGTTCCCAAGGGAGTTCACAAAGGATGTTAATGTTATAGAAAAGATCTATGTCAGGATGGGGAGAACAACGTTAGAGAGCAAAAGAATAGAATGGGGTCTGGGCCTGTCAAGTGGGTCTTAGAGTCTCCTTGGGAGTTATTTGATATTCAGGACACAGAAAGTTCTCAGAAAGACCCTGGGTTCACTATGCTGATGGGAAGACCTCTACCTCTTTGTATGTTCTGGGCAGGAGTAAACTTGGTGGACAAGGTGTGTCCATTCAAGGTCCTCGAGTCAGTGATAGCAGTGGGCTCTAAAGCAAAGATTGGATGAAGCTGCAACAGCCCTCCCCCATCCCTGTCCCCAAGAGCAATGACAAGTGACCAAGGACGCTTGTATAGACTCTTTCCTACAGATTTCCAGGAAGTGGGGAACGGACAAAGGCTAACTCTTGTTTGACATTTCTGCTTCTCCCCATTTCTTACACACTACTCAGGAGTTCGGAAGTATAAAGAATTACTTTGTTAACCAAATGGGCAATTTAATGAACCCACTGAAATCAAAAGGAAGACCCGCGATATCTTTATCTGTGTAATTAATTAGCCTATGTCTGTGAAGTGTTCCGAGCATGTGAAGTGCAACGGAAATCCTGTGTTATTAATTATTATTATGCATGGGAAACGTAACTGGATTTCTTGACCTCCGTGCACTTAATGGCTCCTGTTTAATGGCGCGTTAATTGTAGCTTTACTTTTTGATCAGCTTTGATTCTCTCGAGGCGGTGATATATTGAAACACTTTCAGGACTTTCAAGACTTTGCTTCAGAAAATCAGGTTTTGTAAACGTGTGTGCTAGTGTGAGTGACAGTGAGGAACAACCAAGGTGTCTGAGGTGGGGGGAGGGTGTGTGGCTGCACAGGAAGCAGGTTTTTAGATGATGCACCTGCTAGCATCAGAGTAAATTAAAAGGGGAAGAAGAGACCCACTTAGGCGTGAAATAATGAAAATCGGAACTAGGGAACTGGGGATTGTATGGTAGGAAGAGGAATTTATTGTTTCAGGAGGTGTTGAAGGTAAGGTCCTAATGGGCCCTCTGGTGTACTAGGGAAAAAACGGTAGGTAGCTTAATTCCCTCTGTTAAAAAGGAAAAGGAGCTCGAGGAGCTGGAAGTAGCTTTGTAGATGGAGAGATGCAAAGTGAACTTGGCACGAGAGCACCACCACAAGACTCCAGCGAGCTTGAGGAGGACGTCCCCTGCGGCGCGTGGTTGGGGCCGCGGCGTGTAGCACGGATTGCCCAGGAGGGTCTAGCAATCAAGCCCATCTGCTAGTCTGTACTTTGCTGCAGTGTAATCCTCACCCGTTATTACTATAAACAGTCACTAAAAATATGCAGTGCCAGTGGGGGTGGTGCTTTGGAGGAGTCAGGGTGATCCATCCCTGGGTCAGCAGCACTCTGAGGGAAGCGGAAGTTGAAAGGGCAACGTGAGTTGGGTGAACTGTCCGCCAACATGGGTTCGTGTGGCTATGGACAAAGAGCCAATCGGAATTCTGTGAAGTCTTGGGCAAGGCCTGGATTTCCTACAGTATGTGAGCTGGGATCCAGCCAGGTTTGTTTGATGTTCAAAACCAAGGTGACCTCAGCTGATACCTAGATAGCAAACGGAAAGACAAATCCTAGAACTGGAGATACTTTCCAAATTAAGGATTCTATGCATCACCTTATGCAAGACAGAAGCGCTCCCTCTTTCAATTTTTTTCCCTTGTGGCTCCGTTCACTATTTTTTTTGTTTACTTTTCTAGAATAGACACCCATATCTCAATGGGACAAGCTATCTTTTCAGAGGTTTCTGAAAATCCTTCCCCCCTCTCCACCCTCCCTGCTGCAGAACCATTCTGTTCTGGATCACTCTAGGTTTTTAATGGGACAAGGTCTAGATAAGTACTCTGGATCATTCTGGACTTTTAATGAGATGAGAGCCAGAGACATCTGTCCCAGAGCATTTTTGGCTATGAATGATGTCAGGCTAACAGAGGGTGGACTAAGTTCATTTTTCCCAAGCTCCTCAGAGTCCAGATATGGCTCTGCCATCTCAGAAAATCTATACAGACAGGAAATGCAAACATACGGATGAAGTCTTCCAAGTTGCTACCTTCATTCCCTAATGCCTCTCCATTTCTATCCATCATGTTGTTTCTTTTGTAGTTAGTGTGTATGTTGGTAGGCTTTATCAGTGGAGAGGTGGAGGTTCAAAGTTGGGGGAGTAGCTGTTTATGAACTCTAGGACAGCCTTTGTCACTAAATAGCTACGTGACCCTTGGCAAGTCACGTACTCTCCTCCTCTGCCTAGCTCTGACATGTACCTATCCACTGTTTGGACTTCCCTTAGATCGCCTTGTTTAGCTGCCTCAGCTGACAAAACGCTCAGGGTAACTGGTCATTTTATGGGCCAGAACCCAAAGAAAAAAGTAACAAATGTTGCCTTCTACAGTGACACCGATGTCAAGATACTACACTGTTGCTCTCTTTAATATCTCAAGGTGGGAATGCCTTCCCAGCCTGGCCTCTGGTGCTCGCCTGTCAAATGGCTTTAAGGTTGGAGCCACTGTCTTGTGGGAGAGAAGTTTCTCTTCCTGCAGAAGTTATCACGCCCACCCAGGCTTGCAAGTCATGTCAAGGATCCTGGGCAAATGTCCCAATATGTCTCTAAGGTATATTTCATTCTCTGTGTTTCTTTCTCTTGTCATTCTAGGATGCAAACCGTTTGAAGACAGGAACCGTCTTTAATAGAATCTGAACAGTGCCTAACCCCTGTGGATATTCATTGAATGTTAAATAACAACAGTGATCATGTAATAATGATGCCCAGCCCACTTGGGAGAGAATACCAAATAGCTTGGAATTTTCCCATTACTGACGGCACAGCCTAGGAGCATCCTGAGGTGAATTTAAAAACCTCAGCAATTCGAATCACATTTCCCATAAGAAATACATCTTCTAGCTTGGAGTAATTGTTCGGTTTATTGCTGGTTTACTGCGTGATTTGTTAGTCTTTGTTTGAATCTTCCAGGTCTGGAAGAAAGATATTGTGTTTTAATGATAAATAATCTCCAAAAGAAGGGGAAAAAATCCAATCAGCTCCCCTGGCCAGTATTTTTTTCCTCTTTTTCTTCAGCCAGTATTTTTTTTTCCAACTGCTTTAGTTGTTCTAAAGTAAATTATTACCATATGAGCTCAGTTTAAAGGGCTGCTGTAGAAAACAAGCTGCCACAGGCTAGTAAGAAAATAACCCTATTTCAGTTTTGAGTGAAAAGGAAAAAAATTAACTCCATTCACGATACATATATATATATTTTTTCAGTGAACCAGAGTCTTTCTCTAAAGTGTCAGTGAAGAGGAATTGTGACCTTCTTATCCTCCTGGCTTTTCTCAATTTAGCCCCCAGTCTCACTCCATGGTATCCTGGAGGAGGCTGTCAGAAGTCTCGGTTAAAAGCTTTCTGATGGGGACATTAATGATCGGTTTGGAAGGAGCCAGGTTTAGTGGGCGTGGACACGGCTTCCCTCTCAAGATCTTCATAGAGCACAAACATCTTCTTCTTGACAAGTGCCTAAACTCTGCTGTGGTATTACTGGGCTTGCACATCATTTGCTTATTTATTTATGGCTTGCTAAGTGCCAGACATATTGCTAGGTGACGAGGATATAATAAATGAGAGAGAGAGAGAGAGAGAGAGAGAGAGAGAGAGAGAGAGAGAGAGAAAGTGAAAGCGGGAGAGGCAGAGAGAGAGGGACAGAGAATCCCAAGCAGGGGTTCAATCTCATGAACCAGTGATATGACCTGAGCGGAAATCAAGAGTCATACACTTAACCAACTTTGTCACCTAAGCACCCCACTCCCCCCGTTGATGAATATAGTGAAAGTGACAGATACAGGTTGGAGGTGAGCTGTGGGGCCACAGCTTGGGAGAACCTACCCACTTCTCATGGGAGGAATTGATACTTGAGTTTCTTTCAAAGACAGATAGGAATTTGCCAGTTGAAGCGGGGGCCAGGGAAGAACCTTTCATTATAGCATCTTATTTGCTTTCTGCCCCTGGAAATGTAGGTAGAATTATTTTACCCCACACTTCCAAACTTGGCCATAGTTGAAGAGGAGACTGTCTCACGGCCATCTCTCTTTTTCTGTGTCCACCACTAATTCTAACAGCTATCAAGCACCTAAAATGAAGCTGATGCTGGGCTGGGTTCTTTGTAACATCTTCTTTCTCTTAATTTTACTCCCATATTTACATGTGAGGAGGCTGAAGTCACACAGCAGATAATTCAGAAAGCCTAGCCTTTTTTCCCAAACTCTAAGCTCTTCTCAGTATAGCATGCTGCAAATTAAAAAGAGAAAAAAGTATATGGTCTAAGTGGAAGGATATTCTAGTCTGAGCTCTCCACTTCCTATCATGAAAGATTATCTACCAAGTTTATGGTATTTGCCTGAACAGACAAGTAGTATTGTTGTTACTAAAGTTGAACAGGGTTATTATGTTTGCCTTTAATTTTTCAGTATTGTCGGGCCTTGAAATGTATATTTTATAACACATTTCCATTTCTTATGAAAGACATCTCAACATTTCTACATTGCTGGTCTGTGGGCCCAAAAAGAAACTCAGATTCCTGAGCCAGTTGCTAATAGACTCTCAGAAACACTGAGGAGCCTAGGTAGAAAGATTGAAAACTTCACAGTCTCTTGCTCCGGTGTAGACACAATGACATGTGACACTGGATTCGGAAGTGTCTATTTAGGGCTTTTCCCTCTTATGGATGTACCAAAATTCAAATAAGAGTATTAGGAAGTTTTGAGCTGATCATCATCCCGGGACTGGTCCGAAGGCAAAGACCGCTGACTGTATGAAAGTGGTTTTGGTTTTTCTTCTTCCTAGGCGTATGGCTAGACTACATTTCCCAGCCTCCCCTGCACTTACAGTGGTCACGTGACTGCAGTCTAGCCACGGACTGTGGGTGTCCATGATGTGTATCATTTCCAAGCGTAGCTCATAAAACCTCCCATGCAAGTGCCTCCATACTCTTTCCAATGTCTGGAATATGGATCACTTTCAGGGTGATCTTGGAAGCCATGTGGTGAAGATCCATGATCAACTGTTTTCCCTGAATCATCACGTGGAATAACTCATTCTCTGCCAAAAACTTTTATGTGAACAGGGAGTAAATTTCTATTGTGCTTTCATGAATTATTTGTAGGCTTATTTGTTACAGTATCTGGTTTTATTTTAAATGATACAGGCCATCATCCCCAGAGACATTATTGTCATAATCTGTGTACTGAATCTTGCATTTTCTACTGTTGAGACCCCATCAAGGATAAAGTTGAAGGAGTCTGTGAGGTTTTAAATGGAAGCAAGGCACATCTCAGGCCTGATTTCTGCCTGTAGCTGCTTTGCATGGCTTGTCCCCTGAGGGCTTTGCAGTCATGGGGGATGGGATGGGGGAATGTTCTGACTGTGGTCTAGCAGAGATATTTTCGTTTGATTGATTTATCAGAATGGTTTGTTCCCGCTGAAGGGTTTTTGGTGAGATTTCTGGCCACCAGGGCCTGCCATCTCTCTGTCCTTATTTTCCCCTTCTTCTCTTAAAGAGTTGTCTATGATAGTGGCTTCATTAGCTCTGACTATTTTCAAAATTTCACTCAGGTAAGAGGGTGAGAATCTTCCCACTCTTAGAAGTCAGAGCTGCTGAGTGAGAGCAGCTATATTTGGTAGGTGGGAGCACAGCAATTTCTTCTCTTACTGATTGATGTATGTATCAGTGGAAGGTACTGGCAGGGGCCTGGTGTCAGCGAAATGCCTTTTTATACCAGTTTAGTTCGAAAAATATGCATATATCCTGTCGACGTTTCTAGAGTGGTTTGTAAATCTGAGGGTTGCGGACAGTTTTCCTGGGTAGATTTGGGGGAAACTGGGGGTCTTCTCTCTTGATGTGTCTAGCCCATATGAAGACAATAGCCAGGAAACATCTCTTGCTGGGCGAATCCAATTCTCACTTTATTAAAATGATCCAGAGCCTGACCCAAAAAGGAATGGTCAGAGTGGTCCATGACCCTGTTACTAGAGTCTTCGGAGTCTGAGAACTAGGTTAAATGCTTGCCTTCTCTGTGACTCTGCATTGCTAATTCCTTCTTCTTTCCCTAGACAAGAGAAAGGTGACGTGGGAAGGATGCCCATGTATTATGCGGTGCCCATGGATGGTATCTTCAGGATATGCTCTTCTTCCTATTTCTGGATATGGGCAATATGGTACAAGTGGGTAGAATAAGACTACTCAGCAGTTGGGAATGTCGGAGGTATGTTTGATATCACCATCATCACTCTCCTCTTTCTCACCTAGCATGTCAACACCCAGACTGAACTGAATAAAATGTTATTTGTTTCTCTAGATGGAGACATCTCCTTTTACTCCTCTGGGTTTCCTATTGTATTTATACCAGAACATCCCACAATTCTTCGAATATGTACTGTTGATCTATTGTTTATTATTATTTGCAAACCTATCTGAGCACTTGTCTCCATTCAGCCAGAATACTCCTGACATCATCCCAGAGGCAGCGGTAATAATGGCCATATGACTTAGAAAAGGCCATGGCTTTCTTACCTTCTTTAAAGATATTATGTCTAAATAATTCTAACTTTCTAACCCCTACTGAAGATCTTAAACTGATTATCCTCATTCACAAACTCGCCCAGGGGAAACTGGAGTGGCTCCCTTAATAACTACCCTTTCATTTAGATCATGTTGAATTGTCTCCATTTGAATAGTGACTGCTAAGTTACATTAGTAACAACAAATCCTTGAAGCTGTTAGAATTCAGAGGGTGCTTTTAACTTAACCAGGCACCAAAACATTTGCTGTACATGCCATTAATGGGTCCAGTTACCCCCCTGAACACCTTGTCTTAGGGTCTCTTCTTTCTAAGTCTCTGGAGACCCGGGGAGAGCAAAAATCTCTTACTAGAATGCAGAAGTCCAGGAAAAAAATCAATGCCTGATAGAACTCAATGACAGGCCAATAAGGAATGTCTTTAATTCAGTCTTGATAATTTGTAGCTAGAAAACTGCGTTGGTTTTCTTATTGAGATCATGTTGGTTTAGTCATATTTGTAAGACATAACCATCAGGGAGCTAATTTGCTTTCATTTTTTTTATGTGGCTGGATGGGGCCCCCTCCTCTCTCCTGCTGCTCGTCAGCCCCCTCCCAATGCTAAGGAAGTATTAAGAGAGGTGTTGAGCTTTTTTTTTTTTTTACAAAACAGTTCAGGCCAAAGAAGCAGATAGACATTGTTTTTCACATAACCAAAGAAGCAGATAGACATTGTTTTTCACATAACCAAATAGAGGAGGTGTGCCAGTGGGGCAGTAATCTCACCCTACAGCATAGCCGATCTGGTTGGGCTTTGGACACCTCACACTCCGATCAGACCCAAATAATGGTCCTTTTCCTCTTCCTCTGGTTTATAAGGCCTAGCTTCTCGCTCCTTTACAGCAGCAACATCAGTGAGAACTGATAGGGACTCTCCGTCCATCCTGGAGGCCATAACCAAGAGAAGTCAAAAGGAGAAAGGAGGCTTTCGATGCAGAAAGACAGGGAGAAGGAGGGGCTGGGAGGTTCCTTCTGTCCCCTGCAGGGATGGCCCCTCTTTCTCATGGGGGTCTGAGATCCTGTATCAGGTAAGATAATTTCGCACCAAGGAATAGAAACCCCCAACCCAGGTGTTGAAGAAGGAAAGCTTATTTCATGTAGATGCAGTCTGTGATGTATTTGTGATGGCGCCAGCTTCCTCAGACTTGCTAGCGTATGCTTTCCTTGACATGTCAGCTTTGTCCTGGGACTGGTGTCTTAATGCCCTCAGTAACCTCAGGTCTTCTAGACATTACAACGCCAGAGGGAGAAGAAGGGCCTTTTCTGTGGCTTTCTCTTTACAGTGAGGCAACTTTTCCCGTGACATTATTTCTTATTGGCTAGTGTTGGGTTACTTGCCCACTCCTTAACTGATAACTCTAAGGGGGTGTAATTACTGTGATTTGCTTCGAGTAATTATTTGGAGTGAAGTGAATATGTCGTATGATGTCACCATGACATCAGAGATTCCATACCTGTGATGGCGTAAGATCGTAATCTCTTATTTTATTATCTCTTATATATTATCTTATCAATTAGATAGATTAATGATACTTAGGTATTTAAAGGATTTAATAACTGATATGTAATATAAAATAAAAATCTAACCATAGTCCCTTTTACTTCTGTAACTAAACTACATATACTTTCTATATAAAATAAATTATATCAATATGTACCCTACTTGTATATTTATATTACATATTAACATACTCATGTACTATAGTATATACTGTGTATATTATACGATTACTATATATAGAAGGTATGTGTGTGTGTATATACATATAGTGTGACACACACACACATATACTAAACTCTATGCAATGTAAAAACTTTCAAAGTGCCATATGTTGTAACACAAATCCTTCATCACATCAATCTAATAATTTCCTCGTTGTTTCTTGGTTTTTTTTTGAAATGTTGGTGTTTTCTTTTGGTGGATCCAGCAATCATTAGCCATTGGGTGCGTTCTGTCAGAGCCATGATCTGACAAGTGCATCAGACTCTTGCGACATCTTTCCCATTACACTGATAGACACTGGGGACTGGGCTTCTTGTTAGAACCTGAGTGGGGTTTGTGACTTTGCCCCATCTTAGCATAGAGCTCTCCATTGGTCTCCAGGCCTTGGCTCCTGTCCTTCCGCCTTCTCTTCCCTTCTCTCTAAGGCTTGTTCAGCTCCCTACTGGGGCACAGGTTGTCAAATAAAGCAGAGCTCCCCCAACTCACCTGGGGGCCCTGCTCCAGTATCTGTCTAGGTCCGCTGGCCCTGACCATTATTCGGCCCCTCCCCGAGCCCCGTAGGCTTGGGTGTCTTTGGGTTGCCTATAAATGATCCTCCCCAGCTTGGCTGAGGGGCCTCCCTTTTCCACCCAAAGACTTGAACCCGGAAACAAATTCTCAGCTCATTAAAAAAGTGGACTGAAGCAGATCCAGGATCCAAAATAGAAAAGCATCTTGACATTGCCAAGTCAATGTGTGGTTTCTGAGATAAACCACGTGGGATAGAATTTACATTTTTAATTAATCCTCCTATTTATGGCAGTTTTACTGTTTACTGGTCAATATGGAGGCATTTAAATATTTGGATAGCTTATAGTGGTGTGTACCCACTGAATATTAGCTCTGGTTGCATTTCTCCCTGTCCCCTAAAAGGTGGCTTCTGGAAGAGGTTGCTGAATGATGTTGCTCAAACGTGAGTAAAAACCTTACTGATTGTTTTGGGGGCTATGCGGTTTCTTGTGTTCTAGGGAGGGGTAAGCCACCTTCTCAGTCTTCATCAGAGTAGCGTCTCAAGTGTTTTCCAGTGTGGAAGGTGAATGCTTAGCTTGACGGCTGACTAGTAAACAGATAACTTCCTGAATGTTCCACTCCCTTCCCCTCCATACTGAGGGGAACACATCATTTGGTTGTACTTTTTTTTTTTTTTTTTTTTTTTTTTTTTTAAGAAACATACTCTCCTCTGCTAGGGAACTCAGAAGTGGATGTTCTTTAGAAGTGTGGACTGTGAAAGCATATCTTGTAATTGATGGTCAATGTGCTTTGAAGGTGAAAAACACCCTCTGGTCATACAACATAACTGTAGCTTCTGTCTGTCCTTTTATCCACTTTTCCCCCTCGGTTGCCAGCTGACTTGGGTAACCCATGAAAGAGATCTGAAGAAGGAAGGAGAAATGAAGAAGCACACTGGAAAAATTCTTCATTTATTATTAAGTTAAAACTCCAATTGACTTGCTTCCCCCAGGGCTGAAGACTACAATGAGAGCACGGAATTGGTCCAGTTAGCCTCAAAAATTCAGAGAGAGATTGGTGTCATGGAAAGATCAGTGAACTGGGAGAGAAGAGCTGAATGCCAACAGTGATTTGCTGAGTCCTTTCACTTCTCAGGGACTCAGTTTCTACTCTGAACACTGTTCTCCCTCCTTGCTGGCTTGTATGCCTACTTCGTTCTGTGGGCTTCTAACTTCTTGGTTGGTTTAGAAACGGAACAGAAGACACCTTAGGACTGTGTATTGCTTAACTTTTATTGTGTAAAAAATCATCTCAGAACACCGTGGCTTAAAACAAAAGTCGTTTTATTTCATACATAATTCTGTGAATTGTCCAGTCCTGGCCCCGGGCCGGCCCAGCTGATCACGGCTGGCTCTCTTATGCATCAACTGGCACATTTGCTGAATGGTCTAGCATGGCCTCTCCCGGTAGGCTGGCTGCAGGGTCGGGACGCCTGTTGGCCGGGGTGCTTCCTGGGATGCACCAGTTCTCCTGCAGGTGACCTTCCATCCTCCAGCAGGCTACCTTGTGCTGAATCATGATAGTCTCAGGCCTCCCAGTTCAGCAGGTGGGCAGGCCAGAATGCTCAAGCGTTTTTCACACTTCTGACCGCATCACATTTGCTAATGTCCAGTTGGCTGATGCAAATCACATGGCCAATTAAGATTCAAAGAGAGAAGAAACAGATTTCCTTTCCTGATGGGAGGAAAAGAATTTACGGCCATTTTTTGCCGTCTAGCGCAGGCTGCATTTTAAGATGCTGGAAAAAAAATAAATGATCGTGGAGATAACAATTTTCAGTATTTACTAGGTGCCAAATCATTGATTTTACATCATCTCATGACACTTGATCTCCTTGGTCCTACATCTTCGGTGCTTTCATTAAAAAAGAAAGTGACTGTGTTAGAACCTTGCTCTACTTTAAGAAGCAGACAGGGAGTAGAAATGTTTCTTGTCAACAGAAAGTTTTTATCTTAAATTATATTTTCAGCCCCATGGGGGAGTTGGCTATTTCCAGGAACCCTGTTGTGAATCCTTTTTGCAAGCAAAGAATCCTTTTGTAACATCCCAAATCACATCCTGGTTTAGCTGCTTGGCAGGTCAAAGCAAAGGAATTTCAAAATTTAGATGATGTAGAAAGGGCTCCAACTTTGGATTTGAACTTCCACAGGTTCAAATCTTACTGGCTGTGTGATCTCGGGAGAGTTACTTAATTTTCCTAAGCCCTTGTTTCTTTTTATTTTGATAAAATAAGTTAGTAGATACCTACCTCCGCTGGGTTTGTTGGAAGGATTACATGAAAAGGGAAAACTATATGTAAAGACCTAATATTTTACAGATGTTCAAGAAATGAGTCCAATGTATTCTTCCACATTTTTTCAGATACTAGGTTTTGTAATTGCCTGTTCTGTCATTTCTCACCGTGGACAAGAACCTGATGAAATATTTGTTTTCCAGTTTGGGAATTAGCTTGGCTTGGTTCCCTTTGTCTCTTCTTCCAAAGTCTTGCAATAAAGCTTTACAGCCATTTGTACTCCTTGATCAAATTCAAGAGGATAGATGAGGAAATGAATTCATAGCTCTGTAGACATTACTGGCTAAAGAGTCTGTACTAACCCAATTTAAAATAAATTAGTTAAGAATAAGGCAGGTGCTGCCTAACATAGTCTGCAGAGTTATCTTTTAACCCAGTCGGCAGAGAGGAGGAAAACAACGGATTTGGAAGCCATCCTCGGGTGTCTGAGGGCCACCGACCACAAGGTGGCCATCGGAGAGATTGCTACTGACTTAGGGTCACTGGGCGCACCTTCAGTGTCAGCACAAAACCTGGGGTTTTGGGGTGTCTGGTCTCCCACTGCTGGGAGAGCATTGGAAGGAATTTATAGCTGGTGACTTAGAAAAGCAGCTTTAATTAGCCCCAAGCGGCAATTGCATAAGAACTACAGAGAACATTGCAGACTCTTATTTGCTTCCTTCTCAGGATTTCATATGAGAGCCTGGTAATGAATGTTCTTTAACAATAGGAGCTGAGAGACCTGAGCCCTAATAGTACTCCTGAGGATACAGCCTCCTTTATTTGCAATCCTGCAAAGATCAGTTGGATACTATTGTTAAACCTTGAAACTGCCCCCCAATTTGCATTGTGGTTTAAATCAGAAGGGAGGACCACAGGGGAAGAATTTTTCCTTAACCACCACCCTCTCTCCCCATGCAATAATGAACAGTAAATAATCTCGCACTCAAATAGATTCCTGGGCCCGATTTCAATGTGTGTGTGGGGAGGTGAAGGTGCAGTGCCTGACACCAATAATCAACTCTTGGTCCCCGGCAGCATGTCCTACAATTCAACTCAATTCAGCCTAGTTCTGGCATTATCTATTCAAAAACAGCATCAGAGCCCACAGGTTAAGGGTTCAGTCTACAAGACTGCTCCCTACCCTTCAGAGGCCAGTTGCCAGGCCAGTTGCCAGCCCAGGTTGTTACCTGTGCTTCTGACCCACTGACTATACATCCGAGGTTCCCACAACCCTCTCCTTGGGGTTGGTTAATTTGCTAGAATGGCTCACAGAACTCAGAGAAACATTTTACTTACTAGGTCACCAATTTATTATAAAGGGATGTAACTCAGGAATAACCGGATGGAAGAAGTGTGTTCGGCAAGGTATGTGGGAAGGGGCTCAAGGCTTCTGTGCCCTTTCTGGGGTACCACTCTTCTGAATCTCCTCATTTTCACCAACCCAGAAGCTCTCCAGACCCTATCCTTTTGATTTTTTAAGGAGGCTTCATTATGCAGGCGCGAATGATCAAATCATTGGTCATCAGTGATTAGTTCAGCACCCATCCCCTCTCTTCTCCCGGGAAGTTGAGGGAGTGGGATTGAGAATTCCAACCCTCCAATCGCAGGATTGGTTTCCCAGGCAATCAGTCCCTCGTTAGGTGACCTAGGGGCCTTACAAAAGTCACTCATTTACTTAATGAAAGACTCCTTTATCCCTCTTACCACTTAGGAAATTGTGGTTTGAGAAGCTTGAGAAATGGGGATGAAGACCAAATACATTTCTTACATAATTCACAATATTACGGGCACTCATAGGTTTTGGAATTATTTTTTTGAGGAACTAGCACATTTTTAAAAGGAGTTTTAGGCACAAATGGTTTGTTTGTTTGTTTGTTAGTTAATTTGTATTAATAAAGAGTAACAGCACCTCTCTGACACTCGCAGGTTAAAATACTCTTTCTGGGGGCACCTGGGTGGCTCAGTAGGTTGAGCATCCGACTCAGGTCATGATCTCATGGTTCCTGAATTCACGCCCCAGGTCAGGCTTTGCATTGACAGCTCAGCCTGGAGCCTGCTTTGAATTTTCTGTCTCCCTCTCTCTCTGCCCCTCCCCTGCTCTCTCTCTCCCTCTCTCTCTCTCTCTCTCTCTCTCTTTCTCTCTCAGAAATAAATAAACATTAAAATATATATACTGTATATTGTTTCTGAAGTCAGGGGCTGCTTTGGCCAGTTGTAGTCATTAGTTCCCTTGGTCTCTTTTCCCTAGGTCTCTGGGTAAAGATACTCAGTAGATTAATTCTCTAGTTGAATTTCAGAGGATGGCTCGAAAATTCCTCCCTTCTTCCCTCTCTCTATTGAACAAATACATAGGGAACATAATATGGGATGGTCTCTGTTCTAGAGGCTGGATATGCAGCAGGGAGCCCCATAGGTTTGGGTGCAAGATCACTCCCGGGTCTTCTCTGAAATCAGAGCCCTCTGGTGTTGCTGGTTATGGCTAGAAATCCAGACAGGTAGCTGTGGGGATCTTTAGGGGCAACGGTCAGCCATATCCCCTTGCCTGTATTTCCTAAAGCAGGTGACATTCCAGGATGTGGCAAGAACAGGGATAAATTGAGCCCATTTTCCTTGAGTCTTGCAAGATGGTTATAATAGATTTAAAAATAGGCAGTTCAGGGGTGCCTGGTTGGCTCAGTCAGTTGAGCATCTGACTTTGGCTCAGGTCATGATCTCGCAGTTTGTGAGTTGGAACCCCATGTCGGTCTCTGTGCTGACAGCTCAGAGCCTGGAGCCTGCTTCGGATTCTGTCTCTCTCTCTCTCTCTCTCTCTCTCTCTCTCTGCCCCTCCCGCACTCATGCTCTGTCTTTGTCTCCTTCGGAAATAAATAAACATTAAAAAAAAAAATAAGCAGTTCAAAAAAGATAGAAAGGGGTGCCTGACTGGCTCAGTCGGTGGAGCAAGCTAGTCTTGATCTAGATAGGGGTTGTAAATTTGAGCCCCAGTTGGGGTACAGAGATTACTTAAAACCAAAATTAAAAAAAGAATATAGAAAAAAATAGTCTTCAAGGCAATTTTTTAGTCCATCTTGGTGGTGGCTGATATGGAACTTGAATGACAGACCTCTTCTAGGAGATGGTCCAGCTTCACTGACCTTCTCTTGGTAGAACCACTTAAGAGCTTATGAAGATCCTGATTCTGGAGCTCCAGCCAGGGACTTCTGAGTCTCATAGTATCCAGGGAAGAGGGTGAATTTCTGCCTTTTTAATGAGAAAGTCTCTGATGAAGCTCTTGGCTAAAAATCTCAGGCAGGCCCATGTGGCTTGTGGGCCCCATATTGGAACCTGAGGGCATCACCCCTCCATTCCTCTGGCAAGAGCATCTCACTTTCTTTTACAGAACCACCCTGCTCATCCGGTGGAATAGGGAACCATGCTATAGTTGGTCTTATGCCCTTAGCTTATCCAATCAGATGCTATTTTTCCCAGAGTGAGGTAAGAATAGGAAAAATCGGTTGGAGCCCATTGGTTCTATGGTGGTACTTTAGCCAGCTGGTACTAACGTCTGCTGCCTAAATCCTTGGAGTGGCTCTGGTTCAGCTCTTGTCCGAGTTCAATCCTTTAGCCATTCCGTGGATTCTGTGAACCATCACAAAGTCTTCAAAGAGATTGTTTTTTGGCTTCAGTCAGCCAGAATTATTCTGTTGACATAACCAAAGAAGCAGGGAAGGACATGAAATCTTGTCGAGTGGTAGGTGTTTTGGCTTTGGGTGGATGTCGTGTCTAGAATGGAGATGAAGGTCTTTCTTCTGCATAGTCCATGTCGGGAAGTCTACTGTGCCCTCCGCCTCCACCCCAGAGGGAGCAGCATGTTTCTTCTCTCTTCTTGAGTTTAGGTAACTCTGTTATCTCTGCCCAATCTTCTTCTGTCTATCTGTTCTTCCTCCTAGGCTCTGAGCACAAGAACTTTGTCTTATTCCTATCTATCATTCTGGGAACTAGCAAGGGGTTTGGAATCTGGAGGGCTACATGTGTGGCTGTGAAATGGGATTGTATTCTAAGCCTGAGCAGTGACGAAGAGGCTGGTCCTTGCTTGTGACCCGTCCTACATTGTGAGCCCCAACTGTTTCTCTCTGCCTTCGACCATCTCTGTGCTTCCTAAGGAAAGATAACTATGTTTCAGCTGCTTTCAATAGGAATTTTGAAGTCCAGGGGTCTCTCATTTGTTTAGGGATTGGCATATTTCTTGGATTAATTTCTCTTATTTGGGACCATATTTTATTCTCTGCCCCTCCTGAGTCTATTCTGTGCTGTTGGCATGATAGACAAAAGAAACATATCCATCTTTAAACTCCCCAGGACCTCGAATCATAAAAGTTTCCAATTAGCATTGTTTCCTTGGCAGCTCTACTTCCTGATTAAAGAGCTTCATTGGCTTTGGAAAGTTTTAGAATTTAAAACTGAGTGCTAACAGAGACCCAGGGGCAAGACCTTATGAATAGAGGCCAGAAAGGAAAGCAGGAAAGCAGATGGAGCCAATGAAAGGGGCGGGGGAGCCACTGTTTCTGGAGAGGCGAAGGAGGACAAAAATAGCCTATGGAGATAATTTGCTCTCCCACAAGCAGAGTCTGTGGTGAGTTCCATAGAGGCAGTGTGGTCTGAGAATCAGGAAATTCCAGGGGACTCGTCTTTGTTCCCGCTTTGTGAAATGCCACTGAATAAATCAAGGCATCTTGCTTTGTAACTTCTTCCTCTATAAACTCACTTCATGGCCTAGATGTGCTCTGAAATATTACATTTAAAGCAGTCAGGCAGGATATCAGAGTTCAGCTTAGTAGTATGGAGAGGTGCAATGTGACTGGCTAGATGTCAGGAGATAGGATTCTGCCCCCCTCTACCTACCTAGTTTAAATCATGCTACACTATAGTTCACCCCTCTTCTCTAACTTAACTGTTATTCTCTATTGCACTATGCTCTCTCACATCCATGCCTTTGCACACATTATTCTCTCTGCCTAGATAATCCTTCCTCTTTGACTTGGGTAGGGTTCCCTAAAAGCAGAGAGGAAGACAGAGTTCATATGATTTCTTAAGGGAGTGGTCTCAGGGGAAGGGAAGGGAAGGAAATAAACTAGGGTAAGGGAAGGAGCTAAGAAAGAATGTGATCTCAACTGATCCTGCAGGGAGCTCTGAGTGTGGATTGCACCATAGAGATTGTCCCAGTTTCAGGAAGGGCCTCTGGACCCCCATGTCAGTCAGTCATTGGAAAGGGGATACCCCTGTAGATGGGGTATGTAACCTCCTGATGAGTTGTGTTCCAATGGTCAGGAGTAATTATTCCCAGAAGGGGGCCAGTGTGAAACACAGCAGCTGGACAATGGAAAGCCTTTCCTGTTAAAGGAGATCTCGGAGCATCAGCGGCATCATTCTACCCCCATTCTTCCCCTCGTTGAGTTCTAGTCACTGATGTTTCAAGAATTGGCTCAAAGAATTGTTCTTTGAGCACTTCTTTCCTTTCTAGCAGGTTAGGTGTCCCTCTGTGTTCAATAGCCTCTTGGACTTATCAGCCTCCATCTCATCTCACTGTATTAATGGTCCTACATGTCTCACTGTATTAATGGTCCTCTTCCTGTATTCTTCATCCCTGGTGACCTGGGATTACTTTTCTAATCTCTATCTGCCATGCTTACCACAGTATTCACAACATAACAGTGTTCCGTAAAATCGTGTTGAGTGGGTGAATGAAATCTTGGATCCTCCATTAGTTTTCCCTGTGATCAAGATCATATACCTGACTTTTGTGAGCCTAAATTCCCACTTCCATGGGTAGGGAATAATACCTGTCCACTGGTGCCTTGGTGTTACTGATGAGGTCAGGTCACCCAGCACTGTCTTAGCCATGAGCTTGAGGCACAGCATGAAGACCAGATCTTGCTTTATCTCGCTCACCCTAGGGTGAGAGTCTGCCTGACATTCCCCATAAGAAAGTCCTATGCAGCTTAGACAGAAGTATCCCTCCCGCCCTTTCCCTCTGTTGGCACCTTGGACAGCTCCCATAGACCTTTTTCAGTGGACTGAAGTCTGTCTATCAATAACTTCTCTTGAGTCTTAATTTTGCCTCCTGGAGCCACTCAGAACAAGTGTGCTCTGCATGTCCCATGACAATCCTTACAGATTGATTATTTCAAGGAGTGTTGCTGTCTCGTCTGCTGTTCTCATCTCTTGCTGACAGCTGCATCCAAACCTTTGAAATTTGAGTCTTGCTTGTCTCCCTCCTTTCCTCAGTTGTCACCAGCTCCCTCTGTTACTCAGATGAGATAGAGAGAGCTGGCCGTTCACTGTTTGCTAAGTTCCCAGGAAAATGGTCCTCGGGAAGGTCTTTTGAGGACATATGTGGAATCGTATCTCTGTTTTTCTAATCCTGCCAACTCAAGAACCTTCCTGCTTAGAGGGATTGACTCGCCCCTACTCTTCCTCAACAATATCTTCATGACAGATGTTATCATATCCATAATTAGTTTGTGGCTTTTATGGATAAAGTATGATTATATTAGGATGACAAGGAAACACCGGCGCACGAGGGGCTACATATCTGGGGGTCATTAATTAGCTATGTGATCTCAGGCAAATTTCTCTCTTAGTTCTCCTATACCAATCACCAAGTGAGAGGAGTAAAGACAGACAGAAGTGGGCAGAATAGTCAAATATCAGAGGATCTGAATTAACAGATTCAGTGATGCCTCTGGTGGGCGGGGGGTGAGGGGAGAGAACAATTGAGGGGTGACCCTCAGAGCCTATAGGAATTCAAGCATGTTGAATGGGGAAGAGGAACTTGAAAAGCAAATTGAGGAGCCAGGGATGTGGGAGGAAAACCAGGGACCATAGTGTCCTGAGAGAGTCCAGATGATTCCAGGTGAGGGGAGTAGCCTTCACTGCTGAGGTATAAGTAAGATGAGGACTGAAAATCGTCCTTGGATTCCAGTGAAAGACAGGTCAGCTGATGATTGCAGAGGCTTTTTTAAGCCTGTGATAGGGGGTGGGAAGGCAGAGTGGAAAGAATTGAGGAGTAAGTGGGAGAGGAACATATGGGGACTACAAGGATAGACAACTTTCTGGAAAACTTTGGGTGTGAGGAGGAGAGAGGGCTATAGCTGCAGGAAACATGGAGTGGAAGGAAGATATTTTTAAGGTGGGGAGGACTTGATCTGGGGAAAATGTGATTGAGAAGGAAGAGTTGACTCCATGGAAGAGAGATGGATGAGTTGATATCCTGAGAAGACTAGGGAGGAGAGCCACTGTGCAGGAAGAGGGACCAACCTTGGCAGAGAAGGGCACTGCCTTGAATGTCAGTCAGAGGTGTGTGTGTTGGTGTGGAAATCATGCTCTAATTCACGGGGCCACTGCTGTCTCTCCTTCCCTCACTCGGGGCCAAAAACACTTGCCAAATACCTGTTACCCAGACCTCAGTCCTCAGCAGCCTGAACTCCAAATGCGTGTGTCAGATGCGAGGAGGAGAATGTCTCAGGACTTCACAGGCTCGTCCTCGGTGATGGGGACTAAACCCCTTATTGCCTTTGTTCACACAGAGGGCGATCAGGTGTGATGCTGATGCCAAGGCTCCTTGCTCCCTGTCCCCTTTCCAAGTGCCCATTGTCATCAGACTTCTCAGTTCTCATCCTGCTGACCCATGTCAACCGTTTGTCCCTCTCTGTCCCCTCAGACCAGTGTATCTAGCCCAAACTCCTCTGTGTCTGGGTCCAGAGTGAGTCAGCATTCTCTAATGTGCTTGGCCAAGTCCATGTTTCTTACAAATTAAGCGATTGGGCCCATTTTCCTGGTTTATAGAGAAGCCTAAGGAGTCCCTCTGCCTCACCTGTGTGTGCTAAGTGGCTTGAGTGCCACTTAGCCTGACTTCAAGATGTATGACTAATTTCTACAAGTGTTAATAAAATGCTGACCTTAAAAAAAATATCCCAGTGTCACGTTTTAAAAATCCAAGAAGCAGTTATTAGAAACGCCAATTAACCAAGAGCTTTAATATGCTCCTATGTATTTGTGCATAACTAGCTTTCTAAAGACCTTGAGACAGAATCACAGACTTTTTTTTAAAGCTCCAAGAAACTGCAAGTCAATAAACATTCTATTCCCGTGCCACCTTCTACTCATCCAACCCAATGATGGTGAAATGCACACTGACAAGAGCAATAAGAAAAATAATAACATTATCACAGGATCAATGTCTATTGCTGGCTCCATAAATAAAGGACTTGGCTTCCCATTGATGTTTAATTTTTGTAAATGCCTCTGGAAATTTAAGTAGCAGTAGGAAAACATTATCCTGAGATAATGTTCAATTTCTCCTAACATAAGCTCTTAAACCTCGGACGTGTGCAGTTTTCAGTCTGGGGCAAATTCAGGAGAACAAATCTCTTTGGAACAGAGTGCAGGAGATTTATTTTAAATAGGCTGGCTTTAGTGCTATGGGTCTAGGGGACAGGGTGGTTAGAACAACAGAGGCAGAGAGGCCGAGGCAGAGATTTCCAGGAAGCCCACGTTTTCTGTGGCTTGTTCTGAGGTATCCCTCCTCAGAATGGGGAGACTCTTTCTCCTCTATTCCATGTCCCATGGCTGGTGCTACAGCATGTCCCGCATTTGTACAAGGGCATGAGTGTGGAGGTTCAGAAGGGTTCACCTGTCTCTGTGGGACATCATGATGTCTTAGCGTTTTGTTACCCCTTGTTGCCTCTCAACTGCTCTGGCAATGACTCAGATAAATCCCTGGGGCTGTATAATCAGCACCTGGCTTGAATAACAAACGGACTCTATCTGTACCCTAGGCAAAGCATTAGAGTAATTGGAAACCATAGAATCACAGATATTAAAGCTGAAAGGGAGTATTTTCCAGACATCTAATCTAGGATTCCTCAGAAGAAAGTCGGAAGATCCAGCTTAGAGGGCAGGGAAGTGACATCTAAGTCTATTTGTAGATTAGTGTTTCTCAGATTTGAGCTTGCAGAGAACCACCTGGGGTTCCTTTAACACACAGATTGCCTGACCCCACCCTTAATTCCTGCTTCTGTAAATCTGGGGGTAGGGCCAGAAATTTGCATTTATTTTTTTATTTTTGAGAGAGAGAGAGAGAGAGAGCGCGCGCACAAGTGGGGTAGGGGCAGAGAGAGACGGAGACACAGAATCCCAAGCAGGCTCCAGGCTCTGAGCTGTCAGCACAGAGCTGATGCAGGGCTGGAACTCACGAATCGTGAGATCATGACCTGAGTCGAAGTCAGACGCTTAACCGACTGAGCTACCCAGGCGCCCCTGCCTTTCTGACGAACTCCAGGGTCACGCTCAAACTTTTGGTCTTGGTCTGGAGAGACTACACTTGCAGAATCGCTGCACTGGAGTTCTCTTCTTTTGATTTCATGATCCATTTGCTCTCTTGTTTTGAGCCAACAATTGAGTCTCTACAACCTATGGGCTCAAAGAAGGGCAGAAATGCCCACATTCCCCAGAGAAACTCTTTCCTTTATAGGAGACTCTGCATAGTTTTTGCCCCGGAAAGAGTAAGCTGCATTCCTCACCATGACCTCAGGGGCTTACTTCAAAGCCACGTGTGCTTGGAAAGACACAGGGATTGCTCACGTATCCCAGCCTCTAACCTCAAGTCTCTTAACTTGGGAGAAGACCTGTCACCTTCCTGGGAATCTGAAATAGAAAGGCAAACTTGTGAAGGCCTCTCTGATGTCTGAACAGTGGATTTGCACTCGCCCTGGTGATCGCTCAGTGCCGTGCAGACCTGAGAGTGATGAACGATGCTGGATTGCACTCAAATTCCATCAAACCTCGAAGGTGGAGACCCCCCCACCACCGAGCCCAGGGCCTCTGGCCTTTCTTGTCAAGGCATCTGTGGGACAGGGAGACAGTTGAAAAACTGACGGGTGAGCAGCAAGGAGGAGAGGTGGAGGGAAAGAGGCAGCGAGGTGGGCAAGGCCACATGGGTATGTCGCCGACTGAGGCAGTGATAAGATAAGGGGTCAGTGGGAGAGGAGGGAAGGTGGAGGAGAGTGGGAGGATTCCCTTCAGTCTTGAGGATTTTAGACACTTATTCCACCTCCCTTCCTCCCTGATGGAAAATCTCAAGAAACTCCATTTGCCTCAGAATGTAGGTCCGGGCCCACCTGAAACAAGCAAAGGGAACAATTAGGCTCCTGGCAGGGGTACGCATTCCAAATATTCTTGCTCGGCTCTCTCTGCCAGGAAAGTTAGCAAACAAAAAGCAGGAACTGTCAAGTCATTGTCCTGCTTCTTTCTGTCAATTTCTAGTCTGCAGCCTAAGTGTTTTTTCCCCTTTGTTTTAGTTCCTCACATCATTTGCCTTTTGTATTCTTTCTCGCTGGCTCTATCTTTGTTCCTCTGGGGGGAATTCAGATTTCTGCTCCTCCATCCGCCTTCCGTTCCAGTCTCTGGCTTTTCAGAGCAGACTGTGTAGGTGGTTATGAAACAGGAGGTTTCCGGGGCCACTCCTCCCCCCAGGCAACTTGCATTTCAGGCAAAATGAGCCCCCCTCACTTCTATTTTGCCTAATGTAAATGTTACCGACGTGTAACCTGCATGCAGGAAAACACACGAATCTTACATTTTCAGCCTGTTGGATTTTCGCACGGTAAACTCATGAGGGACCAGCACTCAGATCAAGAATCAGAACGTGTACAGTTCCCCGCCCACGCCCCACCCCCAAGCCCCTGCCCTCGGGAATATCCATCATCCTGACTTGTAACGCCACACATTAACTGTGACTGTTTTTTAACTTTGTGTAAATGGAATCGTTCAATACTTACTAATTTATGGCTGGCTATTTTTCTCAGTACGACGTTTGTGAAATTCATTTGTGTTGTTTCATGTACTTGTAGTTCCCTTTTTTATCATTCCCTCTCTCCTTTTCCCTCTCTGTATAATGAATGTATCACGCTTTATTTATTCTACTATTGATGGACGTTTGGGTTTTTCCAATTTGGGACTGTTATGAATTTCTCTGCTCTCAACATTTTTTTTTTTTACATATTTTTTCTTTTGATTAGTTAACATTTTATTTTAAGGAGGCTTCCCACCCAGCAAAGAGCCCTATGAGGGGCTTGAACTCACCATCCTGGGATCAAGACCTGAGCCGAGATCCAGAGTCAGATGCTTAGCCGCCTGAGCCACCCAGGAGCCCCACCATATTTTTCTGTCAACACACACCCTCTCTCCCTTGGATTTGTAGGTGGGAGTGGAGGGTGCTTCCGCGGATCGGCAGTTACACAGCTTTAGTACATGCTGCAAAATGGTCTTCTAAAGTTGCTTTACCAATCTATCGTCCCACCAGAAAAGTTCAAGAGTTTTCCTTGCTCTATAGCCCCACCGACATTTGAGATATTTAATTGTAGTCATTCTGGTAGGTGTGTGTTGATAGAGGATTGTGGATTTAATTTACGCTTCTTCAGTAGCTAGTACAATTGAGCAATTTTTAATGTGTCTGTTGGCCATTTAACTACCTTTTTGGTGAAGTACCTCCTCAGTATTTTCTCCATTTACAAAATCAGGTTATCTGCTCTATCTTCTTGCTTTGTAGGCGTTCTTTGTAATCGTGGGTGTGAATTCTTAGATGGATTTTCTAGAACAAGTGTCTTCTCCCGGCCAGCAGCTTACCTTCCCGCTCTTCATCAAACTCCCTTTACAACTGTCAAACTCATACTTTAAACTAGCTCAGAGGTCACCTGCCCAGTGACTTCTTCCCCATCTCCTTTCTCCCAGGGTCACTGCCCACCCCTTGACCTCCTACAGAGTCTAAAACCCTCTCATAGCAATTGTCACTTTAGCTACAATGGTCCATTTCTTACCTTTCCCCTTCCAGCCCTTAAGTACCCTAGGAACAGACTACTCTAAAAGGAAGGGGGGGCTCCTATTTTCATGGAGCATCTGGGTATCTTGTTCCTTTTTTAGTTTTTAATTATCTGTGTCCCGACTTTCTACTATGTGTTATAACCTTTATAATGATAAAAAAAAAACATGTCTTACTTTAAGGAAAAGAAATGTATATAACATCGTACCCTTATCCCTGCCTCATCTCCAGCATTGTGTGTTGGGTATCTATCTAGCAGAAATTTCAGTCGACATGATAAACAATGAGCTCCTCAGTTCATCTTCCTGTCCCAGCTCGGTTTCCTTCCTGGCCTCTGTGACAGGTGCAGGATGACAATAGCATTGTCCAGAGGCTCAGGATAGCAGAGATTTGCTCTCAGTTTGCTTTGGTCCCTTCTCCCGCATCCAGACCACGCTCTCTAGCTCTACTGTCTTTGCTTCTTTCTGTTCTCTTGGGAAATTATAATAGCTTCTAAGTGGCTCCTTTGCCCATCTCTGTCGAGGAAAATGTCGCACTTGATGGAGTTAAACAGGCAAGGAAGACTTCATTCAAGACTACTGTAGTAAAGATTAAGATTATTGCCTTAGGGGAGAAAGAAATTCAATTTCACAGAAACAAAAGATGGGGAGTTTTTAAGCACTGGGTGGAAAAGTCCCAGAGGACTTTAGGGGACAGGTTGGTCAATGTGATTGCGCCTCTGTATTTGCTAATTGGTGTTTATCAAAGTTAAGGCTTCTATCCTTCAGCAGAGACTGGGAGCTGGCTTTTATCTTCTCTTGAGGATTGCATTTCAAAGGGATGACTCCCAGGTCCTTGAGAAACATTCCTGAGTTGTAATTGGCTGGGAGAAGAGTTAAATCTCAGAGGGGGCAGAGAAAGAATTTCCAATTCCAAGTTTTCTAAAGTAAATGCTCCAAGAAAAGGGAGATGGGGGCTTATCATCAGAAAGGCGTCTGTCTAAAGTTTTGTCAAACCGAGGGGACTGTTAGTCTTGGTAGGCTCACCCCAATTTAACTGTCAGAATTTAAACTCGGTTTTAACATTTTCTCTCTTTGTTCGAAAACCTTCCATGGCTCCATACTAACCACCAAAGGAGCTCTAAACTCCCGTAGGCATTGAAGAGTCTCTGTGCTCTCACCTGAGCCTCCTCAGAGGTGGCACTGGTGTGGGCATTCTGGAAAACCTCTCTCTGGGTCGCTAGACCAGCCACTGGGAGCCCAGAGGAGGACCACAATGTGTGCCATTCTCTGGGGCTGGGGTCAGGGGTCAGGGGTCCCTGCCTCTCTCTGTACACTCTGCCTGGCAGTGCGAGCTGTGGTGGACCCGGTCACTGCTCCTGGTCTGCCTCCCATGTCTCTGTTTGAGGATATGGGAGAGAAGGGGTGAGGCAGAGCCATGAGAACCAAGTCGGCCACAGCCGCCGTCCGTGCCACCGGGGCTCTCTGTCCCGCTTTCTTGTAAGTGAGGGTAATGACACAGTTAGTTGTATCTATTGATCTCTTAAGACGAGAGTATGGCGACCATTTTACATCATCTTAGTATTTTATAGATACTGCCTTTAATGCTCTCACTACGTTAAATACGGTGACCCCCATTTTAAAGATGAAGGAGCGTAACAAAGTATCACGGAATGTAAGTGGGGTGATATGACTCTTAGGCTGGGTAAGGGTAGAGCAAGAGAAATAAGACCGGGTAAATCCCAAAATCATTACCCTGCCAGCCAGATGTGTTTCCAGGAAGACAGGCATCTCCCATCAGGTAGATGCTCAGAGGGTGACCTGCCCTGATGGCTGAGTGGTGACCCAGCTGCCCCTTCATGGCTCTCTGACAGCTGCATCATGTCAGGGTCAGTTGGCAAAGTGCCGTGACTTTTCCTCATTTGGAGACCACCTATGCCCCACCCAGGTCAAGGTTGTGAGCCAGTCAATGTCCTGTGCTTTTCCTCTGAAGGTCAAGGTTGTGAGCCAGTCAATGTCCCGTGCTTTTCCTCTGAAGGTCAAGGATTGGACGTGGCTCTCTTTCATGTCTCCTGGACGACAAGGGCAATCTAAGATTCTCTGTGTTCTGTTCCACCGAAGATACAGAACTCAATTGAAAGACCATAACACATTTAAGTGTCTGAAATTCAATCTGGAGTTGAAGCAGCAGTATCTAATGCACATTTGGAGAAGTCATTTTTTTTTTTATCTCTGCATGTGGAGGGCAGAACTGCCCTCCTACTTCCTCTGGTCCCTAGAAAATGACAATGACTCTTCACCCTGCCTGTCTGTCAGACTTGGGGCTGCCTTCATCTTCGGCTGTGTCCAGGGCTTGGGTCATATTTAATTCTTAGGGCTGCTTTTCTCGGGGCCCCACTTTTCATGACTCTCGGTTGTACTTTTCTTAATAAAGGGACAAGAGGCTGAGGGATTAGTAACTATAGTTACCATTTATTAGGCACTTTATCAGTTAAGGCTTTTAATAGCAAACAATCACAACTGGCTTGAGGAGAAGGGTAATTTATTGAAGGGTATTAGCTTGCCCACAGAATCTCCAACAGGGCGAAAGAACAGTTTGGAAGCTGTGCAGCCAGGAACGATATCCAAAATCTCACTGCAGAATTTGGGGGGAAGGAAGACATGACAGCTGCTACGGCTGTCCTCAGCACCCCAGCCTGAACTGCTAACGTTGAACCCTGGAAGCCGTGTCGACTTTTCCCTGCAACAACAGTGAAAGGTAAACATCCTTCTTGTTATCTTACAGTGAGAAGTGAAGTTCAGAGACGTTGGGTAGCTTGTTTCCGAAGCCAGTCAGATTCTCTCAACTGTAAGTTCAGCGAGGATGGGGACTATATTGATTTTGCTCACCATTGCAAGCTCAGAGCCTGGTACGGTGCCTGGTCCGTAGTAGGTACTGAATATACTTCTAGAACGAAAGGGGCAGGGGGAAATGGTGCAGATAGGTGCGGTTGCTTTCCCTGCCTTCTTTGGTACCATATCCCGTGTTTCTGGCCAAAGTGTTGGGCAGATCACTCAGGATGGGGTGGCCACAGTGTTGTGTCTTCCTGGCTGGGGTGATTGGTTCCAAAGTTTGAAGGATGTGAATTTGGCTAGATATCCCATTATATGGATTAAGACTGAGAGCCAACATGCAGAGAGAAGTGAAAACAGGATTTATGGTTCAGTTATCCTGCGTGATATGAATATGGACTCTTTTCTAAGCAAGTACTATTGCTCTGGTCAAGAAAGACAGGTTGGAGATGGTGATTGTCTTAGGAAGGGGGTTTGGTTTGGATGGCAACTCCAACTCCACTGTCCCATTCGATGTATGTGCTGCAAGAAATATTCCAGAACTGGGTCAAATTACATCTGTCTTCTTGGTCTTTCTTCCTCTCTCCTTGGTAAGCCCTCAGGCATCTTACCTCTCACCTATATTTAAATGGAGCCTTTGTTACCTGCAGTTTCTATGTCTCCAAAGCCTTGCTCAACGAATATCTCTGAGATCTGTTCGTTGGGACACCTGCTGGGCTGAGGATATGATGGTGTTGATGGATAGAGGAAAGCAGCCTTCAGGGTAGACAATGCAAATTCTGGTGGCCGTGGCTGGTTTCGGGCCGTGTGAGAACCCTCCACTGGAAGCAATCTGTTGTGCAGGGCTCTTATGTGGCCAGGAACAGAGCACTCATTCAGGCCAGCTCTGGTAACAGGACTGTTGTAAAGTTGTCCATGTTGCAAAGCTGTCTGTGAGTTGCCCTGAAGGGCTCTTGCAGGAGCACAGCCATAGCCTGGGGTTCTGCGGATATTGGAATGTAACCTGGGAATGAGATGTTCACGCTACCCAAGATAGCTCTTGCCTCAGACCATCTTGGCACATCCTTGTAGCATGGAGGCTCCTTCATGATCAGGACTTGGTCATCCACCTTTTGTTTCCACTCTAGCTCCAGCACTGACAGCATGGTCCTCTCCCTCATTACTTCCATGGACCAGTGGCTAGCCCACAGATTAGCTTCTCCCGGACTGGTATCATTCCTAATCCAATCAGTTCTTGCAAGGGGACCAATGTGACACAGTATAAGCCTCATGACTTATTTGCAAATAACCCCTCGGGCTGTTTCTTCTGCGGGGTGGAACTGGGAGGGAAAGGAAAACATTCTAAAACTTGTATTCTGCTTTACACATGATTTATGATTTTGCTTCAAGAAGCAGCTTGAGTTACTCTATAAAGAATTACTCTTGAGATTCATTAGCGTACCAGGTACTTGTCATGCACGAAACCACTTCCTCTCTCAAATTCTCTGATTCTGGTATGTTTTTGGCATTTCACATCAAGTGTCTCTCTGCTTTGTTGCTTCAGGAATTTCTCTGAAGCCAAAGCCTACTCCGTTACAATCAGAGTGGTGGAGGGACTGATAAGTCACTTCCCCAGGGCAGCCCTTAACCAATTGGGGAAGGGAACCGGTGGAGGAGTCTTTGGAGACGTGTTCTCTGTGGTTCCTTCACACGCCCCCAACAGTACTGACCCCTGGTTGCTCGCAGAGGTAACTAGCAATTGGTGCATTCCGTAAGAACTTTTCTCTCTTCTCTGTCTCATTCCCTTACTTTTTCTTCCTGGGACTGCCTCTTAAATAAATTGCCTCCACCCCAGCTTTTGTGTCTTGACACCAATTCTCTGACCCCAACTGGGCATCCTCCAAGTTAGTTAAACTCAGACACCAACTACTTGGTATTAGCGTAGACCCCACTGTGCTAATACCTTCACAATACTGTCCCACTTCAGAGGTCCCCTGCAAACCTCAGGGTCACCTGCACTTCGGACCTACTGGGCGTAAATTCAGAGACTTCCAGGACCTCCTCAGGTTTGATAACTCTCTAGAAAAACTCACAGAACCCCCTGAAAGTGCTAGAGTGATGATTGCCGTTTTATTATAAAGGATGTAACTCAGGAACAGCTCTATGGGAGAGATGAATAGGGCAACTTCTAAGGGAGGGCGGAGCTTCCACACCCTCTCCTTGTGCAGTCTGGGTGCATCACCGGTCCTGCACATCAATGTGTTCAACCAGGAAGCCTCACTGAGCTTTGGTATCCAGAGTTTTTATTAGAGTTTCATTACATAGGCATTATTATTTATTATTATGGATTAACAATTATCATTAACTCATAGGCCACAAGATTGAACTTGATCTCCAGCTCCATTCCCCTCTGCAGAGGTTGGGCTGGCCCATAACTACAGTTCTCTAATGATGTGGTTAGTCTCTCTGGTGACCAGCTCCAATCCTGAAGCTCTGTAGGGACTTCTGCCGGAAGTCACCTCACGAGCATAACAAAGACACTCCTATCACTAAGGAAGCTTCAAGAGTTTTTGAAAATCTGCCAAGAACTGCGGACAGTGACCAAATATATTGATAAGGCTGTACTTTGTGAATAATTCCAACTGAAACAAAAAGTTGTTATACTCACACCCAGTACCTGTAAAAAGCACTTTGTCGGTAGGTTCGAGAAGTCACAGAAGTTTGATGGGATGATATCACGGAAGGCCTCATGTCCCATGCTTGCAGTGAAAACAAATGACAGTCCCTTCAATTTTCTGAGTAAAGAGTAAGTGAATCAATGTATTGGCCTTGGAGGCCAACGAGAACCAGATACAAAGCTGGGAATCCTGAATAAGATTTCCTGGGGGCACTTGGGTGACTCAGTTGGTTAAGCAGCTGACTTCTGATTTCCCCTCGGGTCGCGATCTCTTGGTTTGTGGGTCTGAGCCCCACATCAGGCTCTGAGCGACAGCGCGGAGCCTGTTTAGGATTCTCTCTCTCTCCCTCCCTCTGCTCCTCCCCTACTCTCTCTCTCTCTATCTCAAAATAAATAAACGTGTGTGTGTGGGGGAAAGACTTCCTGGAGTGACATTTGGGCATCTGTTCCACACAGCAGTCACTACTGAGACGTAGGTCCCTGGAGGCTTTGAGAGCCACATCCGTGTTCATCAGCAAAGGACTCCACTTAATGCCGGTTTGTAGGGAAACTTCACTCCTGTTTCCGAAGACTTGCCATCCTGCCCATTCCAGCATGCTTCCAAGCCTCTGCAGCGCGGACCCCACGCGTCTGTGCACCCCTAGAGACTCAGAGCCCTTTTCATCTCTGTACTTGATGTAGTTCCCACTGCCCTTCCCCATTCACCACTGCACCAGCCCCCTACCCAGTCTTCCCATCTCCAGACCTTTCATCCATCAGTTTCTATCTCCCAGGCTCAAGGATGTTCCCCGAGCATGTCTTCTTCTTTCCCAGAACGCCCGGCCTCTGGGCCTTCGTCTTCCTTCCTGCCATGCTGGTTTCTCTTTCCTTCTGAATCATAAGGAAGGCAGCCTTCTGCTGCTCAGCTCCGTCACTGCTCGTCTTAGTAACTTGGCTTTTCATAATGAGGCTTCGTTGTAAGTTTTATTGACGGACTTATGTTAGGCCACAGGAACCCATCTTGAATGAATTCAAAGCAATTAATCACACTGTGATTAACTTTAATGGTGGGATGTTTCCTACACACGGCAAGTAACCGTTCACATATGTTTCAATTAATATTTTTACCCCCTTTTGTTGACAAATGATCTATTGTACTTAAAATTAATTAAATGTTAGCATGGTCCCAATTAACATTGCATTAACAAGAAAAAATGCCTTGATTGTCAATACTGAGCAAAGTCTGTGACAATCTGCCACTTTAATTGTGCAGCATATCTTATTTGAACACATGGGGGCCTAACCTTTTCGCAAATATAGTGGATGCTATGGTCGAAATGTGAGGCCGTGTTTCAAGCCATTGAAAATCTTGACGGTTTCTGCTCTGACTTGAGATCATCAGGGAAAATAAAACCTTGTTCCCCTAGAGAGAGTTGTTTATCCTCCTATGTCTCTATTCTGCTAAACCCATATTTAACGTCTCTCGATTGGCTTACTTCACATATAGTCTCTTTTTGTTTAATTCAATATTTTATATTATTTTTGTTTCTTTTATCCCTAATACTGTCTGATTCTCTTTTCTTGGGTGTTTCTTTACCTAAAAGCTATTATGCTATAAATTTCAAACCGTGTCTTTCAGTTTTTCGCTCAACCTTTTAGCTTTGAGACCCATCTAAGTGGGCATGTGAGTCCTTTTCATATGCAAACATAATATTGATCCATGCTTACATTGTAAACATCTAAATTGTTTCCAACTCTCTGCTTTTATAAGGAACGCTGGGATGAATATCTTTATGCATGTGAATTTGGGTACCTGTCTAAGATATATTCCTTGGAGAGAGCAATCATTGGGTCATAGGGCGGGTGCACACTTATCCCAGGATCAATCAATTTTGCATAGGAACAATTGGAGATCTTGAGATGTTAAGCGATTTTTTTTTCAAGGTCAAGTTTGAAGCTGGGCTTGATCTCAGATCTTCTAAATCTTAGTGAAATATTTATTTCACAATATGTTATTCCATCTCAATTTTCCTATGTTCCCTGGAATTGTCAACGTAAAAATCTTCAGTATGATAGTATCATTATGTTGTAGCCTGGAATCTTCCTCATTTTGGTCACCTTAAGTAGAGACAAAATTCAATATATAAGTTGCAGTTGGCACAGAGACACATATAATTGCTATCAGGTAGTGGCATTTGGAATGTAAGCCCCAACTCTTTTCTTCAAAAAGGTCTGCCTTTTTTTTGGCAAAGGCCCATAAAACCAGCCATATATTTAGAGACCTAACAATGATCAATCTGAGATCTCAAAGTTCCTCTCACAAAAGGGGGCAAAATATCGCTTTAATAATCAAACAACGTAACTCCTACATTTCTCCTTACAAGAACGCATGCCCTAAGGGTGTCTATGTGTTTATTTCTGAGAGGTCTAAAATGATATAAATCCTCTAAGCTTTCGAGTTGTCCCTGGAACTTTATATTTCTTTTGGGTGTTTGAGGAAGGCTTGACTGCTAAAATGCCATCCCGAGATACATTATTCTCCCTCCTTATTTCCCCTGCCTCCGTTGACATTCATTCCGTAAGGGTTAATTGAGCAACTACTGAATTCAAGCAGTGGATCACAAGAATGATAGACATTCCTTGTCCTTATAATACAAGGCGGAGGGAAACGAGTGACAGATTTGTGCGCTGAGCAAGGTGGTGGTACCTGAGCTGGGCTTTAACAGATGTGTAGGAGGTGGTCAGGCTGAGGGAGGAAGGCAGGCGTCACAAGTACAGGAGACAGCACAGCCTTTCTTCCTCCCCCTGCCCTGCACCGCCCTCCTTCTCCTGCCCCTACAGTAGCCATGTTCAGAAATAATCCAGCATCCCTGAGGGAAGAGGAACAAATGTTCTACACTGCACCATGCTAAGCACACCCCTCCAGTACTTGTGCCTGTGAAATGCATTTCACGCCTCATCTGTTCCCTAAATGAGATGTGAAAGCCGTTTACACCTCGTTTACATTTGTGCTGTTTTACCAAACAGTGTAGATACAGCTCCATCCCAAGTAATGAAATGAGGTCATTCACCCCTTTCTCTCCTTGGATTGAATCCACTCAGCTCTTCAGGTCCTTCCCAGGCTCTGGTGGCTCCCAGGCAGCGGGGAATCTACCAAGTGTTGTGAGAGAAGGTGCAAGGCTTAGAGGTATAGGCAGCAGCTAGTGTTTAGTTCCTCGTAGGTGAGGCATATGGCCTTTCTTTCAAGCCAACAATTTATAATTTCCTTATGTAAAATGCGGCAATCCTAAACGGACAGTTAAAAGAATGTTAACTTCTGCATACACCTGTGTAAGCAACACTCAGATTAACATACAGAACATTTGTCTTACCCCTGAAAATTTTCTCGGGTCCCTCTCCAGTCAGTGGCCCCCTCCCCAAAGATATCTTCTGTTCTGACATGCATCACCAGGTCCGTTGTCCTTGTTCTAGAACTTCAAATACACAAGAGTATTCTTGCATATTCTTCGGCTCAGCTAATGTCTGTGAGGTTCATGTGTGTTGTTGCGTGTTTCAGCAGCTTATTCCTTTGGGTTTTTGAGTAGTCTCCCATTACCTGAATGAACCACAATTTAGTCGTGCTCCCGTTGATGGACATTTGGGTTGTGTTCTGTTTTTGTCTAAATAAAGCTGCCTTGAATATTCTTGCACAAGGTTTTACGGACATAGACATTCAGTTCTCTCAGGTACCCAGTGAGGAGTGGAATTTCTGGGATGTAGTGTCGATGTGTGTAGCTTTATTAGAAACTTCCCAACGATTCTTCAAAGTGAGTGTCCCGTTTCACACACCCACCGGGAGCGGATGAAAATCCTGGTTGCCTTTGGTGATTCAGAGTAATGAGTTGTGTACATGTAGCACCATAAAGTAGCATAAATTCACTTAAGGAACCTCAGATGACAAACAAGATTGAAATTTGGGGAAGAGAATTAGAGCATGAAAAGAATTCTGTGCATGGATCGGTATTGCCCCCACTCATATCTCTTCAATGTCCTGATGTTGCCTAAGACTCACTATGTTTAAAAAAGCATAGTACATTTTGGGGCGCCTGGGTGGCTCAGTCGGTTGAATGTCCGACTTCAGCTCAGGTCATGATCTCACAGCTCGTGAGTTCAAACCCCACGTCAGGCTCTGTGCTGACAGCTGGGAGCCTGGAGCCTGCTTACGATTCTGTGTGTGTGTCTCTCTCTCTATCCTCCTCTGCTCATGCTCTGTCTCTCTCTGTCTCAAAAATAAATAAACATTAAAAAAATTATTAAAAAAAGCATAGTACATTTTGTCTTCTTTAAACTACATGCTTGTAGGGTGTAAGAAGTGAGTACTATGAACCATTTACCAAACATAGACGGATAATGTTTCCAATTTTTGACAATCTGGTAAATGAATATTTATATCTTATTTCCATCTAATGTTTTGTGCTTCCTAATTAATGGCCTATAGCTTTTAGTTGTTTATCGATACTTGTAGTTTTTCTTAGTGACCTGACTTCATGTTCTGTGCGGATACTGTCTAGTGCTTTCTTCCTGGTAACGTTTATATGACTGTCTACCAGATGGTTGCTGCTTGTCACATATTTTGCAAATATTCCTCTTATTTTGCTGTTTACCTTTCCTTTAGAAAAATGACTTTTGCTATTTAAAAATGCTACTCGCTCATCGTAAAACATTCAAGCAATGGAGAAAGGATCATGGAAGGGTAAGAATTCTTCCAAATTCCAGTCGCCAGAGACAAAACAAAAACCAAAAACCAGAGATAATAACGTTCTGGTAAAAATCACTTCTGATATCTCTCTATGCATATATAGAGAAAACTAGGTATGCAGGTAGAAGTTTAGAAGAATTGCCTAGGGGCGTCTGGGTGGCTCAGTCAGTTGAGCGTCCGACTTCAGCTCAGGTCACGATCTCACGGTTCGTGAGTTCGAGCCCCGCATCAGGCTCTGGGCTGATGGCTCAGAGCCTGGAGCCTGCTTCCGATTCTGTGTCTCCCTCTCTCTCTGCCCCTCCCCCATTCATGCTCTGTCTCTCTGTCTCTCAAAAATAAATAAACATTAAAAAAAATTAAAAAAAAAGAATTGCCTAAAAATACAACACAAATTGTAATTAAAAGGGTTATACTTAAGATAATTATTTCTTTATTACAAAATATATGAATCTTCAAAGATTCTTTATGAAAACATTTATGAGTTTGGAATAATGTTTGAACCATACAATTTAACTTTGGAAGATTTCTTTGGAAGCCTTTACTATAAAAGGTAAAGAATTAGCAAACATACCTTTTTCTCTTACTTCCTTGACACTGCTGATTTTTATTAGTACCTTATTTTAATGTTGCCAAGCTTTATAACCTTCACAGCCTTTTCTCTAACTGTGATTCCCACCGTGGTCAATTTTTTTTCTATTTTAAAACACACCATCAGCATTTCTTTTACCTTGGCATTGCATTTATATTTGCTTTACTTTGGTTTATTGCTATTTATATTCGTTTTATTATTCTAATAATTTTCTTCGTGAAGGACTCACAGTGTTAGATTTCCTGAGTTCTTGCATCTTTCAAAATATTTCTTAGTCGCGTGTGTACTTGGAGAATGCCTTGGCCGGGCAGCCAATTACTGAATATGCCATCTTCTCCCTCCGAACTTTATAGGTACTGCACTATTGTCTACCAGTATGAAATGTTGCCTGGGTAATGCTGAGCTCAACAAGAACCTCCCTGAATCCCTCCCAAGCACACAATTACACACTCCATAAGCCTGTCTGTAACTTTCTCTTCCTGCCTCGATGCCCACCTGAGTTTTCCCTTTTTAAATATTTATAGTTCGATGATTACTCTGGAGATTACGGCATCTGTCTTTGACTTATCAAAGTCTGATGTTATTTGAAACTATTATCCTTTTCCCGGACAATGTTAAAAAAATGTGCCTCCATTTCACCTTCTGTCGGTTTGTATGAGATTGTCGTCCATTTTAACTGACTCTATGTTTTAAACACGATACTAATAATCATTACGAATAAAACACAGTTAACAATACTGATTATTTTTATTGTTATTGTTATCATCAATGTTTATTCATTTTGAGGAGAGAGGCAGAGAGTAAGAGAGAGAGAATCCCAAGCTGGCTCTGTCAGCCCAGAGCCTGATGTGGGGCTCGAACTCAAGAACCATGAGACCATGACCTGAGCTGAAATCAAGAGCCGAGCACTTAACCGACAGAGCCACCCAGGTACCCTTGTTACCATTAGTTTATACAGAGAGTATTCATTTTGGTTGGTTTCCATTATTTCTATTTTTAAAAAATATTTCTTTATTTTTGAGAGAGAGAGAGAGAGACAGACAAAGCACGAGTGGTGGGGAGGGGCAGAGAGAGCGGGAGACACAGAATCCGAAGCAGGCTCCAGGCTCTGAGCCGTCAGCACAGGGCCCAACATGGGGCTTGAACCCACAAACAGTGAGATCATGACCTGAGCTGAAGTCAGATGCGTAACTGACTGAGCCACTCGGGCGCCCCAGACTGCTGATAGGGTTTTGAGCCTCCTCCTTCTCTCTTTCCTTTCGGCCCACATCTGGAGAAGATGATAAGAAAGCCTCGGGGCTCCCTCCTTGGGTGACAGTGGGACATCCAAACCACAGGAGTCCCTGCCCACAGGAGGGGACCCTCACCCGCGCCCTACCTCCTCGCCACAGTGGCACCGTGGCTCTCTGATGTCTTCTCAGGCTTGCTGGAGAAGCCTGTCGTGCTTTCCACGGACACCTCGATTAGGTCAGCAATCCACCTTCCCACAGCCTCTGGGGATCTTCGGTCCCCACATCTGACCTGTACCTTGGCTGCGGGCCCATATGGCCCTTCAGAGGACCATAACACTGACTTCATCAATTTTACCATGGGGTATTTAATTGTTCTTTTTATTTGTCTTTTATTGTTTTGCTCTGCGTAGGCCTTTTTTGAACCTATAGCTCGATGCTTTTATCATCAGTTTTGAAAACTTCTCAGCCATCATCTCGCCAAGTATCACTCCTTGCAAATTCCCTGTAACCTCTCCTTTGGGATTTCATCACGTGTCAGTCTTCCTCACTTCTGTTTGACTCTTTCTCTGTATTTGCATCCTTTCCTCTCCCATGTTTCACTTCAGACATTTCTTCTGATCTCGTTTCCAGTTCAATAATTCTTTTTCACCAGTGTCTAAACCTGAACGTTAAGTTCTCGATTTTGCCAAATGAATTTTTCAGCGTAGGAATTTTGATTTAGTTCTGTTTTATCACTTCCAGTTTTCTTCCCCGATCCTCAATCTTGTGTTTTATCCCCTTGAATATCTCGGGATGGTTATTTTGAAGTTCGTGTGTGGGAACTTGATGGCCGTAAACCCCTGTCGGCTGTTTCGAGTATTTCTTGTTTTTCTTGGTTTCTCTTTAGCTTTCTTGCTTCATTTCTGTGTGCTTTAAATTCGCGTGTGCCCGGTGGGAGAACTGGCCAAATTACCTAGTCTGCAGAAGTGGAATGCCGAGTCTCTGATTTATTTTGTCTTCATCCCTAATGCTCAGTGACTTCATCAGAATTGAACTTGCTGATAAATATTTGGCAGTCAATGCCCTCACCCCAATATTCCTCAGGATGTAATATTTCTTTATTCCAAGCAAGTTTACTTCTACTATTATTATATACCATTCAATATACACACACACATAAAGGTATAAAATGGTTCTATTATATATTATCTATATTATAATTATTGATAATATTAATCAATAATATATATTAATAATAGTGAAAGTGTACTCTATATAAAGCATACATGGAAAGTAAATTGATAAATATTTCATTTATTTTTTCTTTCTCAGAATGTTAATTATGTATATATTGATTCTTCTTTGTTTTTTATTTTATCATCTCCTTAATGATCCTTTAAATATCCGCTGTTTTTCTTACTGTTTGAACGATTACCCAAGGGTAATTACCCTTGTCACCCAGGGACCTGGCTATGTTTTTTTTTTTTTAATTTTATTTTTTTATTTTTTAAAATTTACATCCAAATTAGTTAGCATATAGTGCGACAATGATTTCAGGAGTAGATTCCTTAGTGCCCCTGACCCATTGAGCCCATCCCCCCTCCCACAACCCCTCCAGGAACCCTCAGTTTGTTCTCCATATTTATGAGTCTCTTCTGTTTTGTCCCCCTTCCTGTTTTTATATTATTTTTGTTTTCCCTTCCCTTATGTTCATCTGTTTTGTCTCTTAAAGTCCTCATGTGAGTGAAGTCATATGATATTTGTCTTTCTCTGACTAATTTCACATAGCATAATACCCTCCAGTTCCATCCACGTAGCTGCAAATGGCAAGATTTCATTCTTTTTGATTGCCGAGTAATACTCCATTGTATATGTATACCATATCTTCTTTATCCATGCATCCATCAATGGACATTTGGGCTCTTTCCATACTTTGGCTATTATTGAAAGTGCTGCTATAAACATGGGGGTGCATGTGTCTCTTTGAAACAGCACACCTGTATCCCTTGGATAAATGCCTAGTAGTGCAATTGCTGGGTCGTAGGGTAGCTCTATTTTTAGTTGTTTGAAGAACCTCCACACTGTTTTCCAGAGTGGCTGCACCACCTTGCATTCCCATATGTTTTTAGTTATAGATATTCAGTAGCTTTCTGCTTGTGATAGGACTTGAATCTCTGTACTGTTTTCATTTCTCTTTTCCATTTCTATTGGTGTTTTACCAGCTCACTTTATCACTCCTTCCATTATCTTACAATCTCTTTTGATGCTTTAAAAAAAAAATTTTTTTTTAATGTTCATTCATCTTTGAGAGAGAGAGAGAGAGAGAGAGAGAGAGAGCAAGCGGTTGAGGGTCAGAGAGAAAGGGAGATACAGAATCAGAAACAGACTCCAGGCTCCGAGTTGTCAGCATAGAGCCCAATGTGGGGCTCCAACCCACGAACCTGAGATCATGACCTGAGCTGGTGTTAGACACGTAGCCGACTAAGCCACCCAGGCACCCCTCTTTTGATGCTTTTTGAGCACTTGGTTTTCTTTTTGAGATCCTTTTCCATTTATTAAAACATTTTTTAAATGTTTGTTTATTTTTGAGAGAGAGAGAGAGATAACAAGCTGGAGAGGGGCAGAGAGAGAGGGAGACACAGAATCCAAAGCAGGCTTCAAGCCCTGAGCTGTCGGCACAGAGCCCATTATGGGGCTTGAACCCGTGAACCATGAGATCATGATCTGAGCTGAAGTTGGACGCTTAACCGACTGAGCCGTCCAAGCACCCCTTGAGATCCTTTGTAAAAAGAAAGTTCCATGTAATTCTTTGAGACTCTGAAGAATCATTTTCATGGCTCTTCTCTTTTTTTATGTATGCTTTTGTGTTGTGATGTCCCCCCCTCCCCCTTTTTTCTGGTTTGTTTGTTTGTTTTATATGTGAATCTAGTCCCTTTTCATTTATGGCTCATCTTTTTGTGAGGTCAGCTAGTTCTTGTATGATCAGAAACTTGTAGTAAGAGTTGAGCCAAAGATGTCTATGGCTTAGATTCAGGATTTGTGGCTTTGAACATGATGTAATTTAATCTGTTCTCTGCATTCTCCTGGGTTTAAATTTTTTTATATTTATTTATTTTTGAGATACAGAGTGAGACAAAGTGAGAGTGAGGGAGGAGCAGAGAGAGAGGGAGACACAGGATCAGAAGCAGGCTCCAGGCTCTGAGCCATCAGCACAGAGCCTGATATGGGGCTCAAACCCACAGACCGTGAGATCATGACCTGAGCCAAAGTTGGACACTCAACTGATTGAGCTACCCAGGCACCCCTGAATTCCCCTGGGTTTAGTTCTTCCCTTGGTTGTTGGAGGTCAATAGCTAGTGTGGAACAGAGCAAGTCCCTCTCATTCACTGATTTTCTGGGACATCATCTGGCCTTTGTTTTCCTCCTACCTGCTTTCTCTCTCGTTCTCTCTCTCAATTACTTACTTACTAATCAATTAATTACTGAAATATAGTTGACACACAGTGTTATATTAGTTTCAGGTGTACAACACAGTGATTCAACAATTGTATACATTACTCAGTGCTCATCAGGATAAGTGTCGTCAGCATCTGTCACCATACAATGTTATTGTAATATTATCGACTATATTCCCTATGCTGTACTTTTCATCCCTGTGACTTGCTTACTTTAAAACTGGAAGTTGAATTCTCTTAACCCTCTTCACCTATTTTTTTCCACCCTGCCTGCCCACCCTTCCGGTAACCACCAGTTTGTTCTCTGTATTTAAGAGTCTGTTTGTTTTGTTTGTTTTGTTTTTTAGATTCTGTGTATAAGTGAAGTCATATGATATTCATCTTTCTCTGACTTATTTCACTCAGCAAAATACCTTCTGGGTCTATTGATGTTGTTGCAAATGGCAAGATTCCATTCCTTTTTATGGATGAGTAATTATCTATCTATCTATCTATCTATCTATCATCATCATCATCATCATCATCTAATCTATATAGTTGATTCATCTATTGATAAACACTGGGGTTGTTTCTATATCTTGGCTACTGTAGATAATGCTGCAATAACCATAGGGGCCATATATCTTTTTGAATTAGCATTTTAATTTTTTGTTATAAATACTCAGCAGTGAAATTACTGGATCATTTGTTATTTCTATTTTTAGTTACGTGGAGGACCTCCTTACTGTTTTCCACAGTGGTTGCACCAATTTGTATTGCCACCAGCAGTGTGTGAGTTTTTGTTTTTCTCCTTTCTCCCTTTTCACCATATCTTTGCCCACACTTATTATTTCTTTTCTTTAAAAAAATTTTTTTTAATGTTTCTATATTTTTGAGAGAGACAGAGCATGGGCAGGGGAGGGGCAGAGAGAGAGGGAGACACAGAATCCAAAGCAGGCTCCAGGCTCTGAGCTATCAGCCCAAGGCTGATGCGGGGCTCAAACTCATAAACTGCGAGATCATGACCTGAGCTGAAGTTGGACGCTCAACTCACTGAGCCACCCAGGCGCCCATCTTTTCTTTTTAATACTAGCTAGCCATTTTGACTGATGTGAGGGGCTATCTCATTGTGGTTTTTAAATTTATTTAATTTTATTAAAATTTATTTTGGGGGTGCCTGGGTGGCTCAGTCAGTTAAGCGTCCAACTTCACCTGGAGTCATGATCTCATGATTCGTTCAAGTCCCACATCTGGCTGTCTGTTGTCAGTGAAGAGCCTGCTTCAGATCTTCTGTCCCCCTCTCTGTCTGCCCCTCCTTTGCTCGTGCTCTCTCTCACTCTCTCAAAATAAATAAACATTAATTTTTTTTTTTTTTGGTGGGGGGCACCTGGGTGGCTCAGTTGGTTAAGCATCTGCCTCTTGATTTTGGCTCAGGGTTGTGAGACTGACTCCCGGGTCAGGCTCCATGCTGGGTGTGGGGCCTGCTTAAGCTCCCCTCTCTCTCCCTCTTCCTCTCATGCTCTCATTCTCCAGAAACCCAAAAATTGTTATTTATTTTTATTGCTTTTTAAGTTTTTATTTTAATCGCTCTGTGCTCATCACTACAAGTGCACTCTTTAATTCCCATTACCTATTTAACCTGTCCTCCCAACCACCTCCCCTCTGGTAACCATCAGTTGGTTCTCTGTAGTTAGGAGTCTGGTTCTCTCTCTCCCTTTTTCCCCTTTGCTCATTGGTTTTGTTTCTTAAATTCCACATATAAGTGAAATCATATGGTATTTGTCTTTCTGTGACTGAATTATTTCACTTAGCATAATACTCTTTAGCTCCATCCATGTTGTTGCAAGTGGCAAGATTTCACTCTTTTCTATGGATGAATAATGTTCCATTATATATATATTCCATTATATATATATACATATATATATAATGGAATATATATGTATATATATATGTATATGGAATACGTATATGGAATATACGTATATATATATATATACGTATATATACGTATACATATATGTATATGGAATATGTATATGGAATATATATGTATATATGTGTATGTATGTATATATATATATATATATAGTCCATTATACACACACACACACACACACACACACACACACACACCCCACATCTTTATCCGCTTATCAGTTGATGGACACTTGGGCTGCTTTCATATCTTGGCTATTGTAAATAATGTTGCAATAAACATAAGGGTACATGTGTCCCTTTGAATTAGTATTTTTGTATCCTTTGGGTAAATACCCAGTAGTTTGATTGCTGGATTATAAGGTTGTTCTATTTTTAAGTTTTTGAGGAACCTCCATGCCATTTTCCACAATGACTGCCCCAGCTTGCAATCCCACCAACAGTGCACAAGGGTTCCTTTCTCTCCACATCCTGGCCAACATTTGTTGTTTCTTCTGCTTTTGATTTTAGCCATTCTGACAGGTGTGAGGTGATATCTCATTGTGGTTTTGATTTGCATTTCCCTGATGATGAATGATACTGAGCATCTCTCTGTGTGTCTGTTGGCCATCTGGATGTCTTCTTTGGAAAAGCGTCTACCCAGGTTCTCTGCCCATTTTTTAATTGTATCATTTGTGTTTTGGGGTTTTGGGTTGGATAAATTCTTTATATATTTTGGGTATAAATCCCTTATTGGATATGCCATTTGCATATATCTTCTTCTCCCGATCAGTAGATTTTCTTTTTGTTTTCTTGGTGGTTCCAGCTGCCTACTGTTTGCTTTACCCCTGCATCTCTCATTGGGTTAGGAGTCTCAGGAAGCACAGTGGCCAGGCTTGAAAAGAGAGAATCGGTGTGCTGTTGCTGCAATGTCTAGGATTACAATTTAGGCAGCATCTAGGGTCTAGGCAGGAGCGTAGTCCAAATCTAAAGGCAGAGGTTTATTTCCTGGGCTGGTGACCAGGTGCAACTGATGGGTGTTCTGTCACAGGCCTCGGCCAGTGTCTCAGGGTTGGGTTTATGCTGGAGTTCTGCACGACACAGGAGCTCCTGCTGAGGGTTGAGGACCCCTGGGAAAATTCCTATTCAGGGCCAAATCAGCTCCTTGAGCTGACTTTTTTCTTACACCAATCCTTCAAGGACCTATCCAGATTATTTTTCTCAATAATAGCCACTTCCTACTGCAGCTTTGGGTCTTCCTTTCCCAAAGATAGGTTGTGTGACATCAGTCTCTCTAGCTGTCCTGAACAAATGCTCAAACCTTTCCGTGTTAAGAGGCTTATTGTTTATTCCTCTGGAAAGAAGGTATCTCAGTGTTAAGAGAATAAGGGAGTGATAAAGCCTATAGAACTTGAGGTTCTGATTACAAGGTTATAATGTCTAACTTCTTTCTGAGGCAGAATAATGGAAGGTCTTTGGCCTTATTGTATGTTAGTGTATGTATGTATTGTATGTAAGAAGCTGGGATCTAGGTTCTACTACCTACCAATTGTATGAATCAGGCAGAGTATTTAGCCTTGGTTCTTTGTTTTCATCCTTGTTAAATGGGTGTGATAATAGTACCTACATCCTGGGATTATTGTAAGGATTAAATGAGCTTGTATTGTAAAGGAGGTCAGTCTTGCCTGGTACATAATAGGTGTTCAATGTACATTTGCTATTATTAGGTTTCTGGCTTTTCTTCTTACACATGGAATCCTCACATCTCCCACTCTTCTTAGAAAGGTCATCATGGAGAAGAGTCCTGGTAGAGGAATAGTTCTCATATGGGCTCTTCATTGAGGGAACTCTCTCCCATGAGGGTACTTCTCCTATGGGGATCCTAAAACAAGGAGAACTCCTCCTCCCCCCTTTAGAAGAACCATTTCCTATCAGGATCCTTCCCTATGAGGACATTTATTCATGAGGACCTTTTCCCTTTAAGGACCCTTACTTCATGAGGATTCTTCACATGAGGACCTTTCTTCCATGAGGGTCGTACCCCTAAAAAGGCCCTTTTCCCACAAGGACCTGTTCCATACGAGTACTAATCCTCCTAAGAGGACATATTCCCCATTAAATATTGCCTCCATGAGGACCTTTCTCCATGAGGATCTTTACCTTAAGAAGACTGTTCCTCTCTCAGAACTCTTGCTTCTCAAAGACTCTTACCCTGATGTGGCCTCAAGAGACCCCTTGGAAAAATTAGCACCTAACTTTTGAACAATTTCTCTTCCTGAGACCCTCCGGCCCGGTTATTAGAACTCAGTCCTTGGCCAAAAATGGCCTCTCTTGACATTGTGCACAACTGGCTGAGGGCCTTCTCTTTGTTTTGGTTATACATCTCGCTTTTGGGAGAGGACCAGTGGTGGCAGGTTGGCATGGACCAGGCCCTTAGTATGTTGATGACCTTGATTATTTTCCTCCAGCTCAGTGCACAGTGACAGGAAATGGGGTGTGTAGGCCACATGCCTATTAGCTCGGGATGCTCTGACAGCAGATTTGCTTGTGGGACATCACAGTGGTAGGGCAATAACAGGCTAAGCATTCTTCTACAGGAAGGTATATGGCATGGGTTCTATGATCCTTGTTCTCGCGGAACGAATCATCTAGGGGAACTAGAAGAGTAAATTACGGAATATAAACAAAGTGGAATGAACAGGTACTGAATTCAATTCAACATTGCCTTGTTCAGTTGCACTCAATTTACTCTATTGCTTCAAATTGTGGTAATTTTAAAAGAAAAGCATAGCATCCCAAAGAGAGAAACCAGCATCTCTCAAGACCCAGGGCATTGAAAGAAGGCCAGCATGTAGGCCTTTATTTCTGGAAAAATCTGACAGGCCCTAGTGCCAGGAATACATAATTGGTAAAGAGAAATCATAGGAGATGAGGTTAGAGAAGCATTTTAGTCTCAGACGCTGAGAGCCTGTGCTAAGGACTTTTGATGAGATTCTGTTAACAATGAGAATCCAGAACAGGTCCTCAGGAAGAGACTGATCCAAATCCCTTGGGAGAAAGAGAAATCTATTGGCAGTGTGCAGAATTAGAAATGTGAGAGGCTGAAAGAAAGGAGTGCATCGAAGTGCCATTGTGGAAGCCAGGTCCCAAATGCTAAAGGCCTGATGTAGGGGTAGGAATGGAGGAGACAGATATGGAACCTTGATTGATTCCTCCTCAGTGATTAGAAGAACGAGATAGAGGCAAATCAAAGATGGCTCAACATTTCCAGCACCGGTGATTTGGAAATTAAGAATGAGTCTTACCAAATGAAGTCTCACATGGCTACCAAGACCATCAGGGGCGAAATCTTTGATCATAGAATAATGTGGAGAAGGGTGTGTAGGGTGGTGATGAGAACACTGGGTGGGAAATGGAACATGCCCGTCCTACTTGTGCCTCTTCCACAAACTGGCTACACAACTGAGAATAGAGCTGTTAGCCTCTTTTGGCTTCAGTCTCTTCAATGTTAATGTGCATGGCTTGCTGAGTTTTTCAAGTGGCGATAGTCTGCTTTGAAGATCTGCACATTTCGACTTCCTCCTGAAAGTGCAAATTACACTTTGTTTTTCTTCTGATTGCTTGCATGTCCAGAACAGAGGAAAGACACCTGGATGAAGCATATTCACAGACTTCACAATTCCTGTAAGGGGATCCCAGAGCCCTGAAGCTTCTCCCAGGTTCCTTTGAGGTCTCTCAGCCCAGGGACTGCCACCACATGTCTTCCCTCTTGTCCACACTTTCAGCAGGTGTGTGTGGGTGGAGCTGAAAGTTAAAAGAAACTCAAGTAAACTCAAACATCTTTTTTTGCAACTTGCTGTTCAGTTGAAGCGCTTAAATTGTCAGTATTTTTCTTAGTGGTTAAACAGAACTAAAAACAAAGACAGCAGCCGTTAATAACCACACTATGCCTCCTACTTTCACCTCTAAATCAACAGACATAGCAGCAATGTGGTAAGAATTACCTATATACGTAAAGTACCCCGAGTGTAATGTTCACAGTGTAATCCTCATTGGCAAGGATTCCAAAGTTGAATCACATGCAACCAAAGGGGTTATAACACAGATGAGCTGTTGTGAGCACACATTCCAACACTTGTAGCTTCAATACCTTAAATAAAAAAAAGACTTGCTTCCAGAGCCAGGACAAGACGTAGAGAGGAGTACTCAATACTGTCACATTGGGAAAGTCAATTCATTTAGTGTTATCTACTTACAATATTCCATAGTTATTGAGTTGCTGGTGACCTTGGAGATGCAAAGCAGCACTCTAGAAAGAAAGGATGTCTGTTTACCAAAAGTCTCAGATAAGAGATCATTTTGCCACCCCATGTGATTGAGGAATTTTCCGTTGCATTGCATTGGAACTCACAGAAATATCTGCCTACCGGAGTGGATTGAACCCATGATAATGAAACAGAATAATGAATTTCTCCCAGCGTCTGTGCTAGATATCTCTCTGAGTCCACATGACTGATTCTTGCAGTTTTCCACATTTCCATGGATCTGACCCAATAACGAAGAAATCCCTATGTCATGACTGTGAAGTAGGAAATGGTGTTATCTTAAAACTTTAAGGATTTTTGACAAGAAATGGTACAGATTAGAAGGAAGAACTGATGAGTTCTCATTCTCTCTATTGAGAGGAATAACCTGTCTAAGAAGTTAAGAAGACCTCTGGCAACAAAATGAAACAAACAACTCAGTAAATTCCTCTTGTCTGAACTGTTAGGGTCTGCAGATGAGAACTGGTTATTGGCAATTGGTGTGTGTGTGGGGGGAAATCTATGATCATATTAGATTTTCCAACCAACCTTGTGAGGAACAATCCAAAGAGGGCACCCCGAATGACCTGGAATGTAGATGATAAGCTGAAGGTCATGGAGACACTAGACTGGGGTTGGAGGTAGATATATGCCTGGGGGGGGGGGGCTCCTTCTGTTTGATTAGGTGGAAGGAGGGGGGAAGAGAGAAAGCACTCCAGGGATGGAGAGAACGTTTAGCCCAAAAGATATTTCTTCCCAAGTCTACCTTGTTTTGTCCACATTCACCAAAATACCCCATACAAAAGACTATTGTTTCTCAATAAGTTAAAACCTTTCCTTTTTCTCTTGCTATTTTCCTAAAGGTTTGAACACTAATATATTTGAACCATATAACCTTCAGCAGCACCTCAATCAACTCCTAAAGCTAAACATAGGCTTCCTACTACCGCATAAGAATGAGTAAACATTTTAAAACCTTCCCAATATATGTATGTATAGAATCTGCAACTATTCCTAAATCTCTATCTATCTATCTATCTATCTATCTATCTATCTATCTATCAATCATCTGTCTGTTTATAAAGTCAGTAATAAACAATGTAGGATGCCAATATGGACAAATAGTTCTTTTTAAATAAATTTACTACTATTAACAGATAAATCATAATAAAATTCAATGAAATCCGAGGGGGGTTAAGTCAATAAAATGTAAGCAGAGAATCATGAAAGAATTATCTTTCATGGACATAGGAGAGTTCTTAGAAGTAAAAAAAAAATATGATCGGAATATTTAAAAAATCTTTAAAGAAGGATATCACATTATGACTTCTAGACTAACCCAAATAACTTACTGACTGCATATTTCATTTCCCATGAGCCTTCCTGAAAACTTGTCCAGATAACTTAGATAAAATATATACAATAAAAGGAAAAGGACTTCAGTGTTGTGAACACAGAAGGAAGATGTGTCCCAGTCCCTGGCCAGACAAATACCACAGAAGGTGAATGCTTGCCCTACCGATGGGATGGATGTGGTTTGATGATGTATCTGCTCCATGAGAACTCTGCTCTCTCTAGTCTGCAGAAACCAGGGAAGTGTGGATGCATTAATCAAAGGCAGCAACCCCATTCTTGGTCTGCAGATTAGCCCTTTTTGTAAGACTTCCCTTCTCTGCTCTTGTGCATCAAAACAGGTCCAGATCTGCACTCGTTTTTTTGGCCTTAAGGATGTAACATCAGAAGCGAGAAATTGTTTTTTAACGACTCAGATCCTCCTAAGGATAATCAGAGGGGTGGGGTCTAATTATTCTTAACTTCTTTGTTTTTATAAGAAGACAAAGGTTGACTAATGATTAATATGATCATATAATTTATATTCCAAACCTGGACCCTTCTGGGAACGAAAATAGGAGCTATTAATAATTGTCCTAGGACAATGGGCAAAATGGGACTAAAGGGTCCCTTCTTGTGATCAAAATAAAAACATAAATGTAGCTGGGGTTCAGTGATTTATTGCACATTTAAAACTAAAACACGCTTAATAGCTAACACAGACATGGTCATATGATTTTTATTTTAATTCCCCCCGAGGGGGGAAAGTACAATAATCCATTGAAAAATGCCCAATACGGTCTTTTTATTTCTTTTTTTCTGATCCTCCCACGGTAAGATAATCATAAATAGCACTTAAATAAATCTATTATATAAAACAGTGAACACTAATGACCTTCACTGAAAGTAGATTTAGGACCCTGGTAGCTGTTGGAGGAATAATCCTGGAGCTTAGAGGAAAATGAAGATATTCAAACAGTCTGAGAAGAGGTCAGCTAGTGGGGAATAGACACAGGCTATGAACTACACTTGTAACAAGACTTAAAAGAAAGACAAAAAAAAGGTAGAACGTAAAAACAAAAATAAGGGGAAAAAAGGATAGATGAACATTTCCCTAAGATGGAAAACAAAACAAAAAATCCCACCAAAAAACATGAGTCGAGAGATAAGAAAATATTCACTAAGGGCCAGACCAGATGAATGAATAGAGATCCATTCCCGAGATATGATCTAATGATATATTGGATTTTTAGGAGTAAAAAAAAAATCCCAGTAAGTGTCCATGCAGAAAAAAAAAAATTTATTCAACGAGTATTTGTCAATTACTGTGATGTGTTATTGTTCCAAATTTGCTACCCTGCCTATAAGAGGATTAATACGTTCCTGCTTGTTCCATATGACTTGACATGCTTCCCTGTGGGAGCAATATGCCTCCCCATTGAAGTCAGCCTTGATCAGGTGACTTTCTTCGGCTAATGGAATATAAGCTGAGGTGTTATGTGCTGTATCTGAGTAAAACATTTAAAAGTGAGATTTATATGTGGCTCTGCCATTGTCTTTTCCTTTCTCCCGGGGGAAAAAAGTGTTCTGGATAGGATCTGCTCTATCAACTTGGATTCTGGGATAAAAAAGATATAAAGAGAGCTGTGGCTGTGGGTAGGGCCTCAACCTACCTGTAGCTGACATGTAATGTGATTGAGAAGTCGACTTTCATTGTTTAGAGCCATTAGGTTTATTTGTTCCAGCAACATAACCAAACAAAAGCTGACTGATAAAAGTGCCTATCCTATTCCAGTTTCTCTGCTTTGTGCTTGAAAGTTAGCTCCCCCCCCCCATCCTTTCCTTCATGGAACTTACAGTTTAGTAGGTCATCCTATGAAACTTTAGATACCCAAAGATAATGGATCAATATTTACTGGGTTTTCCGACAAAGGAAAAACGAATATATTCTCAAATATGTAATAACTCAGAGAATATACCATTCCTATGTTCTTATGGAAAAGCATTTAGAGACATTCATAAGAGAGCCAAAATATGAATCAAGTGTGCTCTAAAGAATGGAGAAATTTGGTTTCACTAGGACTGGTGATGAGCACTGAAAATACAGAGCCAAGTCAGTTGACTAATTCATTCAATAGATACTTATTAAATTCAGATGACCTTATTTTCCCAAAGATTTTAAGAAAATCAACTCCAAAATTATTAGAACTAATAAAAGAGTTTCCTACAGTGGCTAATTATAAAAATATCCATACAAGACATCATTTAGCTTTTTGGTATCCTTGTGGATATAATTAGGAACAAGATCTCTGTCATCAAAGTAACAAAATTATGTAATACCCAGGAATCCAGTTAACAAGAAATGTGATACAAAGAGAACCTTACTAAGGCATATAAAGTGAATGCGAAGATTTAGTACTTCCAGGGTATTCATTTTCCCCATATTAGCCTATGCATTTAATGTAAGGAAGAAATTGAGGTTCAGAGTCCTGAGTAACTTGCCTGAGGCTGCGGTGCCCACAGAACGGAAGTCAGAATCTGAAGCTTGGTCTCTCAAACTGTGTTCCCCTTATGACTTTATACAACACCAAACTACTAACAACCAAAACATTAAAATTTTTTTTTTCCTTTTGGAGAGAGTCAGCAGGGGAGGAGCAGAGGGAGAGAGAGGGGGGGGAGAGAGAGAGAGAATCTTAAGAAGGTTCCACACTCAGCACGGAGCCCGACTTGGAGCTCCATCCCACGACCTTGAGATCATGACCTGAGCAGAAATCAAGAGTAGGACGCTTAACTGACTGAGCCTCCCCAGTGCCCCCAAATCTGTGGTTTTGAGTAAATATAACTTGGGACACTCAAATTCTACCAGGAAAGTTGGTGTGTATGTCCTGGTGATGTGGGAGAATCGTTAGCACAATTCGGGCTTTCTGAATGGTTTCTTCTCCAATAGCTGCTTCTTGATAGTCTGAAGTGCTCCATCCACCTGGGTGTCGGCAGCTTTGCTAAATCAATCAATAAAAAGGATCCTTAATCAAAGTTCCAAGTGGTACTTTGACTGGATCTCCAGACTCTAATGCCCCTCCCCTGATGGATCCCAGGGCAACCACCACCTCCTCGAGGGCTTCTGCTGATTTTTTGCCCTAGTTCTTAGCACTGCTGTTTGTCATATAGCTTCAGCAGCCCCTGCAGGTGGTGAGCCATCATCCTTGCCCGCTCTTTCCTGTGGTTGCTCTTGATCTTGTGGGATAACCTTGTCCTAATCTATGTGCTCACTCTCTGCATGGCCTCCGTGTATCTAAGTGGCCTTGGTTGTGTTCCAGTAGTTTTTGATATTCTGGCCCCAGAGATCAGGGATCTGGACGCCTGGTGTTAGAAATCTATTTTGTGCTTCTCAAACCGGAGAGCTTAGTTTTCACTGGTTTCATCTTGAGTTGAATGTAGCTCTCCCCTCGCTAAATGTGGAGGCGGAGTTAAAAGAAAATATAAGTGAATATCTTTATCTCTCCCCTTCTTCTCCAATAGTTTTTTAACTGGACACATGTCCCCACTTCCCTTGCATCTAGGTTTGCCCGCGTAATTAAGCGTTGGTGCATCGTGTAGACCTAGCTCATTCACGCCCAGCACTGTCTCCTCAAGGTAAGATTCCTTCCCTTCTGAAACACTGCCTTGGAAGTAAACGTTGGTGCACTCGATACTTTCGGGCTGGAGAGCTGGCACCACAACGTCCACCTGTCCATTCTTTGCTGACATGTCGTGTCCGCCCTCTCCGAGATGAGCGTGTGCAGGAGCCGCTTCCTTGTCTGTCTGGGGCTCGTGCTACGTGAGTGTCTTCCCTCTGATTTCCTTATTGGCTGTAGCCTTTGTGTCGACCACACTGCCCGACTTCAGCGGACACTCAGGAGTTGTGTGCTGAGGTGCGATCACAATAGAGGACACCTTGGCAAAACTTGTCATGCTCACTCCGTCTCTTTTCTTCATGTTATATTGGTTCACAGAGACCTGCGCTGGGGTCTAAATCTCGGGTCAGGGCAAGTGTCATTGCCACTTCCTGGCTGGCTTGAAAAACCCTCCATGCTGTAGCTAACAATGGGGGCGAGGTCAGAATTCATCTTCAGACCATGAAAAAAGCAGCAACAGCCACATTCTGACCATATCCTACTGGGCTCAGTAAAGGAGCTCTTTATTATGGCTTCGTTAACATAGAGTCTGGCTTTGTGATTAGTAAATCATTCTCTGTATAATCCCATGCCATGCTGAATCTGGTAAGTGTATCCCCCACTGAATAATAATGGTTGAGTGAGTTCTAAATTTTGAGACCTTTTAGAACATACGGTTTATTAACAAAGCGGCGTAACCAAAGCTTACTTAATAATTAAAAACAGGCGTCTGTATTTCAAATAAAAATTTAGCTGTTTTTAAGTACCCCTAGATCAGTGCTTCCTCACTGGGTGAAACCCTAAATCTTTAAAATGCTGTTCCCTACAATAGCTATCAAAACTTCTAGTTAAATGTAAAAGCCTGAGTCTTAGTCACTCTTGGACACAGCTTAAGCACCTAAAATTTGTGCATATGTAATTTCTTCTTTTCAAAGATCCACAGCTTTCATCAGATTTTAGAGGTCATTGACTTTAGACAGCCTAGCAACTGCTGTGGTGTTTACCAGAGCCACAGACATGAACAGAGCCTCACCCTGCCCCCGCCGACTCCTTTGGCAAAGATCTCAGAAATCAGAGAAATGAAATTTTGGGGTCAGGTGATCTGGGTTTAATGACTTCTGAGGTTAGTCATTTATATCGACAAGTCCTACCGAGAGAGAATTGGACCAAAAAGACCACGTCCAAAAAATAAGGAGTTAAGGCCCCTATCATTTTTCAACGGGTTTATGATGACACTTTCTAACGGCTTTTCTGCCTTCAGACTCCTCCCTTACTGTTGGGACTCTGCAGTCTTGCCAGAATGAACGTTTCAAAAGTCAACGCCAAAAATGTTTCTGGGACTTAACATTTGGTTTTCCCGCCCTTTTTCAGGTACACCCTGTGGTCAAGGTGGTCTGTGTTCGCCTGTCAAACTCTTGAGCATGGACTTGAGTGCCCTCCAGCACTGGCCTGCCTGAGAAACCCATTCATCCTTCCACTCCCTGCCTCGTTCCTATCTTCCTTGGACAACTTTCAGCATACCCACAGACAGATGTAGGATGCATCAGCCCAGATCCCACAGTGCCTTGTACAAGTCTTAATTAGAGCTCTAATCAGATTTCTGTTATGGTTCATTGTCTCCCTTAGGACTCTATGACTGTTTTCTGTGCATCATTGTATCTTGAGCACATGAATGAGTGGAAAGATCACGGGATAGTGAACTACACCTTATTTTGATTTCATTAAATCAGGATTTGTGGAATTTTGGGGGATTGACTAAATAGAGCTCCAGGAGGGGTGGGGCCTTTTCCCTTTTCCCCAGGGACAATTGCCATGCTTGAAACATCATAGGTACCTGAAAAAGAGCATGGTTCTCTGTCAGAATTGATGGAAGACATAAGATTGTAGTAAGATTCTTTGAGTACCAAAGATGAAAGTGTTTTCAAGCACTTCTATCCTTCCAAGACCTTAATTTTCTTAGTTACATCACTATTTGATTACGTACAATACATATCAGTTCATTACAATACGTCTACAAGGCTTTATCGACATTCTTTTGATTCTTTTTCATAATTGGAAGTGATGCTTTATTATGTCTTGAAAAATGGTCTATATTTCAAGGGTTTTTTTTTTTTTTAACGTATTTAGTTTTCTTTCATTATCTCCCTTATTCATTCGGAAGTGATGAGGGCCTATGCTTCCCTGAAAAAAATTTTGAACCTGTCCTAAACTTTCACAAACTACTTTTAACTAAACTTCTCATATTTAGCTAAACACTAGTGTCGTATGATCATAGTTTAAAATCCTCTTTGTTCCAATCGGGGCAGCTTTTGTGATAAGAATCATTTAGGGACATGAGTACACACATTGAGTTGAACATGGCCTATGAAGGAGCCACAATAGTAAGTCACATGTTTCCTTAGTATTTTCTCCTACCCCTCCTCATTATCATCGTGAATAATACTCTAGGCTGTGCAGTGGTATCCACCAATCGTCTGCAAAATGAGAAAACCGTTTTCATTTATTCTGAAGGGGCTTATACTTTAATTGAGAAACCGCTGACAAATTGTAAGCAAGGGAGTGAGAAAAATCAGAGTTACATTTCTGGAATGGTTATCTGGCCATGACATCAGGTGGACTCCCATCAGGGCCGGCCGGAATCTGCTGTGCCTCCATAATGTGGCACAGGTCTTGCTCTGGCCCACCGGCCAACACCACCTCCCCTGTCTCCTCTCCCCATTTCTCTTCTTAAACATGTCAGCATTAAATGAACAGTTCTATATTTCCCCAAACATGTCATACCCTCTCTTCCTGGAGTGCCCTTTTCTGCACTTGGCAATCATGTTTCAGGTTTATTTCACCTGTCACCTCTTGAGGGAGACCCCCGCTGACTTCCCCAGCCTGGACGATATCCGCCGTGAAGGTGGTCGCTTTTGTCTATTCTGTCACACCATGTCACAGGCGTCTCTTGCTTGCCCTTCTCCTTGGGGGACTGTAGCCCAGCTGAGGGCAGGAGACTCGTTCATGTGGCCAGCTCAGTGCTCGCTCACGGTAGGTTCCATAAGCTAACTAGAGAATGAATGTCATGAGAGTCCAGGGAAGGCAGCCTGTCTGGATGCTAGAGAATTCGGACTTGACTTTGGAGACAGTGGGAATGTATGGACCACAGGCCGTCTGATTGTTCAGGGGTGCAGTCATGCTAGCCACCACTGACTGGATGTCATGCGCAATGTGGAAAAGAACATCAAAAGTGCCAGAAGCTTTGGCCTGCTTCAGAAGACTGCATGGGCTAGGAGTGGAAATAAGGGGGGAGAAATAACTTTAGGTAGAAAACAGTGCTTTTAGAGAAGTGGAATTGAATAAATAGTGCTGCAACCATTTAAGATAGGTTTGACTTTTTGCTACCCGAAGCTTCTTTCTTCTGTTGAACCTAAATTTTCAATGTGTAATTTTAAACACAGTTTGATACAAATTTTTCTTCTTTTCTGATTGTAGACTCCTGAATAAATGTGTTTGCTTTAAAGAGAGAAATAAAAATTTAAGAGAGTAAACAGTTGAAAAATTAAAATATGAATAATTTACATGCTGACTGTCAGTTATTTTGTTGATTGCTAAATTATGTGTTCATCAAATGCTGACTATGTTTAAAGATCTCCTTCAGTGTTATTAAGGGAAACACACTTTCATACCTGACTTCTGTGTATAGACTTTATTTTTGTTTATATTGTTCCCACTATATTTTTTATTTTGTGAAAGAATAATGACTCTTATTTTATAAACATATATGTTTATTTCGAAAAATAAAAATGCAGTAAAATGGGGCATACGGAAAGGAAAAAATAATGATCTGAAACCCCATTACCTATGAACAACTGTTTTTAACACTTCGTGAACATAATTTCAGATATCGATATACATACAGATGGAAGGAGAGATAGAGAAAGAGATGGAGAGAGAGAGAGAGAGAGAGCGCTAAAAGATTAGGTTCATAAAACACATGCTATTTTTACTGAAAATATTAAGACATAATCCTTCTTTAATTTAGTAGAGATAAATTCACAGTGAAATTAAAGGAACCAGTGATCTTACAATTCTCAAGTTGCTTAGACTGAGGTTTTTTTTGTTTTTTTTTTTTTACATTTTATTTATTTTTGATAGACAGAGAGAGACAGAGCACAAGTGGGGGAGGGGCAGAGAGAGACGGAGACACAGAATCTGAAGCAGGCTCCAGGCTCCGAGCTGTCAGCACAGAGCCCGACTCGGGGCTCAAACTCACAAACCTCGAGATTATGACCTGAGCCCAAGTCAGACGCTTAGCCGAATGAGCCACCCAGGCGCCCCTAGACTGAGTTTTATGTTTAAATGAATTCAGCACCAACCACCAGTCCTTGTTTTATGCTTCTCCTTTTCTTTTGTGTGTATTGATTGATTTCTTTGCTAGCAGAAATTTAGCCTACAGGAATTTTTGTAAGAGAGGCTCACAAGTGCTGGGTTCTCTGAGTTACTGCATACTATAGCATGTCTGATTATTGCTTTTATACTTTCTACTTGAAGGTATACTTGTAGAGTATTTTTCTCTCAGAACATTTGAAGTACTTGTCCTCTGTTTTCTGGCTTTGATAGTATTGCTTTGCATAAATCTGAGATCAACTCTTGTTTTTGTTGTTGTGGTTTTGTTTTCCTACTGCAATGCTGGTTTGATATTTCCCTTTTCGCCATCGTGTTTTGAACTACAACTCACATATAGAAAAATTCACAACATACAAAAGGAGACCTTATGTGCCCCTTACCCAGGTCAAGAAATAGAACATTGCTAGCATTCTCCACTGCCTTCTCTGGTTTTGCAAAAGTTTTACAAGAAAAGTGGCTTCTCAAGGAGGACTCACCTACATGTATTTTTTTAAATTTAATTAATTAATTTATTTTGAGAGAGAGAGAGAGAGAGAGAGAGAGAGAGAGAGAGAGAGAATATCCAAGTAGGCATTGTCAGCACAGAGCCCATCGCGGGGCTCAATCCCACAAACCATGAGATCGTGACCTGAGCTGAATTCGAGTCGGATGCTTAACCGACTGAGCCACTCAGGCACCCCTCTCACCTCCATGTATTTTTTTACTTTTCCCAGAACTTGTGATAGTAATTCTTTCCTGCCATACTGCTTTTCAATGGCTACCAGAATATTTTTGAAAAGTATTATGTCCAGCTCTTCTACTGTGAGTTGTCTTCAATGGAAGGGTTCTGAATTACATAGACCCCCATTACCAGAATCTAACCTCCCCAAGATGACTCTGTAACCTTGTATTTCAATGATCTTGGATGTGATTATGGTGTTCCTTGTTATTTGTTTGTATGTTTGTTTGTTTGTTTTGAGGGGAGGGAAAGTCATTGTGCTTTTCACTTGGAAATTCAGTTCTTTATGTCTGGAAATGTTTCTTTCTTCTTCTGTTTCTTTAGTATCTACCACCATCTCTACAATGAATGTTAAAAATCAACATCTTACAGAAGTGTTGCACATACAGAACAGTTATCAACTTTTAAGTGTATACGTGATGAATTTTCACAAATGAACACATCCATGTAACAAATACTCAGTTTAAGAGATTCAACCTTTCGGAAAGCCTGGTTGTGACTCTACCTACTCCCCACCCTCTCTAAAATTAGCCACTATTTTAACTTCTAACATGATAGATTAGCTATATTTGATTGTAAACTTTGTACAAATGGAATTACATAGTATACGGTTTTTTGTTTTACCTTATTGTACTCAACAGTACGTAAGCGAGTTCCATTCATGTTGCTGTTGTGTAGTTGTTTATTATGGGTACAGCATGGTACTCCATTGTGTGAGTGTATTACAATTTATTAGCCTCTGTTTAATGGACTTTGGAATGTTTCAGGTTTGGGGCTATTGTGAATGATGCTATTACAAACACTCTTGCACATGTCCTCTAGTGAACATGTTATATGTTTCTTTCGTGTGCTTTCCTAAGAGTGGGATTGCTAGGTCACAGAATAGACATGCGTGCAACTTTACAGATACTGTGAAGCAGCTTTCTAAAGTGGTGTTGCAATTTACACCCCCACCAAGAGCACATGCTATGAGATTTCCGGTTTTCCCACCATGTTACCTGCCTGTGGTGGTCGTTCTTTTTCTCATTGTAGCCATTCTGGTGAATGGGTTTTCAACCAACTTTATTCATTTCTTTCCAGTTTGCGTTCTGGATTTCTAAGGACATTAAGTCTGTATCCCTTAGTACAAGACCTCTTTTTTTTCTGGATCTCTGTTCTTCCATCCATAACTTAAGCACTCCAGCCTGAATGCTGAAACAGTGGCTTATGCATTTCTAAGTGGCATGTTTCCCCTTTTCCCTATATATCTAAAATTTTCTTTATAGGTTTCTCGAATAGTTGTGTGTGTGTGTGTGTGTGTGTGTGTGTGTGTGTGTGTGATGATTAAGGATAATGATGTAGATTCCCTTCCAAGGAAACTCAACCTGTAGCTTCTGACTTCTTTTCCGAGACAACCTGGGGGAAACGGCAAGCAGCACTGTAGGTAGCACAGAGCACACAGCATTTTATTGGATCATTCTAGAAACACTAGAATCACACAGTATCATTAAATGGACTTTAGGTGAAATATTTTCTTTGATTCAAATTTGACCTGAAAAAAATTGCTGGTAAGAGCAGAGTGTCAATGTTAGAGTTTGAATCCACACTGTTGTGAATGCCTCTCATTTTCTTTCTATGCCTCTTATAACATCGAGCACTTTGATTTTCTGAACACTGAGGTGTATAGGGCTGTGCGCAGTGTCATTTTATACCTTCTTGTTAACCTTCGCTGAGGAGCTGTGTACACAAAACACAACTAAGCTATAGAGAGAGCCCATCTGAGGCTCCAAAGAACTGTATAAAGATTATCCTACAGCTCTTTCTCAAATGGAAAGAATGCTTCCCAAAGGTAAGCAATCAATCTTCTCCTTGGCACATCGGGGAGCCCTGGGGTTGCACAATGTCTGGAGATTGCTGTTTGATTGTTCCTTGGCTGAAAATGGCTCTGGCTATTTATATTTTCCTGCATTCATGTTACTTTCAAAGCTCAATCATTTCTGCTACTGCTACTGATCAGAGTAACAACAGAGTCTACCAAGTTTTTGCTTTTTTTTTTTACTTTTTTTTCTAAGTAGCAAAAGTTATATAGTGATCTAATTCATGCCAGTAACAAGGATTATTAGAGAGTTTAGTGACTCAAGATTTCATTCACAGAGGTTCCCTTTGAAGGTAATGTTGAATGATGGACTTTAAAGATGGGGAGGGCCCAGATCATAAATTGTCAGTATCTTGATCTCTGTAGGAAGGAAATGCCCCATTGTCTAGGACCAGAAAGGAGGTAAAACTTTTCATTAGCTATTTAGTTACTTGGATTCTAGTTCACTTTTACTTGACCTACTTATGTTGATCTATCTTGGCCCATTAGCCAAGATGGAGAGTGGGCTCCACACAGAGACTGATGGGTTCACTGTAGACGTGTGCATTGGTAGCATCCTCGTTGCGGGGGCATTGAGGTCGAAGTAGCTGAGCCCTCTACCTGACGCGGGAATGTTCCCCTGAAGTATCTATGCTAAATACCCACATGAGGAATTCTTCTAAGTCTTAGAGACCTGAACCAGCAGTCTTTCTTCACACTCCTCAGAGGTGGGAATGGGGCGCCCGTTGGCCTGGCACTCTAACCAGTCACAGGCGGCAGAATGGATGAGGAACGTGGCCAGGCGCATTTCCTATGTAGGCCCTTCTTCATCAGGTGATATCTGTGTGTCCCATGAGTATGTCGGAAACTGACCCACATGTTTCAAAGCTGAGAGAATGTTGCATGTCAGGATTGCCCAGAGGCTGGAGTTCAAGGAAGCAAGGAGGGCTTTGTCTAGCTTTGAGTGAGCTCTGTGTGGCTTCAGGAGGGGGATGAGAACACAAACACCGGCAGCAAATCAGGCTTTGTGTGAAATGTTCGTCGTGCCATTGTCTGCACTTTTGATGTACGGGGTTATTGTTCACGACCTCACTGGGGAAAGCACAAAAGACAGTGCGTCTTTGGCTACTTTCCCGGAAAAACACAACCCCTTCTTCCTCCAGGGCCTGTTAACCAGGCAGCATCAGGGATCACACAAGTGACTTCCCATTCCTGTCTATTTTGTGAATGTGGGTGTAGGGGAGCCATGAAAATCTGCTGAGGGAGAAGGTAATGCATCTAAACCTCTTTAATGGGTTGGTTTTATTGTGCTTTGATGAGACCTGCATGGAACACCTGTGCCTCAATCAGTCTCTGTTTATCATATTTCTTAGTTTTCATGTTGACTACATTGTGTCTATAATAGAACAGTTAAGAAAAAAGAGACTGATATGTGACATAGTTCCTGATAGAGTACTTGGGGGCCTTTTGGAACTGGGCCCTAGCGGAATGATAACATCCTCAGGCTGTCAAGAGCATGAAGCAGGTGAGATGGACCAGTGCCAATGCGGATCCTCTCTTAGATTGTCAGGCCACCTGTCAACAAGGTCATAGCAGACTCCAGGGGGGCAGTGGCCCTCAGGAGGCCACAGGTGTGTGAGGATGGCTCTTTACTTGTGACGCTCTCTCCCTAGATGCCCGTTTCCATCTGAAATGTATTTAAGCATTTTTTGCCCCCTGATACCCACGACCACAGGCTGATTGAGCAGGTGAGCCCAACTTGCAGACCATAAAAAGCAGAAGAGAGGGTGCCTAAGAAATGCAAACGCCTCCTAATGAGGGCAGTGAATTAAACTCACTTTCAAAAACTTGTGTGAATATCCCAGGGCTGTATTAAAATGTCGTCCTGTAAAAGAGACATATTTTTATACTTGGCCGGAGAAAGAAAATCTCATAGTTCTTGTGGATCTATTTTTGAATAAGTGAGTGGAGAACAAGTGTGTTGTAGCTTCTAGCCTCTCTACTGTCACGGGTAACTGGCCTCCTTCTCTCAGGAAGGAGAGAGAATTCCTTCACGGAATAGTGAATTCCCAAACAGCATGTTTCAGCAACACGTTTCAGAGAGCCCAGATTTTGCCTCTTCCCTTTGGCAGGGCACGATCTTTGCCACTCTTTCTAAAAGTAGAAGATTGATCCAGCTCAGTCATCAGGGGCAGGCGGTGGGCCAGGACCCTCTTGGGTCCCCAGCCCCGATGAATTAGGTAGCTCATTTGGAACAGCTGACAGTGGTACATGGCGAAGGGGGGGCTATGTGGGGTTCGGGCAGTCCAGACAGGTAGCCAGCGTGAGCCTCTAAGTGTGAGGAAGTTATAATGAGATCCTGAAAGGAGTTGATAGAAATATCACAGCACTGTTACAAATTTGATTATTCAACGACTCAGGCAAGCCGTAATTGTTTACTCAGATATTACCATAGAGACCTATACGGACAAGGATATAAAGCAACACTGCAGTTTCTGGAAGCGTTACCCTGTCATTAAGTCTCACTTTCATCCTTTTATTTAAATTAGCTTTCACCTGTCCTTCTGAATCTTTCGAGCTTGTCTCCCGTGCTGCCCAGATACTTCTGCCTTCAGGGGAGGTATGACGGCACACCAGACTTTATGGGTTCTGGCTACAGATGTGGACTCTGTTGGTCTGCTGTGGTCACCTTTTGGTCTCCTCAGCTTCAGATGCACCCATGTCACGTGCACATGCGCAACCACGCACATGCATATGCATGTGTGGGCATTCACGCACACAAAGACTCGTGTGTGCATTCCCATTCTGATTTTATTTTATTTTTAAAAATTTTTTAACGTTTATTTATTATTGAGACACAGAGATGAGCGTGAGCGGGGGGGGGGGGCAGAGAGAGAGGGAGACACAGAATCTGAAACAGGCTCCAGGCTCTGAGCTGTCAGCACGGAGCCTGACGCGGGGCTCGAACTCGTGAACCGCAAGATCATGAGCTGAGCTGAAGTCGGATGCTTAACCGACTGAGCCACCCAGGTTGCCCCCCCACCCCCCATTCTGATTTTAATTGGTATTTCCCACATTGTAAAAATGACTTGCAGGATTAGAAAGGGAAAAGATAGTTAGGCACATTAGACCTATGTGTCATGTACATGTGAAATACACTAGAATGACATGAAATCCAGCTCTATGAGTTTACCCGTAGGCACCCCTAAACAAAATTAAAGAATAAAGCTTACACACCTGTCAGAACGGCTAATGTAAAAAAGACCAGAAGCAACAAGTGTTAGAGAGGATGTGGACAAAAGGGAACCCCTGTGCACTGTTGTTGGGAATGTAAATTGGTGCAGCCACTGTGGAAGACAGTATGGAGGTTTCTCAAAAAATTAAAAATAGGACTACCCTACGATCCAGTAATTCCACTACTGGGTATGTAGTCAAAGAAAATGAGAACACTAATTTGAAAGATATATGAATGTCTATGTTTATTGCAGCATTATTTACAATAGCCAAGACATGGAAGTAACCAAGTGTCCATCAATGAACAGATGGGTACAGATGTGGTATATATACATAATGGAATATTGATTAGATAGAAGAATGAATCTTACCATTCACTACAACGCAGATGGACCTAGAGGGTATTATGCTAGGTGAAATAAGTCAGAGAAAGACAAATGCCATACGATTTCACTTAGGTGTAGAATCTAAAAAGCAAGCAAAACAAACAAGCAAACAAAATGGGAACAGACTCATAAATACAGAAAACAAACTGGTGTGGTTTCCCGAGTGGAGGGTGGGGGGATGGGTAAACTAAGTGAAGGGGATTAAGAGGTACAGACTTCCAGTTATAAAATAAATAAGTCACAGAGATGAAAAGGACAGCCTGAGAAATGTAGTCAGTAATATTGTGATAACTTTGTATGGTTATGATTGTCACTACACTTTTCATGGTGAACATTGTGTGATGTATAGAACTGTCAAATCACTACGTTGTATACCTAAAGCTAATATAACGTTGCATGACAACTATAATTCAATTAAAAGCAAAACAAAGCATGGGGCGCCTGGGTGGCTCAGTCGGTCAGGAGTCCAACTTCGGCTCAGGTCATGATCTTGCGGTTTGAGAGTTTGAGCCCCGCGTCAGGCTCTGTGCTGATGGCTCAGAGCCGGAGCCTGCTTCGGATTCTGTGTCTCCCTCTCTCTCTGCCCCTCCCCTGCTCACGCTCTGTCTCTCTCTGTCTCAAAAATAAATAAAACATTAAAAAACACACCAAAAAAAAACCAAAGCAAAAGCTTAAAAAATGAAGGGATGAAGATATACTTACATGTAATTTTATTTTATTGTTATTTTTTAAAATGCTTACTTATTTATTTTTTCAGAGAAATAGAGAGCACAAGCAGGGAGAGGGGCAGAGAGAGAGGGAGCTCTGAGCCCAAAGCGGGACTTGATCCCATGAACCATAAGACCATTACCTGAGCCGAAATCAAGATTCTGTCGCTTAACCGACTGAGCCACCCAGGCACCCCACTTACATGTAATTTTAAACAGAAGGAATCAGTGTTGCTATCAAGAGAAGTAAAATTATATGAAAATATTGAATGTGCCAAAGGAAAAAGCTTAAATTGCTAATGCTAAAGTACAAATAAAAATATAATAATCATAAAACTTTAGGTAAAGAATTACAAAATGTACAAATTAAAAAAGGGAGAGGTTAAAAACTCAAGGAAATAGCAGGAAGCAATATTTTAAATGTTGAGTAGGTAATAGAATGTAGAAAAAATCAATAATGAGGTTGTTGGACTTTATGTTGCATTTAGAATTGTGTCCTATCCAAGGTAAAAGTGAATGAAAATATGAATAGAAATTAATATGTTTGAAAATAGTATAAGTGATAAACACTAGATCTATCTATCTTTCGAATCAAACTCAATAAGAGACAAAGCTCTCATAAAGGTGATCAGGGAATTAAAAAGAAATAACTATATACTTTAAAAGGAATGATCAAAGAAACGCAATTAATTTATTTATGTATGTTCATATACATCTATCAGAAAAAGTAGAATTCTATAGCAATACATACCAATACAGATAAATACATGGATGAAAGAATAATTTTATGGGACAATATAAAAAGCAACAGATTATAGGAGAAATATGGAAAAACTGAATAGAACCTGAAAGACATTATGAAAAACATCTAAAAATAACCCCTGGAAAGATGTCAGACCCATATGGTTTGAGGAGTGAGCTCTTTCAAACAATTTTAGAACAAAAATTCTTGTGCCACTTGAAAATTTAAGCACAAAAAGACAAGTTTCTCCTTTCTTTTACTTATAACAACACAAGATGAATCTCTCTTAGAAATAGAAATGCAAAATGCTAACCACATGATGGCCGCATGAAATCAAATATATTACAGAAATCATGTTCTTTGAATAAGTAGGTTTTATTCCAGGAATATAATGCTGGCTCATTGATAAAAATATATGTTATGATAATCCATTACATTAGTAACAGAAAAAGGTATGACTATTCTTGATTTAAAGTTATAGTAAAATTTGGGCACTGGGGCGGCTCAGTCTGTTGAGCATCTGACTCATGATTTTGGCTTATTCCAGGGTCATGAGATCCAGCCCCGTGTAAGGCTCTATGCTGAGTGGAGAGCCTGCTTGGGATTCTCTCTCTCTCTCTCTCTCTCTCTCTCTCTCTCTCTTTCTCTGCCTCTCCCCATTTGTGCTTTCTCTCTCAAAAACAAAACAAAACAAAACAAAACAAAGTTATAGTGACATAGGACTTATAGAATAGTTCTTGAATGTAATAAATACATATGTGATCAAAACATATGCATCACGCTTAAAATGCAAACTTTAGAGCCATTCTCATTCCAAGTGAAGATTGTCTGCTCTCACTGCTTTAGTTGATCCAGTATATAAGAAAGTGCTTTAAATTAACAGGATAAAGCATAGACATTTGTTAATATTATCTGGAAAACTGACTGTGAAGAATAAAAAGTCCCAGGGAACGAAATTATGGAGGATCAAAAGCCTTTTGTAAGCATAACTTGTAAGAAGACAAAGGATGTCAAGGTGAAAAAAATTAAACTGTTAGCATACATGGAAAATATAGTCACATATTTATGTTGGTTTGGAGTAAAGAAGAACTTGATGGCCATGATGGAAATCATAAAGGAAAATCTGAAAGGAAATAAATACACCTTAAATTAAAAGAAAAAAGAAAAAAGAAAAGAAAAAATAAAAAGTCTTCAAATACGACAGGTACAAGGTTAAGATCTTTTATTTAAGGCATTTTCATTTTAATCTAATTGTTGAAGAGCTCTTACAAATCAGTAAATAGATAAATATCCTTAAAGAAAACAGGAAGTCTACAGAGAATGAAGCACAAGTTGTCAGGACACAGGAAACAACAATGACTTCTCACTAATCTTATTAGCGAAGCAACATTTGGTTTTGGGAATGGTGACCGAGTGAATGAAAGATAATCAGTTAACTCAAGGCAGTCGACAGACTGGTAATTCAGATGCAGCCTCTGGAATAGAACTATGTGAGTTAAAACACTTCTCTACCACTAACTGCTAATCCCAGTCTCCTTCTCAGGGCTCAGTGCTACCATTTATAGACCATCAGGGGTGGACTTTAGGTGACTACTGATTGGTGTCAATGTGAAAGCCACGCCCACCTGAAACTTACAGAAGCCATCTAAGCATTGTATCTGTCCATCCCTCTATCTATGTATCTATATCTGTCACGCACCATTTATATCTTTCTTCCTAATTATATTTTTATCTCTCTATCTTAAGAAAGCCTGAGTAGGTGGAGAGAGAGAAAGGAGAGACAGAGAATTCGGTTCAAAGATAGTGCAGTAGTTAAAACTTGTGCAACTTTATGTCGATATTTTTACAAAGAATAGTTAAGCCAAAATACATAACATCAGAATCGAATGAATAAAGCTTGATTTAAAAACATGACAAATAGCGTCGTGAAGGCAGTTTGTCGGCCAGTGGATTGTTCGTCCAGGCAATCCACGCTCACTCCCACGGTAGGCAAACCCTGAAATCTCAGCGGCTCAGCCAGATGAAAGTTTATTTTTCACTCATGTCACAGCTAGATGTAGCCACGCTATCTGCAACGTATGGCCTCTAAGGTTGCCATAGTAAGGGAAGAAAGCATGTCGGAGGGTTACTCTGGACTTTCTAATGTCTTGTATCATTTTTTCGCCCCATTCCTTTGGTTAGAACTTAGCCATATAGCCTGACCTAACTGCAAAGGAGACTGGGAAAGGTAGAGAATCCCGTGAAGGCCTGATGAGCATGATTGGTCTCTGCCTTTGCTAGAGCGCGAACAGACCCAGCGTCTTCAACATGATACAGTTGCTCTGTGGACTTTTTGGAGCCCTCTTCAGGGTTTCTTCTGTTGTAGTATCAAACTCACTCCTCCATTTTCGTAAGATATTGTCGATCTGGAATAATGTTAGCAAGGTTACTTGAAATAGGGAATATATGGAAATGGGTATGTGGGAGTTCTTGAAAATTTGATAATTCTTGGATCAAGCAAGACAAAATACACGCTCTGTAGAGCCTCTGCATTATTTTCTCCTCTACCCCTTCATTACCCCTCTCTCTCTCTCCCTTCCCCACCCCCCCCCAAGACTGTTTTGAGAGGACTGCCCTTGGGTTTCATGCCCGAGGGTCCTAATGAAACCAATCACTGCATATGTAATTGGGTTACTGTGCACACTATCTCTCAGTGGTCCATATGTGGAACTTTAAGTGAGAAATTTCTTTCAATACTGAGTTAAAAAAATTTTTTTTTAACGTTTATTTTTGAGAGACAGAGCATGAGTAGGGGTGGTGCAGAGAGAGAGGAAGATACAGAATGCGAAGCAGGCTCCAGGCTCTGAGCTGTCAGCACAGAGCCTGACCTGTGGCTCGAACTTGTGAACCCCGAGATCATGACCTGAGCTGAAGTTGGACGCTTAAACTGACTGAGCCACCCAGGCTCCCCCAATACTGAGTTTTAAGAAAAGCTTGACTTATTTTGAAGGATGTTGTATCTTATTCATTTCTTTTTCTTCCTGCTTTATCTTTTGCTTTGACAACTAGGAAGCTCAAATTGTTGGTTCGACTAGCACAACTAGGACATTAAGGACTACAGATTACTGCACCACCCTCTCTCCCACGCTGGTCTTTTATTTAGATATGTTTCTGACTTCTGAATTTTTGTTTTTATTTCTCTTTTAGTATTGTGATCTGGGTTTTAAAGTCACCTTGAATCCTAGTGCTAACTTTGCCCTGGGGAATCAGCTAGCCCAGGAACTTCCAGGGATGATTATTAGAAGAGCATTTTTGATATAGGAAGTTGGGGCACATTTGCTTACGAGGTCAAACTTTACAGAAAAGCATCAATTTCTTGGGTGTTCTCGTGTGCATATTTTATTAAACAGGCTTGGAAGATAGGATGTTTATGGGAAGTAAAGAGAAATATGACAGCCAATTTAATAAGGAACAAAAATAAATTATAGAGAGTCCTTTCAGGACTCACAAAAGGCTTTTGCGTTCTACTGTTCTAGAGGACATACTTCATGTCTCGTTTATGTATTGCTTCACTAATGGGTGGGGAGATAAAGTACCTTGACTGGACTGTTGATATCTCTATAAAGATAATATTCATGAGTGAAGCAAATCGGATTTGCCCATTTCTCAGAATGTAGAATGTTACAGATAGAGCAATATTAGATCATAGAGCATGACCTTGTCTCCAAGGCAACAGCATTCATTACCTCATTCTTTTCCTAAGTTACCCAATTTAACTGCCCTGTCCCTTTGATCACACCTCCCCCTCATTAAACACTTACCAGATCCTTTTCTGTTGCTATGTAGGCAGTATAATAGCTTTCACAGCTGCTTGCTGAATGAAATGGGGAAACACACACACACACACACACACACACACACACAGTTTGGGAGTGTGTGTGGGGAGAGAAATTTCCACAGTGTTTCAGGATCAAGGGATGCTAGTGACAGGTATGTGTTCTATATATACACACACAGTGCATCCCCCTGGCACATTTTACCCAGAAACATGCCCTGTTTTGGCGCCCAGAGCTGCCACGTGCACCGGTTTGACAGAGTCTGGGTTCTCCTGACAGCGTGACAGGCTATTAATCACATGTGACCAAAATAGCACACAGAGGAGGGCACTACTCTTTCTTTCCTTCCCTGACTGGGGGTGGGTAATTTGCTGAAACTCCTCGTCTTTGCATCCGCTCTGGTTTCTTTGTCTTTGTGTCATCCTTCATCCCCATTGGAGGCCTTCTCGTTTACAAGCGCATCGTCTTGGGTGGGTGAGGTCATGTGGACCAACTCAGTGGAACAGAGACAACATAAAAAACAGATGCTTGTTTCACATCGACTTATTTCCTCCTAAGACCCACTGAGAAAATCATATGGCTTCGTAATTATTATCTTAACGGCTTTGTCTTACTTAGGAGGATAAAGTAGGTATTTAAGTTTTAAATTTAAGTAGGTATGTAAGTTTTACAACATTTTTAATGGCCAGGTCGTGCTGATAGTTAATACTTATTTTTGTGTGGTTTATAGATACGTGATATTGCATACGTGCTATGTTATCGCATGCTCTATTTTGAAGTGATCGTGGATTGTTCTGTTGGAATTTCTAATATGAGGCAGTGAGACCTTAGGGTCAAAGTCTGCTGTCACATGCTTTGCCTTGGTCAGAAATGGCTTGGGTACTTCATGTGTGCAATCTTCCGCCCATGGTGGGAGATAGCCAACCAAGGGTAGAGTTGGCTTCAGGTCCCTTTAGCCCAAGGATGTAAGATTATGTTGGCTTCACCAGCCACTGTGCCTGGGGTTGGAGTACAGATATCTGGAAACGGGTCTGTGGTAGGGAGGTTATGGAAATGGAGGCGAGATAAGGAGAGCAGAGTTCAACCATATTCTTCAGGAGGAGTCAGCATACAGTTTCTGTAAAAGGCCAGATAGGCTTTGCGGGTAATACGGCTTCTGTCACGACTCTTCAGCTCTGTCGTTGTGGTACAGAGGCAGTCACGGATCATAGGGAAACGCACGGACGTGGCTGTGCTCCAATAACATATTAGTTATAAAAATAGGCAGTTGGCCTTAAAAACCAACTGTTTTTAAGGACGGTGCCACGTAGATAGTAGTTACTAAGATGTGCGTTCAAACAAGAGGGATGGGTTGATCGACAGGTAGCAAGAGGAAAAATGAGCAGAAATGGTAACAATTGACAATCAAGTGATCTTCGCTGTATGCCGGTCAGTCTCCTGAGTATTTTATGTGTGTTAACTCCTTGCATTTTCATACCAGCACACCGTGAGAGAAGTACTAACTTACTGGCTGCAATACGTGAGGTTTTATGCAATGTTCCCAAGATCACATGGGTAACGAGTGGCAGGACTAGGATTCAAACCCAGGTTCTGAAACTCAAATCAGGCTTCAAAATTCAAATCCATTTCCAAAGGTCCATGCTCTACACGATCTCAGTTTATTACTCTGCATTATGGAGCTGGCAAGTGAGACGTGTTCAGGAGGAATTCTGGGGATGGAACGCATATGCCTACAGGACACTGTACGTCAGCTCAGAGCAGGGGAGGTTGCATTTGAGAGACCAGAGAGGGATGGACAGGCCACACACTGACTACCCCTAGTACCCAATGGTAGTTGGGTGGGGCTGCAGAGAGACCAGTGGGCAGAAGATCCCCACCATGACATCCACTTGCTTTACATGAAAGAGTGTAAACAACATATCTGATGTAGCGTAAGGAGTAGTAATCAATACCCTTGGACCCACCGTCCCTCTTAGAAACTTGTCATTTTCAAGACCATAGAAACCCCATTGAGCCCCACTGATTTTATTCCATTGCTGTCTCCCTCTAAAAAAGCCCATTATTCTCCATTTTGATTAATATTTACCTTCCTTGTCTTTATAGTTTTATGACAGAATGCACGCAAGCCACACAGTACATTATGTAGTTTTATCTTTTATAAGAATGGGATTATCCCGCTTCGGTGACTTAATATTTTCTGTCAGCATGAAAACTTTGAAGTTCATACACCTCGCTAAATGTACTTGTGATTCATTCGTTTCCATTGCTCTATAATATTCCACCGTATGACTACAATGCAGTAGCATTTTTATGCGTAGCATTCCTTGCTCAAAAATCGTGAGCACCCTTAACTTTAAGAGGTCATGCTAAAACATTTTTCAAAGTGGTTGAACCAATTTACACGTCTACGGGCAGGGTCTGAGAGGTGGTGAGGCTCTCCCTCCCGGCCGGCCCTTCGCGTTGCTGCACCGGCGGATGCGAAAGAGGGTCTCGCTGTGGTTTTAACTCGCGTTCCCCGCTAAGACTTGAGATTTTTGCGAGTTTTAATATCACTGCCTTAGATCCCTCCTAATTACTCTGGGTGAACATCAAATAGACTCTTACCTAGAACCTCACCGCTGGGCGTCCTTTCTGTCTCTCAGGCCGGCATTGGTTGGTGGGCACACAGCAATCCATGCACAGAAATGTCCTCTCAGGATTCAGGTGGACAAGTTGATGTCCCCACGTCCATCAGAATTCCGTTTGTCCTTCTGGGTTCTGGAGGCAGAGAGACTCCGGCTTATTCATACGCTGTTCGTACTGCAGCTCGGCAGCGGGAACTTAGGCAAAGTTACTTCGCTTCTTGGAATCACAGTTGCTTTAATTATAAGATGAGCACAGTAGTACCTCTCTACGCAGGACGTTGCCTGTTGATTCTAGGTTTGTCTCGTGGGGTCTCGGGGGCTGAAAACTGTATTTTCCAGGCCCCTCTGGTTTGGATCATGCAGACCTGGAGGGCAGAGAAGCCTTTCTGCCCTCTGACTTGGTGGTAGCCATGCAAACATGTAATGGGCGTGATGTTTGCAGTGGCTTCGCGGTAAATGCCTGGGACCCCCTACTCCAGCGTGGTATGTGGGTGAGATCACTGGCAGGGGTTTCCTGTGATCCAAATATTTTCTGATTTCTTCAAAGCTGGAAGTGACTCTCGCAGACCTTCACACCCCTGTCCTGCATTTAATAGTCTCTGTATTAACCCCCTCTCTGCCGAAGAACCTGGAGTCCTTTCTCTGCTCCTGAGCGGCCTTTGATGGATAGACTGTACTTTCCACTGCTTTTCCACTTCGGGCCGCTAAGAAGGTTATGTGGAGTTATTCACGTGGTGTGAACCTGGCACGTAGTGGGCACCTTTTAACCCCCCCTTTTCCTACCTCCTTCAAGGAACAAGAACATCTCCCACGTTGGAACATAGACGTAGACGCATGGAAAGGGCTGGAGAAGGGTGAAAGGCCTTGCTTCGTGCAGTAGGTCAGGAGGCTGTGGATGAGCCTTCACAGAACACTGTTTCCATGACAGCCGGGCCAGGGCTGAACACGGCTGCCTAGCACTGCGGGATCTGTGGTAAGACGCCCGCATGTCTGCAAGCCAGCTTTGCGTGCCGCTGGCCAGGCTGAGTTTCCAACAGGTGTTCTGGAATGCCACCATCCCTCCCTGGCTGTGATGATGACCTTCTTTACGGTGTTAACTCCGAAGCACATCAAAACATCCCTTCCTGGGGTTATCCTTAGATCAGACCCCTGCTAATAATTGCCAGGAAATTTCCTAAACGATTTTTTGAAGTTTATTTATTGATTTGAGAGAGAGAGAGAGCGCGTGCACACGCGAGTCGGGAGGGGCGGAGAAAGAGGGAGGGAGAGAATCCCAGGCAGGCTCCGCACCGGCAGCGTGGAGCCCGACTCGGGGCTCGAACCCACAAACCGTGGGCTCGTGACCTGAGCCAAAGGCAAAAGTCAGGCGCTTAACCAACTGAGCCATCCAGGTGCCCCTGAAGAGTTTTCTAAGCTGAGTCAGTGAATGCAAACCACCTCCCTCCACACTGTGGAAGTTTCATCTGGAAGGTACCCGGTGTGGCTCTGACCTTCTGTTCATTTTTCTCCACTGGCTTCAAACAGGCTTCAAATAAACCACACGGTGACTGGCTGTCAATCAGAAATGCCGCCAGGAAGCTCATTTCTAAAGCTCCTTTGCTACTGTGTGTTGGCATTTTCAGAGTCCTTCATGGACAACCTCAGAAAAGCTAGGCTGCGAGTCAAATGCTGCCTGACTTCAGGTTCTTAATCTGTGTAACTATAGGAGAAATGCTCTGCTCAGCGGTGTCATATTCTGTCCTTTAGCGCTATCCAAGTGGATTCTTCTCTGCACCCCTCTCTTCCCCCAGGCTAAGCTATGTGAATCAAACAAAGCATGCCTTGGGTGTTCTCAGGTGCCTCTCCTCCTTCGGGAGCCCCCTTCTTTTATTCTTCGGAGACTCGGTGTTCTTGGGCGAATTTATGTCACTGTATCCCCTTTCCGGGGGGGCAGGTATCTGCAGGTTAAGATCCATGCCCCCGGTGCGGAAAGCTACGCCTTATGTGTCATCGGCACCGTGGCCAGCAGTGGGGACAGGAATGAACCAGCTTTCCTGTTCTTGGGTCCGGCAGGAAAGCCATTGCCGTGTGGTGTCAACTTGGTGTGGGGGCTCAGGCTTGGGGAGGGTGGTGGGTTGCAGGAAATGGGCTTGACGGGTGATTTGGGCAAAGCAGGGAGGCAGTCCACAGTGAAGGTGAAGAGCAGCGGGCTTTCTGTGAGACACCTGTGAGACTTTCCTCATCACTGGACACGTCGGCAGCAAAAGTAGGGCGGTTCTGTCTGAGTCCAGCTGCAAGATGGCGTCGCCCTGTAAATGCGGAGGGTTGGGTTCTGTGGGAGTGCTTGGGGCACTGTGGGGGCAGGGTCTCATGTAGGGAGGCTACATGAAGAGGAACTCGGAACACCTGGGTGGGGGAGCCATGTGTGGCCAGTCTCTTTGCTCTGGAACAAAGCGGGTTCCTCTTAGATGCATATTATCCTGACGGAGGGCAACCAGTGGCCAGAGGCCCGTTGGTGGGTCCATCTGCTTGTCTGAAGTTCCAGAAAAGCGTATTACCAGAGCCAATTCGTGGACGTCCCCACGGGCTATCAGATCCCAGGCCAGGCAGCTCCATAGCCTCTAAGCGGCTCTAAGCGGCTCGAAGACCGACTCTGGGGCTGCAGATGTGTTGGAGATGTGTGTGTGCCGGGCAGAGGGGGATGAGATGATTCGCCAGTTGTCACTGAACACCTGCTTTTTTCTGGTGTTGCTCTGGAGGCGTGACAGAATCCCCGCTGTAGGCCACCTGAGGACAAAAAGTGTAAACAGTTGCAACCCAGAGGAGGGAGCCACGGTCTCCTCTGGAACTGGCTGGGAAAGGGGGCCCTGGGTGTCTGGCAAGGCAGGCAGAGAGATGTCAGGGATTGGACGCTTGGTTTGGAGGCATTAGAATTGGGGAACTTTTTTAGTGTGGGTCCCCTACGAGAACACCCAGAAATAGGGATTTGGGTAAGGAGTTTTCTCAGGCAATGGCCTCGGGCAGCAAAGTAAGGAAGTGGGGAAGTGAGAAGGGCTGGGTGGGAAAGTCAGTAGGGGGCACGTTGCTTAGGAGGCCCCTGCTGTGGGTGACTAGGGCCCAACCCTGAAGAGAGGCTATGCAAAGCACACCCAGATCCTGTCCCGTGAGGGTAGAAGCTGGGGTGTTTGTCCACCAACTCCAACATATTCGGCGTTGAGCTAGCTCTTAAGGTGTTAACCCCTGGCACTTCTGACCCGTTCTGAGCCTGGGCTGAACACACTCCTCGGACCAGGGGGTGTCCGACATGGGAGCTGCCTGCAGATGACCAAAGAGGACTGAGGGGATGTGGGGGGAAGGCTGGGGGGCACTTCCTGCCATGGAAGCCAATAGAAGAAATAGGGTGGGTCCTGAAGCTCCTGGTTCAGGGATGTTGGCCCTGAAATGCTGTACATCCTGGGCCTCTCTTCTCTTTTCCAATCCTGTTTGCTCTCTTCAATGGAGGGAGAGAGTGTCAGATTACCAAAGCATCCTCCTCAATTTCTTACTGGTGGCAACTACACCAGAATAAAGCAGAACAGCAACAACAAAAAGTTGTCTGGTTTGTGTTAATTGGGGTATATGTGTGTGTAAAGGTACATGTTTATATGCATATAAATGGTGGGCATACATGTGTTTGTGCATCTTATGTATTTAAATATGTATAAGTTATGAGGTGCCTGGGTAGCTCAGTCAGTTGAGTGTCAACTCTTGATTTTGGCTCAGGTCATGGTTCAAGGTTTGTGGGTTCAAGCCCCGCGTCAGGCTTTGCACCAACGGTGTGGAGACTGCTTGGAATTCTCTCTCTCTCTCGCTCTCTCTCTCTCTCTCCCTCCCTCCCTCCCTCCCTCCCTCTGTCTGCCCCTCCCACACTCTCTCTCTCTCAAAAATAAATAAATAAATAAATAAATAAATAAATAAATAAATAAATATTTAAATAACCCAAAAATCATGTGTCAGTTATGTAGTTTCTCGGTAAAAAAAACAAACAAAAAAAACCATGCTAACGAAAAAGGAGGAGTGTCATCTTTCAACATGTGTCAGGGCCCTGCTGTTTCACTTGGTAACCCTGGGCCCAGTTTACTTCTATTAAGTACAAGTCAAAAGCAATGACGCCTGCTATACCTTCTGTGTTTTATCTCTGGAATTTGTTGTTTATTGCCTAGTGTTTTGAGATTACCTACTTTATGGAGTATTTACGGGGGAAACTAGTTGCATGATTTTTTTTTTTTTTTAAAGAGCCATCTTATTTCCGGGCAAAATACTTACTTCTTTTCCTCCTACCTTTTAAGGTAACAGCTAACGGTGGCCTGTTTTATATACCAGGGAGAAGATTCAAATTGTAGTAAAAGAAATAGAATACATTTGGCCTCACCTTTCAAATCCCTTTGTGGTTTTCATCATCTGTACAATGGGGATGATACTATCTACCTCGGAGGGCAATTGTCAATACCTAATGAGATCTAGACTGAGTCCTGAGAGGACTTCTAGACTCCAAGGTCAGTCTGGCTTCAAGGAGAGACTGAGAAGTGCCCTGATTCCAGAAACGGGCAAGAACTTTGTCCAGTGGGTGTGTTGGAGCAGGGCGTTAAGGCACTCAATAGCTTTACTGCAACTGACACAGAGCCCAAGGACACCGCAGTGCAAAGTAAAAGCACCCCGAAAGCAGTCCAAATCTGTCAATTATATGACCAAAGCGTGTTCTCGAAAGAGGGAGAAAGAAGTAGGCCTGACAGAGGGTGGAAGTTGCTAAGATTGTTGGGAAGGCCCGATGCCAGAGGCCATCTTGTAGCTCTACAAGTCTCATTCCCCTTCATCAGCATGCTGTTTTCTATGGTACTCGTTGTTAATCTCGTTCTAGAAAAACTGTGGCTTCCAGAGCTACTTGCCCAGCAGTGGTGGAATAAGCATTTGAGGCCTGGTATGTTCGATGCTCAATAACACACCCCCTCTTCTTCCGTGTGGTGCTGCAGCGGGAGAAGAGAGCCTTGCATTGCCACACGCAGCGGTGGTCATTGGCACGGTGATGACTTCTGTCCCGAATGCGGGAAACTTAGGAGGCCTGGCTTATTGGCTGAGGGTCGCAAGCACCTGCCTCACATATCTGACCACACCCTGGCAAGGACTCTGGTTTCTAGCACCCCATTACCATAGCCCTGAAATTTTCCTCCCAACCTCAGGGTTGGGTCCCACTCACCCTAATCTCTCCTTCCTGCACCCCCCATGCACACTCTGCCCTGGACATGCCAAATTTGGTAAAGTCTGTAAATTTGCTGTGTGATTTCATGCGTCCATGCGTCTGCCTGAAAACGCCCCTCTTCACTCCTTCATTATCTTGCTCTTACTCCCTTTCTAGGACCCGTATCAGTTGTCTCCTTTTCCATGAAACTTTCCTAGACCTGCTCAAACAGAATTTATAACTCCCTTCATCGCGCTGCTGCGAAAACTATGCCATAAACCAAAACTATGCCGTAAATCAAGTGCCATAAATGTAATTCATTGCGTTGCCTTAATTTGTCTGTCTGTCTATGGTGGAGATTATTAACACTCAGCAAATGTCTGTGTGCTCCTCTGGATTTCCTAGCCACCATTGCAGTTAGACTGGGGCCACGTGTCTGGGTCCTGCCCAGAGTGTGCCACTTCTAGGCCTGCACTTGAAATCATCCCATGTGACCCTCCTGCCGTCTCTCTGACCTTGAAGTTCATTGTCACTACAGACTTTGTAACTGCAGTGTCAAGGAAGTCCACCTAACCCACGTTTGGATGTGACGGGCACACGAAATAAGCGTGTATTAAACCACTGAAATGCTGGGTCTGTTGGGGAAGCTGGCACTAATGACTTTGATTAATATCGCATCTGTTTTTCCTGTTACTTGTGAGGTCTTGCAGCTAAGGACCGTTTTTCTATACATCTTGGCATTCTTGACATCTAGTGAAAGCAGAGTGGCTGAGAAGGGCAAGGGAGGGCATCTCATGTAAGGGTAGCTCTTCTACGGCCACAGCCTTCAAGGGACTTGGCACCATTTTGTCTTGGCTGACGGTGGGGTGAAAGGGTCCTTATGCACCTGGTGCTTGACCACCTGGGTAGGCCCTGAAGTCAGCCACTCAGGCATTGGCTGACAATTTTATCTGGTGCTTTCTGCTTTAGTTTTCGACTCCCTTCTTAGAAGGTTTTCTGCTGTGGAAAGATATTGGCAGAACACTCGGCTTTTGTGTCCTAAGTTAAAATGTAATCATTCCTGCTTCATGTTCCTTCCTTAGCTCCATCACTCTGGTTGTGAGCAGGAAAAAGGAGGCCAGTGGCCCTGTCTCCCTGCTGAGGAATATGGTCTGACGACAACCTAATGATAGGCATACAGCACAGTGTTGGTCACTAGTTTATGGCTAGAAACAGTGAGTTCATGGATGTGTGGCTGTGTGTTCTCATGGATTACAAATATCATCGTTAACTTTGACTATATATTTTTTTATAAACCTTGAGAATTTCTCTAAAAATTTTAATTTCATAGGGCAATGGCCAAAGGATATACTATGGATGGGAGAGACAAGCAACAGTCATCTCCACTATGTGTCAAGTGTTTTATGAACACAATTTCATCACAGAGCAATCTTAGAGAGCTGTGAGTCCATTTGTTAGATGAAATACAGAGATTCAGATAGGCTTGTTAAGCATGTGCAAAAGGCCAGAGTTGGCACACATCACAGGTTGTCTAGCTGCCATGTTCTTTTCTGCCACGGTCTGTGACCTCACTGAGCTCCATTTCACTGTATGGTATCCCAGAGCATAGCCTCGGCTCCTCATTTCCTTCTGGAAGGGGTGAGCACATGTTACTTCCCTTCTCTGACCTCCATGTCTTTCCTCCTAGAAGGCTGCCCTCAGGACTGAAACGGAAGACTCGGGCCATAGAGAAAGCATTTTGTCTCTCTCCTTCCTTCTCCCTCCTCTCTCACTACAGCAGTGTCTGATCACCTTAGGAATCTTCTACTGCTATTCTGGCTAGAAGGTGGGAAACGGAGGCTTCTGTATATTTTTCATCCCACCTAGACCAAAAATAAGTTATTTCAAGTTAACTGAAGCTCCATAGTGATTGGTCAACCAGGAGGTACCAGGCCCTCCTACAACAGAGTGCTTACCTCTTTTCTTTGGAAAAGGAAAGTCTAAGTCCCTGGAGTTTTATCTAGGAAGAATAGTTTAGGCTTCTTTAAGATGCTGACCCATTATTGGAAAGAGTCACATTGGCTCCTGCAACAGAGCCCATGTGAAGGAAAATGAGGGAGTAAGAACCTATCCACAGCAGGAGTACTCTGGCTTTCTGTCCACCAGATTTGTGATTTTCCCATAGTCAAAATTTCTACTTGGCATGGTTGTGAAGCAAAATAAAAGGTTTCAGAGTCTGGAAGACTTGATTTCCCACCCCAGCTCAGTCACTGCCTAGTGTACTATTTGTGTATGTTGGGTAAGTCACTTACCTTCTGTCGTCCCAGTTGTCTTACATGTGCATAACCAGTACTTTGAACAATCATGATGCTTTCAGTGTGACTTTTGTCCCCCTCCTACTTCTTTGTCTTTGTCCTCATCTTTGTTTTCTTCTTGGCTCCCATTTGTCCTTTAAAACTTTATTCATTGGGGAAAGTCTTTTCCCTACCACTTGATGAAAGCTCAGGAGTCCCCATGACTTTTGTGATCACTCTGAGTAAAGTTGCAGCTACTTTAAGTACTTTAGAGAAGAAAAAACAATTGAAAAACTACAATTGTAATTTGTGGAAAAAACATCCAGTCCTAGGCGTCGATCAATACTTCAATTCTCATGCAAATGTGAGACTTCCCTCACCTTGCTAAGACCTATTTTTGGTGGCCCCCTGCCTTTTGGGAAAGAGGGTGTGATGGCCTGATTCTTCTTTCCTGTATTCACATCTTCCCTTTCCCTAGCTAATACACATGTTTTGCCCTTGCCAGGTTCCAGTTGAAAGAGAGTGGAGGGAAAAGAGGTTACGAGAAAGTTCCCCTATAACTGACAAGAGGTGTCATCCTTTCTGGCTTCTTGCTCTCTGCACCTTGCGAGAGTTTAAAGCCTACTCTCACTCTCAGATGACACTTTCATGAGCTCTTTGGAAATTGTTTGCTTGGATTCCTCTTTTCAAAATTCTTGACCCCCAAAAGATGATCTATAGCTATCTGACACTCATTTTCATCTCCCACCTGCTGGGGTCCCCTTACCCCTCTGGTTTTTGGACAGGATCTCTGGCAGGCAGAACCCTAAAATCACCCTCACTGACCTTCACCCCCATGTAATTCCTTCCCCTTTAATGTGGGTGGAGTCTGAGAATATGATGTGTGGGACTTCTATGATTGTTACATGACATGGCAAGACGAATTTGTACATGCAGTTAATGTTACCTAATCAGTTGACTTTGTACTTAGGTGCTGATTACTCAAGAAATCGGTTGACTTTTAGTTCATCAAAAGGAAGATTATTCAGGTTGGCCTGACCTAATCCCACATGTCCTCTAAATCTGGGTCAAGAGGTCAGAGACTGAGGAAGCCAAAGACAACATGTTAGAGGGGTTCTTCATTGCTGGCTTTTGAGGTGGATGAGGCCATGTGGTAAGGAATGTGGGGACCCTATCATTGCTGACAGTGGCCCTAGCTGACAACCAGCAAGGAAATGGGGGCCGGAGTACTGGAGTAGGACTTAGAAACTGGATTTGGCCAACAACATGAATGAGCTTGAAAGCAAACTCTTCCCCAGAGCCTCGGGAAATGAATGTAGCCCTGAGTAGAGAACCCAGTCATACCATTCCTGGACTTCTGACCTACAGAACAGTGAGCTAACACACGAGTGATGTTTTAAGCCACTAAGTTTGTTATAATTTCTTACACGGCATTAGGCAACTAATACAGGTCCTAAGAGGAGTTATGCTGGCTTTTTTTTATGCAGGTCATATACCTTGGGCCCGTGGAAAACATTCACATATCCTTTCTCTGAACACATCTAGGAGTACACACCTATACCATTGCACTAAACTTTAAAGGGCACTAAATCAGCTTGCCAGATCATGTTTCCTGCCCTCCATAATTTGGGGGACAAGGGTCATATTTCAGTCCACTGAGTTTCACAAACCCCAGGAGATACATATTAGACTGAGTGATCCAAGCAAAGCCATTCCTCATCAGTGAACTTGAGACTGCAGGCTTGAGTGATGGAGAGAAACCAATGTGTGATTTTATTTTCTCAGCCCATTTCAGGGACTTCCCCAGGAAGTCCCTGGTTTTACAGGGACTATAAAGTGTTGGTGTGGCCAGCTCTATCAGAGCATAGACAGGAGGGAGGTTGGTTTAGGATCTTGAATTTTCCCCAGTCTAAATGTCTTCAGTAAATTCAGAATCAGAAGATTTTTTGTTTGTTGGTTGGTTGTTTGCAAACAGCCTGGTCTTATTTCTGTCTTCCCTAAATTTCCTGCCTTGGGGAACAGTGGCCCCCAAGTGCCTTGGAAGTTGGCTGGCAGTGAGGCATGCCCTGGTTAAATTGATGCTGATGCCCTAGAGAGTCTCAAAGAATGTTCTTGGCAGTCCAGGGAAGTTTCCTGGGGTGTTTAGAACGTAGCTTTATCTGAAGCAAGTTTATTCTCAAACTTTGACCTGCAGCAGAATCACCTGAAGGCTTGTGAAAACAGAGATTACTGGACCCCGCCCACTCCCAGAGGTTCTGATTCAGTGGGCCTGGGGCAGAGCCTGATAATCTATATTTCTAAGTTCTCAAGTTGCTGATGCTGCTAGTCTGGAGACCACATTTTGAATATTATTGCTCTGAAGACATATTTCTCCTGAAATCCTCTTTTCTTCCCATATCTTAACCCCTTTTCACATCTGTGATTTTCTGTTGGAGCCAAGCAGTGCGGAAATGATTCTCAAGAATTTCTTTAAAAAAAATATAGCATTTTGTCTGGTGTCTAACTTTGGCAGGCACACCTGTTGTATCTTGGTGACTTACTCACAATTTAATTTTACCATCTTGTTTTATGTTAAAAAGCAGAAAACATTAACTCCTGTTCAGGGATATTGCGATCACTGAAGAAGTTGCTATATGCAGAACAGAAAAAAAATGCATGTGGGTGTTTTTCACTGTGCTCCCTCGCCCCACCACTTGCTACAGATATTTTGGGTGGGATCTGAGAATTTGAAAACCACATGAAACACAAATTAGGAAAAATTTTTGAAAAGATTGATGCTGGGAAGGTTCAATGATTGACTTCTTTGAGAAGGCATTGAGAAGACATCAGAAGATGTCAGTGAGGTCGCCATGGCACTTAGCCCGTGAAATCACCAACCTGGTATTGAGGAATGACTGCAAAGTTCCAGGAGGTCTTTTGGATTCTATATCATTAACTCCAAAGAGATCTCCCAAGACATACTCTCAAAGGGCCTTACTTCATCCTTGTGCTGTCCCCCGCTGAGCTCACAGGATTCTTCTGCGGCAGATGAGAATCAAGTGCTTACTTGAGCCCCCAGAAGCCATGACTTGGCTTCAAGGCAACCAGCCATCTGCAAAATGTCTAGAAAGGTAAGTGCATGCCGCCTTCTTTCTTTCTGGCCTCTAATTTATTGGCAGAGAAATGTTAAGTGGATTTTTTTAGAGAGTCACCATATTGCAGAAACAGATTGAAGCAAGATGGATTTGGGAGAATAAAGTTTGCTGTAGGATAGAATCGGGTCCTGAAAGGGAAGGCATATGGCTGATCCCCCAGCCCATACAGCCTCTCTGAGTAAAGTGAAAGCTTCTTAATTGTGAAGAGCCACAGCACTAGCAATATTTATTGAGCACTTACTTTGTGCTTGCTCTGTAGGGATTGTTTCATTCAATTTTTGACAAACATGCAGGTTAATTACTGTAATTGTTTCATTTTTTGCAAGCGAGCAAATACAGGTAACCTTCCCAAAGTTGCACAGTTATTGAGTGGTTGAGTCGGAATTTGAAATCATAGTCAGTCAGGCTCCCAGTTATAGAAGATCTTAAAATGAGACCAGGCATTATTGATCATAAAAATTCACGAATCCTGTGTTAGGGATTTCATTGTGTCCACCCCCAAATCCATATGTTGAAGCCCTAACCCCCAACGTGATCTATTTGAAGATAGGACCTTTAAGGAGGGAATTAAGTCAGATGAGGCCATAAAGGTGGGGCCCTAATATAATAGGACTTGTGTCCCTGTAAGAAGAGGAGGAGACACAAGGGGTGTGCATGTGTGGAAGAAAGGTCAGGTGAGGACTCAGTGAGAAGGTGGTCATCTGTAAGCCAAGGAGAGAGGCCTCAGGAGAAACCAGACCAGCCCATGTTTTGATCTTGGACTTCCAGCCGCCAGAACTGTGAGGAAACAATTTTCAGTTGTTTAAGCCACTCAGTCTGTGGCATTACGTCATGGCAGCCCTAGCAAACCAATACCGGCCCCCCACACCCCGCCCCCTTCAAAGTGGGGTATACTTTGCCATCCCTCGATTTTGAGTTTATCCAGAGGATTCACTTTGGTCGATGGAAGGCCAGCAGACCTGATGTGAGTAGAGGCTTAAACAGCATGTGGGTATTTGGGCTTGATGCCTTGTGCCTGCACTGGTGCCGTGACAAGGACGGGTTCCATCTAGCTAGTCCTATGGGGGCGGGGGGGGGGGGGGAGGACATGTGGAGTAGGGCCTTGCAGCTTGAAGCAGAGCCGGCTGGCTGAAGTTGGTCTAAGCCAGGCAATGGCAACCTGCTCTAGTTTGAAGCCAAGCCACCCTAACTGACCCCTAGAGCCATGACAGTAGATGATAACTGTTTTAAGCTCCTGCATCTTGTTGGGCAGCACTACTGTCATCAAAGGCCACGTGTCAATACTACGCAAAGCAATCTACACATTCAATGCAATCCCAAGCAAAACTGCACTTGCATTCTTCTCAGAGCTGGAACAAGCGATCCTAAAATTTGTATGGAACCACAAAAGACCCCAAATACCTAAAGTGGTTTGGTTTGAAGAAGAGAACCAAAGCTGGAGGCATCACAATCCAGGACTTCAGCGTCTACTACAAAGCTGTAATCATCAAGACAGCATGATACTGGCACAAAAACAGACACATAAACCAATGGAATAGAATAGAGAACCCAGAATTGGACCCACAAATTATGGCCAACTAATCCTTGACAAAGCAAGAAAGAGTATCCAATGGAAAAAAGACAGTCTCTTTAGCAAATGGTGCTGGGAGAACTGGACAGCAACATGCAGAAGAATGAAACGGGACCACTTTCTTACACCAGACACAAAAAGAAACTCAAAATGGATGAAAGACCTAAATGTGAGACAGGAAACCATCAAAATCCTACAGGAGAAAACAGGCAGCAACCTCTTTGACCTTGACCACAGCAATTTCTTACTTGACATGTTTCAGGATGCAAGGGAAATAAAAGCAAAAATGAACTACTGAGACCTCATCAAGATAAAAAGCTTCTGCACAGCAAAGGAAACAATCAGCAAAACCAAAAGGCAACCGACGAAATGGGAGAAGATATTTGCAAATGACATATTCGATAAAGGGTTAGTATCAAAAATCTATAAAGAACTTAACCGAACTCAACACCCAAGAAACAAATAATTCAGTGAAGAAATGGGCAGAAGATATGAATAGACACTTGTCCAAAGGAGACATCCAGACGGCAAACAGACATGTGAAAAGATGCTTAACATCATTATCATCAGGGAAATACAAATCAAGGCCACACTGAGATCCTACCTCACACCAGTCAGAGTGGCTAAAATGAACAACTCAGGAAGCAATAGATGTTGGTGAGGATGTGGAGAAACAGGAACCCTCTTGCACTGTTGGTGGGGATGCAAACTGGTGCAGCCACTCTGGAAAATAGTGTGGAGGTTCCTCAAAAAATTAAACATAGATCTACCCAACGACCCAGCAATAACACTACTAGGAATTTATCCAAAGGATACAGGAGTGCTGATGCATAAGGGCACATGCACCCCAATGTTTATAGCAGCACTTTCAACAAACGCCAAATTATGGAAAGAGACCAAATGTCCATCCACTGATGAATGGATAAAGAAGATGTGGTTTATACGAACAAACAGGGTTGACAGAGGGGGTTGGGGGGAGGGAAAGATGGGTGATGGGCATTGAGGAGGGCACTTGTTGGGACGAGCACTGGGTGTTGTATGGAAGCGATGAACCACGGGAATCTACTCCTGAAGCCAAGAGCACACTGTATACAGTGTTAGCTAACCTGACAATACATTATATTTAGAAAAAGGAAAAGATCAGGATAGGGAACTTGACATAATTTCTGCACAATAATTTTTCTGGCCATTTTTCAGGGGTAGGCGTGGAAGGATATTTGGTGAGAAGGTAGACAAATGATTGCTCTCATAGTTTTCTCAGCTTCCAAATCAAGAAGATCAACTACATTCCTGTAAAAATATGCACAGGGTGGAATTGAACCATTATTTTCTTGCAAGACAATATTTAAATGGAGAAAAACAAAGAGATATGCATACAGAGACAGGTATACAGAGAATGGGCTTCTTGGACTGAGTTACACTGAGCTCACATGTCCTGACTTTGTCACTAGCTATGGGTGATCTAGCACAAGTTATACAAGCTCATTGTACTTTGGCTTTTCTGTCTGTAAAATGGGAATGCTAATATTATCCTTTCCACCCACATACAATTATGTCCCCCATACATAATGTGGTCCTGCCTGCCTGAGTGGAAAAGTCTGACTCAGAGCAGGTATTGTTTATTGTGCTTCTTTATAGTCAAGGAGTCTTCAAGCGGGGAGCGTATGGTATGGGAGATTTGAGAGACACAGAATTCTGGGGATTGTTTTTCCTGTCTAGGTGTATGGAGACATTAGGCCAGAGGGACCAGCAGGACAGGATGAAGTCGCTTTCCTTGTTGCCTTGTGAAGTCTTAAATCCTAAGTTTGTGGCCCAGTAGAGGAAGGTGGGGAATCTCAGGCCATCAGAGCTGAAAGGACCCATTGACCTATTATAGAATGTGGTTTTCTCAGCTTTGAATAATGTATAAGCTCTTACTTTGACAAGCCGGAGTCCAGATTAATACTTCAAATTCCAAGCTCCAGAATTTCCTTGTCCTGTGATGTGGAAGACGTGCTTAGCCTTTTTGAGTCTTTGTTTCATTATCCATAAAAAGAGAGTGATGGTAGTGTGTCCCTTTTAGTGTAAAGGTTTCTATCATTATGAAAATCACATTAAACCAAGGAAAGCCAAAGCCCATGGCCCATCATCAAGCCACAGAGAAGAGCTCACCAATATGATCTTGAGATATTTAATTTCTTAACTCCAGTCTCCTTCTTTTGCAGATAAGTAAACTGAGGCTCCCTGAGGTAAGCTGAGCTTCCCGAAGTCACAGAACCATAAAGTGCCAAAGTAGGACTAGACAGGAGAAGATTCTGGAAGTGACAGATATCTAAAGAAGAGGGATCCCCACCTGTTCAGATTTTCAGATGCACATGTAGTCTGGAGACCTGGGAGAGGAGGTAAAACTATAAATTGTTAATATTGGAAAAGACCCAGCATCTAGCTTGTTATTGTTGCAAGAACACACGCTATAGTTACTAGCTTGGCTAAACTTCTTATACAACCAGTGACAGGAAGCTCACTGCCTACCGAGTCAGTGCATATTCTGTTTGAACAACTTGTCGGAAAGCCTTTCCTTATGTTGCGCCTTGATGTAACTTCCACTTCTGGAGCTGCCCAGAGTGAGCCAGGTGCTTTCTTCGCAGCATAACCTTTACGTGTTTCAAGACAAGCTACTGTGTCTGCTGCTCTGACCCTTCCGTCCACACGTGCGTTCGGCAAGCATATCAGGATTCTTGGTAACAAATGGCAATAAGTGGTAATAAACGGAAAACTCAAACTGACTTAAACATGGCATTTATGTATTCATGCGTTCACTCACTCACCTGTTCTCCTCTTTGACCATTCGTTATTGAGTGCATTTTGTGTTTCGGGCACTGTTCCAGATGTGGAGGGTAAAGCGGTTCATGTGATAGCCCCTCCTCACATGGAGCTTGCATTCCAGTGTGAGAGGATAGACGATGAAGAAATAAATATGTTCGTCTCAAGAAATAAACATGCGAGGGCTGTACTTTGGGAAGAAGTGGCGTAGAGTGAAAGGCATAGAGTAGGCCAAAATGTGGGGGTTTGGGGGCGCCGGGCCATTTCAATGAAAACCACAGAGGCAGGGCACAATTCAGCTCTCTCTCATCTTTCATCTGCGTTTCTCTCCAATCTGCTCTGTGCTAAGCCAGCTGCCTTCATGCTAGCAGTTTGGCTGCTGGTGGACCGGGCTATGTGCTTTCTCATTTAAATGTAGGAGGTTGGCATTCATTTCTCCCAGGGAACAGAAATTGTGAGCTCTGTTCAGGTAGAACCACCCCAAAATCTGCGTCCGTGGAAAAGCCATCCGTTGATTCGCCTAAGCCTTGGTATATTCCCGTATGAACTTTTAGAGGCATGTGCCACTAAAAACCAGAGTGTGCTCATTGTCACCCAAAGCGTATGACCACCCTGCAACAGGGGAGGATGGGCTCTTTGATGGGGAGGGAACTATAATATCCACTACAAATACTACATGTAGGCACTCTGAGCTTACAGAGATGAACAGAATACAGCCCCTGACCGTAAGGAGGCCCCAGCTTTCATGGAAGGAGACAAATGAATAGATAACTCCATAAGAGGGATAACCGTTCCAATTGGCCCAAGACAATCATCAGCCTCAGGGTGCCATATGAGAATGGGGCCTTAAAGTGGTCTTTCTAAAACAGTCCATATTCGAGATTTCTGTTTATGTTCTTCACTCCCTTACCAGTCACAAGCTTACCCACATAACTTTGCAGAGCTCTCTCATTTGTTGGGGGCGGGGGGTGAATATTTTCCCACCCCCATGTGATTTGCTTTTGCCCATGGGATATTAACAGACCCGAAGCCAGCAGAGGCACGAAACATGCTTGCACCTTTGGGCTTCCTTTCTGCACTCTTCCATTTCCTTGCGAATCACGTTAGCCTGCTTGTCCCCTGACAGGGGAGAGGGATAAGTAGAGCAGAATCACACCAGCTGAGCTATCCTGGTGGGACTCAGCCTCGGCCAGCTGACCCCTAGTCAACCTCCAGACCCACGAGCCTCACGGATGCTTATTGAGGGTGTACCACGGGGGTTTTGTGGTTGTTTGTTACGCGGCATCCTTGCAGCCATAGCTACCAGACGCGGGCCTGAAGGACAGTCTTTGCGGAGGTGGTGAGCATTCTAAATTGTTTTAGTTCTCCTTTGATACGGCAAGAGGTAGGTCGGGTAGGGCTGGTCAAAGAATTTTGTATTCAGAAGTCTGCAAATCAAGAAGAGACAGGGAGAAAAGCCCCCTCTTTCTAGTCTTGGCAGGTGTGGGAAGACGGGAAGTGGAGATCTGCTCAGAGGAGACAAACGGCCAGAGGAGTGGATGGGCTGTGTTTGGCACCCCCGAGTCACTTTGGTTCCCCAGAGGCACGGGTGGGGGTTGGGGGCGGAGGGTACGTGTGCTGAGAGAAAGAGCCCACCGTAGGGTGGCCCTTCGGGGAGGCGAGGTCGCCAGCAGCAGGGGTAGGTTTAGATACGGCAGAGGCTGAGGGTGTATGAGAGTGGTAGTGGCTGCCCAGGCGAGGAGCGGGCAGCCCGAGGGCACCACTGGATGCTGAAGAAGCCGAGAGAGGCCAGTCCACAGCTCCAACCAACCAGCAGGATGCCTGGGTTGGCTGGCAGGTGCTCAGGAGATACCACGTCAAGGCGTGGCCAGCCCTGCGTCTCCACAGCGGAAGCCAGGGAGGACCCAGAGGGCACCTGGACAGTTCAGGGAAACACCACTCACCCCCCTCCCCCCACCCCCACCGCCCACCCACCCCGCGGTGTTAGAATCAGGCCCAAGAGGAACGGCTTAACCCAACTTTAGTTTTCTTGTCCTGCTCACCAATTGGGAGGGGGCTTATGAGGAAGAACAAGGCCAGTTATTGGCAGAATGAAGAAACCGCCGTGTCTCTGTGGGCAGGAGAGTCACGTGGGTGGATTTTCTGTTCCGGCACAGTCACAGTCCAGTGTGGTGACGTTGGGGACGATGCTAAGCCCCGGGGTGCCGGGTCGCTGCAGAGGCCGGCTCTGACTCAGAATGAAGAGGGAAGGCCTGGAGGGGCTCCTGAAAACTCAGCGCTCATAATAAGTGGAACCTCACGGGGCCTGTGGTGGAAATGCTCATGAAGAACCGAGACATAGGAGGATCAGGGGTGGGGACTGGCACGTGCAAAGACCGACGTGGGGGAGAGCACCTCTAGCTGACCCTCACGGATCACTCGCGAGTCCCTTCTCGGCCAGGGCATAGAGGACCTTGGCCACACGGTGGCAGGGAAGGTGGGCATGTGCTGACTGATGTGGCGACCCCCTCTCCCCTCCCTCCCCTCTTCTCAGCGCAGAAGACCGTGTGAATTCTCCAGAGATTCTGCTTTACTTGCGGGGCAGAGGTGGGCTGAGAATTGGTGGGGGGCCAGACGGCACACACGTTTCATTTTATTCCCCTTACAGCCTCGTCATAGTGGTGCTACCCCTGATCCATCACCAGTTCCTTGGCTCTCATATTCAGAAGGCCACCCAATCAAGCCACCCCTTCCTACCTACACCGCTTCCCTATTTGCCCATTGGTCCCAGCTACGCTGTCTCTCAGTTGAACTGGTCTAGCAGTTTCTGAACTAGTCCACCCGTGCCTCCCTACTCCCCTCCACACAGTGGTCAGAATGATCCAGCAGATGCTCTGAGGCCTACATAGGTCACTCCTGTGCACAAGCCACCCAGTGGTTCTCCACGTGATCCTCCATAAGCCCACGGTCCTTATGACGGTCCATGAGGCCCTCTGTGACCTGGTCAACCTCTTGCTTCCAGTCTCATCTCCTGCCTCTGCCCATCTTCCCGCCATCTATCTACCCCAGCCTCACTGTGCAATTTCTTCTTGCTGTTGCTTCAACATGATGAGCACAGGGGGGTCTCGGGTCTCTTGCACTTGTCGACTCTTTTTTTAAAATGTTTGTTTATTTTTGAGAGGGTGGGGAGGGACAGAGAGAGAGTGAGACAGAGGATCTGAAGCCTCTGCGCTGACAGCAGCGAGCCAGATGCAGGACTCAAACTCACGAAGCATGAGATCTTGACCTCAGCTGAAGTTGGACCCTTAACCGACTGAGCCACCCAGGTGCCCCACACTTGTTGACTCTTCATGCAGTGTTCTTTCTTGAGACATCTGTGTGGCTCCCACCCTCCATTTTTCAGGTCCTGATAAGGGAAGACTTACCAATATCACTCTACTCCCATCGTGCTTTGACTTTTTATCCTACAGTAGTTTTTCTTCACCCCATTCATCAGCACTCGACATGGTCTCTTTTTTGTTTGTTCTGCCTCTAAAATGTGCTTTCTGCAAAGACAGGGACTATGTTTTGTTGTTGTGTGTTTTGTTTTGTCTTCAGTGCCTAGGACATTGCCTGGCTCACATGGGCACTCAATAAATATTTGCTGAATGTTGCTCAGAGAAGTTAAGCAACTTGCCTAGGGTCACCCAGTAAACCTATGGCCCACGCCCCGTTGGCACTGAGGACAATGCCCTTTTGAATCCATTTTCTTTTTCCTTTGCCTACCGCCTAGACATCAGGACTAATGGGACCGATCAAACAAACCCCTGTGACTCTGATTTTTGTAGTGAAATAGGCTCAGTGAAGAAACATGAGGGGTAATGCTCTCCTTTTAGTAATCCTGGAAATCAGAGGACTGACTAACCTTAACTGCCTCTCTGTAATAAGAAATCACAAGGGCTTTCAATTTGCTGGTCCATGTTTCTGTCTGCTCAAAAATCCTTAAGTTTCGTATTACTTGATATTTAATCCTACATAAAAGAAAGGGAAAGAAAGAAAGGAAGGAAGGAAGGAAGGAAGGAAGGAAGGAGAAAGAAAGAGAGAAAGAAAAGAAAAGAAAAAGAAAGTCACATGGCTACTACATTTCTGCTCTGATGGGGGAAGCAGAGAGAAAGCAGCTCGTGATAGACATGCCATGCTGGTGGGCACATCTTCAGGAGAGCTGTGACAATGGCAATCGCTCCAGCCCTCTGCTCTAGTCCAAGTAGGCTGAGCATAGTGACAGGCTACTGCCCTGGGCTCATTTCCACCCTTGCTTTCTGGCTCACACTCATATTGCCCTCTGGCAGTGACCGTGAGGGTCAGGTGGCCTTGGCCGCATCTCTCATCTGCTGGTTGCAAAGCATATTTTCCAGAAGTTGGCAGAGCCATATGTCTCATCCCACGTGATATTTCACAATGAAATGCTTCCACTCAGGAGCGGCATCTCTTTCCTTTCTTTGAGTCTGGATGAGCCAGTGTCTGTGGTGGTGGGAATGATGCTCTTAGACTTACGAGGCTGTCGTAAAAGATGACACAGCTTTTGTCTGGCCCTTTTGGGACACGCAGCCACCATACTGTGAGGGAGCCACGCGTCCACAGGAAAGGCTGCGTGTAGTTGTTCCAATCACGGTCCCGGGGGAGGGCTCGGCCAACAGCCAGCGTCAACCACCAGATTGTGAGGGCGAGAGTCTTCCTACAAGAAGCCCCAGCCTTTGGGCGACTCCAGCTGATACCACATGGAACAGAGATGCTCTGTCCTCGCCAGCTTCTGCCCAGATCGTAGATTCATGAGCAATCTACAATTGTCATTGTTTTAAGCTGCCAAGTTGTGTGTGTGTGTGTGTGTGTGTGTGTGTGTGTGTGTGTGTGTTTGGGGGTTGTCACTCAGCAATAGATAACTGGAATGGTCTTCCCACAAAGTGAGGTCAGCAACCATGGGACATCCCCACTGTGCCTAACCTTACATAGAGAGTACAGCCTTAAGAAATATATGTTAAATGGAAAGACTAATCAAATTAACATTGCCTCTAAAGTGACTCGAGGCCGACTTAATGAGATTTTCTTACCCGTCTCACAAACAGCGTGGCCATTACCACAGATATTATTTTGTTGGGAGAGTTCAGAGCAGACCCGGAACGGACTTGAAGGAAAGAGCTGACAAGGGAACCAGTCTTCACTCTCTGTGCTGCCGACTCATGACTTACAGCCCGTGTTGGTTGCAGGGCAGCTGAAGTCCAGCCCAGGACATTGATTCTGAGGAGGGAGCCACCAAGACTCACATCAGCTGGGATGGGGGCACAGCCTGTAAAGGATGCTGGGAGGTCCACCACAACGGTGGGTTGTGAACCTGCCACGGGATACCTTCTATCCTCCTTCCTCCCCTCAACTTTCTCATCGCCCCCTCCCACCACCAAAGGAGTTCTCTCAGGAGAATGGACTGTGGATTGAAAGTCTCTGTCTAGACAGCTGGTGGTGAGAAAGAAAGAAAAATAAAACCGATTGCTCTTGTACTTAATCTTATTTGTTTGCGTCAGTAACCTCTTAAGAGCCGATAGAGCTCGGGCCTGTGTTCACACAAGCACAGCTGGACACCAAACAGTGGGTGCGGAGTTTGGCACATTAGTCTGGACGATGATCTCAGTGAAGTAGCTTCTCTTCTAGTGAACAAAGTCTGAAGTTGCATTTGAAGATCGCATCTCTCCCCGGTGATGCCACCCTCCACCCCCAAATGATGTCTAACACTCCACAGTTAAGCCACGCCATCAAATAGCCGGAGCAAAAACTTCATCAAGTCGGATACGAGAGAATGAAAATCACTGGCGAGGCCAAGTAAGTGGCACGCACCTGGTACAGGCTTCTGTGTCACCTGGATTCTTCTGGAAGCAGGAACTGAGACGGGGTCAGCAGTGCAAGAGGTTTCGTTGGGGTAGGGGTGTAAAGTCTGTGAAACGGTAAAGGGCGAGGAGACTGCGACCCTAGCGCAGAGCTCACAGCTTCTCGGCCAACTCAAAACGTAGCTCCCGAGCCAGGATTGTGTACGCGAGGTGTCATGAATGGACTGGAATGCCCGAGGCCCGGGACACTCCCTGCACCCCGGAAAAGCACGGCCTTGGCTTGAAAACTGAGGTGGAATCAGAAGGCTGTGTAGCTGCAGGCTGTCAGATGACGGCACTCCTGGCCACCAAAAGGCAGCCTTTCTAGAAGGTATAGAGCTAGCTCAGAACCTGCCCGGCTACCACAACCTCCAACACAGACAGCTTCTTCCTAGCTGGGGGAGCCGGGTGGGAGAGAGAGCTCTCAAAAGCCTTTACCCTCCAGCAGCACCCTGCTGTGCCCTGTCCCCCCTTCCCCCGACCCTTGTAGCCATTTCCTGCCAATGGGGAGGTAAGGTCGCCCATCAGAAGTCTGGGCAGCAAGGGTCTGAGCTCGCTGGGACTTGTGGCCAACCCTTCATGAGACAGGTTTTACACATTGAAGCAGGCTGGTGGGGCCAGCAGGGAGGAGCGGGGCAGAGCCAGACCCTTCTCCCCTCCTGGTCCTCATCCTCATTCCCTTGGGCTCCCCTACTGTCAGGGGGAGCTCTAGTGGCCAGCGACTGCCAGCGCCTTCCTTTTGCCTGTCAGATCTGGCCATGGGGCTGCCTCTGTAGGACAGAGGACCCCAAGGCTTGGAAGGCTCTGAAGGCAATGAAGAGTACTCACGGCCCCGGGGGCCATGGTGGCAGGAATGCGCCACGCTCACGGCCTTTCGTTTCGTGACTCATTCGTCCAGGATTGGACACGAGAACCGATTCTGGGGCTGGGTGGGGCCGGCACCTCCAAATCTGTGGGATTTGTCTGAGCGATGCTTTAATGACTTTCTGCTGACCGGTGAGATCAACACGCTTTTTGCCTCTCAAGCTGAGGAAGCGCAGGGAGAAGCCAGGTGAAAAGTCCAGTCCCAGCTGTAGGTCAAGGGAGTTATCCTTCTTGGTTTATCTTTAAAAAAAAACAATGCCCATGCTGTTTTCCAGGACAATGGAGGGAAAAGTGACTGATGTTTCTGTGGCGTAGAGCAAGCACTGGTCGTTTGCAATCTGAGTGGGAATCGCAGTTTCTAACTGTGGGATCTGGGCCAGTTTTGCATTTCTCTGAACTTGTTGTTTCCATCTGTAAAACCAGATAGTTTGGAAGATAAAATGTTTCTTCCTCCCTTCCCTCTTTCCTGCCTTCCTCTTCCTCCTTCCTTCTTTCCTTCTTTCCTCTCCCTCCTTCCTTCCTGTCTTCCTTCCTTCCATTCGTCCCTACACACTTAGTGAGCTGCTGTGCTGGGCACTAGGGAGACATACGTAAACAAAACCACCGATGATTTCAAAGACCCCAGTACAAGAAAAAACCCCGACCATAGCACGTTTATGCAGTAATGAAGGTCTGTATGAGTTGAAGCAGGAGTATGGAAGAGAAGGTGATGATCTCTTGCCAAGGATCACAAAGAACATGTCTGAGCAGAAGTTTGCAAAGGGAAATGAAGATAAGTTTGCTTGTGAAATGGACCCACTGGGGCTATAGGGTCTCCTGACAACCGGACAGCCAGAGTCAGATCAGTAGGGACTGAATGAACAAGTCGGAGGCTGTGGGGGGAACCTTGGCACATGCACAACAGGGGGCCCAGCGAGAGGGTTTGGGGCTCACGCAGCAAAGGGGGCTGGATCAGAGCCCTGGGGAGCACCAAAACTTGAGTACGTTGAGAAAGAGACACCTACCGAGGCTGGCGAGCGATGGGGAGAAACTGGATAGAATCACGTTTCTGAATGCACAACAGAGAATGCATCTTCAAATGCTTCAGGGAGGCCAAGGTCAGGGAACTGACCGTGGAACTTAGCGATTGGGAGGTCAGTGGTGAGGGAGGGAACCGTGTGACAATAAATGAAGGCACATGAAAAGGCTTTGAAAACTGTGACAAGACATAGGAAAAGAAATGCCAGTTCCTGATGGAGGCAGGAATTAGCTACCTTAGCCTGATCAATTCGGAATGTGTGCGAGAGCTTGACAGGAAATTCACCATCCCACATTTATAGCCTCTCAAGTACGTCATGTGGGTAGCAGAACATCAGCATTTTACATCGACACTTTTGCATCCTTTTCCTCAAAATTAGCTTCTTGTTGGCTCTAGGAGATTGCCGGAAATATGTCACCTAGGAGCAAAAATAAAATTAGGGGCATGAGGAAGAATGAGAGAGAAACGGCAAGTTATGGGGTCATTGCTACTTAGGAATAAATAATCCTGGTGACTGGACAACAGTGCTGAGTTGTAGAATTTGTCCTCTGAAGAAAGAAGCTTTAATCTTAAAGTCTGTTTTGGATGACGCCAACAGGGAAAGGGCTTCCGGCAGAACAAAATAGATTTTTCAACTAATAGTTTTATCCGATAAAAAAGAAAAGGAAACCAATAAACTATAAGACAGGTTTGGGTGGTAAGCAGACCATGTCTAGAGGCTACAGGGGCTTTTAGTAATTCAGTGTCGATATCAGGGTTGACTGCAGGTGACTCATGGCTGCGCACAGCAAGGAGGCAGCTGGAGCGAGGGACACGGGGCCCGAATCTATTTGAGTTGCGATAACTTCTTACGGTATCACAATTACACTTACAATTACGATTCTTAACTGAGCTCCACACAAGTCTCCAGAGAGGAGTCTCATACAGCGATGTGCATTGTATCCATGGCAAATGTTCCTGAATTGGGGTTTGATCATATCTGGCACATTTCTACCTTGGCAATTTCTATTGTCTCAAAGCCATTACCTTCCTCATTCTTAGGCCTTTACGAAAGCACTGCCTTCTCAGTGAAGCCTTCTCTGACAACCCTTTATTTATTTATTTATCTTGAGAGAGAGAGAGAGAGAGAGAGAGAGGGAATATGAATGGGGGAAGGGCAAAGAGAGAGGGGAACAACGTTTCCGAAGCAGGCTCTGTGCTTACAGAGAGCCCAAGGCAGGGCTCGAACTCATGAACCATCTGACAACCCTTTTAAAATGGCACCTGCATCCACCCACAGCCTCTCCCTCTCCTCTGCTTTATGTTTTCTCCATAGCACTGATTGCTTTATGATATTTTTTACTAGAGCATTAACTGCTCAAAGCAATGATGTTCAACTATTTTGATCACTGTTAGGTCTCTAATACTAACAGAGTGCTTGGCACAAAACAGACACTCCGTGAATATTTTCCAAATGTGTGAAGGAATGGGTTTGGGCAGCCTGTCGGGTGTTTAGCTCCAGAGAGGGATCGTCAAGCTTCTAGAAAAGTACTTCCTTCAGAAAGGTCACCATCAAGTTACCGCTTGACCTCTCTTCAACAGGCTCTGTGATTCCTGCCTCTACGTGTGGCGAGTGAACAGCATTGTTCAGGACTCCCACGAGCTTTCAGAATATTCCCTCTGAGCCTTCTTCCTGCCATTGTGCAAACTTGCCCTCCTTTCAAATGCCTGGCAGGTCATGGGCTGGAACCATTCCTAGATATTTAGGACATCAGAGCCCAAAGGAGCCTGGGGACCCCATCAGTCCAGGCTGCACTTCTACGGATGGAGAGCCTAGAACTCAGAAAAGGATCATAATTTCCCTAACGCCATGCAGCCCATTGGGTGGGCGGGGCCTGCCCAGGAGAGGGGAGAATTGAGGCTGTGTGTTAGGGCTTCACATATATTATCACATGCGATCTTCACAAGCAGTGTGGGTCTGGGATCACGATTCCACGTACACACTGAAAAACCCATGATCGGAAGTGTTCAATTACTTGTCCCACACTGCTCAGTTACTGAGTGTGAAAGTCAGGCTCGGCACCCGGGTTTTTTCTGATTCCAAACTCGTGCTCCGCCATCTGGATTCTCTTTGTCCTGTAATCTGTAAGGACAAAGCCCATGCTGAGTCACTGCACGAGACAGAGGGACAGTGGGTGTGTGGACACATCTTTCTTTGCTGTTGGTCACCTTTCCATTTCTGAAGATGGTTTCCCTCTTTCTTCTTGTTACCCTGGAAGAGAACTTCTCTTCTGTCTAGCGGTCAGTCCTCCATCATTTTCTTTTCTCTTTGCTCAGTCTGCATCCGCTCTTTTCTCTTCCTTGGCTTCTCCTGCCAAATCTTCAACATGCTTGGTTTTATGTATGTCCCACAGAACAAAGGAACAAACTGTCCTGTTGTCCCACATTCTTCTTTAAGACCAAGCTCACCAAAGTAGTCCCAGGCATTTATCTCCTTTCCACGTCCAGCTCAGCCCTCTGAGATTCTGCCCCGCCAGTCTCAAAGCTGTTCCTGCTCCCTCTAGTCCCGTCCCCCTTCCCCTGGTAGGACAACCATTCCGTTGTCTGCTTCTGTACCTTCAACCGTTTGACATGCCTCATAGAAAAGGAATCGTGCAGTATTTGTCCTTCAGTGGCTGACTTATTTCACCCAGCCTCATGTCTTCCAATTCCATCAATGTTGTCACCAACGACAGAACTTCCTTCTTTTTAAAGGCTGAATTACATTCCATTGTATGATCTCATAAGTGTTCTTACCACACAAGAGAGAAAGAAAGAGGAAGGAAGGAAGGAAGGAAGGAAAGAAGGAAGGAAGGAAAGATGAAAGGAAGGAAGGAAGGAAGGAAGGAAGGAAGGAAGGCAGGCACCTGGGTGGCTCAGTCAGTTCAGCGTTGGATGTCGGCTCAGGTCATGATCTCACAGTTTGTGGGTTCAAGTCCTGCATCGGGTTCTGTGCCGACAGCTCAGAGCCTGGAGCCTGTTTTGAATTCTGTGTCCCCCTCTCTCTGCCCCTCTCCTACTCACACTCTGTCTCCTCTCTCTCTCTCAAAAATAAATGAAAGAGAGAAGGAAGGAAGGGAGGGAGGAGAAATAAAGAAAGGACAACAAGGGGATGCAAGGAAACTTTTGGGGATGATGGATTATGTTCATTACCTGGATTGTGGTGTTGGTCACACAAATGTATATGTCCAAACTTACCAAATGGCATCATTCATGTGCATTTTTTTTGTATACCAACTATACCTCGATTAACCTGAGGAAAAATGACATACCCCTTATAAAACATGTTACCTATTTGTATTTAGTTGCAAAGATGAAAACAAAAACAAAGACAACTGTCCCTGCTAGGAGCACTAGCAACTTCTTTGTTAATAAAGAAAGGCTTCTTTAGCATTTGCCACAGGGAGCTACTTTCTTGTTCTTCCAACTCTGTTCCCTTAGATTATAGGTCAACAAGCTCTCAGGCTTTCTGCATACCACTCTGCAACTTAGCAGTTCTTCGCCGTATCCCTGGGAGACTACAAGGGTGGCTTCAATGATCTCTTCCGTTCCAGTGTGCTTGCCCCTGTGCAATGCAACTTTGCTGGTGCGCAGTCAAGAGGCAGAGTTTATTTCTGCATCCAATGAATCTGGACATGGCTTCACGGTTTGCTTTAAGGAAATTAGCAGATAGGATTTCGAGAAATGAGCAAACAGAGTCTTAAAAGTTGCTTGCACATTGGGGTTGTCCTCTTCTGACTGTGATTGGAACTCTGACCCCACAGTATTAGCTGCAGCTGGCCTGCTGGAGAGGTCACACGAAAGGGAACCGGCACATGCTGGCCTACCTAGTACCAGACAAGTGAGTGAGACCATTTTAGATCAATTAAGTCCCTTTGTGTCACCAATTCACTGTAGCCATATGAATGACCACCGGCGAGACGAGCAGAAAAACCACCTGGATGAACCCAGCCCAAACTGCCAAACTGCAAACTGTATGCCAACAAAAGTCACTAAATTGTTTGGTAGCCACAGGTAGCTGATGTAATATTCTACCCAATTCTTCAGTTGTTGTGTTTTTTAAAAATCTACACGTAGCTGTGACGTATCCTTCTCTCCATATATTTCCATTAACACGCGTATTCTAACAATTCTTGAAACAGTATCTCCAAACCAAGTATTTCTTCTGACTCCTTGATCCTAAAACCAACTGCCTACTGAAAATTGGCTATACCTTATGGAGCTCAACATGATTACATTTTATATGGAATTCACCCCTGCCCCCCCCCCCCCCCCCCCCCACACACACACACCTCTCCAGCTCTGCTTCTCTCATTTTCCCTAACTCAGAGAGTAGACAGTCTGGAGAGTGAATCTTTCTTGCCTCCCCCCATCTCTCACACTCAACATTTAATTAATCATTAAGTGCTACAAATATTCTTCCTTGATCTTTCTTAAAATTCTTCACCTGTCTTCGTCTCCATTTTCACTACTCTAGTTCTGGCTACCATAATTGCCCACTGGTATTACCTTCAGCATCTTCTTAAATAGACTTACTCTTAACCATCTGGATGTCAACCAAATAAATCTACTCTTATTGTCTAGCTATCAATCAACCCATTCTTGAAAACAATGTACAGTCTTCAGTTTGGGGCCATAGAATTCCAAATAAGTTCATTAAATGTTCTTTATCTGAATTCCCCTCCCCCCATTGTTGTCAGTTATAGGGATGGGTGTGTTAAAATCTCATGTGACAGAATTGTCTAATTCTTTGGGTAGTTCTGTCCATTTTTGGGTTTTGGATTCTAAGCTGGGGTTTTAGGCGCATACAAATTTGAAATTGTTGTATTTTCCCTGTGAATTTAAGTCTTTTGTCATTATGACATGACCCTTATCACCAATAATACTTACTGTTATAAATTTTAATGTTTATTTTGTGTGATACTGTTTTATGAACTGGTATTTGATCCTTATATTGTTTCTATAAATTTATCTACAAGTTTTCTTTGCCTTCACGTTTTATCTGTGTTTTTATCTTGTCTCACTATCTTTATCTTTAAACTGGTAGGGTTAGTACATTTTCATTCATAGCATTTTGATATATTTGGATTTATTTCCATACTTTTATTTCACACTTTCCATTTGTCTACCTTTGAATTTATTTCCTTTTGTATTGAATGAGGTCACCCTGCCCCATTATTCTATCGCTTTTCTGCTATTATTTTGGATGTTTTTCTTTCTATTTTTATTATTTAACTGGTTACTCTAGAAATTGTTAGTACATATTTAATGTAACAAAGTTTAAAATCAGTCAATAAGTTTGATTTCTTCCCACCCCCCCACCCCCCACAATGTAAGAAATTTAAAATACTTACTTTCCAAATATGGTCTCAGAAACTTATATAATATTGTTACTTAACCTTTTGTATCTTATCTATATTTTATGACACAAATAGATCATTGCTATCACTGCCTTATAAGTTAAATGTTGTTAGATTTATCCACATGGTTACCATTTTCTTTGCTCACTATTTTTATTAAATATCTAACCTTCTGTTTGAAATCCTTTTTCTTTTATTTCTAAAGTAGATACTTTAGAAGCTCCTTTAAGTCCATGTCTGTTGGAGTCTAAGTCAGTTTTTGTTTGTCTGCAATTGTCTTCATTTTACTCTTATTCTTTAAATATTGCCTTGATGGTTATAAAATTCCCGGTGGGAAGCTCTTTTACCCCACACTTTAAACGGATCCCATTATTGCTGTGGGAGTCGTTCATCAGTCTAAGTGCCATGACACTGCAGGTAAGCTGTATTTCTCTGGGTACTTTGAAAGGATTTGTCTGTTACTTGGTGTTTGGTGGATTTATTACACTGTATCTCAGTGTGGGGTTCTTTTTAATTATCCTACTCAGATTAGGGATGAGAAGACTCATGCCTTTCAACAATTCTGGAAAGTTTTGAGTCATTATCTCTGTAAATATTATCCATCTACCAGCCTATTGGTTCCTTTTAAAATTTCAATTATTCATGCCTTTGATCTCATTGCTCTATTTTTTATATCTCTTAACCTCTGATTCTTACCTTTCATCTTTGTGCTATATTGTTCTTACTTTTATTTTTTTAAAAACTTCTTGCATCCATCATCCTGTTGAGTATGAACTCTTTTCATTCTGGGACTATTTCCAGTTCAATAATTCTTGCTTCAACTGTATCTAATCTGTTAGTTGTCCTTCATTTTGAGTTTTTATTTTCATTTATTATACTTTTCATGTAAGTTCTCTTTGAATCTTTCTTTCAAATGTCTCATCCTTTTTGAGACTTATAATCTCAGTCTCTTATTTTGTTAAATGTATTACATATATTGTTTTGGATTCTAATTCTAACCATTCTAAAATCTGAAGACATTGTGTTTTACTTTCCTCATCTGGAACATGGGAATAAAAGCAATTGCAACTCAGTGGATTTCTTTGAGGATTAAATGATTACATTTATGTAAAGGTCTTGGGATATCTCGCACAGAGTAACGTATACAAGTGTTAGCTGCATGAGTATTATTATTGCTGCTGTTATTTGAAGAACTGATTTTGTTTTTTGCTGACTAGCTCCAAGCTTTTCTCATGTGTTAAGTAATTTTTTATTATGAAGTCGTGTTTCTTTAAACATTGTCACTGAAGATTTAAGGCTTGTGTGTACGTAAGATGCGTTCCTCCAGGGAGGACATTGGCTTCTTCCAAGCCTTGGGGATACTCCAGTCCCAACTAGTCTAAATGAAATTATTACTTTGGGTGTTTTCATGCCACAAAGTGAGTGAATGTGAATTTCAGCTCCAAATTTGCCTTGATTGTGGCAAGGGTTGATTGTGGTTATGAACTCTCAAGGGAGACTTATTTCCCTTTCCCAAGACGATACTAAGTTCATTCTGCATGAAGTAGGTTGTCTGCTGGTTTGCCTGGTAGGGCTTTCACTCTTTAAGATCCCAGCATTTTGTGGAGGTTGCGGATTATAGGTCCAACTCTTTGATGATCCTGTATCTTCAGAAAGAAGGGAATGACCTTGGATCATCCACTGGCTTAAGTGCTTACTTATTTTTAGAAGTTTTTTTTTTTTTTTTTGAATTTGGCTAACTTTTTTTTTTTTTTGCCAAAGAAGCCCTTCTTTAGAAATGTATTATGAATATCTTATCCAGAATTTGTCCCGGTTTTGAACCTGGAGATTTTTTCTATAAGGGGTTAGATAATAAATATCTTAGGCTTTGTGGGTCATATGGTCTCCTGTGTCACTACTAGCTCTGCACTTATAGCATAAAAACAGCCATAGACAGTTCACAAGCAAATGGTTATGATGGTGTTTCCATTAAGCTTTACTTACAACGGTAGGTATCAGACTGGATTTGACCCTTTGGCTTTAGTTTTTCAAGCCCTGTTCCATAACAAAACTAGCAACAGAAGCCACCAGGATAATCTTTCTGAAAATGTTGCCTCTAAGACTCCTGGAAGCCATAGCAAAAAAGGAAACCCAGGTTTAAGTCTGATTAAAAAAATTCCTATTTGGAGCTTAAAGTCTTTTAGGGGAAAATCCTATAGGGGCTCCTATGGGGAAAACCCATGGGAAGAGACATGGGGTGTTAGGCACAATCTAGAGTCAAGATGTGGGGGAAAACCTGAATTATTTGCTTTCCATGTTCTTTCTGGTAAGATCTCCTGTGTGGGGCTTGTAATGAATCCTTCTGGATCATAGATACTTGGAAATTTCCAAGTTTCTTCGATCTTTCCCATTGTTTATTAATGTCTGTACAACATCGAAGCATGCATGCCCTTTCTCCACTGAGAGAGCATCTTTTCATGTCTTTGATGATGATTGTGGCCAACATAATTGCTTTTTTTTAAAACTTATGTCCTCGTTGCGAAGTAATGCTATGCTTTTGACGGACTCGTGGAGCCTAAATAATAACACTATTTGTCCCATGAATTGAAAAGGGGGTAGAAATGGGGAGGTGGATGTATTTCATCATTTCCTGAAATCTGAATACGAGAAACATCCCTTTTGCAACAAAGGCGACTTCCATGCAGTTTTTTGGAAACATGAAGTTTGCAGTTGAGCTGGCTGTGAAGTCTTATTGGCTGGGGAGAATTCAAGCATATTTTAATGTCACAGGTGCTGGAAGTTGTAGGTAGGAAAGCAGCAACAGAGTCTGAGACTACAGGTGCTAACATGTTTTTATGGAGGCCCCAGCTCTAAATGTAGTTGCTCAAAAGCCGGGCTTTTCCATTCTGTTACATGAAGCACTCTGAAAAGCTGGCATTTCTACAGGCATCTTTGTTAGCGGTGAGCTGGGAGGGTCTGCCTGCTCAGGGGTTAATCTTCCTAATTAACAGAAGGGACACTGGCCTCGCAAAGCCTCTCAGCGGAGTGGCAGGTTTTCCCTATATTTCATTCGGGTGACTCGGAAAAGGTTGCAGGCAAACAGCACCTTTGGCTTTAAAAACCAGAGCCGTGGCTTTTTCGCCATTTTTTAAAATTCGAGTTTGAGAAGACCACAGTGATGAGGATACGGACAACTTGGCATTATTCAGAAGCTTGTCCGCGGGAAGTCTGGAGCAAAGGAAAAACTGTATTTTTACATGCATCCTTCTCATTTTTCACTCCTTCATGCCTAGCTTTTCCCCTTCTTTACACTTCATTTTGAAAGCCCATCTCCCTCCTCCTCCCGGTGAAAACCCACGCCATATCCCTGAGTCTGTTGTGGAAGAACAGACTGGAAGACATCTGCCTCTTGCCTTATTTTTTTGAATCCCTCTAAATGATGGAGCCAAGTCTCCACACCAGAGCTCCCGCTCCCTGAGCAAACCAAATGGTGGCTGTTGGCGGCATATTGACAGCTTGTTAATGGCGGAATCCTTGACAGTGTGACAACCTGTGTGGGCTGCCTCGGGAAGCCAAGTCCACCCCCGCACAAACCCCAGTAATTAACAAGTGGGGAGAAATAGCAACTAACTGCTGCCGAGGAGGGGAAAAAATACTCAACCGAATGAATTATGTATAATAAAAAAATAACTCCAGTCTTGTCATCTTTCCTAGTTCTCGTTAGTGGCGCCGACTGGAAAATGCTTCGACTTTGGGGTCGCAGGAGCCTGGATTTGAACCCAAGCTGGGCCACCTACCAGCTGCGTGACTTTGGGGACAACCTCTCCCTGAATCCCAATTTGGGAACAGCAACGTGGTCAGATACCACTTGAGAAGGAGCAATGGTAGAGGTCACATACCGGCGTTCGATTGTTCGAGTCTCTTTTTACGGTGATGGGTTTGCCAGATTGTTCTTGTGGTTCTGTGAAGTTTGGTATTGTGAGGCTCCGCTGTTTTTCAGCGCGTCAAGTTGGAAATAGCTATGTCTTCTTGACGAAGTGGGCCTTTTATCATTAGAAAGTGGCCCCCTTTATCCCTGAGAGTCGTGCTTTTTTGTCTTAAAATTATTTTGTGTGATGTGATTTTACGTGATGGTAGACCAGCGTATATGTGTGGCTACAGTCCATTTATTTACAATATTTCTGCGCCCCCTGTTTCTCGGGACTGGGGGCAAAGGATGAAGGGCGAAGAGAAGATGGCGGGCTCCGGCTGGTCGTTGCTTGGTCGAGGCATTCGTCCTGGCTGGACGGGCCTCCCAGATGCCCTTTCTTTCCTGGCTCCTTGGAGCCCCAAATATATTGATACACGTTCTCTGAGAGAAAGAGTCTTGGAGGCTGCATGTGGTAGCAACATCATGCACCGGTTTCTGAACATTTCCCTCCCAGCTGTGAGCGATACTAGAAAGGATGTAGAGGACATTTCTCAAACCTTAGATCTGTAGTTTCTGGTGTATTTCCAAGGGCTAAACTTAATTTAGAAGACATCCAAGATTGTTTAAAATGACGGTTTTCAAGCTTTCTTGGGTCTCAGATGCCTCTGTCAATGTGATGAAAGCTATGGACTTTCTCCTCGGGGGAAAAAACACGAACACAGCATTTTCGAACCATTTCATCCCGTCCTCTGCACCTCATAAAGTTCCAGAGGCTCCGGTTAAAGGAAACGTTATTCAAATGCTCATGTTATGAAAATTAATGGATACAAGGCAAGATGCAAAATTTAAATACATGCAAATGTATTCGTCAGAATGGTAGACTGTGTACCCTTGGCAGAAAGTATGCTGACTACTCTGGTCTGAGGTTGGATCAGATGTACCAGGAAGCCCATGCCCTGAGCCAGCACTGCCTGTGGACACCTGGGAACACCACTGCCTGAGGAAACCTGAGCTGGGAACTGCACAGAAAGATCTAGAACCAGTGACTCCTATGGCTTCAGCTGAGACACCCAGAAACATCTTCCAGGGGAGGCCTCCATCACCCAGGGCACGCCCGAGCCCCCCACTGAAGAGAATCCTAATTGAAGATAAGCTGAGGAGAAAATATCCCCCAAACTGGAGAAACGCCACCATGAGGGACAGTCAGCAGGTGTCAGAAGATGGAGGAAAAGCAGGAGAAATAAAGGCAGCTGAAAAAACTACTTGAATACATGTGGGTTTAAACGTTCAAAGTTAAACAGTGATAGAAACCATACAAATGGGGATAACGGAAGAAGACAGATAAATCTGAAATAAAGACGTAGCTAGTTTGGACAGGACAAATATCACCATGGGTGAGAGGGAAACTTTAAGGATAGTTTAAACAGGAGATGACGCGTGACTGAAGAGTAAATAAGTGAAAAGGAATAATTACCAGAGGGAATCATCCAGAATACAGTAGAGAGGGATGTAGAGTTGGAAACTATGGAAGAGAAGTTGAAGAATGGAGAAGGGTGTGTGAGATATCACCCTGGACACGGCATAATGAAACTAAAATATTCAGGCATAAAGAGAAAGCTCTGAGAGTTACCAGGCAGAAACGACAGAGTGCTTAGCAGAGTCATGGTCAGACAAAGGCCAGGATGCATCGTCAGTAATGCTTCCAGGAAATGAAAAAGAAAGAAAGAAAAAGATCTCCAAGGCGCCGAGGCAAAATTGTGTGTGTACGTATATCTTACTAATGTCAATGATGGAAAAAAAAAAGCAACACAAAAAACCCAAAAACCTAAACCCAAACCCACAAAACCAGCACCTGTGGGAAAATATGAGCAAGAGTTGAGTCTATTCTGGTTGGTAAAATTAAGAGTGACTGTTATTTTTATCTTAATCTTTCAGTGGTGTTCACATATCCCACAATAAACGTGATTTACTTATGTAATAAAAATAAATATTAAAAAACAATAATCTGCATTGAAAAGAGAAGAAAAGTATGTCTGCGTCTGCTCAAATTAAGCCCATTCTTTAAGGATTAGCTCCAATGACCCTTCATCCATGAGGCCTTCCTGTGTTCTGTCACCCCTGTGGGACCGACTCATCCATTAACATAGGAAGCACAGTGCCCAAGGCCATAACCATATTTTATTTTTAAATCTTCTTAAAGTTGAAACAAGGGCATCTGGGTGGCTGAGTTGGTTAAATGTCTGACTCTTGATTTCCGCTCAGGTTACGATCTCACGGTTTGTGAGTTCGAGGCCCACATCAGGCTCTGGGGTGACAGTGCGGAGCACGTTTGGGATTCTCTCTCTCCTTCTCTCTCTGCCCCCACCTCAGTTTCACTCTCTCTCAAAATAAATAAATAAATAAACTTAAAACAAATCAGAGCAAAAAGCTGAATATGATAATAATTAACGTATAACAATCAATATAGACTGGATTATATTATATATTTATCTTTATACCAATGCAGTGGTAAAATATCACTTAAATATATATGTTTTAATGAGGAAGAGACCCCATGAAGGCAGAAGTACCCAGGGCCCATGGAGGTCGCAAAACAGCTCTACATTTCTGACTTCCTGTCTTAATTTTGGTTTCCCAGAGGCACAGCCTGAGGTAAGCCACCACAGGAAGTTTATTTGGGAAATGATCTTAGCAAGCAGATGTGAGGGAGCAGAGAGAGAGGAACAGGGAGTGAAGAAAAGTCAATAGAAGCATGTGTTCTCAAAGTCACTGTTGCAGGCTCCAGGGTTTAGGTTCTCTAGACCTCTGTTCCTGAAGACAGAATAGTTCTCAGTATCCCCCACCTGAAGGATATAGGTGGGCCAGGGTATTTATCTACTGACTGATGTCCTTCAGTTTTGAGCATTGTCCCTGAGGCTGTTTGCTCCCTTTCATGGGGCTTATATAAATGCATGGGGCTTATATAAATGCTGGAGGAGAGAACATCAAGTACTTGTTCAAGGTGACACATGGTTAGCATGAGAGCAAGATTGCAGGCTATCTCTGCCTGACTTCTTTCACTTAGCATAATACCCCCTAGCTCCAGCCATGTTGTTGCAAATGGCAAGATCTCATTCTTTATTTGGCTGAGTACATAACATTGTATGTCAATTGTGTTTCAGTTAAAAAAAATAGATTGCATGTCTAAACACAGCTGAAGTGGAAACTCAAGGGGCCAAAGTGATGAGACTCAAAACAACAAAAGTGTCTGCTATAGTTCCCCTGGAATCAATCTCACATTAACTCTGTGTTCCTGTGCTGTCTTCTTTATACACCTGTAAGAACTCGTTTTATATTCATCCATGTTGTATGCATCCCACAGTTCCTTTTGTACTGGAAGTATCAACCTCTTGAAGTCATGAGCAGTGCTCATGGCACAGAACCTTGCACCTAGTAGGTACTTGAAACATATTATCGATTTAAGTTAACTAAGGCAGTCCTGGCCCAGGATTTGGGAGAACCAAATTCCAGTCCCCACCCTGTGACTAACATGCTGGGTGATGTTGGGCAACCCCTCCGTCCCCGTGGATCTCATGGCTCCATCTATGAAATGAGGAGCATGTACAGGATGCTCTCCAAGGACCCCTCTGGATCTGTTTGATTATTCCCATCCATGCCACCCCACTGACCATGAAGGATGGTCCAAGTACACTCTAAGCCCAGTGCTAGTTGCCAGGATTATGGAGGTAAATGCCGTATGATCTTACTGTGCAAGAATGAAGTGGTCCTTCCAGGAGAGAGATAGATGAAGAGTTATAGCACATTACAGTGTGACAGAAGTAAGCACAGAGGGCTGAGGACACACAGCAGGATTTGTAATCCAACCTGGGACGCGTCAGGAGGAACTCTGGCAGGGATGACGGTGGAGGGGACTCTTTAAGGATGGGTGATGAGTAATGGAGATGTGGGGGAAGGACAGGGGAGGCTGCTCCCTGCAGCACTAGTCCGGGGAACGGAGGCATCTTTCTCAAGGCTGGAGACTGCTTGCGCAGGACAGAAAAGAGATGTTTCTAAGGCTCTGAATTTTGGGCTCGCGCTAGTCCCATACCTCATTGTGCCTTTCCCAGGGCAATTGTTCGATACTGTCACATACAAGTTTTAATGTGTGTGCCAGCCCAAAGATTAGGAAAGGAGAACTAGTTACATCGACAAACTATAGCTTCCAAGGTGGGAGACAAGACACATTTTTCTATGTTTGCTGGGAGAGGAGACTCACCTTCACTTTATTTTATATTTATTATTAAGCAGCACTGTGGAAATGGATTTAAAAAAAAAAGCAGTCACAGACTAATGGAGAGAAGAGGATATATTAGCCACTAGACAGGTCTTCAGTCAATTTATATGTGTTCAATCAGTCCAGTGTTCCCTTCTTTGATAGTAATGAGTACATTTCTTTCCAGAAGTCAAAGTCTCTGTTATTTTCTCCCTATTTATGGTGATCAGGTATTTGTGTTACTCCAGGTAAAATACCCTGGAAATGGCTTGTAGAAGCAGCCCTTCATGCTAAGTGCACCGTGGGAAAGATGCATTATAGAAACTCCAGTCCTCGGGATATAACTGCTGACATTTTCCCCTTCCTGCTCGGCATGAGTATGAGATCACCCCATAATTTTACCTCATGGAGTCATTTGCTGCTTTAGGAAGAAATGCTCTTTGCTGATAAACATCCCTCTACACATAAATGTCATGCTGAAAAGGTTTCTCTTTTTGGAGAAATGGCCAAAAGCCCCCGATTTCAATAACTTGCTTCGTTACCAAACAGGAGTGAGTGATAAAACTTGCCGAAGTAGGGGCTGGAGCACACAGCCTTCCCAACGGTTCCCTGAAAGAAGAAGCAGGAGAATGCTGGAGGGAGATGGGATTATTTGCACAGAAGCTCATTTCTTACAAGAGTTTGGTTCAGAATCTGCAATGTGATGTTGACTGCAGGTATGAACACTGATTCATCGTCACTGATGCCAGTTCTGGACATGTAGTAATTGGTCAAGACTAAATCTGGCTGCCGCTGTTTGTCAATTGTACCGTGGAATTTTTTAGTCTTCGTACAAGCTGACTCAATAACCTTATAATGGAGGGGAATAGAATGAAGCAAAATCTTTCTGTTGAGACTCCACAAAGTGCACTGGTTATTTCATTATTTTTTTTGCTAATGACCAGCCTAAGTATTTCACATATGATATCAATTAAATTAACACACTTTAATGAAAAACATGGAGTGAGTCATTTACTGTGAGGATTAAAAAATCGTATTATGCCGTCTTCACCGCAATATCAAGAAATCAGGCATTTCATTATCCAAAGTTTGTAGATGAGCAAATGAGGCTCAGAGAATTTAAATCAATTGCCTAAGGTTATACAACTTGTAAATGACAACGCTGGGATCTGAACCTGCATTTGTCTGACTCCAAAGCTCATATGTAGGACCTCACAGATCATACTGTAGTCACACAGTAAATACTTATAAACCTGACCTTTTATGGAACTAATGACAGCAGACTCATTGAGGATGAACCCATGGCATGAGGGAGTTACTATCCTCAGAATATCACTCTTTCTATTCATTGATTAACTTTATCAAACACCTCTTAAGTCTATATCCCTTCATTACAATACATTATGAGACTCAGGGTCCCTGCACTGCCTAGAAGGGAAAACAGAAAAACAGAGAAATAATTATAATGCAGTAGCCTGTAGACCATTTCAGATATAGTTTTGGTCATCCCCAAAACTTAGCTTCTTGAAACACTAATTTTATTGTGATCTCTCATGCTTCTATGGGCTGCTGGACTCAACTTGGATTCCCTCATGTTTTTGCACACGGGTGGTGGTTGAGATTGTGGTCATCTGGTCATTTGCGGGCTTCTTTATTTCCGTGCCTGGTTCCTGAGATGGCTGGGTTAGCTGGGAGCTGATCTGACAGATACCTCTTTCTTCGCATGAATTCTCCACATGGCTCTCTACATGGCTAGCTTGGGATTCCTCATAGCACAAACTCCATGACACAATGGATTTCTTCCTGGAGTGAACCCTCCAAGAGACAAAGTTGGAAGCTGCAAAGCTTTTTTGAACGAAGCTTCAGAAATCAGTGTCACCTTGGTCGCCATTTTGTTGGTTACAAACCAGTCTTGAGTCTGGCTTTGATTCAAGAGGTAAGGCTCTGCAGGAGGATGGATACTGAGGGGCATAATTGATTGGCAGGGCAGGTGGGGGGCATCTTTGGAGACTACTAGCTACTACATGCTATGTATGTATGATACATGTATGTATCAAGTGCTTTGAGAATCCCATAGACACCCAGGCCAACTTCTCCAGGGCAGTAGAAGCTCAGCCTGAGAAGACATGTGACAAAGGTAAAATAGTTCTTATATGCCAAGGTGTACCCAGATGAGAGTTGCATATTAGAAAGACCGTGCTGGTGGCAGCGTGGAGGGTAGATTTCAGAAGGCAATAATGGAGTCAGGGAAACTGTTGAGTTGGGATGAGGAAGAGAGTCTAGTTGCCAGAATCCATCTTCCTTAGGAGAAGGAAGGACCTGTGAGTTTATGTTAAAAACTGGTTCACTGAAAAGGATGAAGGGGAGGAAGGACATAGAAGGGCAAAAGACCAGGAGGCTTCTGAATTGAGCAATTCCATGGAAGGTAGTGCTGTTCATGTGGTAGAGAAAACAGAAGCAGGGAGTGCTGATGTGTCCAGTCTTGAACTTATTTGATTCTGAGATATGTGTAGGGAAATCGGATGGAGACCTGTTATATGCATTGTAGTGCACACCATTGGTGCCTTGCCCTTGATTTCCTTTACTGGGCCAGTGCATACCCTCCTTAGCAGCAGTGACAGCTAGCTGCTAACCGCTCACACTTGCACCCTTAGTCTAGAGATTTCCCTCACCTAGAATTGCCTGGGAGTTTACACCCACCCCCTGGAGACAACCTGCAGCCAATGATGGACTAATACAGGGATGAAAATGATCATCCCCCTTGCTACCAGGTGGGACCTCCTGTGATGCCATGTGCTCCCAGGCTCCCTGGGAGTTCATCTGGGGTCCATCTTTACATGGCTTCTGCCCTGCCCCCACTTGCTACTCCCCATCCTCTTTCTCTCTCAGGAAGTCACTTGAACTAGAACCTCACAGAGGTCTACCTCAGGAAGCCTAAGGAAACCTGACTGGGCCTTTAGATGATATACCCAATGGTAGGTTATTTGGAGGCAATGTAAGTTCTTTTGTGGTGAAAATCTTTTCTAAACAATAGTAGGGCCTTCTTGCAAAATGGAGTAAGAATCATGAGACAGAGCATTTAAGCACGGGTGTGGACGTGGAGCTCATAGTAGAGTGCATGAACTCGGAATTCTGGAACCAGACTACCTGGTTTTAATCCCAGCTCCACCATTTGTGAGCTGTATCATCTTCTGTGCCTCAGTTTCCCTCTCTGTAAAATGGGGAGAATAGGGGAGACTTGATGGCTTAGTTGGTTGAGTGTCTGACTTCGGCTCTGGTCACGATCTCGTGGTTCATGAGCTCAAGCCCCTGTCAAGCTCTGTGCTGACAGCTCAGAACCTGGGGCCTGCTTCGGATTCTGTGTCTCCCTCTCTCTCTGCCCCTCCCCCGCTCATACTTTGTCTCCCTGTCTCTCAAAAATAAACAAAACATTAAACAAATTTTATAAAATGGGGAGAATAATAGTTTCTATACAAAAAAGTTACTGTGAAGATTTAATGAATTGTCATATCTAAAATGCACAAGTACCACAAGAAAAATTTTATCCATTGGGGTGCCTGGGTGGTTCAGTCGTTTGAGCATCCAACTCTTGATCTTGGCTTAGATCTCAGTTTGTGAGATCTCACTGTCAGTGCAGAGCCTGCTTGGTGTTCTCGCTCCCCCTCTCTCTGCCTCTCCCCACTCGCTCACGTACACTCTCTGTCTCAACATAAATAAATAAACGTTAGCAAAAGAAGAATAAAGTGAAATTTTATCCATTGTGTTCACTGCTGTATCGTTAGTACCTAGAACAAGGCCTGTTGCCTCCTAGATTCTCAATAAATAATTGTTGAGTGAATACGCGTAAAGCAATGAGAAGAACACCTGGCCCAATTTCACTCTTAGAAGTTTAGCCAAAATATACATTCACAATAATATAAGCCAACGTAAGTAAAAGATTGTTAATTACAGAAGTAGCAATAGTTTGTTTGAAATAGCAAAGGATTTGAAAAATATATGCAAATATATCTACATGTATACATATACACATATAATTATTTAAAAAACATAAATTGTGGTTCATTCAGACAATGGAATACCATGCAGTCACTAAAGAAAAAATGAGGTACCTTGAAGTGTACAGGTATGGAAGGATCATCAACATATACTGTGAAAAAGGAAGGAGCAGAAAAAAGCAAAGTACAGTGCATGTAGAATGTTATCATTTGAGGAAGAATATATACATGGACATGTACTACACACAGACACGTGCGTGCACGCACACACACACACACACACACACACACACACACACAATCTATGGTAGGATTGACCAGAATTACCCCTGGGGAAGGAATCAGGAATGGGAAGGAGACTAAAGGTACACGCTGTTGATTTTTGTTTTTTATGCAAGGCAAGTGTATCCTATTTAGAAACTAATCAAACAATTCACATTTTTAAAAAGACAGAATTGATATTAACCAAGACTTGGCTGCCTAGGGGCAGGTGAGAGGGTGGGTGGATTTTCAAATGTCTTAAGAACCACAGGGGATCTTGCTCAAAGTGCATGTGTGGACAACGGACTAAGATAGCATTTTTCTGCACAAGGGGGCGCCAAGCCCTTTACCTGGTAAATCCCCTGTGAATTGACCTCTAAAGATTGATTACAGCTCAGCCTTCCACTCCTCTGGCTTGGAAAATTAGATTGAATACCATTATTAATTTTGATTACCAGACCTGAAGTCTCTGTAAGCTCACTTAGCAGGCAGACAGCCTCTAGCCTTTCATAAGCTTTGCCTTCAAAATCTGCCTTCTTCGGGGGATGGAGTTGAGGGTAGGCCAGACGTGCCTACTGTGTGCCAGCCCCCCACCCCTACCCCGTGCTGGGTAATTGAATTGTACATCCCATTACTTGGTTCTCTCACCTCCTCTCTGAGTGGGCATCATTATCTTAACTTAAGTAGGAAATAGGCTTAGGTTAAGTGACTTGCCCCTGGACTTATAAGAGTATATAAGAGGAAGCATGTGGCAGGTGCCATCAACTCCACTTGAGCTCATGAATTATTAATATTTTGTTTGAATGAGGAAACACACAAGAGACCTATAAAAAACTCCAAGAAGGGGAAAGATGTTGGCTTGCCAAAAATGTTCCTGACTGCAAAGATAAAGGTGCTTTCCTCCAGTAGAACACCTTCCCTTGATTCCCTGCCTGCTTGAAGGAGCACATGACTTCAGAAGTGAGATGTGGCACTCCAGTGAATGTCCGTGGTACTGAGGGCTCCAGGCCCTGCCATGCCGACTACAGAATCATAGCACTTTTTTAAGGTGGAGCAGCCTTAGATATCATCACAACTTGGGCAGGTCACTCTTATTCTATAGATGAGGTCACTGTGACCTGCGGAGGGGGAGAGAGCTATTCGGATCACGCAGGGGTATGGTGCCAGTTAGGGCCACATTCTAAGTCTTTGGATGCTTATTCTAGTGTCTTTTTTCCCCCCAGTTGTTTCTACAGCTGGATCCCAAAACTTTATAGATCCCAAAACTCTTGGATCTAGTCTCACAGACCCTCAAATGGACCCTTTATTTATTCTGGGTCCCCTCCTTTTTGAATCCCCATTTTCTTCATTGGTGACTAAGCCTGCAAGTATGGAAGGGACCTATCAATTTTTATAAGTATAATTTTTTAGGTGCTAATTTCGATAAACAGTAATTTCCAGCTCTCTTCAAAGTATGTTACAAGTATCTACTGAGAAGGGACTGACTCTTTTATTTGTTTTGGCCCTTCTAGACTCCGTTCTGTTCCAGGCATGCAGTAGGAACTCATCCTGGCTTACCTAGGTGAGTAATGATCTGGCATCCATTTAAAAGACCTGCACAGAATCCAGGAATACTGTCACAGTGATGTATGTATTGCTAGTAGAATATCAAACATGAACCTGAGCACCGCCATTTGGAAAGTGGTATTGCTTCTGTGGTGGGCAGAGTTTGAAGATGGCCCCCAAGAGTCCCATCGCTTAGTGTCTTCCATGGATACTCCCTTCCCTTAGATTGTGAGCAGGACCTATGAGTATTATGGATGCCAGCCCCGTGGTCACGTTACATCATATGGCAAAGGTGATGAGATTTTAAAGATATAATCAAGGTCCCTAATTCGTTTGACTTTTGTGTTAATCAAAGGGATATTATCTGGGTGGGCCTGACCTAATTAAGTGAGCACTTTCGAAGAGGGCTTAGGCCTTCCCTGAAGTTAGAAGGATTCTCCTACTGGCTTTGGGTTGTCCAACCTCAGGAAAATGGATCTTGCCAACACTCATGTGAGTTTGGAAGAAGATCCTAAGCTTCAGATGAGCTCCAGCCAACCCTTGTGTACAGCCTTATGAGACCCCAAGCGGAGAACTCAATCAAGCTGTGCCCAGACATCTACCCTACAGAAACTGTGGGATAATAAATGGGTTTTGAGCTGTTAAATGCATAACCCATTATACAGCCCGGAGAACTAATTAAGCTCCTATGATTGTGGAAGGGATCTAGACCCCATCTTGGATGATCCTCCAGTTGCCCTACACGTAATTTTTCCCATTTTTTGTTCCTCTACTTGAATCGCATATATTTTTCTCATGTGACGATATTCAAGGACAAGACTATATATAACTTTAGGCACGTTTGTATAGTATTTTAAAAGTCACTTAATTTCCTTGTGACTCCTTTCAATCATCTTTGAAGCAGGAGTGATTCTGTGGTTACATGTCAGCTGGCCCATTAGGAAGCACTCACCGGGAAGTCGGGCTGGTGGGAAGCTTCTGCAAACAGAACTATAATCTATGAACTTTTTGGATGTATAAGAACATGTGGTGATTGGAAAGAGAAGTGGGTTTGTAGTCCCAATAGCAACATTTACATTCTTATGCTACTATTTTGAACGGCCATGTGACCTTAGGCAAGCCATTCAACTTTCCTGATTCTCAGTTTTTTGCATCTATAGAGAAAGGGGTGATATTAGGTTGATGGCAAGGACTAAATGAGCTATTGCATTTGACCCATATTATCATCTTCAGGTTTGTTTCTTTTTAATCTTGTCCAGGTCAGTTCCTCTCTTATGGACTGTGCAGTGTCCTCGGCCTCTTGATCACTTGGATACTTCTAGTAACACTGAAAGGAAGCTCTGCAAATGGGATTGTATTGGGAATGGGAAATTGTCAGGTGACAAGGACCAGGAAAAAATTCCCATTTCCATTCAGAGCAAAATGTCACCTTATTCTGTTTCAGTAAAGAATAAAGGAATTTGGACAAAATGTCAGTTTTCCTCTGAACTAATTTGGGAATTATAATTACATGCACAGTGTCAGTTGAGTGCATGAATATTCATAATTAAAAATGAAATTGTCATTTTTTCAGATTGTGAAAATGAACAGAAATCCCCAGGGCTGTCCAGGGCCAGAAGAGCTGTTCATTTTAAGAAAAATTCTTTAAGATATGGAAGCAAAATAACCCCACACAAATTACCTATCATCTATCTATCTATCTATCTATCTATCTACTCTATAGAGAGAATATTGCGATGGATGCCAGCTGAGGGTTAGGGAAACACTGTTAGACCAGTAGTGTTGCCTCCACCCTCTCTGCATGGCTTACTATCAGAGGACACAGGAGGTGTTCACCTAGGGAGGAAAAAAGATTGGAAGACAAGTCCTGGTTACTCACTCCCCAATCCCACTCCACCGCCCTGCTGCTGGCCAACCCTTTAGCCTACACACACATTTTGTTTTCCAGAAATGTTGAACCTCTACCTGTTCAAAGTTCAATACAAGGGGACAGGCATACATTAAATAGGTACAATAGAGTATGATATATACACAGAAAGAGAACAGGGTGCTCTTGGGGGTTTAGCTTTTAGTTACGAGTTACTATATCCATGGTATAAATGAGCAAACTGGGACCAGGAGATGCTAGTTCTCGGTGACATATTAGAAAATGTATTCCCTTAGAATCTTAATGTGTATTTCCTACTTGAAGAGTCTTTTCAGGATATTTCCTTATATTTAGCACCAATAGAGACCCAGGCTGCTGCACAGGGGGCAAGGACAGGATGTAGGTCTGAGGTCTGGGCTAGGTGGCCTTGGGTAAGGCTCTGATTTCTGGATCCTCATTCTTGCTGGGACTAGATGACCATTAAAAGGATTCTTCTAGCTCTATATTCTGTGGCTGTTATTCCTCTCCCTCTTACATTCCAGTTTTCCAGACATTGTGAAGTTGCTGTAGTTCATTTCTCTGGGCCCAACAGAGAAATCACTTAGGGGAGAAAATGAGTTGTGTCAGAATCTTTAGCCTTAAGGAAAAAAAAAGAATCTTTAGCTTTAAATAATCTGCTCTGCTTTCTGCTCAAATCCAGGGAAGGCATTATTTCTGCTTTGCCATTGTAAGATGGGGGAACTGCTAAGGTGACCTGTTCTAGATTATTGACCTTAATTGAGATACGTCTTCCTTGATCGAGAAGGTAGAGAGATTTAACAGCCTAGCAGCTCTGCAGTGTCTCCCAGATGCCTTGGGAAGCATGAATTTCTTTTCTTTCTTTTGTATTCCCTTGCCTCTTTAGAGTTAATGGTTTCTTCCTGTAACAGTGCCATGATTGACTTTCCTGGACACCACCCACATCCATTATCCCTGTTGCAGTGCCTTAATTGAAATGACATCTTAGAATTATTTCTTTAAAATTCATTGTTTAATTCAGTAAATTTAGTATTAATTAACGCCAACTGCCCTGATGTTTTGGTCCCCCATTTGTCACTCTCTCAGCGCATGGAGCAGTGCAGGAAATAATAGGTCTATTTGAGTTTACAGGACTTATTTTACTTTACAATTCAGATTTACTAGTGTAGCAGGAATGGGAATTCAAAATGGCTTGGTATTTTGTAATGATCATGCACTTGGAAAAGAGAAAGGGAAAGAAGAGAAGAGGAGGGGAAGAGGAGGAGGAAGATTGGTTGCCAGATGCCACTCATCAGGGAGAGAATTTTGATGCTGGGATCAAGACAAGGGTATGGTGGCTGTCAGTCAGGGGCTCCTAGGGTGACCTCAGATAGCCATATACTTCGAAAGCCTTGTTCCATTTGTATAACATTCAAAATGAGCTGTGTGTGTGTGTGTGTGTGTGTGCGTATGCAAATATAGTTAACTCTATTTTCCAGCCCTGTGGGAAAATGGTATGTGTATTTAATCAAAGAATGTCATAACAGAATAATCATGCATCTTGTTAAAACAATACAAATTTCATAAGAATTAGGCTATGCTGGGAATGTAACTTTAAGTCTTAGTGGTTAAATATGGACTTATGTTGGGTTCTCCCAGACGACTCTGAGTTTAGGATTCAATAGCAAGTAGCTTGCTTGAGAGGTGATCAAAAGAAGCACCCAAAGGCGAGGCATAAGAGGGAAGACAGCTCCAAGCGTGCATGATTTCTGCTCAGTTGCCACGCAGGCAACTGGGGCTCAGCCTTGCTGGAAAGCTCGGGAGAATGGTGCAGAGGGCATCTCTGGGGGGTAAGGAAGCAGTATTCTCTAGACTCCATCTGTTCCCTGAGGGCTGTTTCCAGGGGTACTAACCCCTGGTACTTCTAGCCTGCCTGGTGCCTGTGGGCGAAAAGAAAGCCCCCGGGCAGAGAGGAACAGGTACTTGCTTTAGGGTGCAAAAGTTTTGAACTGAAGAATGAGTGCCAAAGGAATAGAGAGGCAGTGCTATTAGTGTCTTTTGTGTTGAATAATTCATGTGTAGTCAGGCTCAAATGTTGTCTGAGGTTAGAATTGGAGGCTTTCTGATCCCGGGACAGACTACTTGGGGGTCATGATTATCATGAGGGGTATCAGTACGCATTAAAATACTTCTCAGCCTGGTACAGTTTATCTATGTGGTCAGTGTTCTGCCCAGCTCCCCTTTACTGGCTCAGTACAGCCATATCTGGCTGCCATGTGGCTGCTAATAACTTATAGCTGTTCCCCTTCTCCAGAAGATTGCCCTTAGCTGATGAGATTCACCTGTCCAAGGAGGTTATACCCCGTGAGGGTACCTCCCAGCCCATGACTCAGAGTCCTGACTTAGTCCTGTATATCATCCAAGTGGATTGCTTATTCTATCCACAACATCAATCATCCATTTATACCCTAAGTGGTATTGATGCCCTGTCTGTGCCTCTTGGCTTCATACACCACAGTGTTTGGCTACTCTATGAAAATGTCTCTTTATTACACTATAATAGTAGTTTCATAATCCTTAAGAAGACTAGCAGACACCTAGCAGAGTAGGTGGGTAGATGGAATTCATGTGTCTGTATTTGGACCCAGAGTAGGTGATATTAATACACTCCAAGCCAGGACAGAAGGCAGTGAACATCGTTTTACATGAGGGAAATCTTATTATCCCATTTTAAAGATAAAGAAACCGAAGCCCGGTTATTTCACTAACTTGCACAAGCTCACACAACTTGCCAAAGTGTAGATTTGGGGATTTAAATAAGGTCTTTAGAGTATCAAGGGTTAATGGATGTAGCCAATGCAACGTTGGAGATGGGCTCTGATTCTTCCTGGCTGTATTGGTCATGTGATCTCAGATCACATAAGTGCGTCCCAGTAATGCTTTCTGATTGGCAGGCCTGATGGATACATACCAGTGGAGAGTCCCAGGACTCCTTGCTCATAGAGATTGATCACTCCGACTCTCATGCTGAGTTCGATCAAATCTTCTCTATTTATAACTTAGAAGGGGATCATAATGTCTTGGGGCCAGTGTAATGCATGCCCTAATCATCAGTAAAGTATTGAGAAAGATTCCTTTACCCGAGGGCCTGTTGAACAAACACTGTCAGGCAAGAAACATCATCTCCATGTGCTTCTGAACCAGGTAGACTGTAACAACACGGGGCCTGCAGATTGTTTTAAAAAGTGATTCTGTTTGCTCTATACTTTTTACCTTTCATTTAAATTCTGCAAACATTCGCTGAACACCTACCAAGCTCCAGGTCCCACACTAGGCTCAGGGGAGGGTACAAAGATCAAGAAGATGCCTTGCCTTCATGCTTGTAGAGAAGACTGGCAAATAAATAACCAAGCATTGTACGTGGTAGAAAAAATTAAGGGCTAATTAGTCATTCCTGCATCCAGCTGTGTGAGCCTAGAAGGACAAGTGGTTAATTCTGACTGCAGGGGATTTGGAAGTGACATTGAAGGATAAGCCCAATGTTGATAGACAAGAAAAGGGGCTGGATCCATTAACCGTGGCAGGCGACAATAGAAAAGGGGAAACAACGGTTTTTAAACTGGTTTCTTACAGTAGAGCTAATCTGTAAGTTACTGTGTGTAGATTGTGTGTGTGTGTGTGTGTCTGTGTGTGTGTGTAGGAAAGATTCAGTGAGATGCAAGGGAGAGCAATATCTCAGACCTGGCAGAACTCCAGCCACAGATGAATTATTATGTTTATCACAGGTTTCCCATGACTTAGTCTGAAAGGGCCAGCCTCCCACCCGCATGACATAGACCAAAAGCCATGACAGCATGATTGTATTAATATTTCTGATCATTTGCACAACTTGTCATGTGGCAATTTTCTGGACCTAATGCAGTTTGGTCGTTGGGCAGCTGAAATAGACTGCCTGCATTTGTTTTAACAGACCCAGGCTGTGTTTAGGTGGAGCAGAGAAATAATTTTTTCCCATTAAAATGATTTACAAAAACTGTCACTCTGCACTTCTGCAGGTTCATTTTAAAGGGATTTGGTAGGATTTTGTTTGTTAGTGGGAGTGGAAGAAAATAATATTGCCCTAGTTTTCACCGCAGGGAGTAATGGGAAGTGACAGCCCAGAGGCAGGCTGAAAAGGTGACAGCAGAAATAGCTCAGTACAAAATGAGGAGGAGAATGATATTTATTGAACACCTGCTATGTTCCAGGCACAGTTCTAAGCATGTGTTATGTATTGTTTCATGAATTGCATAAAGATCAAATGGAATTATGCATGTGAAAGTGCTTTATAACATGCTCTACAAATGTAAGGCATAATTAATATTTCCTTTTATTGTAAAGCCTCCTAAGATTTATCTGAGACCGTTCCCTGCTTTCTGTTACCAGATGTTAATTTATGTTGAAGCAGCAGCTGATCAGTTTTCTCTTACTTGTAACATCTATGTGGGAAAAAGTGATGGAAGGAGCAGGTGGATGGGCTCATGGGACAATGGAAATGTGTTCTGGAAGGGGTCTTTGTTTAGATTCTTTTCAGTTCCTCCTTGACTTTGACGTTATGAGCTGCTGGTGCACCAGTCAATGGTGCCATCAGAGGTGAACAGTCACTTCCTCCCTGCCATGTGACTACATCCAGTGCTGGAGAGGGAGTAATGGTAGGGGAGTGGACTTGCTTTTCTAGTGTATGATCTCCTGGTCCCCTATTCACCTTGTTTGACCCACCTCCAGATTCTTTTTAGTGAGTTCGAAGGCCATATCCCCTACTTTTGGAGACATTATGATGAAATGCTATGTCCAATTTCATTAGACATTCCAGCCCTGTTAGACCTCGGCAGTGTCTACGCATAAAAGGTCTGCTGGCTGAGAGATGGCTAATGGAAACAGACCACCTATTTCATAGCTTAAAGGGGCTGCTCTGGAACCAGAAGCGATTAAATTATTTTCCTGCTAGGGAGAAAATGGCTGAGATTGTAGCATTTTGAACTCCTAGGATTAAAATGTGCCTCACAGACAGTCTTTCACCACATCCTTCCCCAAAATAAAAGCACAAAGCTTAACGCATCGTGAAAGCACAAAAAGAGACACTTGAAGAACCAGAGGCAATGTTATTTCTCTACTTCCATTTTGCATCAGCTTCTTTTACTATGTGTCTTGAAAAGTCTTCAGTGGCGCCCACTGTTTAGAGTCCAGTCTATATTTCTAAGTATAGCGTCAAGATGCTTTATTAAATGTCTCTACCAAGTCCCCCAGCAGTACCTCTCTCTCAAGGATTCCCAAGTACCCTGCGGTGTAGCAAAATTGTATTTGTCTAGATTCCCAGGAGGTCCCATGGCTTCTGTTTTCTATGTTTATTTTAACATTCTCAGTGCCTACGATGTCTTCTCCTTCTTGGTACATCCAAAGCCCCTCCTTCTTTTTAGTTCCCACTTAACTAGCACCCATCCATGAGGTCTTTTCAGCTCCCTCCTTTCCTGCCTCCAAGTGGTAATGGTCTGTCTTCTTTCAAAATGATTCAATCTTATAACACTTTGCCGAAAGCATTTCACCATCATGGCAGGTTTCATATTATGGAGTATTTGATTCTTATTTATGTATGTATCATCTTCTTCTTATAAGTAATATGTTACTACTTACTGATCTTTCAAGACCATTCTTAAAGAAGCAAAGCTTTCCACAATTCTGCTTTACTGGACCTGAGTTATATCTCATGATCATTTAGGACCTCGTGTGATACTATATATTATAATATCATGACTGAGTCATAGTAGAGATAAAGAGAGAAGATGCCTTTGAGTCAGACCCAGGTATGAGTCCCAATTCTGCCATTTCCCACCTCAGTGATATGGGACCAGTTATCTAACCTTTTGGAACCTCAGTTTCTCCTCTACAAATGAAGACAATCACACTTCACATAGTTATCATAGTAGCTTGAATGTGGCCCCTCACACCCACCAAAAATATGTCTACATCTTAATCCATGGAACCTGTGGATGTTATCTTATTTGAAAAGGGGTCTTCACAGATGTACTTAATAATCTTGAAATAAGGAGACCATCCTGGGTGATTCAGGTGTGTCCTAAATCCAATGACAACTGTACTTATAAGAAACACACAGAAGAGAGGTCAGACATAAAGGAGAAGGCAATGGGAACACGGAGGCAGAAATTGGAGTAATGTGGCCACAAGCCCAGAAAGCTAGCAACCAGCATAACCTAGAAGAAGCATGGCACGGATTCTCTCTTAGAGCCTCTATAGGGAATACAGCCCTGATGACACTTTGATTTTGGACTTCTGGCTCTAGAATCCTGAAAGATCAGGTTTCTGTAGGTTTTAAACCATCCATTTTGTGGCAGTTTTTATGGCAGTCCTAGAAAACTAATACAGTTTTTATTATGTTGTTTTGCTGTCTATCCTATAAACCTGGGAGTGTCTCAAGGTCAGGGACTGTCTCGCGTCCTTTCCCAAACCACACACCCCTGGTTCTAGCTCAGTGCTTGGAGCATTCATATGTTGTTGATAAATTGTACAGAGCGTATTTTCTGATTAGCCCTCCAACAGACCCTGTGGAGTTGAGATTGTTGTCACTAAAAAGGAAAGAAAACTTGGAAGGAAAAAAAAAAAGAATTAGAGAAAGATTTAAAGAAGAAAATCCCTGCACTTTGAAAATTTATGCTCCCACGTGTTTTTTTCTAATCCATTTATTATCAGTCCCAAAGAGTCAGGACAGTCTTAATGTATAATTTAGATCAGAGACAATGGAATTTCTCTCATTATCCTACAGTCGTCAATTAGCATTTATCAGGTGCCTACTTTGTGCAGAGGCTTGTGCAGCATTAGGCTCTCATAGTATCTGCATTTTAGTTTCTTGACTGATTACCAAGCTCTAATTCCTATTACTCACACATAGTATGCTCACCCTATTCCACCCTCTTCAATTGGGGATAGGATTTTGTCCATGGTGCTGAATGGACATGCATATTAAAACAACCAGAGCCGGCACAGTCACTGTATACAAAATATGTATGCACAACAACAGAAAGGTATTTCATTATAGTAAGATTTTTTTAACATAAAGAAGGAATTATATAACTCTTCAACTGTCTCATTTATTCATCTTTTATCCAAATATTTATTGATCCAGTTCTCTGTACCGGATACTCTCCTAGGTGCTAGAGAAAATGTCCCCTGTGCTGAAGGTGGCCTCAGTCTAGTGGGGGAGACAAAGGCACACTTATAATGGAGAAAAGCTGATAGACTGGATTACCAGGAATAGTGGACCATAGCCAAAGAAGCATAAACAACTGGCATGTGTTATGTTTTCATTCATTTGTTCATGTCTTCACTCATTCATTCCTTCATTCAACATTAATCACCCTATAGAGTAGTAAGCTTTCAGCTTTTGTGGGGCATTGAGCCCTGGCAGCCAGAGGTCATTTTCTCATGAAGTACTTTCTGTTATGGTTGGACATTTGGCATTGATGGTAACTCATTCTGTTACAGTTCCAAGCTTCTAGACTTCCATGACATAAAGTGAAAGAAATAGAGAGAACAAGGCAAAAGAAGGAAGGGGATTAACAACTACTATGAAATGCTAGACCCCCTGTTTATGTTATTTCATCTAATCTTCCCAAGAAGTCTATGGAATCTGGTAGTATTGTCGATATAGCTTTAACAGTAAGATAGAAGATAGTAAGAAAGATTAAACATATTTCTCAAGGTCACATAGATAGCAAATGGAGGAGTTGAGGTTACAACAATGCCTGTCTGAATTCAAATCCTAACAATACTCTGAAATCTCTCCATATTTACAATAAGACTGAGGGTACATTTTATGTACTGTGATGCAGGGGAGGCTGGGGTTTAGGAAGGTCATTCTCACACCTTAATTACAAACCCCCTTTGATATGTGTACAGGGTGATGTCTTTGTGAGTTGTGACATACTGAGACCACTGTAGATGCTGCCAAATAACTGGAATGTCCCTAAAAGTGCTGGCTTGAAGGAGAGGATTGACTGTTAGCTTTTTCTCTAGGAGAGGACCTGGTATCAATCTCTAGGCTCAGTGACAGCTGTCCTAAGTTGTAACTCTTTTTGGTTTTTACTGAAATAACTCATCATGATGTTCTATTTGTCACTTGTCAAGGAAATCAATATAGTCTAGACTTGTTACCTTGCCAAGATCTGTATCGAACAATTTATGGTCAAAGGCAAGTTTAGCAACAGAGCAGGAAGGGCAGAGATGATGAAAGAATTTGGGTATCCCTGTAAAACACTGAGGTTCCAGTACCTTCCTCCAATGGTGCGGGTAGGGGGGATGTTGAAATATCCTTAGTGAAACTAAGGAAGGGAAGACATTTACAACAAGAAGGGATCTGAGAAGAGGAAACATGTTTTGTTTAAAATAGGGACAATCATATGTGGTTGGCAGTGAGTATCATTGAGATACTTAATATTATATACTCTAGCATAGAGCCTGACACAAAGCAGATAGTGAATGACTGGTAGCCATTATAGAAGCCAGGAAGGAAGGAAGAGAAAAAGACCATGAGTAAAAATAACATCCACAGCAACAGCACAGAAATCTTCAGTGTCAGGAGTGAAAAGAAGCAGCTTGTCAACACGAAGGGTAGAAATGGTGTGTTTCATGTCCTTTGGTCATTAAGGTATTTCATTCATTCAAACAGTTATCGAGCAGCAAACACTGCCGTGTGCCGGAGAAATGGAAATGAAGGAGAAATGGTGTTGCCCTGCAGGGCCTCAGAACCTACTTGAAGAGACAGCTGTAAACACAATCGCACTCTAGGTTGATGGAGGCTGGAGGACAGGTGGGAAAGGCACAGTGGCAGAAGCCGTTTACGTTCCATGAGCACAGGGTTCACAGGCCTGTTTGTTTCATGGCCATCATAGTAACATACATAGCAAATACTCAACAATGCCAGTTAAATGAGGACATTTTGGATGAAAAAATGAGGAAATCTGCCAGGAGGGTGATGGAAGGCTTCATGGAGACAAAAATGTTTGAGCAAAATACTTGTTGCTTGAGTGTTAAGTTTTTTGCAGCAGATGAGTGTGTGTGTGTGTGTGTGTGTGTGTGTGTGTGTGTGTAGTGGGAAGTGGGGTAAGGGGAGAGAGTTGGAAAATCAGTAGAGAAAGTGTGTGAAAGACACAGGAGCATGAAACGTCCGGGACCACTAGGAAGCACTTGGGTATGGCTAGAGTGTCGGGAGCACTGGAAGGCGAGGCTGGCATGGCAGACAGTGGAAAATTAAAATTTGATACAATTCTACTGGTTCATTCACTTTTTCACTTCAGAAGTATTTATTGAGTGTTTGTCATGTGCTGGGGGCTGTCACAGGCCTTGGAGATACAACACTGACCAAACAAAGCAAAAATCCTTGGCTCATGGAGTGTGCATGGATAGACAGTACGAAGCACTTAAAAGGATATACAGTATGTTCAATTGTAATTAGTATTATGGAGAAAAGTAAATCCTGGAAGGCAGGTGCAGGGGGCTGAGGAGGTGTGTGGAAGAACTGCAGGTGGGTCCGAGTGGTTGCATAGCCTGCCATTCTTTGCCTTGGGACCTGAATTTGCAAAGCCAGACCACATTTCCTCTCAGGTGCTATGACTTCACCTGAGCTTGTGGCTTCCATGTGAAGTCTGATCCCTGGGGTTCATAATTGCATTGGGTATTTTATTTTATTTTATTTTATTTTATTTTATTTTATTGAGAGAGAGAAAGCGTGAGTAGGGGAGAGGGCCAGGGAGAGAATCTTAAGCAGGCTGCACACTCAGAGCAGAGCCGGATGTGGGGCTCAATCCCATGAGTCTGGGATCATGACCTGAGCCAAATGAAGACTTGGACACTCAACCAACTGAGCCACCTGAGCACCCCTGCACTGGGCATTTTGTAAGATTTCCTGGACCTCTGTAGCCAGCCTACATATAATATCATAAGCAGTTGGCGGGGAAAAAAAAGAATAACAGTTGAGTTATTACTAATGGTGACTCAAAGACACTGTCATCCATGTCCTGGAACAAGTGTCAATACACATAAACACTTCTACTGAGGCTCTCGTGTCAGCTTAATTGAACATTGACTTTTTCTCATCTCTTAAAAAAGAATGAGTAGTGTTTCTTCTGTTCCTGCTCTGGCACAGGAAAGCCTTGGTTGTGTTCTCCATATAGTCTGCTGGCAACAGATTTGGGGGTGCAATATCTCTAAACTCCTTGCTTGCTATAATTGCTTTAGCATCAAATCCTTATATGAGGAAGGAAGTGAAACAGCTAGATTATTATTGTTTTTTTGGTTAGTTTCCTTAAATGCTTTTGGGTCAAAGTAGGGGATAAATAAATGAGAGCCCATTGAATAGGATTTCTGTCTGATCTGTCCTTGGATGTACAGTGAGAAGTTTCAGGTTGGCGAATGGAAATAGAAATTGCATTTTATTTATGTAGTGTGTAAATCGGGCTATTTTCTCATTTTCGTAATTACAGGTAGTGATGTCCAGTGACATAAACTCAACTCTGCATGTTCTTCAAAGGGCCTTCCAAGTCCAGCCACTCTGCATTGTTCTTCAGGCTCCCAAATACTACAGGGGTGGGTTCCATTTTCCTCATCCTTCCGCAATACCGTGACAAGAATGGGACTGGCAATGCCTTTGGGGTTCTTAGCTTCCCTCCACCTCCTGACTCCCCATCACCCCATCTTCCCTGTGTTTCAACACTTCCCTTACTGGCTTTTTTCCCTGAGTCTGCTCAAGCTTATCCCATATTTTGAAAGAAAGAAAGAAAGAAAGAAAGAAAGAAAGAAAGAAAGAAAGAAAGAAAGAAAGAAGGAAAAGAAGAAAAGAAAAGAAAGAGAAAGAAAGAAAGAAAGATAGAGGGAGGGAGGGAAGGAGGGAGGAAGGAAAGGGAAAAGAAAGAAGAAAGGAGAAGAAAGAGGAAAAGAGAGAGGAAGGAAGGAAAGAAAAGAAAAAGAGAAAGAACCCTTTTAACTGCCATCTTCCACCAAAGCCATATCTTTCTCTTCCCCTTGACCATAAAACTTCTTGAGGGTTGTTTCCTACCACACTGTAGCCTGTGTTTGGCAGTGTTTCTCCCACTGCATATTCTACAGAGATTGTTCCTGGTGGAGATGTCAGAGGCTCCTAGGTGTTTTAAGGAAGTTGTCATTTTATTCCTTGGTAGAATTGACACAGCCAATGGCTTGCCTCCTCCTTTGCTGTTTGGTACATCCTCGCCCTGCTCTCCCCCTGCTGCTCCCTGGCGACTCCTAATCCTTATGGTTTCCTCTCCTCTTCATTGTCCTATTCCCGTCCTCCCTGCTCTTACACCGCTGCCACTTCAATTACTGCCTTTAATCGTTATGCCAATAATGATTAGATCCATATCTACAGCCTAAATGTGTCTCCTAATCCAAGATTCACTCACTTATTTGCTTGCTGATCATCTCCACAGTGGCCCCCGCTTCATTCAGCAATTGTGTGGCTATGTTCACATTGGAAAGATTGCTCCTTTTGTTTTTTAAATTTTTTATTACTGAAGCACAGTTGACATACAACGTTATATTAGCTTCAGGTGTGCAACATAGTGATTTGATAAGTTGATACGTTACAATCTGCTCACCATAAGTATAGTCACCATCTGTCACCATATGATGCCATTACAACATTATTGACTACATTCCCTATGCTGTACGGCTTTTTTACTTTTTAACTGGAAGTTTTTACCTCTTAATCCATTTTGCCTATTTTGCCCACCCTGCCCCCCACCGCCCCTCTGGCGACCATGATTTTGTTCTATTGTTGTCTGGTTGGTTGGTTGGTTGGGTTTTTAGAGCCCACATACAAGTGAGGTCATTATGGTATTTGTCTTTCTCTGTCTGACTTATTTCACTTAGCATTATACCCTCTAGGTTCATCCATGTTCCACAATCCCAGCTTCCAATTTATCCAAGGCAGCATATATTCTGGGCTATACAGATATCCAACCCGACTCCTATCACCTCCAGAAGTCTTTCACAATGTAACCACGTGTTCCTTGGTTTGCACAGGTCATCTGCTTGCACATGGAGCCATGAGTCCCTGGAACTTCACCCTCCATGCTGACCCTTGGTTCCTTGTGGCAGAGACTGCCTAACTTTTCACCAAATCTATTTTTTCAGGAACGGGGGGTGCATATTTAGGCCACAGTTACCAAACTGCTTTGTAGCGACTGAATGGCTTATGATATAAACTTTCCAGACCTGACCTGTAGAAGCTTCCTTCGGGATTTTCCATTTCTTCTGTTTGTCTCCCTATGGCCAAATGGAGAGGACTCAGGGGCCTTTGGGAAGGATGGAGACAAAAACAACTGCAGATTGTCTCTTTTGTTCTGACTCTAATTGAACTTTTCATATCAAGAAATAAGCATATCGTAGTAAGCCAGAAAAATCAGGGCTTTGGATGTTAAAGAATGTAGTCTATCTTAATTAATATACATTTATTTGATAACAGTTAATGATCACATAGCACTTGACATGCCCGATTACTTTCTTTCTGAACTCATTTCATGTTCTCAAAAACTAGATAAGGTATGCATGGATTATTAACACTCTTTCAAAGATGAGGAAACAGGTGAGAGAGGTTAAGTCACTTGATTATGAGCATACAGCTAATAACTGGCAGAGCTGGGATTTGAACCTACATTATTTGCCTCCAGAGTACATGCTCTTAACCACCACATACAGATTCAAAAGAGATGTGTAGAAGACAGAATAATGGCCCCTCAAAGATGTCTATGGGCTAATCCCCATAGCCTATGGATATGTTCCTTTATATGACAAGAGTGACCGAGAGTGTGATTAAGGATCTTGAGATGGGGAGATTATCCTGGATTATCTAGATAGTCTTCCATAATCATAAGGGTCCTTAAAAGTTGAAGAGGGAGGTCAAAGTGAAGGTCAGAATGATACAATGTGGGAAGGACTCAACCTCCTGTTGCTGCCTCTGAAGTTGGAAAGGGACCACATGCCAAAGAAGGCAGGCAACTGCTAGAAGCCAGAAAGAGCATGGAAACAGATTCTCCCTGGAACTCCTAGGAGAAACACAGCCATGCTGACATCTTGATTTTAGCCCATTGAGACCAGTATCAAGTTTATGACCTACAGAACTGTAAAAGAATAAATTATGCTGCCTTAAGCTACTGAATTTGTGGTAATTTGTTACAGCAGCATCAGGAAACCAATATAAAATGGAACAGAGGAAAATGTTCTCTTGCCATGGGTAACATTCACATTTCTCACAAGTTTCTGAAAAGCAGGCTTGCCATTACGATAATCCTACTCAATTAGAAGACTGTCAATACCTACTGTGCCCCATTTCTTTTTTGACTCAGCCATTTTCAGTTTAAACCAGAAGGAGTGTTTTTTCCATTTAATTATTCGTAAAATTTACATGTGAGGAATGAATAATCATAAACATTGAAATTTTGTTAAAAACATTCACATAGTGATTTTATTTTAAATAAATACACACGCTCTATAATCTTTATTTTTAATATTGTGTGTTGAACTACTAACAACTCCTCAACCAATTGTTACCTGCTATTAAAAGTCTTATGCTATGTCGTGAATTAGCAACATAAAAGCCAGCACATGGAGAATGCTGTGATTTTTTTTATGTCAGTCACAGTATTAAGAAACTTAACCAGCCAGAATTTGAATCCACAAGGAAAGTATCCCCCAGACTTCAAATACAAAGGTCATAATGATTCTGTCCTCCCCCAACACCACCAAATGCCTCCCTCCTTTGTTCTTCCACACCCAACTAAACATCCTTTCTACTGCTGGTTTTTATCTACATGTCTATTAATCTTTCATAATATTCTCAGTAATGTTAATGACATTGTTTTCTTTGTGACTATGTAAAAATACAGCTTTGGGAAACTGAGAAATAAAAGATGAATATCGATCCTGATGGGAAAGATGAAGAAAACTGCCAAGATCATGTGGTTAGTTAGAGCTGGAGTTGGGGTCCAAACCCAGCCACAGGCTCTGGTGCCGTGCCCGGCCACCACATGGCCCTGCCTGTGCCTGCACACTCTGGCAGGTCAGATGGGCACCTGCTTCCAGATGTCTTCCTGAGATCAGAGATCATTGTTTCTAATCAGCAGATTTTTCAACCAAGGATGCTGAGGACCATATGGGCAAAATCACTTACCCAAGGCCATGTTACTGCAGCCTAAGGGCACAGAATCTAATTCTTTCTATTACGCTGCACTGAGTTGGCTGGAGTTTGGTTACAAAGGCATAAAGTCAGACAGAACTTATCTCACAATTGCATTAATCTTTTAGTGCAAAACCAAGAAGTGACCAGGGCATCCCGGAAGGACCTGCTCAACCCTGTCTCTAGTTTAGACATACGTTTACTTAGCTGCAGTTCTGGGGAGGTGAGGTTGAATGTTGCTTATGAGCTTTGCAAGTGCCCTGGAAACCTAGGGAAACCACCGGTTGATGGTTCATTTTTTCATTCTTTAATGAAAATACAAGTAAGCCCTTAGGCATTGAGGACACAACAGGGAACAAGACATAGCCCTCTTGAAAAGCAGCCTGTAAATAAAATATTCTTATTTCTTTATTTTCGTGGTGGTGAAGGCACAACCATGAAGACAGACATTCCTAGGTTTACATTCTGGCCCTGCTGCTCATTAGCTGTGTGAATTTGGACAAAGTTATTAAAAACTCTCAGAACCCACAAAACCTCTGATTCCTTTGAAAATGAGAGTAATATTATCTAACTGAATTGTTGTGAGGCTTAAGTAAAATGTGACATCTCAAGAACGTAGCCCAAAATAGGATTTCAGTAAGTGGTAAGTAGATACATCAAAACCTGGGTATGATATGTTCTGCAAAACAGTCATGTCCAAAGTGCTGGGGAGCTGGGGAGGCAGGGAAAATTCTTTCTGGCCTCAGTTAGAGTAAAAAGAATCTTTACAGTCAATGAGTTTTAGCATGATTCTTTGAAGATTAAATGATCGTAAACCCATTTTGCAAAATCTTAGAAACGTGGGATTTGTGGTTGAGTTACATTTGACGGTGGGTACGACAGGAGGAAAGTATGGGAGAAAAGTCCTGAGTCTGGGGACTCCTGAAAAATCACAGCCCTCTGCGTTTTGGTCCCTCCCTTTCTCTGCCAGGAAGAAGAAAACATTTATCTTTCCCAAGCACTGGCTTCTTGTTTACACACTGAGTCCATTTTTTTTCTCCATGCTTTTTGGCATATGTCATTGAATCCTTACAACAACTCTGAAAGTAGAGATTCTACTGACTTTTGTAGATGAGGGAGAATAAGTGACTTACCTGTTTGAACTCAGGGCTGTGGACTATCCATGAAATGATGAAAGTAAATACAACTCCAATTCTTTGGGGCTGGTTTTTTTTTTGTTTTGTTTTGGGGGTGTTTTTTTGGTCACTGGGGCAACTTTAGGTTTGTATCTGCAGTTGGGCTTGAGGACCTCTGACCAGACAGCCTCTTCTTTGCAAGAGCAGAAGGGACCTGTTACAATGGAATCTGGCTTTATGTAGGGTTACACAGGGACAATCTTACTCTTCTGATCTCCTAACGCATTATCTTTGCTTGACACAGCATGGCCCAGAGTGGTGAGCTCTGGAGTATATGTGAGCAGTAGTGTGTTCCTGAGCTTGTAGGGTGAAGATCTCGTGGGACTATGCAGAGACCTTCACCACTCAGACATCCCCCACTGTCTTTCCCACTAAGGGTGAAATAGCTTGCAGACAAAACACACTTTCATATTCATGGGTCATAGCACAACCCATCGTACGCAACACTTTTTTCCTTGGCCGTAGGACGTAACGATAACAAAAAGTCCTCGGTGAGGGGTCATTGTCAGGACTTTGGAGTCCAATGAAAGGGATATGTGATGCACACTTTGCATTATTTATATTACATTATTTACCTTTTACAGTCGTCCACTGAGTGCTTACTGTGTGCTCAGCTCGTCGGGTATATGAATATGAAGAAGACACAATCGCTGCCCTCAAAATCTCAGTCTATCTCTCAGTAGGCAGAAGACAAATTATACTGAGCCGTGTCGAATTGTTGATACTTGACCATTTCTGACGTCCAAAACAACAGACATTTCATGTGATTCCATGTCCTGTGTGTAAGAGGTGAGGTAGGGAAGTGATTGCAGCCCTGTGGCTCACACTCATTACCAGACTGAGTCCTACCGTGTGCTGGGAACTTTGTGTCAACCATTTCACTTAGTCTGTACAACAACCAGCAGAAGTGGGCATTAGAGTTATTCCCAGAAAGATCAAGGTCTGCTAGTAATACGTGTAATAAGTGTTGTCTGGGTCAGAGTTCCACCCGACACTGAGGCATATGCTCTCCGTGTCTCAGTCTTATTACCTGTAAAATGACAGAAAAGCTAGCATTTTCCTTCCAGTATTTTGCAGTCACATTGAACTTTATTATGAAATGACACCAGTTTAAATAGCACATCTAAATCCTCCAAAATCTGTATATAATGAAAGCATAAGAAAAGTACACTTTTGAGGGAAAATTAATATTGCACTTTTGGAGAAAAAACCCTGGATATATGCAAACCCTAATTTTATTTTTGGTTGGTTAAAGAAGGAATGATTCACAGCACTACATAGGGGGAGACAAATTCAGAGGCCTCACGATGTAGAGCAAGATTGCTAACAATAGCAAATGGACCGATCGATAGTGAATCCATTTTAGAGAGCTCACTCATGGAGAATATTGATATCCAACTTGGTCATTCTGCCTGTGAAATAAACAGACACCTCTTCTCTCTGCAAGGAAAACCACACACAGGAGCCAGGGTAATGTTTCTAAACAATTAATTGGATTATTATCAAGGCTTAATGGATTGGTTCAATATATTCGCACAAAACTGTCAAGAGAATTGGGGTAGCAGTTTCCTTGGAGGTGTCATCAAAATATGTGACAGGATGTAGGAGTTTTAAATTATGATTACTTTTTACAGCATTCTGTGTGCACCATTTACATTATAAATAGGGCCTGTTTGAAAGCCATTGACTTGGTCTTTGGCTTTGTTTCAACTAGCAGATACGGTAGATATTCTGGCATACTCAGTTTGCTAAGGAATATGATTAGCTACGTAAGCTGTAAGTGAAAATGTCAAAACTTCCCTATTCTTATATTCACACAAAATGTTTGTAATGCAAGGTTCTGTGCCAGCAGTATGAGAAAGACCCTATAATGCATGTGTCAGGTCAACCTAGCCGCTGGGAATAGACAGATATTGTCTTTGTGGGGAAGGAACGAAGAAGAGGAATATCATAATGTCCGACTTGCCCTCAGGAATAATCTGTCCTAGATATGGACCAAAAAAAAAAGTTGCCAATTTAAACATTTCTTCCTTTGAGAAGCCACAGATATAGAGGGAAGATTACGGTTCAGTGAAAATTAATTGGTTACTCTGAACGTATAGGTATTTCACACACTTTGCCTGATTAGTCCTTGAGGCAAACCCTTGAGGTGAGCCAGTATGACGTTTGAGGCAATCGTGTTTTAAAGCAATTGTGTGGCACTCCCAAGGTCATATCATTAGATAGGAAAGTGGCATGATCTGCACTTAGGTCTTCGGATTTCAGTCTCTTTTCTCTGGATACAGTATTCTTATTTCAACCTATTGTTTGAAAGGGTGACTACAGACTAATGTTCAAATGAATATGAGAAACTAGGAAACTCATTTTCTGCCCAGGTTAGGGTTTAGGATGTGAGTGTTTCTTCCCTAATCGGGCCCCCACATCCAGTGCTCCAGTGTCTCAATGCACAGGTGAGCAGAAAGTTCTACCTATTGCCTTGTTATCATTAATGTAGCTCCATGTTCTTACTCTGGATTTTGGATGGTGCTGTGCTGACTTAGCCTGCTGAGCTGGGGTTTCGACATAGTCCTCCTGGCCAGTGCTGGTTCTGTAGACAAGTTGAGGGAAGCCCAAAGGAGTCAGCGTCTTGGACACGGGACAACATTGCCTTCAGTATTGGACTTGGTCCAAAGAGAACCACACCCAGGACTTAGATGAAACTCCAAGAGCATAGCCCTTTTAGGCACCTTTACTGCGTTTCAGCGACAGGTTCGGAGTGAGATCTCTTTGATGGAGGTTGGTCACGGTTCTTTTTTGTACACATTAATTTCAAGATTTCAGCTCTTTTACGTCATAGGCATATTCCCAAGAAATGTAGGCCCTAACAGGCTCTAGTATCTGCTATTTGAGAGGGCCAGAATAACTACATCCCTTCTTAGCCTGATTGGCTTGAAGGGACTGACCCATTGACATTTCTGCTGATGCTGATGCAGAAATAAAAAAGAAATCAAGATTTTTTGGCATAGTAGAAAAGAGATATAAGTAAAACATAAGTGAAATAAAAACTGATAAACGCTTTCAAACAGAACTGTCTTATGATCCCATTGTCTTGTCTTAATATGAGTTTCTTAGTCTGTCCATTCATCTGTCTGGGCTTCTATAAAGCCCTAGAATCACTGACAGTCGAATAGCAATGAACATTCATAGGGTGCTGATTGTGGTATCTAAACACAATTTCCCACTAAATGGAGCCAGAATTCCCCAGACACAGTTGATTCCAGGTTTGGAACAGAAAATATAGATGGTGAGCCTTAGCATTATGTTGTAATAGAAAGTGATAAACTACTGAAGACTAATGAGATCATGTAAAACAAAACTTGGGGGGGGGAGCAATTTAAGGGCGCTCCTACTGGCCCAACAAGGAGCAATTGGATCATCCAAATGAATAATGACTGCCCTGGATTGAAGCACATCAAATACACAAAAATCATGAGTTCTAAATAACACTAAAAACAAAAACCGATTTAAAAAATATCTCATTTGCCATCATAGGAGTTTACTGACACCAACTCATTGCTCTTAAATTTGTTATTAAGAGGAAATAAACCTTTACTCAGGCTTTTCTACACAAATTCTACTTCAGATTAACATTATTGATGAAGGAGATTTCTCTAGAGAAGGATCCCTGCTAGTACTTACAGAAGGACTGATGGGATCAGAGAAATCAGCATTTGCAATGAATTAATAGATTTACGTGATTAGGTAAGAAGCCATTAGAAGGTTGATGAGGGGTTGTATGAAGAGGCACCAGGCTGACTACACATGCCTCCTGATCAATCTTAGCATCATGAAATGGAAAAAATACAAGTCATTATGTGGCTGGTGTTAAGGTATAAAATGAATATTCAGCATTACCTATGAAGTATTTTTTTTTATAGGTTTTGTTTTAATCACCTGGTGCTTTTCATGACAGTTAGATCCCTGTCCCCATCACTCATCCCCCGCCCCCCACCTCTCCTCTGGTACCATCAGTTTGTCCTCTATAGTTAAGAGTCTGTGTCTTGTTTTTGTTCTCTTTCTTGTTTCCTTTTGCTCATTTGTTTTGTTTTTTAAATTACACATATGGGTGAAATCATGTGATATTTGTCTTTTTATGACTTATTTCATTTGGCATTCTTCTCTGTAGCTCACCTAGGAAGTGTTCTTGACTAAAAATAAAACCCCAAAGTGAATCAGGCCTCTGTATCAAACTACCAGCTTGTAGGAAATTTAGGAGATAGACGAATGGTTTAAAAGATACCACAAAAATACAAAACTTTTGGGGGATAGATGACTTTATTTCCCTGCAAATCAATGCCATAAAAAGGAAGGGTGAAGATTGTTGGAGAGTCAAGAGGATTTAAGAGACTGTGCTAGACAGTTTGCAGTAATGGTCATTTTTTTAAAATATGATTTTGCATCTCATCCTGTCAAGAGGTGGAGTTTATTGTTCTACCTTTTGAATGTGGGTTGGCCTTATGACTTGTCTTGAAAAATAGTACATTGCAGGATTGATAGTGTGCGGTATGCGAGCCGTGAAGCCCTGTACCCGAAGGAGACTTGTAGCTTCTGTCCTTGCATGCTTGGAGCCCTAAGACTGTCTCGTGACGAAGCTCAGGCTAGTTTCCTGGAGGAGAGTAAATGTGGAGACACAGACCCAGCCAATAGCCAACACTAATCGCCAGACATGATGGGGCCCTCCTGGATCATCTAGTCTTAACTAAAGCAGTCAGCTGACTGCTGCCACATAAAGGCCCTGGCAAGACCAGCCAGAAGGACCACTCGGCTGACCCCACATCAGATTGTTGATCTGTGGAATGAGGGGCTAATAAATTATTCTTGTTGTAAGCCACTACATTTTGAGGTGGTTGTTATGCAGTAACAGATTGCTGGAGCAGAGTCCTAACAACTAAATGCCATGTGTGGACACTACTTGGATCTACATTCAAACAAATCAATGGAAAAAGGATCCTTTGGGACAAATAAGGACGTTTGAGCATGGATTGCATATTCAATGGTGCAATTTTGTTTCATCGTGTAAACAAAGAATGATTTAGAGATGCATACCGTAGATTTATCATGGAAATGACTTCATAGATGGCATTTGTTCCAAAATGACCAAGCAAAGAAAAAGGTCGGGAGGGTAGGTGAAAAGAAATTAGTAAAATATTGCTAATTATTGAAGCTGAGTGATATGTTGATGCTAGTTTTTATACTCTTCTCTCAACTTCTGATTTTGTTTTAGATCTTTCCTGCATGAATGCTCTCTTGAAAAAAAGAAAATATCAATCGTCCTTTGTGGCTTCTCCACAAACGTTCATCTCTCTGCTTGAGCGGTGATTGGCTCCTCTGGAAATATCTCTGGGCAAAGCCAGTTGCAGGTTGTGTTAACTGTGGCGTCAATGCAGTTTGGGAGCCATTAAGACGCGGTATGGAGAAGGTCAAGGTCTAGTAACTTTGAGTGGGTGGCCCAATGCTCTGCAATGCAGAGGACAGGTACCTCTCACCGACTCTGCCGGACTTCCGCCCGCACCTCTCTCATTGCCGTCCCCAACCTCCATTCTCACCTGTGGTAGAAACACACAGCTGTTTCAGTTTTGTTATGGCAGGTTCCCCTTTGTCTCTGGGCAGAGCCCTTCCCTACCTCCAGCTCCTCATCCACATCTTCTTCCCAAACATGGTACCTGTGTGGTTTGGCTTCGTACTTCTGACCAGTCCTGGGGACAGGAGAGGACGGGGCAGGAGAGGGTGTCAGTGTGGGTTACTTTGTTGTTGGTTTACCTCCAACTTCTTGTCCTTTTTGCAGCTAAAGCTGAAATGCCGGAACTCCAGGGGCAAATGTCAGCTCCTTCCCTTCACCTCCAACCCAGCGTTACCCTAACCAGTGGCCCCAGTACCCCTCTGTACCAAGCTCGGATGTGTCTCTATATGCCTCATCCCACAGCAGCGGGAAACCACTACATTTGAGAGCGAGGGACATTTTGAGAGCGAGGGACAAGAAATCAGGGAAAGCTTCGTGGAGGAAGCTGCATATGAGGAGGGACTTGTGATGAAAGATAGATGTGATTTCCATGCGGAAGGATAGAGGGAAGGGTGGGGGGAAGACTTCCATGCAGTAGGAACTGCTGGTTCCATATTCACTTGAGAAGGAATACTGAAGACCTTCACATGGGACCTGTCCCCAAACCTGACAGCCCCATTACCCATCTGCCTTTTATTTAAAAAGAGGTTTTATTTGACGTTGCAGGAAAAAACATAATGTGACCTATATTCAGTCTAATTCCTACAGACAGACGAGCTACTTGTTAGCTAGGTGACAATCTAGCTGTCCCATGTGGCTAACGTCCTTACACCTGCTAATTGAGCAGAGGAAGAAGCAGCCACAGCAAACCTCTGTCTAAAGGTACAACAGCCGTGAGTCTGGATCGTGTCACGTAAGCAAAAGCAGGCTTGACAAGTCCGTCGAAGGGAGGTTTTACATGCACGGAGGGTGGAGAGAGACTCTCTGTTATGGCGGTGGTGTGGCTGAGCATAATCACGTCCAAGAAAAGAGTATCCTGAGGGGGTTATCCCACCCTAGGGAAGAAGCCACCTAGAGCCTGGCTTTCTCAAAAAGGAAAAAAAGAAAAGAGCGCAACCCACCCCCTACTTCTTACAGATTTTGAACAGAGGGCCTCCACTTACTGAAAGCCTGCCGCCAGCCATGCTCTATGATAGACGCTCCACATACCTGGTCATATTTAGTCCTCACCACAGCCTGCACTGCTTGTGTTAGTTGGTTGTACTTAAAGATGAGCCATTTGAAGGTAGAGAGAATATATAACTGTCCCCAATCTTCTCTAGTCGTCTACCGCTTTCTAGATACAAAATGGATTCTGAGCTGAGCCATCTTAGAAAAGTCAGAGAACATATTTACTTGATTAAAATCTGTAAAACCTAGAGGGGCTATCCCAAATTTTTGAGCCATCTCAACAAGGGAAGAAGTCGTTATTAGGCCCGACCGGGGAGGGTTGATTTGGTTGCAGTGTATAAACTCATCCAGGTTTTAACTGAAATGTACTACAGTATCGTATCTAAGTTTTTGGAAGAAGATTACTTCTTTCAACATATATAAAGCTCACATATGTGTATGTGTAAAAGATAATGCAGGGTCACGAAAATTTAAAGCTGGCTGCATTTCTTACTAAATGAATCCTAAGAATAATTGAGTAAACTTTGGAAAAAAGATTCTTACTTTTGGCTCACCTGTGGGTCAGGTTACTGTAGAAGGAAGAGTGGCTTTTGAACTAGAGGAAGCTGAGATTCAATTCTAGCCCACGTCCCTTATCAACAGTGGTGCTTTGACATTAATATCTCTGAGTCTGGGTTTCCTTATCTGTCAAATAAAAATAATGATGTTTGTAGCCCATGAAGGAAGAAATTAGATTATAGAGTAAAGCTTCCAATGCAGGGCCTGACAGAGAATTTTCCTCCCTTAGAATGGAAGTATATGCTTGTGTATGTATTGTATCCAGCCCGTGTCCTAGGCATTCTTTTTACAATTCTGTATGGTCTAATCACCATTAGTAAAAACAAGGTTATTGCCAATGAGGTGAGATGGAGACGTCGATAACATGGTATTTTATGGAAGGTGTCGACTCCCACTGCTGGACTTACGATAAAAGCCGTGAAAATTTCTGGGGAGCAGCTTCTCATGATGCCCCAGCCTTTAGTCCGTTTTCATGCATCAGAAAGTTGGTTTGTGTTTTCCTAGTCTAGTGTTCCTTCAAGGAAGCCATAACAAGGCAAGGTAGAGGACAGCTGCTTGGCTGTCACCTGTATTGATGGACAGAGAAGCACAGGGATAAATGTGTCACTTACTATATGTCCCATTCTTTCTCTTGTTGATGTCATTTTTTATGATAATCGTTTTCCAAACTTCTCCTCTGACTTTCTCTCAAGAAGGAGCCAAAGAAAATACATATGGCCCTGCCTATTTTTTTTAAATGCTTTATTTGCTTCTGATGCTTCTTATTATAATGCCATTGAATTTTGACTAAGACCTTCAGCTCTATTTTGTTAGACCTCTACTGCATGTTTTACTTCCTTTAATACTGTGGTTTAAAATAGTGTAAACCTTCATTTCTGTGTGTTTTCTTTACTTATTAGTCTTTTTCTCCTACAAGGTCTGACTCTCTTCCATGCCGACAACATCAGCAGCTTCTCCTTAACTTGAGATCTCCCCATATTCCAGAAAACAGATCCTGTGAATTCTGCTCAACACTTCCCACTCAGCATTATCTGGCTAGACTACCTAGGAAAACCTAAATCCTTAACTGCCCCCTTCACTGTGAGATTCCTAAAAAAAGATCTTTGCAAAACTTAGGCAAAGCTTGCAAGGCAAAGCGTAACCTTACTGTTACCCAAGGACATGGTCTCACACTCCACTCCAGAGGTCCTGGGAGTTAGGGCCTTGCCTACTCCACAGGATATCTTCACTTAACTCTGGATCCCCCTCAAGTGCAAAATTCGAGACGACTCAGAGCATGCCCATAGGCAACAGAGGAAAAAGAGAAAGATATATAGACAACAAGCACAAGAGAGTTTCCCCTTTTGGTCTAGAGAGGAATGGCTTAGGGCACTCAACCCAAGTTTTTTCAGGGGTGAATGAGGGGGGAAGAGGCCTTGCCCTTAGTGGAAAGAAGTTGCATTCCTGATCATGCATGCTATTTTTTTCTATATCCTTTGGAAGCTCCACTTCTAGAAAACATGATTCACAGAGCAACTACGTACTTAACCCCTAGGCCCAGCCTGTGACATGTAAAGGAGGGAATGGGTAAAAAGAAGGAGGCTTCCAGCCTCCTAGAGGCCAACAGCCATCATCCCTGCTTAACTGCAACCTGATTTTGAGCTTTGGTATTATACTCAATCTCTTCGTTACAATAGCCTGATCACAAAATATTGACTCTACTCTTTGGTTTCATGATTAAGCTGTGTTCTTAGAAAGTTTTTGGTCTGGGTCTGGAAAGTTTTAATACAAATGGCTAAGTGGTTTTCAGATTAATCTGTGAATCTTGAATAGGAGTTTCTAAAATATGTTTGGATTGATAATTTATATGTGTATTATACAGTCTAAATTTCAAAACAATCATGAAGTAATTTATTTGTGCAATGATCATTTTTTTTGAGTCACCGCTATATACCGGGTCAGGTACTAAGAGCCTGAAATAGAAATATGCTTGGGGCCTATTGTATGGTTGATGCTCTTGCCAACCCTGGGAATTAGGGGATCAATGGTTCATAACATCACTAGATGAGAATCGTATGGAGGTTCGTGCATTTGCCTGAGGTCCCCCAGTCGTAAATTACGGAGCTGAGAGAAATCTATGACTTCTCTCATTCAGTATACTGGATTATAATCAGTGCCCTAAGTGATTGTCCTCCAGTTTCTTAAAGTACTATAGCTTAATTGTGACTTGAAATCCATAGTTTCTCTTCCTTGAAATGAGTCTGTCATTGGAGTTCTATGATCATGGTGGATGGGGCCCGGGCAGCTCTCGTTCTCTTTCTCCTGGCAAAGAGACAGCTGAAAGTCATAACTAAAATAGTTCTGGGGCACCCGGATGGCTCAGTCGGTTAAGCATCTGACTTCAGCTCAGGTCATGATGTCACAGTCCGTGAGTTCGAGCCCCGCGTTGGGCTCTGTGCTGACAGCTCAGAGCCTGGAGCCTGCTTCGGATTCTGTGTCTCTCTCTCTCTCTGTCCCTCCCCCACTCTCACTTTGTCTCACTCTGTTTCTCAAAAATAAGTAAATATAAAAAAAAATTAAATAGTTCTGATTCCTGCAATGTGACTATCCCTGTTTGTCACTGTTCGTACCACCTGGGCTTTGGAAGGAAGGGAGGAAAGGACGGGAGAAGAAAAGGAAACAAAAGGGAAGAGACTAGGAATCAGGAGACTTACTTTCTAACCCTGGTTCACATGGGTGATTAGCTATTTGGTATTGAATATGCTATTTTATCTTCTCTGGACTTCAGTCTCCTCATCCGCCAAGTGGGTTGAACTGAGCATTTTTAATGCCCCTCTGCTGCTTATATTCCATGACTCTAAGAGAGGGACAGTAAAGGAGGGGAGGAGATAAAGGATAGACAGAGACGAGTGGGGCTTCAGCGAAGAACAGAGGATCCTCTGCGTTGCCATTTTTCTTCTTTCAAAGAATCCCTTGTACTTTATTGGAGCACGTGTGACTTCGAGAAGCAGTTTGGCATTATCTTGTTAAGTTGAAAATTCACACATTCTGAAACCCAGCAATCCCCCTTTTGGGTATATAGCATGAGAAATCATTCACATGCACACCAGGAGACACAACTAAGAATGTTCATAGTACTGAAGTGGAAGGAAAGACTTGGAAACCACCTACATGCCCATCAAAAGGAGAGTCGATGAATGAATTGTCCCAAAGGAAATGATAACAATGCCTGTTGCTTGCCATCGTGACCTAATTGGCTGAATTTGTTCATACTGCGAACATGTACCATGTGGGTTTTTATTTTGTTGTGTGTTTTTGTTTTTTGCCTGTTACTGTGTCCTCTGTGGGTGCTGAAACACATCGCTATGGCTAATGCACATTCCTGCCCATGTAGCATTCCAATATCTTATTTCTTTTTTCTCACAGTATGGACACACCAGTCCAATAAGTCAATTTTCTCATTTAATTATGGAAATGGCATAATAGCATATCAATAGATTCTCTGATGGCTCCTCCAGTAAAACTAGGAAATGCATTGTGTTTTTTCCTTAACAAATTTTGTTTTAACTTGCCTTCTTTCATTTCCATCTACTTTATGCCTCTATGTATTTATCTCTTCTGGACATATTTACATAGATGGAGCCATATGTGGCCTTTTGTTTCTTTCACTTAGGACTCATGTCTCCAAGGTTCATCCAAGTTGTAGCATATGCTAGTACTTTATTCCTTTTTGTGACTGTCTCATATGTCATTATGTGGATATGCCATATTTTGTTAATCCGTTCATTAGTCGATGGCCGTTTATTTCCATTTTTGGTTATTATGAATAATGCTGCTACAGATATTTGTGTCCAATATTTTGTGGACTTGTGTTTTTTATTCTCTTGGACATATACATAGGCATAGAAGAACTAGGTCGTGTAGTAGCTGTATGTTTAATTCTTTGAGAAACTGCCAAATTATTTTCTAAAATAGTCGCACCATTTTAGAACCCTACCAGAAATATATGAGGGATCCAACTCCCCCTATCTTCTCTAACACTTGCTATTGTCTGGCTGGCTATTACAGCCTAGTGGGTGTAAAGTGGTATCTTATTATAGTTTTGATTTACATTTCTCAAATGGCTAATGATGTTGACTATCTTTTCATATGCTTATCAGACACTTAAAAAGTCTTCTTTGGAGAAATGTTTCTTCACCTCCTTTGCCCATTCTAACTGGATTATTTGTCTTGCTGTTGTTGACTTGTTTTTATAGAGGTCTTTATATATTGAGTTACATATGAATTCTTTATTCTACATCTTTATCAAGCATATGATTTGCAAGTACTTTCTCTCATTCAGTGGGGGTCTTTTTTCACTTCCTGGGAGTCCCTCAAAACACACACATTTTAAATTTTAAGTAAATCCGGTTTATTTATTTTTTCTTTTTGTTGCTTATGCTTTTGGTGTTATATTTAGGAAACTATTGCCTAACTTTTGGTCATGATTACTCCTAGGTTTTCTTCTAAGAATTTAATAATCTGAGTTCTTATATTTAGTCTATAATTAATTCCGAGTTAATTTGTGCATGTGGTATAAAGTGGGGGAATGACTTCAATCTTTTGCATGTGGGTATCCAGTACCATTTGTTAAAATGACTGTTCTTTCCTCATGTAACTATCTTGGCACCTTTGCTGAATTACACCTGACCATTAACGTAAGGGTTTCTTTCCGGATCCTCCATTTTATTCCGTTGATCTATATATCGATCCTTCTGCCAGGGCTTCACTGTTATAATTATTGCTACTTTGTGATAAGTTTTGAAATCAGAAACTGTAATCCTTCAATTTTGGTTTTCTTAAGATTTTTTTTTGTTACTCTGAATCCCTTGCATTGCCATATGAAATTATGCACTATTTGAACCAATATATTAAATTATTAAGAATATTATGAAGTTGCATTATACATGCCCTCACTGAGCATGGATTCTTCTAAGTTTACACATAAAAAAAAAGAGGAAGAAAAGAGATTCCCCACCACGCCGTTTAGTGCCCACACTATGTGTTGAGATGAAAGACGTGAATCTGAGGTCCTAGACGTTGTTCATAAATCTCATACGCTTCTCAAAGTTTGAACATTTTACCGAGATACGTACTTCCAACGTTTAAGGTCGCAGGGAGTATTTTAAGGATTAATTTTGAAGATGCAAAATTTGTACCATGTGTGCTTACATTAGAACCTGATTCCTATTGGATAATAACTTTCCCACAAGCTTCCTGAAGGTCCTTTATAGCTTTCTATATTACATTGGAGAGTGGTGGTCATCCTACTAGTCTTCAACTTCTACTCTACTGCTATTGATACAATCTTAGCTCTAAGATCAGTGCAGGTTAGTGGAATCCATTGCTTAATAAAGACCTCAAACTGGGTGAGAAGAGTCTTAGTCCCAGTTCCTGAAGTAAATGAACACACAAAAAATAAGGAGGAAGAAAGAAGATTATATAATGGGTTACGGTGGTAGGACCCATCAGGAAATATAGGGAACAAAGGAAGGTTGAATGACAACCTGGGAACTTACTACATGTGTAGGTGGTTTTGTGCAGACTCCAGGTCACATAGTTTTGCTCCAAGCCATGGAGGCACTTGGAGTCACACCACTTTTAGTGAAGACACGAAGTAGATTCCACAATGGCTTTTCTGAAACTTTTATCTTACCAATTTCATACCATAACTGGTTTTGGTCTGAAGATGGAAAGGAGTGTCAACCAAGTGCTGCTGCCATACTTCATACTTTTCAAGAGATTTGATCACCAATATTGACATGCTACCAAAGGCACGTGAAAATAGCAGCTCCCTGGTGAACAGGGTTGCAATCTGAAAGTTAGGTCTCTATAAAAAGCTGAAGGGTGTATTTTTCTAAATCCTCTATGTTGATGGCTACATAATTTTCTATGTAGACTTACTATACAAAAAGAAACCCCCATTTCCTTCAGTCATTGTAGGGAAAAAAACCATCAATATTTGAACGTAACCCAGCCACAGTCATTAGATCATTTTGTTCAGATTTTGGGTCACTCTATGGTGTATCTACCCCTGTCAACACTAGTTTTAGGCTTGTTGCCCAAGTTTGGAATTATTGAATTTAAACATTAGATCTAGGACAAACCTCAACATGAAAAGTCTCTTGCAAGATGGCATCTAGGCTATACCTGACTACTTTTGGTAATAAGTAGCTTATTAATGACCCAAGCCATTCATTTTCCTTTTGTAGGACTCTAAGCAACAAACAAAATGCAGCTTGCAAATGCAAAATGCAACTTGCAAATGCAAAATGCAAATGACCTCAATGCAACTTTCAATCACTAGTTTATTTATACTGGCTAGATACTTATCTTCTAGATATTCAAGACAGCCATCATCTTCCTGCAGGATCTCATTTCTATCCTAACTAAAAGTCACTCTCTTATTTAAGCATTTGTAAATTTTTAATTTTTTAAAGCAAAACTTAACCCCTTATAACTGAAACCTAAATTCCCATGAAAAATGTAGGCATAACCCAGTCACACAATTATAATGCTAACATTTTCATCTAAAAAACAAAAACCAAACCAAATCAAACAAACAACAACAACAAAACAGGTCTTCAGATAAATCCAGGCAAGCTATTTTCATCCCTTGATAATAGATTGCAATGTCTTGTTGATTTCATTTTCTGATGTGACAAAGTGTGATCTCCACCTTTTCACTGCATGGAGTTGGAGGGATTGACTGTGCTCCCGGATTTGCAGACCCATGAAGAGAGGATCCTGGCTTCTGGAACTTCATTCATCACAGGGAGTAGAAAGTTATAGTTTCACTTTGGCTCTGTTCCTGATGTGATTATAATTTCATTTCCACTCCAACCTTTTTATCAAAAGTGATGGATCTGAGAGATACGCAAGCCTACCCTTATCGTCTATGCAAGTTAAGAGAAACAGCTGGGCTCATAAACCCTATTCTTCCTTAACCACTTCTTTTGTCATGTTTCAGCCCATTTAACCTTCTAGCATGTATGCACATTGTAGTCACACAATTACAAGAGCTAAAGCAACATAACAATTATAGAGCTATATCATGGCAAAGCAACTCAAGAGCTCAGTGACTCTATTAAAATTTTAAAGAAGTTAATCCTCTGGGAAGTGTTCCCATTAATTAAACAAAGGTGAAAGAAAATGGGTTTTATATTTATTCTCTGCAAGGAAGAAGGTGGGCCATAGCCTGAATGCAAAGGAGCTGTATGATCACAGGTAAATGCATGCACTTGAAGGGTGACAATTTCAGGTTGTTTATCTGCAAGGCAGTCTGGGCCAATATTTGCTCAGCCTTTCCTTGAAAAGAGAGGATTTTTTGGTCAGATAAGTTTTCTAGTAGTGCATGAGGATTTAATCCAAATCTTTGTTGCAGCATAGGAAACAAGCATAGGAGACAAGCCTCAATTGATGTTGAGTTCAGTGATGGTACATCATGGGATATATCGAAGAGTAGAAAATTGGTGGCCATAACAAAATTAGAGACTTTGGGTCTCCTACTCCCTGCCCTCACAGCATCTATCCCATCTAAGAACATAAATGCTATGCATTCAACTTGTGCATTTATGGGGTAATTGTGCATTTATGGGGTATACAATGGAGGAACCTGGTGTGCATGGTTTTCCAAACATACCCGTAAACAAAACCCTTTGCCAAGGTATACCATACATCGACCAGATCCTGTGTGGATCCCAGAGAGGCACAAAGTAGGGCTATTGGCTAAGAGTGTATCAGATGCTTAAGACCCTTGAGTCTGGGGACTAACTGTGCTGGAAGGAACAAAAACGATGGAGTCACACTACAGGAAGATTGTCTTTCCTCCAGTGGCCATTATGACCAAGGAGCCTTGTAGATGACCACTAAAAGGTTGACAAGTTCAGATTTGAAAAGCAACTTGGGTATTTATGTTATATCTCTTGATAGTTAAACTTTCTGTATTTATATCTGCTGGTCAAGCCGGGACTAAGTAGTGAGCAGGGTAAAACTTGAGCATTTTAGAAGTGCCTACAAATTGTAGAAAGGTTTCAAGAGAGAAAAATGATCTATTTTTCTATTTAACATTGGTATCTGTAAAGAGGAAATGTGTATTCTACTGGTTGTAGGATCAAAGACGTAGGACCAAAAGAAATTTGGAAAGTGAAGGGAAAAGGTTAATGAGGGAGAAAAGTTGATGGAAACTATTTTAGTTTAAGTTCCCTAAAAATAGCCTGAGACAGGAATTCTTATACAATTGATTTATTGAGGTGGTGACTTCAGATGGAAATTGTAAGGAAATGAGGGAAGCAGGATATGACAAGGTAGAAGCTAGGTGAGGATGTACGTATAGTTGAAATGTAGCCTCAGCCTGACGCATGATGAAAGCCACCACAAAGACGGCTCTCCTTTAGACAAGGACACTGGCCTTTGTTCCTCTGTATCAGCCAGTCATTGGCTGAAGAGACCTAAGTGCTTTGGGAGCAAGTTCGATACTTGCATAGTCACCAAGAGAGAAAGCAGGATGGCACTTCAGGAAATAAATGTGTGTGCAGTCCTGGAGGGAAGAGGGTTCTAGATTGAACTGACATTTATTACAAGACAGTTACCTGTCAACTGCTCTCTACTACCATGAATGCATTTTAAGGAGGAGAAAACTGAGGCTTGGAAAAGTTATGTACCCAGGAAAGTGGAGGAATAAGAAAGTGATGCTGGGTGCTTGGGTTCCCAGCCCTGGGATCTTGGCACCATGCCCCATCATAGGTATCAGTAAGAGCATATGTGCAGGGAGAGGGCTACCTGTGTGAATTAAGGGCAGAGGAATGTGAAGGTCAGGGTTGACCTGGATCTATAGGGAGAAGCGAAATTAATGCCAATCGGTAGAAATCAGCATAGAGCTGAAGAAGCTGTATATGCCACTGACGCCTTTATAGGAGGCGGAACTCACCTCTGCGCTTCCGAATCATGATATCGATATTTGTATTTTTGTAGACGAAGGGCTTTGTATAATATGGATTCTAGAAGACTGGCCAGAACCCCCAAATACTTCTTATGTACCACTGAAAACCAATAACAACGATATAAAACATGGCTTAGCTGCTTTATGGAACTGATAAGATGCCTACTCGGAAAGCCACCCTTGAAGCTGTCTTTGAGGCTTCACCAAGTTCTGCTCTCAAGTCCAGAGTAAATATTCTTCTGTGTGACCCTGGGAGCTGTGCCTTGGACCATGCTTTCCTCATTGACTAGAATTGACCCCTTAACCTTTCCAGTGGTACATTCTGTACAAGAGTGGTTCCATGTGACATTTATGAGTGTTTTGGGGGCGGGAGGAAAGGGAGAGAGTAATCATGTGGCTAAGTAAATATGGGAGAAAAAGAATTAAACTAAGTTGACTGGATTTCTCTAACCAGCTTTTTGTAAGTGACTTAACTATACATCCGAACATGCTCTATGAATGAGTATCCAACGGGGGGAATCTGGGGTGTAAGATTTCCCCAATACACTTGAAAACAGAATCCTTTTGCCAAGGTTCTTGGTAAGAATAGTGTTCTGCTACATCAGCACCATGAGAACTCTTCTGTGAGGTTGCTGCTACATGACCTGCTCTCGGGGTTAGCACTTGGTTCTCTCTCTCCCTGGGTAAGGTCAGCACCTCCTGTTGTCTGTCATTTACACCACTGAGTGAGTATGTTGAATAGAGTCTTTGAGAGGAAGTTTTATTCTGGGGGGATGGGCGGGTAGACACCCCAAGGTCCAAAGGCTGGGGGAGCCTAGGGTAGCCAGTGAAGGAGACTTACTTATATCTGCTTTACTTGCTCAAGTCTTTGAGAACAGAAAACACCTCTGAGCTGCAAGCATCTCAATTCAATTTTTAGACAGGATGAAAAAGCACAAAGCAGTGAATTGCCACTCTCTTCTTCTGCTTTAAAATCAGACCAAACAAAGACATTAGAGTGGGTTGTCAGACAAGATTTCTGTTTCAATCATCTATCCAATGGTATTAGGAGGTGGGTTGGAGGTCCACATGGCCGAATTAATCAGAAAATGTGATCAAGCGGGAAGGAAACCCAGGCACTGATTCCAGTGAAAAGATCTCATGGTAGTAGAGGCTGAAATCAAGTGGTGGGGGCCTGAAAGAATAACTGGGTGCTAACACTCTTGGGAAGCCTTATGGGATCAAAGAGTGGTCTACAAAGTGGGAAGATTTAGTACCGAAAGACCCATTGCAAACCCTGCAAAAAGCAAGTCATAGATTCATTACAATCCATTGCCATCTAGAACACATAGAAATAGCAAAAGCCTTTCTAATGTATATTTAACATACTGGTTGAGAAAGATGCCCTCATTCAGGCTGGTTGTCAGTTACCTAAGGCTTCCTGAGAGAAGTGGGGACCCCTTTACATTCGTTTGCTTTCAGTGTCCTGCAGTGCTAAGTGCATTCTTAGCGACTATTTGGATTCAACCAACCCAACACTCACAAAGAGACAATTGGCTGCAATATTTCTGCAAAGTGTAGATTCAAGAGGATTCTAAGAATGCAAACAGGGTAAACGCTAACATTCTGGTGAGATGACATGGCTTCTACTTCTTACCCGATTCGGTAGTTTTAAAATAATTTATTCCTATTTTTTCAATTTTCTAGAACAATCGGAACTTTATACATTGGTTGTGGAGACGAATTATTACAAGGGCCATACAGAAAATTTTAGAAATCGGCAATCAGAAAATTTTGGAAATTACTAGGAGAGGAGAGAGACCGTCAGATTTGGAGTTAGATGTGTGTTTACACCAGGCTCCGTTTTAACTGCTAGATGGGTGACCTAGGACAAATTAAACAGCTTCAGAGCAGGTCAATTCTCTCATCTGTAAAATAGGGGCAGTGATTTCAAGGGTTAAAGGAGATAAAGTTTGAAAGCATCCAGCTTGGTTTTTGACACAGTTGGCGTGCAAATTAGTTTCTTTGTTTTCTTCTTCGGTCAGTCCTACTGAACATTATGAGATGTTTGTTTCTGTAATCCAGTATTAGGTAGGCAAAGTAAAATAAATCTCAGGATCATATTTGTAATTTTCTGTGTTTATTTTTTATTTTTTCTTATTTCATTTGAAGCCAGAATGGAGGCTAACAGTCATCATCAAATGTATCTTTTGTACCAGGGTTAGACATAAAGAAAAGGGTTAATAAGCTTATGTCCTTGAAGCCATTAGTAATTGCCAGTAGAGAGTTACCACGTGTAGCACATTTTTATTAATACTAACACATGTACAACATTTGCTGTGGGAAGAGTTAGAAATTTGAGTCTGTGATAATGTGATTTAGATATTTCTCATATATATTTGGTCTTCCTCCAGGGTTCCAGACTCCTAGTTCTCCCAAACCCTTGGAATTTCTTGTGATAAGAGCCATAAAGATGTATTTTTTAATGTTAATGTAGTAGCCTTGGGATAGCCCTTAGGTAACAAAAAGACGGAAGCTGGTTGCCCAGAGAACCAACGGTAATTAGAGGGCTAGAACTTTCAGTCCCATCCCTTAACCCATCCAGGGAGTGGAGAGGGGCTGGAGATTGAATTCAATTGCCCCAGACCAGTGATTTAATCACTAATGCCTATGTAATGGAGCCTCCATACAAACCCCAAAGGAGAGGATTTGAGAGCTTCCACATTGGTGAATACGTGGGACTGTTGGGAGAGTGGGGCCCTGGAAAAAGCGTGGAAGCTCTGTGCCCTTTCTGCATACCTGACCCTGAGCATCTCTTTGTCTGGCTCCCTGAGTTACATTCTATTATAATAAACAGGAAATTTATTAAGGAAAATGTTTCTCTGGTTCTGTGAGCTGCTGTAGCAAATTAGTTATACCCAAGGAGGGAGTCTTTGGAACCTCTCATTTATAGCCAGGATGTCAGAAGCACAGGTGACAACCTGAGCTTTTGAACAATGTCTCAAGTGGGTTGGGGGGGGGGGAGTTTTATAGGACTGAACCGTTAATCTGTGCAGTGAGATGCTCTCTCTGGGTAGATAGTGTCAGAAGTGAGTTTTATTGTAGGACACCCAGCTGGGGTCCTGAGATTTGTTTATTGGTTTTGATAAGGGACTATAAGGCAAGCTAAGGGCCAAGCACAAGCTAGCACCACCGCCCCCCCCCCACCTGCCCTCCACCCCCACCCCCGTGGGGCATGTGTGACATTCCTCAGGCACTCCTGGCTGCCCAAGAACAAAGGAAAATACGGAAAACAAAGGGTTAAACTGATAGTCTCCATTGGTTTACAAATATCATAGTAGAATTAGAAAAAAAGGACAATCTTACCAATAGCATAATGTCCAGGAACTCCCTACTGTCTTAATGCTTTGCTAGAGGGAAGAACGACTTGAGGTTGACTTTAGCTAGGCCTCCAGTAATCTGTGAGTCTTTTGCATTTGGAAATCCCTTTAAGAAACTTCGTCTTGACTTTATCTCTCCCATTTCCGTAGTATATAACCAGTCACTCTTCACCACCCCAGTGCAGATCTTTCTGTCCATGGGTCCTGCCCTGTACTTTAATAAAACCACCTGTTTTGCACGAAGGACATATTCAAGAATTCTTTCTTGGCTGTCAGCTCTGAACCCCCACCCCCAACATTAGAAAACCTCATCAGTTTGGGGATGTCCTGCCCTCAACATTAGAATTGGTGCCAGAACCTGTTTTGGCTCTCAGGTTGCATTCTTTAGAAGCAAAAGTCAACATAAGCAAGAATTTAGGGCTGTCTGGTTTATAGAGGACATCTCCACCAAAAAGAAAAGGAAAAAAAAAAAAAAAAAAAAAGGAAAGAGAAGAAAACAGAAACAAAAATCTCCCCAAACCAACTGACCAAACAGGAGAAAACTCCCAAAAGTCAAAAGAAAGGGAGCTAAGCAGGATTGGAAGGGGAAGGGGCTGAGCAAGTTAAAGCCTTAACCTTGGTTTTACCCAGACGGGCTCTGGAAACAGAAACAGCACCACAAATTCATGTGCCCTCAAGGCAAACAGATTGGCTGTTGACCACTAAAGAAAGCTTGAGTCATTTTCTGCTTCACTGGGGGCAAGCCTATCAGCAGGGGAGAATATTCTAGCAAGGCAGCCACTGTGCATTTACACCCTGCAGCTGAGGGATTGGTACCAAGGCCTATTAAATGGGGCTGTGGGTGGGGTACACAGTGACCTATCCACCATGAGATGAACAGATTCAGGTTTTCTGGAGAACATTTTTGCTGTCTTAGGGCAGATACCGGCAACATAATGTTAGGTATTTGTCTACCAATAGTAGGTGTTCCTTTTATACCCCGGAGTAATGCTGTCCAATAAAATATAACATGGACCATACACATAATTTAAAATCTACTAGTGGCCCCATTAAAAAAAGAAAGTGAAGCAGGTTAAATTAAGGTTAATAATATAGTTCGTTTTACGCCAATCCAAATATTACTGTATTGCTGTGTGATTAATATAAAAATGATTCATGACATTTTACATTCCTTTCCTGTTCTAAGTCTTTGACGTCTGGGGTGATTTTCTATGTGGCTTGTGGTTACTATATGGGACAGCACTGGACTCCAGGGCCTAGAGGGGTAGTTGATTTCAAAGGAGTCACCTTGTCAGATCTTAATCAAACAGGAAGTCCTGTGTTTACTCTTTGTGCACTGCATACACTTTGAGGGCATGGATTGTATCCTGAAGATAAGAGTGTATCTTCTAGAAGTGGGGAAAGCCTGGACTCGGTAGCTCGGTAAACTTGGATTTAAATCCTCCTTCTACCACTACTGATTTGGCTAATGTATTTAAGCTTAATCTTTCTTAATCTCTTGCTTCCTCAAATGGGAAATAGGATAATGTTTCCATGGCAGGGTTGAGAACTGGAGACATGTCTAGCCTAGGAGATGTGTTCAGTTAGCTATCCATTATCCTAGCCTCGTATTGCTAATGGAGCGTGTGTCCCACGTGGAGAAGATACACAGATATTCCTTTCATCTATTTTCTCTTTGTGTTCTCCGTTTCCCCTTTCCTTGCCTCTTTCTCTCTTTTACTCATCAGAGCATTTTTTCTCATTCCCCTTTCTTTACTGCTGCGTAGCTTTTCATGCACAAATTTGAAACATTCTTGAAAGTATTGTTTTGGGGCTGGTTTCCTTAAAAACAAAGATTTTCAAAGACTAAAGCTACCATAGAGGTTCAAGTGTAACTTTACTTTAGAATTGAAAACACTTATTTTAATCCTTCCTTCCTCCCTCCCTCCTTCCCTCCTCCTCTTTATCTACTAACTCCTCCCAGTAGGCTGAGAGTCCTCACTCTGAAATTCTTGAGTTTTGAGATTTTGCTATTTTTGTAGGACAGAACCATTAAATCTATATATTAACAAAAGAAAGATGAGCTCCACTTATCTTTTCACCAAAACAAGCCATTGATTTGTCCTGTGACTAATATGGTAGAAAGATTGTGATGTTTTGCTGTTTTTGCTGTTTTTCCCACATTGTTATTATCTAACAGATGGCATGCTGATTATGTAATCATTATAATGAATATTATTAATAATGTAACTGACTGATGTTAGCCTTCTTTCCTTTGCTAACATTGAAGGAGTCCTAAAATATTTCCAGTTTGGTTCACAGACTTCTTTTTAAATTAGTTTATTCACTACATGACTAATCGCTCTGGAGAAGAGAAACAGACAAATTGTCTCTGAGCAGTATGCAGCCAGTAGCTGTCCTACATAAATAGAAGCCTTTATATACACCGTCAGTGTGCCCACAGTTCACAGATAATCTAAAGTAATACATGTTTTCTCTATCGCACAGAGAAGTGCTGTCTAATAGAAATATAATAGGACTACATGCAATTTTAAATTTTCTAGTAGCCACATTAAAAAGTAAAAACAAGGGTGAAATTGATTTAGCGATATATTTTATTTAACCCAGTAAAGAAGAGCTTTTCTCAATACATATGACCAATGACAACCACTAGGTTTCCTCAGGAACAAAATGAAAATTGCATGCCAAGTAGATTGCGGAAGTCAAGCTCCATTACAGCGAACAACACTTGACCGACAACTTCTCTAACTCTGAACAGGATGGTCAAAGTAAGATTTGGCCTATGCTAATTAGGGTGGTCAAGTTCAGATAAGTCTAACATCTGGAGTTTGTGTAGGAGGGTATAAAGTCATGCTTGGACAAGGAACGGGCTATTTAATGATCATGTTTAAAGGTCATCCATTTACTTTTCCAATAGCCTAATGACATTTATCCTAAGTTACATAAGAAATGTTATAAAATGTCACAGATCCATGTAGCACTGACATATGGAGGGGTTGGATCCTAAGACTGGTCTGTACAAGACTGTGACTGTATATTGCTGTTGATAATATAATTAGGGGAAACTTCCTGATAGAACAGAAGCTGCAGGTTGCTGTCAACATTTTGACAGCTCTATTCAATACTCTAAACTTCTGGAGAACCTAAAGACCCCAGAGTAGGAAAATTTGTTAGTAGAGTAGGAAAATAATTGTTGTGGTCCATTAAAATGTGGTATACAATAAGGGAGCCTAGAGTGGCCCTGTAAGGTCTTATACTAGAGGATGACACAGATACAAGGCAAAGGATGACTTTGGGTGGGGGCACATTATTGGTGTATTCACCCTCTTAACATTTGACATGACTCTAAAATAAAAAAGAATGAGTTTTCCTGTGTAATATATTAGTTGTATTACTTAATAGATAAACTCCCTCAGGTACTAGCAAATATGAAGAATGTTAAGGAAATTCAAGAAGAAGGTCAAAGTTGAGAAGGAAAAAAGTAAAAAAGTAATGGTCACATGGCCAGTTGGAAAACACGACTATTAAGTTAGAACCAATAATACAAAGAAGAGGTGCAAAATGGCCAACCAGTAAATGTGGACACTTTTTGTGACAATCTGTTATCCAGTTCATATTCTTTTGCAGTATCACGTGTTTCCATAGTTTGAAAACGAGAAGTGTGATATCTCCGGCTTTGTTCTTTCTCACGATTGTTTTGGTTATTTTGAGCCTTACTTGGTTCTATACAAATCTTAAGATTTTTTTTCTATTTCTGTGAAAAAAGACATTGGGATTTCGGTAGAGATTATGTTGAATCTGTAGATCATGTTGGGTAGCATCGACATTTTAACAATATTCATTCTTCTGATCCAGGAACAAGGGCTATCTTTCCATTCAGCTGTGTCTTTTTCAATTTCTTTCATCAGTTTTCTAGTTTCAGTGTACAGATACATCACCTCTAGATAAATTTATTCCTAAATATTTTATTGTTCTTGAGGCTACTGTGAATGAGATTTTTTAAAATTTCTTTTTCAGATATTTCATTGTTAGTGTGTAGAAATGCAACTGATTTTTGCCTGTTGACTTTGTATCTTGTAACTTCATTGAATTCATTAGTTCTAACCTTTTTTTTGATGGAATCTTTAGGATTTTCTCTCTATACCATCATACCACCTTTAAACAAAGACAATTTTACTTCTTCCTTTCTGATTTGAATGCTTTTTTGTTTACTTTTGTTGCCTGATTATGAAGGCTTGGCCTTCTGGTACTATGTTGAATAGGAGTGATTAAAAGAAACAATTAGCAAAGAGAGAAGGTAACCTATGGAATGGGAGAAAATATGTGCAAATCATATATCTGATAAGAAGTTAACATCTAAAATATATAAAGAACCCACACAACTCAATAGCAAAAAAATTAGCAATCCAATTAAAAAATGGAAAGAGGAAATGAATAGACATTTTTTGTCAAAGGAGACATACAAATGGCCAACAGGTACATGAAAAAATGCTCAACATCAGCAATCATCAGTAAAATGCAAATCAACCACAATGAAATATCACCTCATACATGTTAGAAAAGGTACCATTAAAACAAACAAACAAACAAACAAACAAACAAACAAACAGAGATAAGTGTTGGCAAGACTGTGGAGAGAAATGAACCCTTGTGCACTATTGGTGAGAATGTAAATTTGTGCAGCCACTATGGAAAACAGTATGGAAGCTCTTCAAAAAATGAAAAATAGGAGTATCATATGATCCAACAATTCTACTTCTAGGTGTATATCTAAAAGAAATTAGAATCTTGAAGAGATGTCTGCACCCCATAATCATTCCAGGCTTATTCACATGAACTAAGATGTGAAATCCACGTAAATGTTCAACTGATTGTAACCGAAAAAGAAGTGATAAATCGATGACGAGATGCTGTATATGTAATATACAGCCATAAGAAAGAAGAAAATCCTACCATTTATGACCACATGGAGAGAACTTGAGGATATTATGCTAAATGAAGTACACCAGACAGAGAAAGACAAATATTATATGACATCATTTACATATGGAATTAACCCCCCCCCCCAAAAAAAACACCCCAAACATATATAAAAAGCCTGGAATGGAGGTTTCCAGGGGCTAGGAGGTGGGGGAAATGGGGAGGTGTTGGTCAAAGGATGCAACCTGCCATTTATCAGATGAATGAATTCTGGGGATAGTGTACAACATGGTGATTTTAGTTAATAATACTGTATTATATATTTGAAAGTTGCTATGAGAATAGATCTTAAATGTTCTCACCACAAAAAAAGAAATGGTAATCATGTAACATGATGGAGGTGTTAGCTAATGTTAGAGTGGTAATCACTTTGCAGTATAAAACTGTATCAAGTCGACACAGCTACATACCCCAAGCTTACAGTGTGATATGTCCATTATCTTTTAATAAACCTGGGGGGAAAATCTCTGACAAAGAATCTAAATTGCTTCCACTTAGAAGCTTTAGGATTATAAGCCCAGAATTGTGAGTGCTGAGGAGTTACACTGCCTACTAGTCCAAGAATTGTAGCAGATAGAGCAAGTTATATGACAAGCCTTGGTCAAATTAATGCCCCCTCTCTTTACAGTGGATATAACTGTTTTGTTTCCATTATGACTCATATAACTAACTTCTTGGGGAGGATGGGGTTAGGGAAAATGCATCCTGGGAAAAGCATTACCATCAGAGTCTAGACAATTAGAGAGTTTGATTCTGCTTTTGATTCTGTTATTTATTGGCTTAGCAAAACTTTAACCAAATCGCCTTATTTCTCTGGGTATCTTACCCCACAGCAAGCTGCTTTGTGTTTATTCAGCAGGATTCTGAGTGAAAGAACAGAACATAAAGACTGTTGAGACCTGCGCTCAGCACTGGCACTCTGATCACTTCTACTATATTTTATTGGCCAAACCGAGGCCCAAGACCAGGACAGATTCAAGGTGAGGGAAAATAAACCGCATTGCACACGATTAGACCACATTGCAAAAGGGGCATGGCCTCAGAGGGAGGTGGGCAATTGCAGCCATCTTGTAGTTCAGCACACAAGCCACGGTAGACTGACTTGGAGGGTTGCACTGCCATAGGCCTTAGTATGTGAGCGTCGTTTCTCTCTAAATTCTTCTCACACTGTGGATTTCCCTTTTAAGTTTTTTTGGGAGCTGGGGATAGGCAGCAGATTTGTGAGACTGTCAACAGGGCAGATAATGGTGAACTAATGTCTCCAACTGCACCCTGAACCTTCCAGTCATGTGATCAAAAAGGCAAGTATTTCTTGTCTTGACTTTCGTAACAAGATGTATCAAAACTGTTTTCTTCTTGGGCACCTGGGTGGCTCAGTTGGTTAAGCATTCTGACTCTTGGTTTCTGCTCAGGTCATGATCTCACGGTTTGTGAGTTCGAGCCCCACATGGGGCTCTGCACGAGCAGTGAAGAGCCTGCCTGGGATTGTCTTTCTCCTTCTCTGTCTGCTCCTCTCCTGCTCATTTGTTCTCTCTCTCTCTCTCTCTCTCTCTCTCTCTCAATAAACAAACAAACAAACAAACAAACAAACAAACAAATAAAACCTACTTTCTTCTTGGGGTATCTTTTTCCTTGCTGAGCCAAAACAGTATGGAAAGCAGTCAAGACTAATCGTTTCTCCCTACCAGGGATCCTGGCATCTAGGTGCCAGAGTCAAGACTGGTGATCAAGGAGTTTTCAGTTTATTGGCATAGCTCTACTAAGATAAGGAGCACTGGATTCATTATTTATGCTTTATGCCTTTGGGCACCTAATTCCAAGGAAAGAGGCACCATGGCAAGTGGAAATGGAAAAGACAGGGACTGTTGATGAAATAGGCTAAGGTTCCATCTACTCCTTGCTAGTTACTTTGTAGTCCCAGGCAGGCTGCTGCCACCTTGAGTCGCAGGTAGGCTCGCATTTTAGGCTGGATCAGGGGAAGATGGTGGAGCCAGCATAGTCCAGGCATCTGTAAGAAAAACTCATTCCAGGGAAACTGAAGACCAGGCTCACAGGGTTGGCTTTTGGTGATGATTTTGTAGTAGGAGGCAGTGACCGGCAAGTACAAAGCTCGCTGACTGTACTTAGATTTGCCTTATTGCCTGGGACCTATGTACTCAGGGCTAAGTTCCAGGGAGGGGAGCCTCCAAGTAAAATTTTGAGAGTTTTTCTCACCTGCCAGCAAGACTTTGGAGTTTCTTGGAGTACTGGTATCTCCTAAATAGGAGGGGCGCACAAGGGAGATGGGCTTCAGATGACAGGACAGAGCAAGAATCGTGGAGGGAGTTCTGGAGGACAGGGAGGAACGGAGAAGATACCAGTGTTTTCCTACAAGATGCCAGCAGCAGAGCAAGGCCTGGGGACCCTGTCAACAGACAGCAGTGAGGGCATCCAGAGGGATGACGTAGGAATAAGGCAGCATACATGAGATGCTCTCTAGGGGCTAGTTTGCAGTAGAGCTTTTGTTGGGTGGGGACATCCTTCAAGCCAGCCAGCACAACTAGTGTTAAAGCCGGAGAAATACAGGTTCTGGATGAGTATGTCATGCCGGGGAAGTAATTATTGAGCTCCTGCCACATGAAAGGATCACAGTGGGACCTTGGATGGTAGCTTGGGGCAAGTCATGATACCTGGCTGGAACAGGGCTGTTTCAGCAAAGCTTCAAGGTGCAACGTGGGCACAGGGCTTGAAGGGTGAATAGGAGTTCACCCAGAAGAAGAGGCTGTAAATGTGCCTAAGTGTGCATGTGCATGTGCCTGTGTGCTTCCTCTGTTCTTCTTTGTGTCTCCATCCCTCACTTTGGATTATTCATGATTCACAGGGCGGTGGTGAGAAGAGAATGTATATGTAAAAATTTCTTTGCAAATGATAAGGTGCTAAAAAGGTCGTTTAGTGATGATAGAAGCAGTTCCATGAAAACCTTAGGAGCTTTTTAGCACATCAAGTCCATGGTAATTGCTGACATTACCTAAGAGCTTAATATGTCCCGGGCCCTGTTCTGAAAACTTCATATGCATTAGTTCCATTTAGTCCTCACAATATTGCTTTCATGTAAGTACTGATATTCCTCATTCCCATTTTACAGATGAGGAAATAGAGGGCCAGAAAGTCTTAAAGGGTCACACTGCTGGTAAGTGGTGGACTGAGTGGCTCCAACAAGACACCTCTATCTCTCACAGTTGTAAAGGCTGTGAAGTCCAAGGTCAAGGCGCTGGCTGATTCAGTTTCTGATGAGAACTTCCTTGCTAGCCTGCAGATGGGCCCCACCTCTCTGTGTCCTCACATGGCTCTCCAGTGTTTCTTCGCACAAGGGCAACAGTTCTATAGGATCAACCAGCCTCCCCACCCCATGACCTTATTCAACCCCAACTAACCCCTGATAGGTCTCAACTTCCAAACACGGTCATACTGAGGTCCAGGCTGCCCACGTATGAATTTGGGGAGAACACAATTCAATCTAGAACACTGCTTGACATAAGGATTCTAGCTATTATAATTCATTGATTATTGATCATTCATTGATTATTACTGCATGCCCAGAGTTCTTCTAAGTACTGCAGATATTGAACTGAGCAAAGCAAAGCTTCTCTTCTCAAGGAGCTAACTGTATCCTCTGTCCTAATGGTGGATACAGATAGCAAACACATAAATATCATGTCAGGTTGTGAGAAATGCCAAGGAGCAAAAGTGAAGCAGGCAAACAGCAGAGAGGGAGACAGTATGATTTTGGCTAGAGTGGCTAGGGCAAATATCTCTCATAACGTGATCATGAAGGCTCAAAATTTTAGCCTGTCTGGAGGAAGAACATTTAGGGCAGAGGGCTACGTGCAAAGGCCTTGGGATGGGACCGTATTAGAGTGTTCACAGGTCATATGTCAGCCAATGTGGATAAAAGGAGTGAGCAAGGACAAGAGTGGGAGAGGTATCAGAGACATCACAAGGATGGGACCATACATGACCTTGTGATGGAGTATTTTTACTCTGAATGGTAAGGGAAGCACTGGAGGGCTTAGAGGGAAGGAGTTACATATCCGGACATGTTTGTTTGGTTTTTTTTTAAAGGACCATTTGAAGGAAGATACAGGGATGCTGAGGTAGAGCAGGGAGGTCTGTTGGGAGGTTATTATATGAACCCAAGAGAGAGATGATGGTAGTTCAGGCTCAGAGTAATATTGTTGGAAGTGGGGATAAATAGAAAGATTCCAGGTATATATTCTGAAATTCTGAATATAGAGACAACAGGGTCAGATGAAGGATAAGAGGAAAAGAAAGGAATTAAGGATGGCTCTAAGGTTTTGGATGAAGGCAAGCATGAAATTTCAGTTTTCTGAGTTAGGACTGATGGATTAGAAGTCTGATTAAGACATAGAGAACTAGGTCTTAGACATATACTATTCCAAATGTTTTTTATAGTATTTTTTAAAAAGCTTATTTATTTGTTTTGAGAGAGACAGAAACAGGGCAAGTCGGGGAGGGGCAGAGAGAGAGAGGAAGAGAGAGAGAATCCCAAGCAGGCTCCATGCTGTAGGGCTGAAACTCACAAAACCACGAGATCATGACCTGAACCGAAACCAAGAATTGGTCGCTTAGCCGACTGAGCCACCCGGGCGCCCCCAAAATGTTTCTTAGCTCTGGACTTGGAGATGATAAGTAAGCAGCTAGAAATAAGGGTCTGGAGTTCAGGGGAGAAATTGGGGCTGGATATTTAAATGTCTATTTGCCTATAGATGGCACTGAGTTAATGAGATTAAATGAAATACTTGACTTTAATTATACTACTGTATTTCCATCAGTGATTTCTTTTCACTTCTCCCTTAGTACGATTTAGTAGATGGCTATTTTTTTTTTAAGTGTCTGTGGTTAGAAAAGAGAAGAAATCCAAGGCCAGAGCTCTGGGTCATTCTAGTATTTAGAAATCTGGAACACAAGAAGTAGCTGGCTAATGAGACTGAGAAGAAACAGCCAGTGAATGAGAATGAGAATCAAGGATTAAAAAAGAGGGTGTTTGAAGGAGGAGAGCTTACTGATCAGCTGTGTTATATGTTGCAGGTGAGGTGAGTAACATGATGTCTGAGAGCTGGCATATGAGGTCATTATCAAGGTCATTGATGGCCTTGATAAGAGAGTTTTTGTGGAGAGGATAAGAAGGGAGATTGAGAAAGTAGCCAAACCTTAGAAGAATTTTGCTATGAAAGAAAGGAGAAAATGGGTTAGGTACTGGAGAAGATTGGGAGGCTAATGGAGAGGCTTATTTTAATACAGACAATGTTAATTAGAATATTTCAATATTGAGGAGAATTATTGAATGAGATAGAGACAGAGCAAACACGAGAGCGTGCGAGTGCTTATATTGTAGCAGAGAAGATGGACACTGAAAAATTGATTCCTTGAGTAGGTACCTGGGAGGGAGTGGAGTCTAGCACAGAAAGGCAGAACTCATCTTAGACAAAAGCACAAATATCTTTTCTATGTAAGAGGAGAAAGGAAGATTATATAGATATGGATGCAAGTGGACTGACATCATCGTAGCAAGCGGAAGTTTCATTTGCTTGCTTCTATTCTTGTAATGAAATAATCATTGAAGTCATTGGTGGAGATTATGGGCATGGAAGGAGGTGTTGGAAGCTGGAGTACGAATAAGGAGCGAAAGGAATTTCTGGAGAGCGGAAAGGGAAATTGTATAGAGGATGTCGGGGGGCTGCTGGGAAGCTCTAATGGCCTCTAGGTTTGCATGAAACCAGTCAACATCCGTCGTGAGAGTTTTCTCCTGATGTATCAAGACGCTAAGTTAAGATTCAGAGACAAAACAGTTAAAGGCAAATACTACATGACCTCACTTAAATGTGGAATGTAAAGAAAAAAAATCCAAACTCATAGAAAAATATAGTCAATGATATTGTCGTAGTTTTGTATGGTGACAGGTGGTAGCTATCCCTGTGGTGAGCGCAGCATAACATATAGAGGAGTTGAGTCACTCTGTTGTGTACCTGAAACTAATGTAATATTTTGTGTAAGCTATACTCAAATATAAAAGTTTTAAAGGGTAAGATTGTAGTTGCTAGAGGTAGGAGTCTGGGGTGAGGGAATTGGGTGAAGGTGACCAAAAGGGATGCACTTAGAGTGGTAAAAGGAATAAGTCCTGGGGATGTAACGTACCGCATGGAGACTATAGTTGTGTTATGTGGTATAGTTGAAAGTTGCTAAGCAAGTAGATCCTAATTGTTGCCTTCACACGCAAAAAAAAATTGTAATTTCTAACTGAAGTGATAGGTCTTAACTAAACTTACTGTGGTAATTATTTTGCAATATATGCACATGCCAAGTCATGCTCCACACCTTAAATGTATAGTGTCGCATTGTGTATCAGTTCTATCTAAATAAAACTGGAAGAAAAATCAAGTAGTCAAAAAATTAGGCTCAACTGGTAAGAGTGTTCCCTTTTTAATCATCTGAATATAGTGGAAGGAGATAGTAGCAAGGTAACTAAATGTATTCAAAAGAACATTGATAATCACCAATAATATTTCAGAAGTAGAATGAATAATTTCAGCTGATGACTCTAGATGACACTTATTGGGAAGATATTATTTACTGTAATTGATATTTTTGTCTAGTGGTAGGCCTGTGTTAGGTGATAGGAGGTGGCCAGAAACCCTCTTTCTAAACTTTTTTGATAACAATTTATAATAGTTTAGTTGTCATCCTAGTGATGGATGTGGTTTAAGATCTTTTTTTTTAATATGAAATTTATTGTCAAATTGGTTTCCATACAACACCCAGTGCTCATCCCAACAGGTGCCCTCCTCAATGCCCATCACCCACTTCCCCTTCCTCCCACCCCCCATCAACCCTCAGTTTATTCTCGGTTTTTAAGAGTCTCTTATGGTTTGCCTCCCTCCCTCTCTAACTTTTTTTTCCCCTTCCCCTCCCTCATGGTCTTATGTTAAGTTTCTCAGGATCCACATAAGAGTGAAACCATATGGTATCTGTCTTTCTCTGCATGACTTATTTCACTTAGCATAATACCCTCCAATTCCATCCATGTTGCTACAAATGGCCAGATTTCGTTCTTTCTCATTGCCAAGTAGTATCCCATTGTATATATTAACCACATCTTCTTTATCCATTCATCAATTGATGGACATTTAGGCTCTTTCCATAATTTGGCTATTGTTGAGAGTGCTGCTATAAACATTGGGGTACAAGTGCCCCTGTGCATCAGCACTCCTGTATCCCCTGGGTCAATTCCTGGCAGTGCTATTGCTGGGTCATAGGGTAGGTCTATTTTTAATTTTTTGAGGAACCTCCACACCATTTTCCAGAGCGGCTGCACCAGTTTGCATTCCCACCAACAGTGCAAGAGGGTTCCCATTTCTCCACATCCTCGCCAGCATCTATAGTCTCCTGATATGTTCATTTCAGCCACTCTGACTGGCGTGAGGTGATATCTCAGTGTGGTTATGATTTGTATTTCCCTGATGAGGAGTGACGTTGAGCATCTTTTCATGTGCCTGTTGGCCATCTGGATGTCTTCTTTAGAGAAGTGTCTATTCATGTCTTCTGCCCATTTCTTCACTGGATTATTTGTTTTTCGGGCGTGGAGTTTTGGATATGAGTTGAGTACATGCCATGAGTTCCTTAGGCACTGGGGGTACAGATGAATACAATATCTAAGGAGTGATGTGAGTGTGCAGGCTACAGCACGGTAAACACAGTAGATGAGATCAGCACAGATGCCGTCCGGTGGAAACTAGCAAAAGGGATTCGATACTCCTGAGACAATGGTTGCAGGGCTCAGTGGTATAAGTAGGCGACACCAAGTGAGAAATGTTAGGATAGAAGAGTCGGTAAGAGAATTTCCCCGTTCAGGTAATGGCATGAACAAGGGTCTGAAGGCTTTCAAGAATGAGGTCAGCTCAGAGAATTCAGGGTATGATAGTTTATGGTTGGAATGCAGAGTGCCATAACTAAGTGATGGCATGGCAGCCTGAAGAGGAACTGGGGTTGAGATAATGAAGAGTTTCCATATGTTGGATCAAAGAGTTTGGATTATCCTAAGGGCAGTGGTCGGTCACTAAAGGATTTTAGGCATGAAAATGATATGGTCTGACAGATTTGTATCTTAGAAACTTTGTGCAATATGGAAACTACACTGAAGATGGAGATAAGACTAAGCAGAAGATAAGTTCGGAAGGTTCTGAAATGTTCCAACTGGGACATGACCTACTCAAGGGTCTTTTCGAAATGAGTAGAAGGGAAGAGACAGATTGCCCAGATGTGTCATAAGGAGAATCAACAACACTAATGCATATAGTGGCAGAGCTGGAAGAAAGACAGCCATTCAGGGGTCCTGGCTCAGGCTGACTGGGGCAACAGGTCTGTTCACCAAGCAGAGTGTAAATGTGGGCTCCATTTTGGTAATGCTAGGTGTGGCACAGGATTCTATGTGTTCCTCAAATCTCTTTCCTTTTCTTCCTGGGCACAGCAAGACCGTTTCTCATTTTCTCTCGCACCGGGTAGGACTATATTACTGAACTTAGGTCAGTGGACTACTGTGAGCAGTGATGTCTGCCCCTTCCAGACTTGACCTGTCATGTGGGATCTTCCACGCACTTTCTCTTTCCCATCAGCTCTGCTAGATGTAATGGCTTCACTGGAGGACTTTGTGCTTAGGGGATAGTTAAGTCACTGAATGGGAGGAATCTGAGTCCTTAAATGACTGTATAGGGTGGAGAGACTCCTCTCCCCCACCAGCCCTGCATTGGACTGTGATATGAGTGAGGAAAACAAAAACAAAAACACCTTATAATCTTATACTATTAAGATTTGGGGGTTATTTATCTCACCATGACTAATAAACTTGGATTGAGGTGTAGATGGGAGAACCAAGGAACTATTAAGTGTGGTTCTGGGCTAACACTCAAAGGTCATGAGATAAGAATGAGGCTTAACAGGTTTCTTTCTTCTCCACCCCCTTCCCACAGGTCACCTCTGCACTCCTGCTTGAGTTCTTTCTCTCGGTGAACTCTATGGGTGTGTTCTCAGTCATTGAAGTCCGCTTGTCCCCTGTCGTCCACATTCACAGTCATTGATTCTGTCAGCTTCGCCTCCTTCATTCTTGTGTATATACTTCCATGGTCTTCATTCCTGTGTGCCTTCTCTCATCCATTATCTGTTGGAGGGGGTATGGTCCTGCATGTGATAGGATGCTTAGTGCTCCACTCACCTGACTGGATGTCAGTGGCACATCCTCTCTAGTTTTGGTGACCAGAAACATCTCTAGATGTTGCCAAACATCTAGGGGGCAAAATTGCACCCCCACCAGTTAAGACTTAAGAGGACTTTGAGTGCTTAGATTTAAGACTGACTTAGAGGACAAGGATGGGAGAGTTATCATTTCTGGTGGCTCAAGAAGCAAACAGATTTCAATAACAAACTAAAAGATCAACGTTACACGTTTGACAGTGCATGCATCACTGGAATAAGTGGGGGTTTGTTGTTGTTGTTTGTTTGTTTGTTAGTAGCCTTTCATGGCAATCATTTTCCTGGAGACAATGACACTGATTAGGATACGTGTGTTCCAATATATTTGTCAAAAATATTTCTCCTTTACACACCCCCACTCCGCATTCCCACCCGGATTTGCTGGCAATCTCAGCTGTAGGAAGCACAGAGTGGATCCACTGCTGGAATAATTACCAAGCTCAGCCTAGGCAAGCAGTGGCTGACGGTTGAAATTGTAATCGTGGTCTCACAAGGTGTGCCCACATGCCTGGTGCTAGATGGCCTGTGTCTTTTATGCCTCTGAAAAATCATATTTTCTTGTATTTCTCTTGACCAGTGGGGAGATTGCAGTTGGAAGAGGAAAGAAGCTAAAACTCTATGGAGTTAATTAACTGACACTGAATTTGAAGCTCAGTCTGGGGAAGTAATCCTACCTACTTTACTTCACCTGGGCTGCCCTCTAATTGCCTTGCCTGTACTTACAATGTCCTCATTTCATTGAAGCTTGAGTCGATTCTTCAAGGTGCTCCGGTAAGGAAATATTGCCAATATTGCTGAAAGGGATTGTCCGTTGAACCACACAAAATAACTTCTGGGATAAAGTTTCAGTGAGTTGGGGGCACTAACTTTCTCATATTTTTTACTTTATTTTGTTTTATTTTATTTACTCATTTTGAGAGAGAGAGAGAGAGAGAGAGAGAGAGAGAGAGCACAAGTACGGGAGGGGCAGAGAGAGAGGGAGAGAAAGAGAATCCCAAGCAGGCTCTGCGTTGTCAGCATAATGCCTGATGTGGGGCTCGAACCCACGAACTGTGAGCTCATGACCTTAGCCGAAATCGAGAGTTGGACACTTGACCGACAGAGCCAGGTGCCCCTCTCGTATTTTTTAAATGGAAACATAAGAACTCTTGGCTTTCTAACTCATGAGTTGACTACATGGGGAATGCCTTTAATGATTCCCTCGCTAAGTTTGGTAGGAGGGAGCTTCAGCCTGGCCCCTCAGCAGCATCTCCTGGCATCACCCTGTACCTCACCCAAGCCAAGTTCCTTATTTCCTGTACCTTGGAATGGCTGTGCTTTATTCACATGCCTTGTCTTCTGTTGTGTTGGTCTCTTCCCTGAATACCCTTCCCACTCGTCCTCCTGGTGAATTTCACTCATCATGAAGAAACTTCCTGTGCTTCGTCCTCACTGAAGAACCACTGAGGCCCCACATGGTTGCTTCCTTCCTCAATTTCCCTTGTCCCAGAGCTTGGTAACATACTGTCTTGGAATTTCCATATAACGATCTTTTTTCTAACACTGGGTTATGGGCTCTGAAGGTGGGCACCATCTTTTGTTTCCCTTTGTATTTCCATCTACCGTTGTAGCCTCAGATGGTATTGTCATCCATGAGGAACTATGTTTCTCTCGAGAGAGGGCAAGGTGAAGTGATTCAGTAGCAAAGAGCAGGCGAGAGCTCTAAATCTATTTTGAATGACCTTCCAGAGAAGAATGCTGTAGCCATATGCCACTACTGACTCAACCACTGCGTGACGCATGTGTTGGCCGACTTAACTAGAAATCCCCATACGCCGAGCATCAGACCAAGCCAGTTCCACCATCGACTTCATTCAGCAGGTTTGAGTCTGCCCTTGGGGCTCTGTAACTCTGTAACTTCAGTTGTGCATAGTTGCTGGGGAACACAGAGGCGCAGACAGAAAATGAGATCTGGACATACCATGTTTCAGGAGACATTTTATTTTTTCACTCTTTCCTTTTTCTTTCTTTCTTTCTTTCTTTCTTTCTTTCTTTCTTTCTTTCTTTCTTTCTTTTTTTTTTATTAGCAATGCTCTGAAAATTCCTAGGAGTCTAGCTGAGCGCAAATGGCAGGTCTCACTTATGGTCATGCTTCTGTGTGCACAAGGTCCGTAAATACCCACCCAAAGTCCCCTCGACTCATTCTGGCAGCTCTTTCCTTCCCTGGGTTCAGGAGTAATTCCGCCAGCGAGGACAGAAAACTGCGGCTAATAACTGTAGCCCTGGGCCAGTGACCTTTACCGGGAATCATCTGTTACTGTGACGTGAGCCAGCGTGTGGTGTGCGGAAAAGGCTGCATATAAACGTGTTGGGGAGGAAGGGGAGAGCAGGGCGAAGACAACGCACCAAACTGGGGCGAGGTTGAAGCAGGACGTTTGCCCCGTGGATCTGGTGGGTTTCAGGTCCTGATTTCCTGGGCCAGGTGGACAAGGGAAAAAGAATCAAAAGGACAACGTACCCTCCTCCCCACCGCCTGCCACACTACTGGCCCATCCCAGTGTTCCCAGCACACTCCTTGGCTTTTTTTTCTATAAACGATCTCTGAATCGTCTGCTACTCAAGGAAGGAGGCGGAAAAGCAAAATCAAATTAAACACAAATCCAAAGGCTGAACTGTTGATGAAAAGCCTCGGCCCTGTGAGCTCAGAGGTGGCTTTAGGTATGTGTGTGCACACGTGTGTTAGGCTTCTTAGACATTTAAAATGCAAAATTAGGTATACAAATGAACATTTACTTTAAAATTTTTTCAACATTTATTTTTGAGAGAGAGAGAGACAGAACACGAACAGAGGGGAGACAGAGAGAGAGTGAGACACAGAGTTGGAAGCAGGCTCCAGGCTCTGAGCTGTCAGCAGAGAGCCCCACATGGGGCTCGAACCCACGAACCATGAGATCGTGACCTGAGTCGACGTCAGACACTTAACTGATGGAGCAACCCCGATGCCCTGAATATTCACTTTTAATGCAAAAATAACTCATACAAATTATAACCTTAAAGTGCTGGAAAACACCACAGACAGATAAAGCCCAGAATGTATACATTTTGTCAATTACCTACCGATTGTTATTATTAACTTTCACACCCATTATGTATTTATGTATGTACATCTAGACAGATACATACTGAAATACTTGTGTGGATCATTCTATGCAAGTAGACACAATTATTCTTAAATCAAGACATGACTAATTACAAGTAGATACATTAAAACTGTTGCTAGGGGCGCCTGGGTGGCTCAGTCGGTTAGCGTCCGGCTTCGGCTCAGGTCATGATCTCACGGTTGGTGGGTTCGAGCCCCGCGTCGGGCTCTGTGCTGACAGCTCAGAGCCCGGAGCCTGTTTCAGATTCTGTGTCTCCCTCTCTCTATGCCCCTCCCCATTCACACTCTGTCTCCCTCTGTCTCAAAAATAAATAAACATTAAAAAAAAATTAAAAAAAAAAACTGTTGCCACGTCGTATTGAGGTCTCTAATTATGTAATCAAGTCTCATACGACACCCACTGACATACAGATGAAAAAGTGCAGGCAGTTTGTTGTTGGAACATTTTTTTCTTCAGGTGGCTTTGCTGCCTCAGAGGCCATCTTGTGGGTCTTTTTGTCTGGGATCCCCAGAGTTCATCCCAAGTCTCGGAAATGCTCAGATCAAGTTTGATGCACTGGGACGCAGAGATGTGGTTTGATACATTCTACTTTGCATGATTGCCCATCAATTAAAAAATGCCTTTATAAGTGTGTAAGGTACTTTATCAAGTCTTTCCTGACAGGAGAATTTTTTTTTTTTCATTTTGCCTTGGGATTAATTAAAATGAAGTCCTTTGCTTACAAATTTACATGTCTGTTGACTGGAAGAAGTTTCCACAGACTAGCCCCTGCTTCCACACATTTTAAACTTCGTTTTCCTCCATTGCCTACGTGCTTCTGCCACTAACAGTTTCGGGTCATGTTTGTACTAAGCTTTCACCTCAAGTTCTGCCATGACGCCGGGTGAGTCAGCACAATTGTAGGAGTATTCCTGGAAGTTATTCCCACCTTCCTACACCAGTGACTTAACTGCTCACGAGAAGGACTGTGAGCCACATAAATATGTTCCACTCGACCCAAACAAAATGTGTGCCCTTCCTTAGCCGAACTAAAAATACAGATGGCCGCTCTAACGTCAGTCCACATGACAGAGCAGAGGCAGAAGTTTTAAGCAAAAGAGACAAAAGCCTACACCTAAGTCCAGAGATTCCTCTTCACCAGTTCCTATTACTTTGGTTACTTTGAAAGAAGCAAAGAAAATTATTTGTTGCCTCCTCTCTGGTTTGACAGGTGTTTTCAAAGTGGCCACAAGGTGCAGGATGCCTTCCTGCTCTCCTTCCTGATTTTTTCTGTGAGGTTAAGCAGGCTTGCCCTTAACCTTGTCCTCCCTGCTGGTGACTCCTATTTGACCAGCCATCTCACTCCTCAGAAACTCTGATACACTGGGCAGACCCAGATGCTTTGACAGAAAGAGAAGAAGAACCTTGTTGTCTTTTAAGGATCTCCAAGTAAGACTTCTTGACCACAAGTGGTGCCTCTGTCTCACCACTCCATGTCATGGGTGCCTGGGACTTCCCATGAGGGACTCATTCTATTCTCAGAGGTCTATCACCTCACATACGAAAGATTTTCCTTTTCTCCTTTGACCTTGGGCCAGTCACTTACCTCAATGAACTTCAGGCTCTGCATCTATAAAATCTGGGTACAAAGAGGGAAAAATGATAGACTCTCAGTAGTGTGCTTGGCAAATAAGCTGTGAATACAAGTAATTTCCTTTCCGTTAGGACCTAAGTGTTCAGGACAGGAGCATTCTGAAAGAAGGTGCAGAAAAGGTTTCCTCTTCACAGTGAGGACATAGAGGCTGTATGTTGAAACCCCCATCTGGCTGGCTATTTAGTTTGTGACAAATCTTTTAGTGAATCTGGTTATTTAAAATATATTGCTGGATGGGCTACCTGGGTAGCTCAGTCAGTTGTGTCTGACTTCAGCTCAAGTCATGATTTGATGGTTCATCAGTTCAAGCCCCGCGTCAGGCCCTGTGCTGACAGCTCAGAGCCTGGAGCCTGCTTCCGATTCTGTGTCTCCCTCTCTCTCTGCCCCTCCCCCCACTAACGCTCTGTCTCTCTCTCTCAAAAATAAATGTTTATATATATATATATATATATATATATATATATATATGGCTGGAAATTAAAGTTTATCTGAAGAAAAGGAAAATGGACAAGTTGGTAAAGTTTTTTCATCCATGTCTTTGCTTCTGGCACCAATCCAGGCACACGGAATTGTCCATATATCAGAAATACAGAAAGAAAATACACTTATTCCCCATTTTGCATTTTTTGTTGTACACCAAGTCACCTATAATGTTGCTGTTAGGGCAGATTGTATGATATTTGTGGTCCATATTGCACCAAAGGGAGGGATATTAATTTTCATTTGGGCTGGATCTGAAAACTGCTATGCACACACTGAGTGACATCTCATTTTTCCTGATAATGATGTTGATATGTCCCTGGAATACCCATATGCTCAGCATTTGCTGTTTTGAACTTGTTCTTCATTAATTATGGCTATGCAGAAGCTGCCAGAAATTAAGTTCTATGGAGGGTTTAAATTTGAGCTCAGAAACGGGTGAAGTTTATACATAGATGAAGAAACAGACTCGAAGAGGTAAAGTTTGTACAACAAGAAAGTAGCAGAGCTGGCAAATTAACCCTGTTGGTCTGACCCTAAAGTTTGGTTGGTGTCCCCATGACACCACATGGCTTCCTGTCCCTGAGGAACTGATGGGTAGAGACAGTTCCCTGGTCTTTGCATGGAGAGAAACACTGATGGGAATTTTGCAAGTTGCTGCTTCACAAGCAAAAAAGTCATTTTCTCTATTCCAAAGTTTCATCTGAGAGTACAGAAGGGATGGGATTTTTATTTTTTTATTTTTTTATTTTTTTTATTAAAAAAAATTTTTTTTAACGTTTATTTATTTTTGAGACAGAGACAGAGCATGAATGGGGGAGGGGCAGAGAGAGAGGGAGACACAGAATCGGAAGCAGGCTCCAGGCTCTGAGCCATCAGCCCAGAGCCCGACGCGGGGCTCGAACTCACCGACCTCGAGATCGTGACCTGAGCTGAAGTCGGACGCCCAACCGACTGAGCCACCCAGGCGCCCCAGGGATGGGATTTTTAAAAAATTGTGCATAACCCTTCATCTAAATTTCTGGTATCCAAGATTATTAGCTTCTACTTTAGTTTGCCTAACATTTGGGGAAGTGGAGAAAGGGAAGGATTTCGATGAAAGCTGTGGAACAAAGATCACACTACCTTTCTTTTGGAGGATCCTGCACTTTCTTGTGTCATTTTTGTATACATGACTTCAGTCTGTTGGCTAACATTTTTCATAGAGGGCCACATAGTAAGTCCTTGGAGCAGTGTCATTTTCACAGTGCTCTGATGTAGATGAAAATCTGTTGAATATATTAATATATACAGTTGAATATATGTATTTTGAAAATATATTTGAAAATCTGTTAAAATAAATATATTTGAATATATATTTGAAATATATTAAATACATTAATATAAACATGCTAAGTACTTAAAAAACGTCTTCCCCCATCTCTTCCTCTTCTTTTTTCTTTTTAAGTTTATTTATTTATTTTGAGAGAGACAGATAGTGCGAGTGGGGGAGGGGCAGAGAGAGAAGGGGACATAGATTCCCAAGCAGGTTCTGCACTGTCACCATGGAGCCAGATGTGGGGCTCAAATTCATGAAACTGTGAGATTGTGACCTGAGCTGAAACCAAGAGTTGGATGTTCAACCAACTGAGCCACCCAGGCACCCATCTTCCTCTTCTTTCTTCTTCTTTTCCTTTTCTTGTAGGGGTTAAGAGCATTGGCTTTAGAATTAAAAGCCTAATTTCAGCTGATTGACATTGGGTCAATTACCTAATCTCTCTAAGTCTCGGTGTTTGATCTGAAAAATGGAAATTGTGATTACAATCACTCACAGGAAGTGAAATAAGTTAATGCATGAAAACCATTCACACTCATGCTTGGTGCTCAGTAGGTGCTCAACAAACACCACCCCCCCTTCAACTTCTCTTCATTTTCTTCATCACATAAATAGTTCTTCAGGTACTGTTTCTGGTTTTATATTTTCCCTAAGCCTGAGGCAGCCTTTGCATCCTTAGGTGTTAGTGTGTGTCTCAGTCATTCTTTCCCAAGATGTGAATTTTCTCGACAGTCTCTAACATAGTGTTTGTGGCCCGTATGTGCATAACGTCCCATGGCTAAGTGCTTGTTCAAAGGTAGAAGCCCTTAAGGGTATGTCTCTTAGGGCCGTGACACATATTCTGGACAGAGCCTCTCCTGGATGTTATAGCTTAAAAATCCTTTGATTCATGAACCAGACATTCTGATGATCCTTTGTTGAACCTGAATCAGTTTATTAGTTCAAAAAAATCTATAGCACATCTACTATCATTCTGATTCAGTAAGGTTACACAAACACACACATGACTACTCTGTCCCTACAAGAACGAGAAAAAAAATTCCTGAAGAGTTTGTTTTTCTTTGAAACCACATTGATGGTCCTGGTATGAGTGGTACAGTGAACATGCATGAAATGACAGGTCCAGAAAAAATTTGATTGAGGGACCCTAATTCCTGATAGGATTGTTTATAAAAGCTTCATACAAGCTTCCCAGGGGGAAGACCTCAAGTTACTGGGCAACCATGCTCCTCTCAGGACCAGCCATGTCTCATTTCCATCAGTGACACATGAAAACAGAAGGGCAAGCAGACGGGAATGTTCACACACAAATAAGGGCACTGGGGAGGTTGGCAAGCTCATCCTTCCCCTCCTGCAGCTCCTGCTTCTGTCTTTAACATATCAATTGGATCGAGCTCCAGTCTTTCTTTGATCCTCCGGACATCCTGCTTACTATTGTTTATTTAGCTTATGATTCTTCTGCCCCCAAGGTAAATCTTCACACTGTATAGATCAATAGGCTATGGGGGCCTTAATTAAAGCTACAGGATAAAATTGATCCTGGAAACGAAATTCCTCCAGTATCTGGGAGAAAAGGAAATGCTATTTCTCACGGAGGTTTTGTCACTGTCTCACACTGTCACTTTTGGAATTGGTTGAAATATTGGGTCTCCTGTGGTAGATTTCTGAGACGTAGCTTAGAAACATGGGTAGACATGTGAGGAAAAACGAGGTCCAAGGCTTTTGGATAGTTAAGTGTCTCTCTAGGAAATCAATATCTGGTGTGTTTGGCGGGTGTTAATAAAAAGCCTGAATGCTTATTTGAACTGAAAAAAAATCTTGATTTTAGGTCCTATCTCACATACAGAGAGACAAAATTGCAGAGGCATTTGTGAACATAGTATATAAGGGTTTTGATTTCACTAATTTAACTACCTCTAGTAGATTTTAAAGATGTCTCTTGAATGAGCTCTTTATCCTCTGCCCCCTTGATGGGAACTGTCCCCAATCACGGTACTGAAATAGCTACAAGGAGTAGCATTGAGCCACCAAGCTCCTCAGGCTCCTTGCTGATGATCAAAGACGTGAGGTCAACGAGGGGAGCCAGGAGTTACTGACAGAAATTGTAGTTAGCCGTTGTCGTTATAGAGTACAGTGGACTTAAGTTTTTGTTCTACCATTCACTAGCTTTGTAACTAACAACTTACTTAGTTTTTGTGAACCATTACGTGCCCATGATTAAATTGGTTAACATGGGTATCAAATGAGATTTGTATGCGAGAATTCCTAGCACGGTATTTGCAGTATTTTTCATGTTTATCGGATGCCATTCCATCCACTGACCTTCGGCTATTTGAGCCTAATATTCCCAGGAGCCGTTGCTCTTCTTGATGCTGATGGGGAATCAACCTGATTGGTATGCCTTCTTGATCAAAAAAGAATATCCAGCTCTTTCTGTTATTTTCACACACCTGTGGTATTCAGCATGATTTAGGGAGAAAGTACTATTGATGCACGCCCTTTCTTTCTTTTTTTTTTAATTTTTTTTTACGTTTATTTATTTTTGCGACAGAGAGAGACAGAGCATGAACGGGGGAGGGTCAGAGAGAGAGGGAGACACAGAATCTGAAACAGGCTCCAGGCTCCGAGCTGTCAGCACAGAGCCCGACGCGGGGCTCGAACTCACTCGAGATCACGCGAGATCGTGACCTGAGCCGAAGTCGGCCGCTTAACCGACTGAGCCACCCAGGCGCCCCGATGCACGCCCTTTCAATATGATCCACAGAGTAGGAAGAGAATAACAGTCTTATTCCCCTGAACTTGATGGAATTAGTATTCTAGAATCCACAAATGGGGAGATGGGGGTATCATAAGGGAAATAATAAAAACAATGGCCACACAAAAGAGTAGAAATTTGTGTAATTGAAAGTTCAGGTTTTATGCACCTTGAAGTCTTTTATTTTTTCCTTAGGTTTAGTTAAATATTTAAGTTTTCCAATCAGATGATTGGAGAAAAGTTAATGTGAACACAGGTTATAGGGTACATTTTAAACCCCTATGTTCTCCTGAGTCCTTGGGGTTACATAGAATCACACTGAAACTCTTTAAACTGTATTCTCTGCTGCATAGGATAGTAGACATGTCATTCCAGAAAGGCAAAAATTAAGATATTCTTGGAAGAATACACTTCTTGGTGCGAGTTTCAAATCTGGAAAGAGAGAAGTGAAGTTAGTTAGGGTATAAACATTGCTTACAGAATTTAAAAGGACTTAAGCACACATACAAATGTAAACCCCATTTCCTGCACCTTACACAACTCTGCTGTATTGTTTAGCCCTACGAAGTAATGAGAAATCCTTCATAAAGTAAGTCCACATCTGTGGCTGAAATAATGTTGCAGTTTGAGCTGACACCCACCTTTTTATTTGCACTTAATCTTTGGCAAAAATAGTACTTATTCCTGGTGACATTCAGGTAATGAATGTTCAGGGGATTTACAATAATTTGATGTATATGTGGCAGTTATGGAAATATGCTGAATGTTTCTTTGATGTGTGTGTGTGTGTGTGTGTGTGTGTATGAGTGAGTGAGAGAGAGAGAGAGAGAGAGTGCATATGTGTGTGTGTATGAGGGTGCATGAGTATGAGAATATAGATCATGAAATGAACACCTAACTAAAAAGCAGAATCCTGCTTTTAGTCCTAGCTTTTACCTATTAGCTATATGACTTTGGGCAAGGCCCTTAAGTTTCTGACTTTCAGATTCTTTATGTATATATTTGTGATATTAAGACTCTGTTTATCCTTCAGGGTTAATGGAAAGACACAAAGTGGCTAGGTAAGAAAGTTCCTTATAGATTATAAAGTACCACCCCAAATTAAAATATCTTAGGTAATGGATACATTTGTGCACATCAAGAATGGAAAACCACATTAATATTTGAATACAATACCCGACATGTTCCATAAACTCCATTGCTCAGGTATAGCACTTCACTGACAACTTCCAATCTCGTAGTCTGGCCCGATAACAAGATCAAGGGATACCTCTTGTTATCGCAACTGAGCATAAATTTGAGAAGAACCAAGTAGTGTCGTTCAGAACACACACTGATAGCTAAGGTGCTTTCACCCTTGTGCATCTACAGAAGTTTCCCCAGACCTACTTGGAATCATTCCATTTTGTACATGGGGCATCTAGGGATGTGTAGAGCCCCAGGTACATTCAGAGTCAAGGCCACCAACCAGCTTGAAGAAGAGCAGTTGGGTGGTCACACAGACAATGCACTGTATCCTGCGCCCTCTGAATTTGTTCATTGGTTTGGTCCATCTGGTCTTGGCTCACAAGGGTTCCTGGTTAATGAAGCTTTAAATAAACATAACCCAGGGGGAAATACATGAATCACACACCAGAAGACAGCATTGAGGTATAATCTTACTTGCTGACTTCCAAATTAAAATGAGAAAATAGTGCTTCTTTCTGGTAAGGAAAAATATGATTACCAGTTAATTAGAAGAGAATATAATACATTCAGACAGAAGAACTTGTCTCCACCTCTGACTCTTTGGGGCCATAAAAAGTCATTTATGCATTCTGGAACGTCAGTTTCCTCACCTATAAGTAGGGATAAAAATTGCTGCCACAGAGTAGAAGCTTAACACTTTTTTGATGCTTAGTTGGTAGACTTCATGGCTGGGTGACTAATCAGAGGTATCTTTCTTTTCTCTCTGTTTCACATCTCTAAAAAGAGGGTACTGAGTATGGTAATGCCTAAGTTTCATCAGGCTTTAGCTTTAGTATAGGATTGTGCCAGGTCTTGAGGTGACCTCATTTGACAGATGAGAGATGCCCTGTAATTCCATAAAATGCATCCTCTGACTACTTACCACATCTTTGTCTCTTTAATATGGTTCCTAAAAAAGGGAGGGTTGTGCGGTCAATGAAAAGGAGAAGACTTTACTGCAATCCAGGAATACGGCCTAGCTTTTTGGGGAAACAGCTAAGGGTAGCTCCTGTTGGCCCATGTGAATTGTTTGAATACTCAGTGTATTCATTCTCTGCCATGCTGCAGGAGGCGGCTTCCGGGGCTGGGGGCCCACTGACTGAGAGGGCACATAGCTGGATTGGGAATTGATTTGAAAGTAATGAAACTTCCGTCTCATCAGGCACTTTCAGAAGAGTTTGCAGAGTCAATAGGTGACAGGGCTTTAATTAAAAATGAAAGGAGAAATTGAAGCCTGGCTACAGCATCTGAAAGGAAAGATGACCTTTGGGATCAGGAGAAATATTGTCAGCATCCCAAGACAGAAAGAAGCTGTTGAATTCTATTGAACTCAAGTAATTTAAACATATAAACGACAACAACTGGGAGAGAAACTCATGGGCTGACATACCACCATCCAATTATTCTCTTCCTTCCATCTGGAAGAGATCACCGTACAGCCGTGTGGAGAGATGACACGTGGGGATGAAGGTGAGGTCCACAGGCTCTAATCACTGGTGGCATGATCCTGGTATGGCATGTGCATGGCACAGCAGGCCTTGAGACCACTGCCAGTACAGATGGCTTAATGTAAGTCTGGGGTGAGCTCTCCTTATGAACCACGGTAACTTGGTGTGAGGTCCTTGGATAGGATCAGAAGAGTAGAGAACACAGGCCTCTCCTCTGTTTACATTCTGTCATTCACCGGTCCATTTTACAAACACTTAGTTGGTGCCAGTACTGGGAAGTTTGGTACTCTGGAAATGCTGGAGAGCCATCAAGAGGAATAAACCAGGTCTCTTTCCTCTAGGAGGCTACATTATAGTAGGGGAGAATGACAATAAATGCCCAATTATGATGCAAAGTGGAAGGACATAAGCAGAGGCACACACATCATACCTAGAAGAAGAGAGAAGAGTTATAGAGAAATAAATGATATCCTTGGAGCTTTTACTCTGTGTCTTGAACCATGTCAGACATTTTTTTTTTTTATGTCTTTTACAGTCATGAACAATTCTGAAAGGGAGATAAAATGTTCCTTATTTTACTGTTGAGTTAATCAAGGCTCGGGAGTTTAAGGAAGTTGCTCAAGGTCATACAGTAAACCTTAAAGCCAGGTAGAAAGCTTTAAAGCTTGTGTATCCATGAGTTCCCCATAGCAGCCATTCTCCAGTGACCAAATGGGAGGAATAATTGCTTTGTTGGTCAATTTCAGTGAGGAGCGTTAAGCAAAGGGCTTATTGATTTCAGTTACAGTAGGCTAGTAGTCTTGAGTGCCTTGATTTGAACCCCAAACTCTTTGAGACCCTGCCTATATGCATCTCCCATACCTTTGCTATCCTCAAGATGGTCCTGGAGGTTCTATGCCATAGAAAGGAGGTGTGACTGGTGACAGATGATTGATTTTCTGGCTTCATATCCCTCGTCCTCCCAAAGTAGCCTGTCATTTCCACCTGTCAGGCAGACTGACTGGAAAATGTGGGATGACAGGTACTGGGAACCAGGTACCACTTATTTTCTGGGGTGATCTGGTTTCAGTGTTTGCTTTACATAGCAGCCCTCTTCTCAATTAGTCTTCAGGATCTGCAATGACAGTCTTCCCTTATTCTCTGCTTGGTGCAAACATTGAATATGCATCAGGGAGAATCTTTACCTTCAGTTTCCATAGCACTTTAGAAATATATCTCTCTGGCTGCTTCTTTATTCCTATCATGTCCTCCTTAATACCTCTGTGTGGTTAAACACATAGATTTCTTTTCCAATTTTTCCATAGATTTTCAGTTTCCATTTTTTTTTTTTGGTTCTTTGGACAATAAGAATTGTCATAAATACCATTTTCAAACTTTGGATGATCAGTTTGCAATATTCAGGAAACAATGTTTATTTTCCAGAATGTGTTTTCGAACTCATGACAAGGGGTGGAGAGGGAGGGCTAGAAAAGGGGGTGGTAGTGACAACTTGATTCATTTTTCTGTAGTGGGATCTGAATTTTCATCCTGCCTAAGACTGCTTGGCATGAACATTCAAGTCTTATGTTTTCCCTACACTCAGAAAAGGTATTTATTAACAATCTATTATGGAGTGCTTACCAAGTGGGTTATGTAGTCGTAACCTTTCCACATCTTGAACTGTAGACTTGTATACCTATATGTTGGCTCAGCATCTCCACTGGGTGTCTGTGGACACCCTGAAGTTAACATACAGAACAGAGCTTTGGATTCCCCTCTTCACGGTTCCCTTCCCCCCACCCACAGTATGATTCTCCCCAGTACTCCTCACTTCAGCAAAAGACGTCTTCAGTTTCCTACTTGCTCAGGTAGAAAATCTAGAGGTCATCCACTGCATCTTTTTTATCTCACTCCCCACATCCAATCTATCAGAAGACGATGTCGACATTACCTTCAAAATATATCCCTGGTCCTACCCTTCTCACCTTGTCCAGCACATTCCATCTTAATTCAAAACACCATCATCTCTTACCAGCATTATTGCTACAGCCTGCTAAAATTGCACTGCTTTCTTCCTTGTCACACTAAAATTCATTGCTAAAGAGATCTCTTATACTCCCTACCGTTATTGAGGAAAGATTAAGTATCTTTCACAAAGCCCTACTGATTCGGCTCCTGGCTTCTTCTGACCTTCATGCCCTTCTGCCTTTTCTTTTCTGTGCTTTTAGCCACCCTGGCTTTCTTTTTGAACTTCTAACACACTGAACTTCTTCTTGACCCGGGGTTTTTGCATACCCTGTACCTTTTGCATGGAAAGCTCTGCCACCATTTACAATGGCTACCACTTAGTCTCTATTCTAAAGCGCTTTGTCTGAAAGGTCTTCCTCGACCATCCAAATTGGAGTGTCATCTTCCTGCCCTCATCACGCTCCTGTTTCTCTACAGCCTGAAATTATCTTGTTTATCTTGCCTGTTCATTTCTTATTTCCTCTGTTAGAACGTAATGTAAATGTCTCGAGGGAAGAGACAATCTTATGTTTGGTTAATGCTGAATCCGCACACCTAGGGGCAGATAGTATAGAGTTGGCAGTCAACAAGTATTCATGAGCTTTCATGACCTGGTGTAATCAAGCAGTTTACTACATGTGTGATTTTAAGTAGAGGGGAGAGTTGGATGGGGCAGAAAAATATTTGATAACATATTGGCCAAAATTTGTCGAAATTTGATGAACACTGAAGAGCAAACCATAGTCCAGGATGCTCAGGAAACCCCAAGAGAGGTAGTATCACACACGATCACACTTAGGCACATGCTATTCAAAATGCTGAAAATCAAAAATAAAGGGGAAAACCACAAAAAGAAATCATAAAGAATTTTAAAACAATAATCAGAAGGGAAGCCATGAGTTACAGATGATACACTCATTTTCTTTTACTTCGTGACATCTCACCCCAAACCTAGAGTCTTAGAACAACACTCATTTACTAGCTCCCAATTCTGAATTGCAGACTATATGACTCGAATTGGAAGAATTCTTTGCTCAGGATGAAATGGAGGTGCTGGCTGGTTGCACTCTCATCTGGAGTCTGGCGGTCCTCTCCCAAGCTCATTCTTGATATTGGCAGAATTTAACTTTTTGTGGTTGTAGGAACCTCATTCGCTGCCTCTCGGCTGGGGGATGCTCTGGGCTCCTAGAAGCCGCTTGCACTCCTCATCATTAAGCTCCCTCCATTTTCAAGTAAGCAATGGTGTGCTGAATCTTTCTGAGGCTTCAAATGTCTCTGACTCCCCCTTCTGCTACTGCCTTCGAAAACCGCTGTGCTTTCAAGAGGCTCGCCTGGTTGGGTTGAGACCACCTGATAATTTTAAGATGAACTGATTTTTTACTTTAATTACATATGCAGCATCCCTTCATAGCCACACCTAGATTAATATTTGGTAGAATAATCAAGGAATGGAAATCTTAGGTGGGAGCAGATCTTTAGATGTCTGCTGACCATAGAGTACTTCTCATCAGAAATAATGTCATTCAGATGACAATGAAACAACATAAGGAAGCTTGGTTTCTAAGAGCCGAAAATTAGAAACAGCTCATCCAGAGAGAGGACAAACAAATATGGTAGGCCTATTCACTATGGCTTTGATTCAACAATAAAAAGAATCTAATATTGAAAAAAATCGAGGGTAGGACCAGAGGAGAAAGTTCAGGCATAGAATGAATAAGTTCATTGGGTGACAGGAGGTCAAGGAACTGAATTTATCTCTAAGAAACTGACGGTTCAGCAAGAATTGTGACACGAGCAAGCGGTGAAGCTAATGCCTAAAATTATCAAGGAATGGAGTATTTGGCAAGGGAGTTTGTAGGTGATATAACAAAGGAGAGTGGTTGGTTATAGAATGAGGATGTGAGCATCTCCTTCCATTGCTGAATGTAGATGTAAACCCTAGGTCTCGTAGGGTCTCACAGACAACCTCTATTTGGAATGCCTTATGGGATGTGGACCTACAACTGAAGTTTTTTGTCAACCCAATATATCTTCATGGAGAGAAAAAAAAAAGTAATTGCAACAAAATTTCCCATTTTGAAGGTGGAGAGCAGGATCAGTGAGAAGCGATGTGTAGCACACATGTCACCCTGGCTGGAATGTTAAGGACTCATCGCCTTGGTTATGGAATGAGATTCTTGGTGTTCCCTTTCTTGCTCCTACTTCTGTTCTCTGGGAATGTCTTCCTTATCCCTTGCTTTCTATCACCACACCTGGGAGGGGAATTAAAAAAAAAGAGAGAGAGAGAGAGAGAGGAAAGAGAGAGAGAGTTGTTTCCCAGCATCCGATCTGGTCTGGTGCCATCTTTCTCTGTGTGCTAGGTATCCATATGTTAGGTCCAATTTCATTGCCATGAAATTTCATTTCATGGGATGGTTTCCTCTTTCCCTCTGTAACCATGAAAGTTCCCGTGTTTTTGTGTTTTCTTATGTTGCTTCATCTCATGTCCCCATTCTCTTCCTGCCCAAATTTCACTTATCTGGAACCTGAAAAAAGATTTTTTATTCTTCAGGGTCTAGTGGAAGCCTTTCTCCGCTAGGGTTATTCTCCTTTAACCTCAGATTACTTCCTCTTATCACATCTGATTTTGATAGCAAAGAATATCATTTCAAGAGGAATTGGATTTAAAGTCTATATTTTAGAAAGCCTACATGACCCCAAGACTTACCATTCTATTTGTGCCTCTCTCTCCTTGCCAGATGAAAAGGAGCTTAATCTTTATTCTGTTCCTATAAATAATATTCAGAGCCAGTGAAATCTGATCCCCATTTTTTTCTGCATATCATCAAATATGCCCTAATCTCATACCCAGATATCTATGTGTCTTCTTTCTCTAGGTATCTCCCAGTTAAAAAAAAAATTCCAATCAAACATTTTGTTGAAAAAATGAAGTTGCAGAATAAGTTTGGCCGGGGAACTTTGGCTGCATCGTTACTTAACATATCTCATAAGGCCCAGGTTACTCACAGATAGAAACAGAGCCCTTTCTTTGCTTCAAACACAGGGAATACATACTAACAATCCTTCAATTACTTCTCCCTTATTTCTGTTTTATACATCTCAGCAGAATTCCCAAAGTCACACTTGAGAAGAAATCCCCAGAGTGGCGTTTTCTTTTAGCAAACCCTCAGGAAGAACTCACTGGTTCCAAATCAATACAGTAGTAAAATACCAGCAGGAAGTGTATTAGCGGTATATTTAGAAGCCTTATTGGAAGCTGGATAATGAGATCCTGAACTCGCACCTGCCCCCTTGGTTTCAGGAGGGAAGGAACACCTCAGCCTTGCTTGTAATTAGGCGTAATTGTTTCCTTGCAACAAAATAATCAGAGTAATTTAACCAGTGATCTGTTTTTGTTTTTGATAATTCAGTCTGCTTGCCACTGTGATGGGGTGAGGTCTGGCAAGGGGAGGACCAATAAGTCGAGGCATCTCATATTCTGAAACTCCTAACTCTGAATTTTTAGGGAGCTGGTGTGTTTTGATTTTTGTTTAGTTATTTTGTTTTGTTTTGTGCCTGTTTTTGCTCTTTTAGCTACCCAGCCTCGCTGCAGTTATTGGCAATGTAGACACCAAGAGGTTGCGAGAAGTTCTTCTTCTTCAGAAAAAAAAAAAATCTGTCTGGCTTCTGGCTTGGTGGTTCAGCAGAGATGAGCGAGCCTAGCCGCGTCCAACCAATCATCCCTTGGCTGGGTGAACTCAACCCGGCACGCTAGTAAAAGATGAGAGTAATGAAGAAGTGGCAGAGCATTCTAGGGATCTACTGCTTGCAGAACAAAGCCAATTAACACCTTTGAAATTGTCATATATTTACGTAGGAACCAATGCCTGAAGGCTGCGGGTTACGGGAGCAGGTTCCAGAACCGGGAGCCAGGAGAGCTTGATTCCTGAGCCCTGACCCTTCCTAGGCATGTGATCCTGAGTAAATTTCTTAATCTCTCTGAGCCTCAGATTTCTCACTTTTAATAAAGGGATGTATAATTGCTAATGGAATTAAATAGTTTGGTGACCGTGCAGTGAGACCGGCAAATGCATGTTAGCATTATTCATCAGCGAACTCCTGAACCCAGGGCCCTACCTTAGCAGATATCCACCAGGGCAGGTAGAATAAAAAGGCTTTGTCTCGTGGTGACCCAGTTCATGCTATGTGGACTTAGGAATATTTGTCAAATCCTGCCCCTGGAAACATAGCTCCAAAGGGACATTCTAAAGCCTTGTAAACTAGGTCCCATAACGGTGCTGTCATTAATCAAATGAGATATGCTGAGGGGAATGCAAATTAAAAAGGGAAAAATAAGCTCATATTTGTTGATAAGAATTCTGGGCACTGAAATAGGTGTTTTACATATATTATCTCATAGAATCCTCTAACTGCCCAGAGAGTTATGTTCAAAATTCCTTTTAATCTGTTGGTGGATCAGAGAGATAAATCACTTTGCCCAAAGCCACACAGCTAAAATGTGACACAGGTATAAATTTACCCAGTTCTGTCTGACTTAAAAAACTTGGTTTCTTTTCACTAACCTACATTGCCGTTATTTTCAAGAAATTTAGCATCTTGAAAACAGTCAAATAGAAATCATAAATACATAGTTAGTGATACTGGGCAAGAATCATTCTATCTTAAATGATAAATTGTGTCTAGTATACACTATGGGTATCAGAGATAAGGGGAAAAGGGACAAAATCAAACCTTGAATCAACAAAATGAAGGGAAATTGGATTCAAGTAAATGGGTAGTAAATGGTATTGCAGCTTTGAGTTTTCTGGAAGCCTGTAGGTATAGGAAGCAGGTTTTGAGCATGAAATTGCCAGACAGAGCCAAGAAAGCAAAGCTATTTGGTCCACATTTTGAATGCTTTCAATATGAAATTTTGATCTCACATAACAGATGACTCAGCCATTACACAGACCAAATTGTGTGCTTTGAGGCAAAATCTTTTTTTTTTAATTTTTTTTAACGTTTATTTATTTTTGAGACAGAGAGAGACAGAGCATGAACGGGGGAGGGTCAGAGAGAGAGGGAGACACAGAATCTGAAACAGGCTCCAGGCCCTGAGCCATCAGCACAGATGCCCGACGCGGGGCTTGAACTCATGAACCGCGAGATCATGACCTGAGCCGAAGTCGGACGCTCAACCGACTGAGCCACCCAGGCGCCATGCAAAATCTTAATTTAAGAACAAATTATATATTGCTTCTTTCCAAACAAGAATGGTAGCCCTCTACCCAAGACCAGAAATGTTTCTATACTGCCAATGTATCCTAGCATTTGTTTTGATTAAAATATACAATAAAAGAAATGATTGGGCTGTGAGCCGACGTATAATGCAAAATGACCTGTTGCTCACATTTCTATCACCGTAGGACAAAGTCACAAGAAATGGAAACATATTCCCAACATCATACAGCTCTGGATGAGAAATTAGGGCGAGAGTGAGTATATACAGTTGTCCTTGCTATCTGTGGTTTCATTTTCCATGGTTTCCCTTACCTGTGGTCAATCTGTGGTCAACGTCATTCCGAGGCAGATGACGTCCTCCAAAGGTCAATAGCAGCCTCATACTACATCACAGTGCCTACGTCATTCACCTCTCTTCCTCTCATCCCATAGGCATCTTGTCATCTCACATCCCAAGAAAAGGGTAAGTACAGTATAAAAAGTTATTTCGAGAGAGACCACATTCACATAACATTTATTACAGTATGTGTTATCATTGTTATTTTTCTTATTGGCTAAAAATTAAACTTTATCATATTTATGTATGCATAGGAAAAAACACAGTCTGTACAGGGTTCAGTATGATCCACAGTTTCAGGCATCCACTGGGGGTCTTGAAATGTATCCGCCTCGGGTAAGGAGAGACCGCTGTTTAAATGATTTTCTCCCTCTTTTATGGCAAAAATCGCTCAAATTGGTCAAGCACAGAGTTAAGTCTAACAATAACGGTTTCAAGCAGAGTATTAAATCTGTGTGCCAATGTCAAAAATAATAGTGCACGGAAGAGATCATGTTTAATGTAAATATAATTGGAAAATAATAATCTATATTCCCGAATTAAACAATAAAACTCGGGAACCTAGGAAAAACAGTTAGGAAAGAAATTGTGTGTTAAATCCTCCTTTTTGCATGGGTGAATTCAATAGATACTAGTTGATTGTACAGTTATTAGAGGATTGTAGGTTCAATTACGTTTCATAAACCTTAAAGGTAGCAAGGCGCTGAAGCTTTTGCTTGCACTGGCTTTCGAGGGGCCAGTTGTGTGTATCTGCTCACACTCGAGATTCAGTGCCATTATGTTGGTAGCTTGAAATTGGCCACAGTGTTAATATTTGTTCCAACAAGTTGGCAAATTCTACAAATCAGAGAGCCCGTTTTAATTTCAGGGAGCCCGTCGTTAACACACAAGCGGCCAGATTAAGATGGTCTTTTATGTCAGACTGAGGAGTTCGGATCTCTTTTTAAGGGTGCATAGAAGTCCCTGAATGCTTTAGGCAGAAGAGAAAAAAATGATATTTAAGTCAAAGGAAGCTTTTCTGGCCTAGAGGATGGCAAGTAGAGCGAGGGCAGAGATGTGAACAGGAGGAGGTGAGGAGATCCCCAGGTAGGAGGTTGACATGTACTCCTCGAAGCGTCGGGTGAATAGGAGAATACATTTTGCACCCAATTTGGTGATTGTGTGTGGGGAATCATAGCCCAGGGGTATTTGGGAATGATGCCAACATTTATGTTTTGGCAACTGAGTGATGGTGGTAGTGTTAAAAAAAGGAAAAAAAAAAGGAAGATGTCTTTGGATATGTTGAATGTGACCTGTCTGTGATCGCCCAGTGGATGGATGTGTCCAGAAAGAGTAGAATATATGAATGTCAAATTCAGTTGGGAAAATTTGGATGGTTTATAGAAGTTTGAGGGTCATTAGCAGAGAAACAGTATATAGGTTTGGACTGGAGATAAAGATTTGGAAGTCATCAGTATAGAGAGATCAGATGGACAGTTTTGGAAGTGAATGAGGTTTCCTAAAAACCCAAGAGTTAGAATAGATGCAGTTGTAGGACAGAATCCTGAAGAACAATAACATTTAAAGGTTGGGCAGAGGAAGGGACTTTAGCAAAAAGGTCGGAGTATGTTCAACACCTAGCACAGTGCTTTGCTTTGCTCAAAGTAGACACTCAATTGAATATCTGGGAAATGAGGGAAGAAGGAAGGAAGAGCGGGGGAAAGAAATTCAAGGTCAAAAATGATTGGGTCAAGATATCCGTCATACAGTGAAGCCGATAAATGTAAAGACTCAGGGTCCTTCACTTCACAGGCTACTAACCAGGTTGTATAACTCCACTTGCATTCATCATTGAGTTCTTAATCACTTTTCCTAAAAAGGGTTCAACAAATAGCAAAACCCTCTGGTCCATCTAAACCTGGGTCCAACTCTGTGAAAATTCAAGGAAAAAACATGTCACATGAGGTAAAAGTAGGCATTTCGGGATATAACCTCAGGAATTTTCATGCACTGAATTACCAACCTTCAAAACCCTGAAGTGTAAAAACTATAGGAAATTGAGAAATTTCTAGAAACACCATGGTAGTGGGAGAGTTCTCCTCTTAGATCAGGACTGATAAAATACATGGCAACAAAAATAGGAAAGCTACCGGGGTGGGGGCAGGGCGGGGGAAAGGGGCAGCTGGGTGGCTCGATCAGTTAAGCATCTGACTCTTAATTTTGGCTCAGGTCATGATCTCATGGTTTTGTGAGTTCAAGTCTGGTGTAGTGTGCTGAGCCTGCTTGGGATTCTCCCTCTCTCCCTGTCTTTGTGCCCCTCCCCTGCTCACACACACACTCTCTCTCTCTCACAATAAATAAATAAATAAACCTTAAAAAATGGGAAAGCTACAGAGGATATGAAGAATATAATTATTAAGTTTGATCCAATAGAGACATAGTTAACCTCTACCCAATAAATGCCGTAAGTGGAAATAATCACAAAATTTCCCTTTGACCACAAGGCAATACAATGAAAAAAATTTTAAATCCCTCAAAGAATTTTCACTTCAAAGGTAATAAAAATAGATATTTTAGTATAATTAACCGTAATAATAAAAAACAACATAATTGTAATAGTCAATACTATGTATTAAAAGCCATGTGAGGCAGCGAAGCGTTTACATAAGGAAACAGGAATAAATGAAAATAAATACACAAGCATCTATATCAAGAAGTTCACAAAATAAGATCAAGTAACTCTGAGAAAACCAGGAGTAAGGAAATAATTAAATTAACACAGAAATGGGTTTCTTTGCAAACCGGGAAACAACGGAATTAGTAAGTAAACCCAAGAGCTTATTTGGAAAACTAAGTGGAACAAAGTAGGTACACCCAAGCTTGCCTGATCACGTAAGCACACAAGAGGGAGTGAATGAAGAGACAAGCGCATGTACACGGGCTGGGAACTAGAAATCACCATTAGTACAGTAGGGATCACAAGAACTCGATGAGAATATTTTACAGAACTCTCTTCGAATAAATCTGAATAGTTGGATGAAATGGATAATTTTCTAGGAAAATACAAATTCCTAAAATTAAACCCGGAAGATACAGAAGACTTCTGCGTGGGTGAAAATGCAAGATATTGAGCAAGTTTTAAAGACCTCGTCCTCAAAACGGTGCCAGGCACAGATGGTTTCCTGGGTGAGTTCTTTCAACCTTCAAGGAACAGAAACTTCAATACTATTTAAATTGTTCTCAAGCAGAGAGAAAAAAGGAAAGCTTCCAAATTATTTTTCAAAAGCCAGCATAGCATTGATTCCAAAACCTTAGATGAGGGCAGAGAAAACACAACTTGTGACAGATTTCCGTTTGAAATGCCGGAGTTGAAGTTTCCAAGACAGGAAGGTGGCAGGGGAGGGTGCCCTGAGCCATTTGAGTTCCATTTCTTAAAAAGGCCAAAGGAATTGGGCACATACAGTCACCCTTCACATTAAAGGTTACAATTATAGTTTTCTTATATTCAAGTATAGATATAAATGTTTATTTTAATTATTTATTTTATGACTAAATAGAATTTACTAAATTTTTTTTTAAAAACTCCATTACAACAGAGGCAGCAGTGATAACATAATAAAGTTCATCTAGTGTTTGTTTGTTGCTTGGCCCTATGTGAAGCTCTTTTTCGAGAATCATCTCATTTCATCACTACTGAAACTCGAGGCACGAGCTATTATCCTCATTCCCCCCTGAAAAATAAGGAATCTGAGCCTCAGCAGGTGTATTTCACGGCTGGAAAGGGGTAGAGCTGCATTTCAGACCAAGGCAGGGCCCTCTGGAAACTCTTCTCATCTCTCAAATGAAGTTTAGTCTGTCAAAGGGCCATCATCTGGCACCCTGAACGAAGTCATGTGCTGGGCGGATCCTAAGGGCTGGGAAAAACACCTTTCAGAAGAGGTAGGGGTGACATTTATGCTCCCGTGTGATAAGTATAATTTGTCGTACTTGGGTAGAGGAATATCCAGGCTCCTTAAGAGCAGAGCTATCAGCCAAAGCCAAGACGGTAGAAAACTGAACAGGACGAGTTGAGATCAGTAGGCATTGAGGGAATGGGGTAATGACATTCATGCCCATAGTAGAAAGATGATCGTGTGTCAATCTTAGGTCAGAGGATGCTTTTTTGGGCCAATGATTCACGGAACGACTGAAGTAGCAGACAGACTTTTAGATGCGTGTTCATCTAGATGTGTCTGCAGATAACATCTATGACTTTCAGAAGATTCTCAGAGAGGGTTATATATTCACAAAAGTTGATACATGCCTGCTGCAGATGGGAGTAAGATGCTAGAAGAGTACAGTGGGTCCAGGTAGCAAAGAAAGTGACCTGGACAGCAGTCTGTTCTCAGCCTGTACCAGCCAGGGTGATGGGACATCAAGCTCTATTCTCTTTTCCTCTGTCCTCCCCAGCAAGGCCCCTCATTTGGGTCTGTGCCTTCCTGTTTCCCCTGCCCATTCAACGGAGATGGTGGGGAAGGGGGGCGGAGAATACTCTTTCAGGTGAGTACCTCAGTCTCTGTGCCTGTGCTGGTGTGTGTGTGTGTGTGTGTGTGTGTGTGTGTGTGTGTTTGCCAAGGACCTTCTGGTAGCTCTCATCCTGCTCCCGAGAGCCAAGGCAAAATCACAGGCTAATAACACGTCATAGAATAAACTTGTCAAATCACTGTGTTGTACACTTGAAACGAACATAACAGTGTGCAGGGACTACACTCAAATGGAAAACAACAACAACAAAACAGATGCGGGGATGGAGTGGGGGTAAAGGGTCCATGTGTAACTCTTGTCTCCACAGAGCTTCTCATGAACTGGCCTGCGTCTTGCCGGGACTTGTGCTTCCGAGCTCCGACTTGGTGCTTTTATACGGATCCCCCATTATTTGGGATTAGAAGAAAGAAACTGGAACACTCATCTTTCCAATCCTGGGTCATTAAAAAAAAAACAACAACCCAATAACGACAACAAAAACGGAGAGTGCCGCCGGATGCTCACAAGAGTCACCATGTAGGGTATGTTATCAGGTAGAAAATTGCGTCCTACTGAGATTTTCTTTTCAAACATCCTCAGTTTGAGCCTTAATAGGCACAGCCGGAAAGGGAGTGCCACATCGCTAATATAGCTGAAATTAACCATCGGAAGTGGGGCGTGCAGTGCCTTCATTTTAAGCGACACCATATTCTGCTTGGAATAACGGGGCCGAGAGCCGGAGAGAAGGTGGTGCAAAACGCAACAGGGGGAACAAATCCAAGAAAAAGCCGAAATTGCCTACTGCAAGAGAATAAATAAAAAACCGCAGGAATTACTTATCGGTGGAGTCTCAGAGGCCTCATAAAAAGTAACTCTTTGATTTACCTTCCCTGTTTCCTGTAGTGGCTGCCAGACAAAATTAAAAATGGGCCCATGAAACTGGTGCGAGCGAGACAGACATAAAGTATGCTTCAGAGGCTCCAACTTTTAAGTGCCTTTCCACTTAATTGTCTTTGGTTGCCAGCTAGGGAGGGACGGAGAGAGGGAGGATGCGGCCTGGCCCGGAGCATTTGCAGAATATCAAGGCTCAGCGTTCTGCCCCGCGCCTGCTGATGGTTACCCTCCTACCCCAACACCGCGTCCCCCCTTCTAACTGGGTGGATGCCAAGACTCAGGTGTTACAGATTGCCAGGGCACAGAACATTTTGGTGAAGTCTACCCGTGTAATTGCCTTCAGAAATACCACTCGATGTTTCCCAGCTTTTTTGACGAGGCCTTGGTTGGACCTGGTCCCGGGAGTGGGAAGGGGGAATACGATTTCTCCTGTCCGCTGCAGTCCAGCATTTCCATGATGGTGTAGCAGTCTGCCCCTTTGCTGACATAACATACTGATTTATATGCAGTAAATGTTTACGGCATGCCTATTATAACAGTTATCTCTCGATACAGTGATGCTATTAAACAGCCACAAATCACAGTAGCATACAAGAATAAGTGATTATTGTGCCTGGAATCAACGAGAGGACAGTTTAAGTGGTGGCTGATTTTGCCCGGGCTCACTCATGAGTCTGCAGATTAGTTGGTTGGCTGTCGGCTAATCTAGGATGGCCTCGGTCGGGACATCTGGGATGACCTGACTCTCTGCCATGTGTGTTTCATCCTCTACCGGGCTCGTCTGGGCATGTTTGCTCATGGTGGTGGCAGAGGTTCAAGAGAGCAGGCAGAGACACACAAAGCTTCTTGAGATGTAGGTCTAGCATGGGGACACTGACATTCCTGCCATATTTTCTTGGCTGACGCGAGACACAGACTAGTCCAAATTCAAAGAATAGGAAAGTAGATGCCCGGTCTTTAGCGAGAAAAGCCGCAGAGTCACGCGGAATATGACCAGGACGTCGGAAAGGAGTAGAAATTAGGATGCAACCTACCACACACACTATGTGCTGTATGTACCTGGGCTATAAGCATGATGACGCCGACACTCACAGAGTGGATGTTGTCAGTGCTTGACTCGGATCCCTAGCTACTGTGAGTGTTGGCTCCTGATGGCTCATAGCTGTGTCCTCTTCTCTAGAAAATGGCCTTCAGCCAAGCAAAGGCTGCCTTGCTTCAGGAACTATGCCCCTGTCCTCACCTCTCACCCCAGCAGCCTGGAGTCAAGGACACAAAACGGAAATATAAAAGACTGCCCCCAAATATAAAAGACAGGGTGGCTCAGTCAGTTAAGTGTCCGACTTCCCTTCAGGTCATGGTCTCATGGTTCATGAGTGTGAGCCCCACGTCGGGCTGTGCCTGCTTCAGCTTCTCTGTCTCCCTCTCTCTCTGCCCCTGCCCCACTCATGGTGTCTGTCTCTCTGTCTGCCTCTCTCTCTCTCTCTCTCAAAAATAAATAAACTTTTTTTTTTAAAAGCCCCCTTGCCTGAAGGGAAGGCCACCTCTGTGCGAGCTCTAGAATCCCCCCATGGGATCAGCCTGCAGTCAGACTTTAGCTGAAACTATATCCTTAGTTTGCATCTTCTGCTGCAAGCTTCTGCTGCTTTCCATCCTGCCTACCTCACTGTTTCCCTGAGTACCATCAATAAATCATGTGCAACTAAATCCCCACGTCAGGCTCTGCTTCTAGGAACCCAAACTAAGATAGCCATGTAACATAAATACAATCAAGGAGGAGAAGGCATTCTCCTCTCTTCATCAAAGACCAACTTGCAATTCTGGTGCTGGGGTGTCTCAAACGTAACAGGTGTGGTTTCTAGCTAAAGAGCAGCAGTGCCCAGCTGCTACCGAGCGGGGGTGATGCCTAAAACGTTTAGAACCACCGAGCCTCCTTGTGAGGCCCCCTGGAGGCCCTCAGATGCAACTGGCTGAGGCTTGGAGACAGAAGAGGGGAAGGAAATCCTGCATAAGTAAGAGAGAACGGAAATCAGTAACATCGGTAATATTAATGTTAATGTGAGCCCGCCTCTATTAACAACCCAATCCAGTGAGACCCACGAAAGCTTGGGTGCTCACATTTGCATCCTAAGTAAGCTTAGGGTTTTTGTTGTACAACTGCTGGACCGAAGTACGTTTCTCTGTATGAAATCTATGAATGGAGGCACATTGCACTACCTAATATTCCAAAAGAGCTGCTACCTGTCTCCATGTCTCCAGCAGCTGGAGGGGCGGGGCTCAACAACCCTGGTGAAATTAAGAGTATTAGGTCTGCTTTTGTTAAGTTTATTTATTTATTTTTTGAGAGGGAGCCTGTGCGCAAGTGGGGGAGGGGCACAGAGAGAGGGAGAGAGAGAACGCCAAGCAGGCCTCGCACTATTCATGCAAAGCCTGATGTGGAGCTCCAACTCATGAACCGGGGAGATCGTGACCTGAGCCAGAATCAAGAGTCGGATGCTTAATGGACGGAGCCACCCAGGCACCCCTAGGTCTGCTTTTAAGGAGCACTTAAGTCTCCATATCTGCCCTCAGCCTTCTAAGTAGCATCCTGCCCAAGCCTTTCCTTTGAAATGCATTCTCTCTCCCCTGTGATTATAAGTTAAAATTCAGACTTTCTTGCGTGGTATTAAAGGCATCTTATTACATGGTCCCCAATGCCTTTCCAGCCCTGCTCCTTCTTCACTTTTTGCTGGGTCCAGATGGAGCCACAGCCTATTTGCTGAGTGAGCCAGGAGTCTTGCTCTGGGGGGACTGTATTCATGACTTTCCTTGAGTTGTTGGTGCGTCCTACTTTATGTTCTACGATTAGTAAACTCCTAGTCGTCTTTCACAATACACCTTAGTCCTCACCGCTTTAAGGAGTGTGTCCTGACCATACTTTAATTTTTTAAAAATATTTATTTATTTTGGGGAGACAGAGAGATGGAGTGCAAGCAGGGGAGGGGCAGTGAGAGAGAGAGAGAGAGAGAGAGAGAGAGATACAGAATCTGAAGCAGGCTCCAGGCTCTGAGCTGTCAGCACAGAGCCCAATGCAGGCTCGAACCCACAAAGTGCAGGATCGTGACCTGGGCTGAAGTTGGATGCTTAACCGACTGAGCCACCCAGGTGCCCCAGAGGGTGTCCTGATCATGTTAATGTCTTTTCTTCCCCAGGATACATTATAAGCTCATTATATTCATTCAGGGCACCCAGGGCACTCTGAACCTACATCTATCATAGGAATTCTTAGATTGATGAATGAGTTAGAATATATTACCTTTGTAGAAAACCTGCCTAAACCCTGAAAACAAATATGGCAAACAAAAAATACATAAAACAGTTGAAGTGTAGTGAGCAAAACAGACTTTCTATAAACTTTAAGCCACACTCACTCTTTTATTTCAAGCCCACCTAGGATGACTCCTTGATGTTACTTAAAATATAAAGTCTGAATTGAAGAATTTGGGCACATTTTCTTGTCTTTTGATGGTATGAACACCATATGGGTAGACAATGTGTCATATCAAATCCAGCTCAAAGGAATAAACCAGGCCCCTTTTCTTTGTTAATATATATATTTTGTTCTCTTCCAAATTTAGGTCAAACATGTCTCTATAATAACTACATTAACTAAAAAGAAAAGTTAAAAAATTTTAGCAGGAGATAAGACGTGGGAAGCTTTTGTGTTTTTTCCTTCGGGTTCTAGAATGCCTTGTGGTGGGGGAGAGTAAGCTCTTATGAGATAGAGCCCATGTCCACCAATGCCATATTATAGTCCTCAAATCGATCTGGAAATTGAACTTCTTAAGGCAAAGGATACTGCCCATGTATGTCCACCTCGAGACCCAGCATCAAATCGCCAAAGTTGGATGATCACCAAAGAAACACCAACCTCATTAATAATTAAGGAAGATGAATGACCACACTTGTATCTATTTCTGTGACTCTACTGTTTTAGAGAATCATGTAAGAATCACCTGGGGGAGGGGCACCTGGGTGGCTCAGTCGGTTAAGCGTCCAACTTCAGCTCAGGTCACGATCTCACGGCTTGTGGTTCGAGCCCCGCATCGGGCTCTGTGCTGACATCTCAGAGCCCGGAGCCTGCTTCGGATTCTGTGTCTCCCTCTCTCTCTCTCTGCCCCTCCCCTACTCATGCTCTGTCTCCATTTCTCAAAAATAAATAAACATTAAAAAAAGAATCACCTGGAGATCTTGATACAAATGTTTTGCCTAAGCTTAACCACTCAAAAAATTCTGATCAAGTGAGACTGAATGTGGTCAAGGAGTCTGCTTTTCACATACGTGCCCCAGATGATTCTCATGCAGGAGGGACTTGAACCGTGCTCTAACTATTTCCTAATCACAAAAGCCACAACAACTTTGAGGAAAAAAGGGACACAAAATATTATCCTCTCATGTGAGTGGGCCAATTCCATGGTCAGTAGTTTCATTTTTTTCTCTTGCATGGCTCTTCATCTGACTTGCTTCTGTCTGGCTTGGTTAGACTCCACTCACTTGGTGAAACCACGGCGTTGTTCAGATCCAACTCTCTACTCCACAACTGCATTCATGCCACGGCACACGACAGGGAAAAACTCAAACTCACAGCCGTGCTGACTGACCTCCCATCGGGCTCTGACTGTGGTTTCATCAAGGTAAGACTCCCATTGAAAACAATTCTGAAAGATAGACAAAACAAATGAATGAAAGATATATATATATATATATATATATATATATATATATATATATAAAGATATATATATATACATATTTATATTTATATTTATATTTATATTTATATTTATATTTATATTTATATTTATATATGGCTTTGAAGGTATTTGATCGTAACCAACACAGGCAGGAGTTGAGAGGCTACAATCACTGAGAGGAAGAAAGCAAAGGCGATGAGGTCTTTACTCACTCCAGCTTTCTTTCCCGGACATTTTCCAACTTGTCCTGTGGAGAAGCAGAGTCCAGGAAGAAAGAGGCAGCCGTGCCGGGATGGTGAAGCGCATGCTGGAGCTCAGAGCTTTCGAGACGGTGAGAGCCTGACGGGTGAAATTCTAGAGAGGGTTTTGTTACTTTTTCTTCTCCCACATCCCCTTGACTCTACTTACCTCAGGTGGCAGCCATGAAGGAATGCATTCTGGGTCTTCAAGAAAGGACTCGCGAGGGGTGCATTTCGCTGATAACCTTCGGGTGTAGCACCTTCCGGTTCCTCCTCGGCTTTTGGGCCCAAGTCGTGCTTTTCCCACGGAGACCCCGGGTAGCGACTGAGCCGCTGAGGCCTCGCCACTTGTGGGACTCTTGAATAGAGTCACTTCACCAGAGCTCCCTGCCAGGCTGGCTGTGGCCTTCCAAGAGCTAGACCACAGCCAGAGGCTCTCATACCGGATACTCCTCCTTCCCCTCTCCTTCCATAGGCTTCAGACCTGCACCATGGCCTGAGAGGCGGAGAGCTCTTTCAACCTCATACTCTGCCTCCGTGTTCCACAGGGGTCACCCCCCACAAACCCCTTTTGTCTACCAGCCTCCACGTCAATTATTTGCTCCCTTTCAGCAGAACTTCTTGGAATGGTTGTTAAACTCGCCATCTACAATTCCTTTCTTCCTGTTGGCTTCTGGCTCAGCGCGGTCACACCTTAACAACCCCACCACCACTTAGAACACATGCACGGGTGCACAGAGTCCTTGGGAACCGTTCTCATTAATGTCGCTGAGGACCACGTTTCACATTACTCCCAGCTGACTTGCCAAAGTGAATTACTCCCTCGACCTTGATGGTACGGTTTTTCACTTGATTTCCAGGACCCTGCCCTCTCTGTCTCTGACTCTCTCTCTCTCTCTCTCTCTCTCTCTGTCTCTTCCACTCTTTGCTTTCACATAGCTCAGTGGCGACTCTTTCTAAGTCTTTACTGTGATTCTTCCTCTTCAGTGTAGAGTGCCCCAGAGCTCAGCCCTAGGACATCTTTTCTTCTGTATCTACTGGCATTCCTTAGGGGATCTCACCTAGTCCAATAAATTTAAATACCATTGAAACGCTGACAGCCCCCAAGCAACATGTGAACCAACCGACCATCTCTCTCCTCGAACTCCACACTGCACCTGTCCCCCTCTCCCTGCTTAGAGGTTGGGAGGAACCTTCCATGCGACAAGTTGGACCTTCCTCCTACCCCTCAGCTTTTCTTCTCTCGGGTTATGACAGTCCTATCCTCCCATCTGCCCAGTCCCCCGGTCTTTGAAGTTGCTTTTTCTCACACTCTGTATCCAGTTCTACTGTCGCCAGCTTCAACCTATCCGGACCATTCTTTACCTTCTCCGCTAACACTGTCCTCGTCTGGGATACTGTCATTTCTCCCCAGGATAATTATCACAGAAATAGAGTTCCTGGGCTCCCCTCTGGCCCCTCCCTGACTGTAGCGTACTCAACACGGTAGCCGTGGAGAACCCTTTAAGTGTAAATCAAATCATGTCACGTCTCTACTCAAAAGTCTCCAATGGCTGCTAGTTTCACACAGACTTGAAACCAGTTCCCCTTGCCCTCTCCCACCTCCTGATACCTTCCTTTTCTGTTATTCTGTCAGCCACACCGGCTTCCTTGCCACCCACCCCACTGCACCAGGCACGCTCCTGCCATGGGGCTTCTCTGAACAGTTCCCTCTGACATGATTGCCTTTCCAGGAGAACAACCCTGCATACAGGGGTCCCTCCTCATCCATTGGTTTGCTTTCTGTGGTTTCAGTTACCCACAATCAAGCCTATTGTGGAAGCAGACATTCCTCCTCCTGAAGGACCATCAGAAAGTCAATAAATAGTAGCCTAACGCTACCTCACGGTGTCTCTGTGGCTCATCCTACTTCGTCTCGTGTAGGCATTTTGTCATCTCACACCGTCACGAGAAGAGTGGTAGACCAGTACAGTAAGATATTTTCAGAAAGAAAGAGACCATAGTCGCGTAACTTTTGTTACGATATATCGCTGTAATTGTTCCATTTTATTATCAGTGAATGTATAAATTAAACTTTATCTTAGGTGAGAACGTGTAGGAAGAAAACATGGTATATATAGGATTCAGTACTACCCGTGGTTTCAGGCGGCCACTGGGGGTCTCCGAATACACGCCCCACAGATAAGGGGGGTTAGACTGGACCCTAATGTAGCAATGCCACCAGCGCACCACACCCCAATTCCCCTCCTTCCTCTCCTACTTTGCAACTTCCTTTCGTTGTAACACCTATCGCTATTTATCCACTACAAAATTATTTACCCCTTATGCTTACTATTTATTATCTATTTATTGTTTATTGGTCGATTAAGGAATCAGATCTGAATGATTGTTTTTCTAGATATTCTGCCTAACCTCTGAAAGCAAGCACAGGTATCCTCTGCTTGTCAAAAGTTCACATTATGCCACTCTGCTGTTATGGAAGACCAAATTAGTACCTGTTGTCGCTAACTGAAAGAAATTGAAGAGAATTTTCACTTTCAAGGCTAACGCGAAAAGAGCGTTTGTGGTGCAGGGAGCCATTACAGAGGCAGCTTTGCACCTGAGCAGCAGAGAGGCCCCGCCCAGCTCCTTCCCTGGCCCCGCCCAGCTCCTTCTCTGGAATCCACACTCAGCGTCTCAGCATCCAGCAGCCAGAGCTTTGAGCTGTGTCTGTGAGCATCTGTGCTTTATCTCGATTTATTTTGTGCATCCGTTAGCGAGGTGGGTCCTAAGGTATCAGAAAAGCCTAACAGAGGTTAGTTGTTGGCTCTGGGAATGCTCAAAAAAAAAATTTTTTTTTCATATAACTTAATGATAGTTGCTTTTTTACTTCACACCATTTCAGGTTATGAAAGGTTTCATAGGAATGCTGTACTTTCAGATATTGGGAGAAACGTGTATCTCAGATGAAATCAGCACAAAGTACTTCAAGTGCGGAGAGGAGTAAGCTGCATACGGGCAGGGCCATTTGTCCCTTTTGTTCCCTTGTGGATTCCGTGTCGGGGATACAGCAGGTGCTCCATGAATATTAAGGTGGCCAAGGAGCAAATGAATGTTGTCAGAGAAGTCTGACCAAAGGCTCTGCTGTTATGTGAAGATCCTGATCTTGTTCCATGTAACCTCCCTGCACCTGTTAAACCTCCTCACCAGGTGGCCTCTATTTTTCCTATAGCTTCTAAAAATATGGTCTCTGGGCATATTATCCATCGGGCACTAAACGTACCTGAAGCTTCTAAGTGAAGTAATATGGGTTTTAGCTATAAGTATTCAAGAAATGATAACATTTCCCCATTACGGCCAGGTACCTGAAGTTTTCCAGGGTAGAGAGATCATAAATGGCAGTCCAGTGGATGCCTTTGTTCCATGTAGATGTGGCATACTTTTCAAAATTCAGGGGGCTTTGTTAGAGTTTTGAAATGATGATGATGATGATGATGATGATGGAGATACTTTACTTTTTTTTAAAGCTGAAACGAGGATTGGTTGAGTTAACATGTGAAAACCTTGGCCCGTTTCTCGCAGCGTGGCAGGACTTTCGTACATGCTAATGTCACCTTTTTTCCCACTGGTATAAAGAATTGCTTTTACTACTCCCCATGCCTGCTCCCTCCCTCATCCTATGCTCTTCTTTTCAGTAAAACTACCTTGGGATGATACTTTATTTCCTTGGACATGTCTTTCCCTTTGACAGAATTTGTGAATACAAGTGAATGCATCCTCACTCGTCACTGGTAATTTGATTTCACCCATATTTTATTCTTGAAGTGCACTGCAGCCTTCCATGGTTGTTTTTGCTGGTCTTTCTTTCTTTCTTTCTTTCTTTCTTTCTTTCTTTTTTGAACTTGGTGTTATGGTGGTACTCCATTCACTTGCTTGCTCATTCATTCATTCATTCATTCAGTCCTATTACTACCTACTGGTTTCTGTGGTTATTGTTGTTGTTGTTGTTCTTCTGTTAGCCTCCTCTGAGTATGGCTAGATTTGGGGGACAAAAGATGTAAAGGCATAGTCCATGTCTCAAAAGACTTTCTAGTCTAGGAGAGGGAGGAAAAAAGAACGACAGACAGACATACGAAGCATTAAAAACATCATGGAAAAATTTAGTATGCGATGAGATCTCAGAGGGTTTAAAAACAAAACTAAGGACGTTAACAAAAACCCCAATTGCCCAAATCTGTTCAGGACAATCATAGAGTACTCTTACAGAAAGCTTGATATGAGTCACAGAAAGAAGGGTAAGTGGTTAAAGATGGGAGTGTGGGCGTGGAGAGAGAAAAATGAGAGCGAAGGTATGTTGGTATTAACAACCTGGTAAATTAGAAAATCTACTAGAAAATCAATGTGCCTATAATTTAGAGAATATGCAGCATGGCCGGGACAGGTCACGAAGGCTGTGGAATACCACTGGGAATTTTGGTGTTTACCTCTTGGGCATTAATTTTTGATTATACCTATGTGAAGGTCTATATATTTTTTAAAACATGCTATAAATCCATAAGCGGCCCCTGTGCTAGATAGTAAGGACAATGACAGAAGGCTCATAAAGACAGGGAGAGAAAGGTAAAGTAATAATAAGCTTATAGAAGGCCACAGTGGGCACAAGCCTTCACTTTAGATTTCCTGGTGGCACCGAGAAAGAAGACAAGTCACATTCTGATGGGTGACTTCTTTCTAACAAAGAACAACGGTCTCTACTTTCTGGCGATATGCATGCTTTCCTAGGTTTATACCTGGGAAGATCACTCTCTGGTGGGCGTTTGCATAAAGAGTCATTGAATAATGGTGAGAGGCATTGTCTTTGAACATGTTTTACACATAATGCAGAGGTTTGTACTTCGAGCTGCTCGTTTTATGCTCAGCCTCTCAGTGAAAGATGCAGCATATGAGGCTGACATTTTATAATGGCAAAACCCAGGAGGCCAGAGCTGTGAGACGTGTTCAGAAGACCCTGGTGTCTTCTCTTTGTATCGTATTTTTTCACAGTGGCCCGGGAAAGAGGCCTACTCTAGTCGTGCAGCTACAGCGATATATTGTTAAGGCAGGCTACTCACATGATTTTACCGTGACAAAACCGTGACTTTGAATTTGGTTTGAATCTTAGGTTTCCAGAGTTATTTTCATAGTAAAAAGTTTCATTCGTTCTTCCTTTAGAGAATGCTCTGAATGGAGAATTAGAAACTGAAGGAGAAAATGATCACAACCGAGTAACTGTCCAAGGTCTTACTGAGACTTCTTAGATGGATTTCGGTAAGCTGGTGAGCTGTCTCTCGTTGGCAGATGCGGATTCCAAAGCCAAACATATAATAGTGTTAGACGCTTTCCCTTCACGTGGGGGACGGTCACAAGGTCAGAGTAGGACCACGGCCAGAAAGTTTCTTATCCTTACATCATGACAATAGCTATTTTTGAATGATTGAAAGAACCAATTCTTTGATTTCTGTGGATTTATATTATGGCGATGAAGTATAATGGGAGAAAATGGAAGCCCCCATCTTTAGCTGGCATTGGCAAAATATAGTTCACAAAGGGTAAATAGCTTCCTTTAACATTTCTGGCTCTTCTAAGCGCATAGGGATTATTATTTTTCCTTCACCAATGAGGAAACTGAGGTACGGAAGGGTGAAGTGAGTTTCCTTTAACACGCCTCTCCGGGCATGAAGATATGGGTACCTTAAATACAGAGATCTTGGCTTTCTGAAATTTGATTAGGTGTGTGCCATAAGCCAGGAGATAGACTGTGTGATTTCTTAATGGGTTTTCCTTCCCTTAAGTCTCCTGGATCTTCAGTGTAAGTTAGCAGTGTCCCTGGCATTGGGTTAACTTTGGTGATGGTATGGGAGCCGGTGGGTGGGTGGATGGGTGGTGCTTACAACTTTGCCGCTGGTGATGGCTGTCTTTGGTTGCTGCCTGGCTGCCTGCCTTATTTGTGTGTTTCCCAGGAGCAGGTGGATACTTTGTATTAGAAAAACTGGACTCTCACCCAAAGTGACCCTGAAGTCTGAGCTGCATGTTAATCTCCATCAATGAGAGAAAAGCACTTTGTTCTTAAAAATGCACTTGCTCCTTCTTCTTGCCCTTGAAGACTTCCTATTTGAAGCAGCAGGGAACAGAGGAAAAGCTAACACATTTTGTTCTTTGGATTTCTACCAGTTCAATTTTCTGACTGTTAGTTCCTTAAAATAAGTGTTGCCATAAAGGACCACAAAGGGCCTCTGATTTTGTCCCTCCATCAAAAGCCTTGATACGCAGGAGGAATGCCCTGTCTGTAAGGGCTGAACCGTTAAGGTGTACTGGCCAGAAGTCCGTCAGTTTGCTGTCGTTTGAATGTCACAGAGAGCAGCAACCACAAATCCTTAATAAGTGGCCCTGCAAACAAAAATTGTTATTCACAGTTTAGGGGTGTGGATCCCCTTTTTCCCTTTCTAGCTTCCCTCTTAAGGTCTGCTTCTTTCCTTGTGCTTGATCTTTCCCTTCCTCTTACATACAGCATGCATCTTTTTCCCATCTTTGTGTCTTAATCTTCCATAAACCTATTTGCTTAAATAAAAGGACAAACAGATGTTGACTTCATATTGTGATGCGCGCGCGTGCGCGCACACGCACACACACACACACACACACACACAGAACAAATAATTCATTTTTGTATGTGTGGCAGATCTGCTTTGCTCCAACACTGACGGCCTTTGAAAATATATATTCCATTTGAGACCCAAGCCATATTTTGTTTTCATCTAGATGCTCAACAGAATTTAACTTCACGTTAGATTCCGACTCCTGCACACACACCTCCTCCCCCCACACACGGTGAGAGTCTTCAATTGTTCCCAGAAATAAAACCAGTGAATATTTCCATTTTAAATATTTGAAAGGCCTTCTTTTTCCGAATGTGTTCATATTTTTGCTCACATTTTAAAAATCAGTTTAACCCTTGTCTGTCATCGTCTGCTTCATCAGAGGCAAAGTGAAGTTACAAATGGTTTCTGGTTATAGTTGTTGAGAATTATTTGTAACCTGAGGGTAGATATATACAGGAGGTAAACATGTTTTAGGGTGTTCCTTCTGGATTAAGTTCCTGCCTAATGAAAAACAGATTTCGTGGCTTGTTTGCCCTAGGAAATGTCTGAGGATGGACACACACACACACACACACACACACACACACACATGCTTCACACTTGTCTGTCTCTCCTTTACCACTTTCCAGCTCGGCATGACCATGTCTTGAGTTTATCCTGGCCCTGACACAGGAATCATAGCAGTCTTCTAGTAGTTAAGCCTGAACTAGTTGTGCAGGTATGGATTTGGTGCCTGGTAGGTGGCAGGTTCATATTCCAGCCCAGCAACAACATGGCTCCAACCTTTTCGGTCAGTAAAGAAAGGCTTGGTTTCAGCCTTATCTTATCCACGGCACTCTGATTTCCCCACTAGGTCTGGAGCCCTGCTCAGAGCAATAATTCATTTGTCTTTTTGCTGATATTCGACTAGCCCATTCTAGAATATTCTTGTTTGGAACCGGAATCTGTCCTATGTTCTTGATCATGGTTCAGACCTTCCAGTCAAAGAGCTGCCTCACCCTGGCTTCCCACAGCTGATGTTGATCAGATCAGTCCTCACCTCCTTATCCCTCCCCCCCATTTCTTATGTTCACCCCATACCCATTTTCATCTCCATCTTCAACGCTATCTATGTTACCATTCTCAACTCCATGTACCGATACCCCGTGTCGATTTCTGTACCCTACTGCCCTCAGTCATGGGACCACTTGATGTGCTAACCTATTCCGGGATTCCAAACCGACTTGCTTCGCGTTCACCGTTGTACATCATCGGTGGAATCAGCCAACCGACTAGTTGGGCTAGTTAAGCTGGTTGAGCCAAAGATAATCAGAAAGCTGATTAGCTGCCGCTCCAGCTTCCTTGGTGGCACTTCTTTCTTTGTTCCTTGGGCTCTTTCCAATTGCCTCTAGTTCCTCTCACGTGTGACAGTTTCTTAACTCTCTCTTTGCTTATATATTTTAAACACAATTCTATATTTTGCCTTCACCTAAGACCCAAACCTCTTTCCCTGACTTGTGTTTCCATTGTTCTTTGCCCGAGCATGGGGTTGCATTAAGAAACATACCTCTTATCAATGTCCTCGGTGTCCTCGGTGCTAGGAATTTGGGTCTTTGGGCCTAGAAAGAGAAGTTTGGAGGTAATACTGAAATCTCTAACACCATGGATTTGGGGAGACTTGGAGAGTCAAAACACTTTACAGATATTCGTTCACAAGTGGGCACTTTACACATCTCTGCTACTTGTGTTGTAGGGAGCCAGTTAGGGTTTACTATTAACAATAAAGTATCTGAGACCTGTGTAGAAGATCTAAAAAAAAGGTAATAATGAATTTTTGTATAATAGAATCTGCTCAAGATAGAGCGTTGAGATGAGCTGGCAGACACAGAGAGATAAAGAGATCTGCTAAGAAAGTCATTTAGTAGATAATAAATCTAACCTAAATGAGGCCTCCGGGTCTCACTCCAATGCATCAGATGCCCTAATTTCAGAAATGCAAATGTTATAGGATTAAAGCAAAATGAAATATTGGGAGAAGATTAAACATAACCTGATGCACTATTAATCTCAGCCTTCCTCGGAGACTCATGTTTCAGGAAGAGGTGGAAAAGAACTCCCCAAAGGAAGCATTTATGTCTGGGAGCCTATGCAGCAGGAACAAACTAAGCCTTGCTTAATGTGTAGATGTTATGGAGGGGAGACTTCTATCCTCACTCTCTCTGGCTTTCTAAAAGCAGCAGTGACCTGTGCCATAGTCAGAATATAGTGATGTGGTTTGTAATCACAGCTCCTACCTCACTACTGACACTGCAGGACCTGCAAATTGAACTTGGGAACACAAGACAAATTATGCAATTTGTGAGGTGCCCAGAAAACATCTGTTGTGGAAGTTAACATTAATAACGGCCTCATTACAAATTTAGCTTATTCTAAGCTACACAGAACCTTGACTTTCTTGCCAATTTATTATATCTTCTATTCTGAGGATTATTCAGAATATTTAAAATTATTAGAAAAATGGGCTTTCTGAAAAGCAGAAAACATCAAATAAAAGGTGAAAAGAATGGTACTTTATAGAATTCCATGATTTGTACAAATGCTTCATGTCAATAAAGAATCATCAATACTTGTCAAATCTGCACCGAAATTTCCAACAACTGAAAATACAAATTCCAGCTGTCCAATTTCAAGTCAACACAGTTTGTCTAAATTCAACCCTTTGACATAGAAACAACTTGAAATTTATTGAATGCCTTTAAGCTGGCAGTTTAGACTTGTCAGATACCCATAGAGCACAATTGGGCTAAGAAAATCCAGCTTCTGTCATATAAAAGGATTAAATCAACCAGATTTTCTTTTTTAGTCTTTCCAATCAGGTTCCTATTCAATGCACTGGTTGGCTCCTGACATTTTCTTGCCACAGTGGGATCGTTTGTTTGTTTGTTTGTTTGTTTTGTTTCTGTTTTCAGCACAACCTGGAATAGATTTATTTGTAGAGCTTGATAAGACCCCCTTGGAGTTAGGACATCCGATTGTCTCAATTATTATTTGCTCCTTGAGTATGAAAATATTTTAGACAGGTTAACATTTTTCAGACAATGAGTTGTTTTTAAAAAAATATGAATTTTCATTTATGGATCTAAAGTCCAAGACTTGCTGGGTGTGACAGTTTCATCCTCACTAATTGTTCTGATATTGCTGGATCCTGGATTCCTTTAGACCCCTAAGTCACCCTTTGGAATAGGATTCTTTGGAAATAGTGACTTTATGTTTTGTTCAGTTTGACAAACATATTTTTAGCAACTGCTCTGGATCGGACCTTGAGTCAGGCTTTGACCTTACAGAAATAGAGCAATCCTAGCTATCATGAACCTCAAAGTTTGGCAAAATAGCTGAAATAATAGGGTCTAGGGACATGAAGTTCCTAGGGGAGAAAAGAAAAGCTGCTAGAGAGGGGATCTATCACCTCCTCCGTGATTTTGCCCCAACCCCTTGAATTATGTGGAGCATGAAAACACCAGTCTTCCCTGGTGAAAGGAGGGTGGGCTCCAGCTTCTACAGATGATTAAATATCCCCAAACCTCATCCTGTTTTGTCAAGGCGTGTTTTCTTTCCCTCTGCCTGGGTCAAGCCCCTGACGTATACAAATATGGCACACACTGCCTGCTAGACATCTTTGGTGGTCTCCAAAGGCCATACATATTCACTGGATCTGAACCATGTGCTATAGTCTGTGTACCATGTACCAAGTACAGACATAGTGTTTGCTCTTATAATACCACCTATATAGTGATGAAAATGAGCAATTAGAGGAAGAACAAAATTAATAATTCCGGGTTTTTTGATTGGTGCCATGGAAGAAAGGAACAAGGTATAGCAACAGAAAATAAATGTATGGGTGCTGTTACTTAGGATTGGTAACGCATGGCCCCTCTGAGATGGTGATAGTTAATATGAGACTTGACAGATGAGGAACAAGCCACATGAAGCTATGGAGGGGAGCGTGTTTCTGACAGTGGGAAAGAAACCAGAGTGGGTAGAGGAGAGCAAATCTGGAAGAAAGTGAGTGGTAAGAAATGGGGTTCGGGTGTTCAGGTAGGGTACTGACAAGGCTTTGCAGAACAAGGCAAGCAGTTAGTATCTTGAATTCAAGTTGAATATGAAGATGTTAAATGTTTAAAACTTTTATTTACTACTATATGATTTACATTTTTGAAATTATTTTTCCAATTTTATTAAGAAATAATTGACATACACCACTGTGCAAGGTTAAGGGGTACAGCATAATGGTTGGATTTACATATATTGTGAAATGATTACAATTGGTTTAGTTAATATCCATCATGTCATATAGTTTCGATCCCCCCCCCCCCCCCGCCAAAAAGAAAAAAATAATTTCCTTGTGATGAGAGCTCTTAGAATCTACTCTTTTTAGCAACTTTCCATATAGGAATCATACAGCCGAGTTAACCACAGTCATGATGTTGTGCCTTATATCCCCAGTCCTTACTTAACTTTTGACTGCCTTTCTCCAATTTCCCCTGTTCTGGCGTCAGCTCTGGTAACTCAAATCTGATCTCTTTTGCTAGAATTTTGGTGTTAATTACTAGATTCCCAGGGTGCTTGGGTGGCTCAGCTGGTTAAGCGTCAGACTCTTGATTTCAGCTCAGGTCATGATCTTACGGTTTTGTGAGTTTGAGCCCCACACGGGCTCTGTGCTGATAGTGCAGAGCCTGCTTGAGATTCTCCCTCTTTCTGTGCCCCTCCCCCACTTGCACTCTCTCTTTCTCAAAAAAAAAAAAAAACAATTATTAGATTCCACATATAAGTGAGATCAGACAGTATTTGTCTTTCTCTGTCTTATATCACTTAGCATAATGCCTTCATGGTCCATCCATATTGTCATAAACGGTAGGATTTCCTATTTTTTTTTAAAAACGGTCAAATAATACTCCATTGTGTGTGTGTGTGTCTGTGTGTGTGTGTGTGTGTGTGTGTACACACAATTCTGTTTTCTGTCCATCGATTGATGGACACTTTAGGTTGTTTTCATGTCTTGGCTATTGTAAAGCCAGGACATGAAAAGCAATTCGGCTATAAAAATGGGGATGCAGATATCTTTTCAGGTTGCTGTTTTCATTTCCTTTGGATATCTTCCCAGAAATAGAGTTGCTAGATCATATGGCAGTTCTATTTTTAATTTTTTTGAGGAATCTCCAAATTGGTTTCTATGGTGTACAATCCCACCGACAGTGCACAAGAGTGCCTTTTTCTCTAAATCTTTGCCACCACTTGTTATCTTTCGTCCTTTTGGTGATGGCCATTCCTGTAGGTGTGAGGTGATATCTCGTTGTGGTTTTAATTTGCATCTGCCTAGTGATTAGTGATGTTGAGCATCTTTTCATGTGTCTGTTGGCCATTTGTAGATCTTCTTTGGAAGAATGTTTATTCAGAGTCTTTACCCACTTTTTAATTAGATTATTTCTTTGCTATTGAGTTGTATGAGTTCTTTGCATATTTTGATATTGACCCCTTATCAGATGTGTGATTTGCAAATATCTTTTCCCCCATTCTGTAGTTTGTCTTTTCACTTTGTTAGTGGTTTCTTTTCCTGTGCAGGTTTTTAGTTTCATGTAGTTTCATTTTGTTGCTTGTGATTTAGGTGGGATTTCCAAAAATCGTTACCAAGACCCGTGTCAAGGAGCTTTCTCCTTATGTTTTTTTGCTAAGAGTTTAATGGTTTCATGTGCTATATTTAAATCTTCAACCAATTTCATGTTAATTTTTGCGAGTGGTGTTAAGGTAGGGGTGAAGTTTCATTCTTTTACATGTGAATATCCAGTTTTTCCAGGACCAGTTATTGAAGAGACTCTCTTTTCTGCAGTGAGTATTCTAGGCTCCTTTGTCAGATATTAACTGACTGTATGTGCTTGGGTTTATTTCTGTGCTCTTAATTCTCTTCCATTGGTCCATTTGTCTGTTTGTACACCAGTACGTGCTATTTTATTTACTGTATATATTTTATTTACTGTATATATATATATATGTTTATATATATAAATTTATATATGTAGTTATTATATAAATATATATATATTTATTGCTGTATATATTTTATTTAAAGTATAGCTTGAAGGCAAGAAGTGTGATGACTTCTGCTTTGTTCTTTTTTCTCAGGATTTTTTTTTGTTTCATTTCATTTTTGGCTATCTGGGGTCTTTTGTGGCTCTATATACATTTTTTGGTGTGGTTTTTGTCTATTTCTATAAAAATGCCATTGGAATCTTGATAGGATTGCATCGAATCTATAGATGGCTTTTAGTATATGGGCATCTTAACAATAGTAATTCTTCCAATTCAAGAACATAGGATACCTTTCCATGTATTGGTGTCTTCAATTTATTTCATCGATGTCTTGCCATTTTCAGAGTAGAGATGTTTCATCTCCTTGGTTGAATTTATTCCTCGGTACTTTATTCTTTTGATGCTATTGTAAATAGGATCAATTTCTTTCTTTTTCAGAAAATTCACTCATTGTTAGTGTATAGAAATGTTAGTATTTTTTGTCTATTAGTTTTGTGTCCTGCAACTTTACTAGATTTGTTGCTTAGTTCTGACAGGTTTTGGTTTGAGTCTTCAGAATTTTCTCTCTCTAAAATTATGTCATCTGCAAATAGAGACAATTTTTCTTCTTCCTTTCTAATTTTGATGACTTTTATTTATTTTTCATTCCTGATGCTCTAGATAGGACTTCCAGTACTTTGTTAGGTGTGGTGACAGTGGTCCTCCTTGTCTTGCCCCTGACCTTAGAGGAAAAACCCTCAAACTTTCACCATTGAATATGATGCTAGCTGTGGGCTGGTCATATATGACCTTTATTATGTTAAGATATGTTCCTTCTATTCCTAATTTAAGTCTTTTCATCACGAACAGATATTGAATTTTGTCAAATACTTTCTCTGCATCTATTGAGATGATCATATGATTACTTTCTTTCAAAGCCTTGTATCACACTAATTGGTTTGCATATGTCGAACCAGCCTTGCATCTCAGGGATAAATCACACTTGATCATGGTGAGTGATCCCTTCATTGTGCTGCTGAATTTGGCTTGCTAGTATTTTTTGTTGTTGTTGAGAACTTTGCATGTATATTTATCGGAGATACTGAGCTGTAGTTTTCTTTTCTAGTGTCCTTATCTGGCTTTGGTATCAGGGTAATGCTAATAAATACCATAAAATGAGCTGGGTAATATTCTTTCCTCTTCAATTTTTTGTAAGAGTTTAAGAAGAATTGGTATTAATTTTTCTTTAAATGTTTGGTTAAATTGGTCACTGAAGCCATCTAGTCCTGGGCTTTCTTCACTGGCAGATTGTGACCATTGATTCGAACTCCTTACTAGTAATTGGTCTATTCATATTTTCTATCTCTTTCTGATTCAGCCTTGGGAGGATGTATGTTTCTATGAAGTTTTCCATTTCTTCTAGGTTGTCCAGTTTGTTGGTGTATAGCTGTTCATGGTAGAACAAAATCCTTTGTATTTCTGTGGTTTCAGTTGTAATGTCTCCTTTTTCATGTCTAATTTTGCTGATTTGGTTCCTCCCTCTTGGTTAGTCACGCTATGATTTTGTCAATTTTCTTTATCTTTTCAAAGAACCAACTCTGGTTAATCTTTTCTATTGTCCTCTGTTCTCTATTTCATTTTATTTATGTCCTAATTGTTATTATTTCCTTCCTTCTGCTAACTTTGGGCTTGGTTTGTTCTTCTTTTTCTAGTTCCTTAAGGCATAAAATTAGGTTGCTTATTTAGGATTTCTTGCTTCTTAGTGTAGGTGTCTATTGCTATGAATTTCCCTGTTAGAACTACTTTTGCTGCATCCATAAGTCTGTTTGGTTTATTGCTGGGGACTAAAAGCAGGCAAGAGTGTGCACTGAATGCCCTGGTCAGGTAAAGCAAGATGTGGAAGGCCATAGTAGTCTCTTCTCTCTGTTCAAGTGCTACTATGAGCAAGGCTGTTGAATGGGCTACGGAGCTTCCCATATGCTCCAGTTAGGTTCCGTGGTTGAGCAGGCTGAAGGCTGTATTTAGCACTGAGAAGGGCAGTGAATCTGTTTCCTTGCCTAGGTGCAGTGGGAGAAGCAGCTCTAAAGCCAGTAAAGCTCTTTGTTACCTTACCTCAAGCTGACCCATGTCCCAATTCTCTGGCAGAAATAGGCCATGGCTTCACTCTGTGAACTATCAGCTCTGCCTGATGGTCTCCTGGCTCAAGTGTTGCTGGCTTACACAGCTTCCGGGTGTTCTCATTAGCCTTTTTGGTCAGATGGGGTCAGGAGACACTCTCCACGGTGGGTTAGACTATGTTTCCTTGCCTGGGTGGGATGTGAAGGGGCCCACTTCAGGTCTCTCTCAATTTTTCTCAAACAGGCTTTTCAGCTGGGAGGGGCCCAGAGCTACACTCAGCTTCAGCTGTGAGTTAAACCCCCTGCCTGTGTACAGCAGAGGGACCCTGAATGCCCGGCAATGGCTTTGGTATGGGAGCAATCAGCTCCACCCGCCTTCTCTCAGCTCAAGCATTGCTACACAGCTATACAGTTGCATAGCACCTTGGGTCAGGAGACACTCTCTGTGATGGGTGGGGCTATGACTCAGCTCCTTACCTGGCTCTGGGCAAACCAGGCTATAGGGCGAGCAAATGAATTCCTTGGCCAGAGTGTACCACTGACTTGGTTCTGCAGATGAGCAAAGCTGCTGGTTGAGATGACTACTTGGGCACCGCAGGTATGGACTTCTTTGCAAGATCCATCAGCTTGTTGTTGTGTACCCCTGTCTCCTTCTCCGTCACAGTCAGATTCCCAGTGGTTGAGCCCTGCAGATTCTCCTACAACACCTGTAGGGTACGGTCAGAGAGATTCTCATGAAGAAACCCACAATGCTGGGGAGTAGCTGGCTGTCCCTGCCACCCTGGGCTCTCTTTTCCCACTGGAGGAACCAGAGACTCAGGGGAGACCTCTCCACTTGGTGCTGTGCTGGCCAGGGGGGATGAGCAATGCAGTCAACATGTAGCCACTTCTCTTAACCTTCTAATGCAGCTTATCTTGGTCTCCGTAGTGCAAGGGATGCTCCAGGCTCATCCCGTGTTCTAGAATTCTCTCAGTGGTGTCTTGCTTATAAATAATTGCTAGTTGTTCTTGTGGGGAGGGGGCAAAGTCAGGAACAACCTATGTCACCATTGTGGTGATGTCATTTCTGTAAAGACGCTCATGGCTACTTGCAGAGAATGGATGTGTCTCAATAGAGGCAGTTGTACTGTTCTAGGCTGTTGCAGGAATCCAGATAAAAGATGTTGGTGGCTTGGTCTAGGACAGGGATCATAGAAATGTCAACCCTGGGCATCTGGGATTTGGCAACTTGCTCTAGACGGTCTGTTTGTTTTTCACATGTCATAATGTCTCCTGACTTTTCCAACAAAACTTGCATGAGCCCATTTATTCATTCAGCTAAATGGGAATGTGCTTGATGCTTTTCTAGCTAGGGTGGTGTAGAAACCAAAATGTCCCTGTACTATTTAAACTCACACTCCAGTGGGGGAAGCTACCAGCCTGCAAGTTAGGGTGCACTAACAATTGTAGCAATGGAAGCTCATGCAAAATCAAGCAGTTGTATGAAGAATGGTGTGGTTTGCCACCAAGAAATTCTATTCTACACAGTGTGTATCATCTTAGTGTTTATCACATGCTTAGGACAAACCTACGCCTACTGGAAGCTGTTTACTACTGGAAATCCAAGGATCACTTAAAGGTGGGCATTTCCATTGATGAGAGCACCTCAGAAACTTGAAAATGTGTATATTCTAAGAATGTTGGGAGAAGTTGGTACATGAATGGTCTCAACCATCATCTCTTTTACTCTCTGTGCCTGGAATACAAGTTGGCAGAACTGCTGAGTAGCTTATAAGATTGCGACTTATTATAGTTACAGAAAATGAGCGATACATAAAATATCTCATGGTGGAGGTTCCATGAGAATGTTGAGAAGTTAGGAGATTCTTAGCCGAATTATCACATTAAACAGTTTACCTCCTGAACAGATGAAAAGACACAGAATTCAGTAATATATATCAGGAGATAGCTAGGTTTTCAGAGAAAGAGAAAAAAGGTATGAAGAGAACAGCGAGCTGTAAGTAAAATGGAAATTGTGGCTGGCATAGAGGCAATGATGTGACTGATTTCTAGGATGATGAGGAAGATGATTCTGTCAGCCCATTTAGACCTTCCAGATACCATAGACAGTCTTAATCCACGCGGCGCCCTGGTGCTTGATAAAGGATACTAGAGCTCCAACATGATTTGACTAGAATCTAAAACTTTGCTGAAGCCCACATAACTGGAATCAATTCTCTCCCCAACTCCTCACCTCTCTCTCATTATCTCTGTCTCTATCTCTTATAGAATTAAGACTTCTCCTCTTTCAGTATTGAATTTAACAGAGAAGAATTACTGTTGCTGCTAAAATAACAAGAGGCTATTAGCCTAGGATTTGGAAATGGACAGATTGTGGTTTGCATCCTCCTTCTGCTCCTTCATAGCTGTGTAAGTTTGACCAAGATTCTACGAGCCTCAGTTTTTACATCAGCGATGTAGGGGTAATGATTCAGGTTTGGGGGACATTGTGAAGATTGCATTGAATTATGTATATGCAGTGCCTAGGTTGGTGCTTGATGTGTGGTACCCGCCAAATGAGTATTCAGTCTGATGATGCCATTGGATTTGGCTTTTTTGTGGGCATGGGTTATGGCATTTAATACTCTCTGCCTTCCGTCTCTCTAGATTTTTGGTCTTCTTTGAACGAAATGGAGGTAAGGACTTTGTCTTTGTCAGAACTTAGTTTTTCTAAAATTCACTCATATTCTTCCACTGTCCAAACTTTTACATTGAATATTTTCAAATACGGAGAAAAGTTGCAAAACGAAACAATGGCTATCTCTGTACCATGTAGATTCAACAATTAACTAACATTTTGCCGTATTTGTTGTACTTTTCTATATTTTTCCTTTTTTCCCTACATATGTAAAAGTTGCAGACGCTATGAGACCTCTTCCTAAATATTTCATTCAGCGTGCATTTTCTAATATAGATGTTTTCCTTCATCACTCTAATGACATTATCACTTCTGAGAATATTAACATTAATGCCATACATCACTTGATATCCAGTTCACGATCAACATTTCTCAATTTTTCCAAAATCCCTTTTATAGCTGTGTTTCTTTAATCTTTGAAGCAGCATCTGATCAAGGTATAAATATTACATTCAGTTATGTCTCTTTTGTTCCTTTATCTGAAACAGTTGTCCCAATTTTCCCATGACATTGATTTTTTAATAAAGAGTCCAGACCTGTTTTCTTGTGGAACGTTCCAACTTCGGGATTCGTCTGATTAAAACCCGTTCCTATGACCCAGTTACATGTCTTTTACTCACTGGCCCAAGGGTTAAAGTGGCCGCTTTGCTGATAGATTACATGCCAAGACCTGAATCCTTCTTCTAGTCTGCAGGATAATTATTAATGAATCTTTAAATGTTGGCATTTTGATGTCAGTTTGATTGGGGGAAGAATGTCCAGAGAAGGAAAGTCAACTTTTGAACTGACACTGAGGAGAGCTCTGTGCTCTTTCCACCCAGAGTTGTGGGTGGAAAGAAGGACCCACAAGAGGAATGAAGCCCAGGAGAGAGTTCCACCTGCCAAGCATAATGGAAATGTATCCAGGAAAATGGCAAATGGGCAGAGCGATCTCAGAAGAGCCCTTGCTGGTTAGAGTCCACTGAAAGTTATTCCCTTTGCAAATGACTCTTGAATCATTTGTCTGAGAGTCCAGAGTCCTCCTTTGTGGTGTCTTTACTAAGGGATGTAGATTTTGTCACAAGTCAAGAGAAGGAGGTTGCCAGAAGTTCTAACTGAACCCCTTGTGAGCTTCTCATAGTTTCCAGACCACATAAGAACCAAGATTGTTGCAGAAGAAGCCAGGAAACGTTGTCTGGCTAGATATTGTCAATAGATTTTCTCTTGTCTCTTCCCTACCATCAGCAGTGTCCAGTGGAACTTTCTGCAATGATGGAAATGTTCATTTTCTTTTGCCGTGCTGTCTATTGTAACAGCCATGAACACCATGTGGCTACTGAATATTTGAAACGGGCTGGTATGATTGAGGAACTGAGTTTTTAAATTTAATGTAGCATTACTTTAAATTTAAATATGAGTAGCCATGCGTGTCTCGTGGCTTCTAAACTGAACAGCACAATAGGAAACAGCGTTTCCCTCGATAACGCTGGGTCGCATTTCCAGATTTCGAGATCGGGGGACACTTTCGCAAATTTTCATTCTCTTCCTCCATCCTTGCTCTTCGGTACTGTGGAGGAACACACACAGTATTTTCAACGGTCTGGGTCCTAATTTTGCCTTTCCTTGAGCGGCCCCAGATGTCTGGCCGCCAGCAGAGGGGTCAGCCCCCCCCGCAGCTGATGCTGAATGAGGAAGCCTGCTGCCACGAGTCATGCCAGCCTCTGCCCTGGCTCTTCTACCTGAGCCTTTTATCTTGTCATCCTACCACTTGGCCTGAATCTTCACTCCTTTGGAAGGTGAGCTGAGTCCTGGGAGGCACAGCCCGTGGACGCTCTGCCTCAGAGTTGACAGACATTTGATTTTCAGGACGGGGCCAGTGTCTTTGAGAGGACTTGACCAGCATCCTGGCTTTCTTAGCAAGCTGTGCTTTGTGAGGTGGTTGCCGGCTAGGACAAGAAGAGAATGACGGTAAGAATTACGGTAGTCCCCCCCCCCCTCCCTTATCCAGAGTTTTGCTTTCCACGGTTGCAGTTACCTGTGGTCAACTGTGACCTGGAAGCAGATGATCCTCCTTCTGACGTGCCATCAGAAGGTCACTAGTAGCTCTCATGCTGCGTCACCATGCCGAGGCTGTGTCACCATGCCGAGGCTGTGTCATCATGCCTATGTCACGTCACCATGCCTACAGGATTCTCACATCGTCTCATCACGTGGGCATTTCATCATCTCGCATCACCACAGGAAGAAAAGCGAGTACAGTGCGATAAGTTATTTTGAGAGACCACATTCACGTTCAGTTGTTACAATTGTTCTATTTTATTATTGTCATCAATCTCTTATTGTGCCTAAATTATAAATTAAACCTTATCATAGGTATGTATGTATAGGGAAAAAAAACATAGTATATGCAGGGTTTAGTACAATCCATGGTTTCAGACATCCACTGGGGGTCTTGGGTGTATCTCATGTGGGTAAATTGGGGACCGCTGTACCACAAAATGGCAATGACAGCAGAAGTCACCTTTCGCTGTGTGGGAAGCGCCTTGCACTTGTATTATTTTACAGATATTTAATCTTTTTCATAACCCATATAATATGTGTTATGAGGTTTTACTTTAAAGATGAGGAAACATAATGGTCAGGTATATGGTTTACTCAGGAACATGTAATAAGGCAGTGAGAGGGGAAGGAATAAAAATAAAATCTGCCTAATTCCACTTCTCTTTTTTGGGCTCTGATTATGGTAATAATTTTCTGCCTTGGATCTATCCCATTTGTCTTTAACTCTCTCTCTCTCCCTGTCTCTGTACACACACACACACACACACACACACACTCCTGTGAATTTTACAGGCATATGAAGTATACACCTTCAATTTCCAAACTCTTAACTGGAAAATAATTTAACCTGAGAAAATAGCTGAATACATATATTATACTTGTCCTGCCCTAGTAGACAATTAACCCTTTCTTGATATACATAAATTACAGAACTGTAGTGGGGTATCTGCAAATTCTAGTGAGATTAGTGGAATAGTTTGCCTTTACATGAACCAGCTTCAAGTCAGCAAGCTTTGTTGTTATTGTGATAAACTATACATAACATAAAACTTACCATTTTACCCATTTGTAAGCTTAGTGGCATTAAGGACATTCATATTGTGTGTGTGTGTGTGTGTATACTTAGGATGAGTATGTCTTTTTTTTAGCTTTATTGAGATATGATTAACAAATAAAAGAGTAAGATATTTAAAATACATGCGCACTGTTCTACAACCATCATCACTAATCATCTTCAGTACTTTTTCATCACTCCAAACTGAAATTCTGTACCCATGAAATGATGAATAAAATATCACCCCAGTCCCCAACCCCCCCTCCCACCCCCCCGACCTCTAAAAGGTACATTTATTCCTAAATTCTGGGAGCATGAAGAGTAGCAGCATAGAGGATTCAGGAGTCAACTGATTTTTGTAAATGGAGGAAATTGAGATTTGATTATCACATTCATCAAATTCCCTTCTATTTTAGAACCAGTGGGGGACTGGGTTTTGGAGACATCTGGGCACACTCAAGTACCAACCAGCAGAACAGACTGGGTTCTGCTTCAGCTCAGAGACTCATCAATTCATTTCAACGATCTCTGAATTCTGCGTCCTCCCTTCCTCCCCATGGGGTGTAGCAGGTTAGAAATGAGGTCTTCTTCCTGAAGTAAGAAGCTGAATTCATATTTTTTTATTTGATACATTATAGAATATTTCAGGATTTGATGTGCTTCCAGTGAAAACAAGGCTTTCTTAAAGTAATTTAGAGATATATGAAATTCTCATTATCACAAGAGAAATGTTGATCCCTTTGAGTTATGCAGGGAAGAATAAATATCTAATTATTTCAGCCTAATCACTGTCATTGCTTTTCATCTCCCAACACGCAGTCATTTCTTATTGTTTTTTTCTTCCCAGCCCCATCAGCTCTTTTAAAAAGTGATCCTTTTGAGTTCAGAAGAGATAAAAGAGGCTTAAAGATAAGAAATAACAGAAGTCCCTGCACTTCATGGGGATTACAAGTGGAATTAACATGGCTATATAAAATGAAGCCACAGCTTGGGGTTTGGAAATGACAAGGTTATTTATTCTCCAAGATCCTGGGCACTTGGTTAGGTTGTTATTAATCCTGGCGACTACATGGCCGAGTCTGAGAAACTTCGTCTGCAGATGGAAAACTATTGGGTTTTTGAGTCTCTATGAAAGCATTGTTTTTAAAAGCAATGTCTGAACATAGAAAAAAATCTAGTTTTCTAAAACTGTCTAAAATGAGGTATAAACGTAGCATTCCCTCTCCCTTCTTCCCCCACTCCCTGCGCTACATTCTAGAGGGAAGTATCTTTTAACCAGTTTCTTTTTTCATTCATTCAACAGTTCCCATTACATTTTCAGATGTTTTTACTTCTGCTTCCATTATTTAAGTTATCAACTTTAGACAGCCCTGATCTACTCTGGGCAATGAAAGATCAGGAATTTAGGAGCATTTCTTACTATACTGTACCATATCTACTTGCTTCCCTACTTCGAGTTTGTCAATTTCATTTTTTATTTTAGTTCTTCTAGTAATGACCTTCATAACCGTAAAGATCAATCCTGACATTCGCATTTCTTGGTTTGACAACTTTAGAGAATACTTTGGAAGGGAGAATAAATTGGCATATATATATATATATATATATATATATACATATATATATATTTTAATATGAAATTTATTGTCAAATTGGTTTCCATACAACACCCAGTGCTCATCCCAACAGGTGCCCTCCTCAATAAATTGGGGTATATATAATTGCTTCTCTTTCTTCTTGTCCTTTACCTACTTTTTTTAAAAAAACTTTTATGTTTTCAAGTTTTATAGCTTTTATATTGTTCTCTGATACCTGTAATGTTACTTGCTGCATTTTGTATACATGTTGACTTTCAGAAGGGAAAATCCCCTAAACAGTATTTACAGAGTCATGGTTGTATGATTATTACTCATTCTGATGCAAGTAAAGTCGCATAAAGGAGAATTTTTAGTTCTATATCATTAAGTCTTTCTGCCTCTACCCTCAAAATATCCAAGTGTCAAGACCCAATAGATTTTGATATTTTATTTTATTTTATTTTATTTTATTTTATTCAGTTTTCTTAATGTTTTCTAGCTACTACTCAGAGCTGCTATTTCCTAAATCCACATTACATATTTCCTTTGACATTCTTCCCCCTGGAGTACCTCTGGGGTTTCTTTTTTAATTTGGATTATCTGAATCTTATGTTTTAGGAGATCTGGCATGTCTAAAAATCATTTTGCCCAATATTTGTTTAAGGGCTTGGTTGAATATATATATTTCAGGGTTTAAAAGTCAGAAATTTGAAAAAAAAGTCATTGCATCGTCTTTCAGCATCCACCCCTGCTGATGAGAGATTTAATGTTACTTTGATTCTTTGGCCAACCATGGAAGCTTTTATAATTTTTTCTTTGTTCTAGGACTTCTGAAAATCCCTGAGTTGTCTCAAGGTGCAGCCTCACCCCACTTGCCACCACTGATTTTGGTAGTCATCTGAATCAATTTGAAACAATTATTTTTTTTCAGTTCAAGGGTATTTTCTCTTGGTTTGGCCTTGGGATTTAGCTCTATCTATTCTATCATCCAGTCCAGTTACTTTTTTTTTTCTATAACATGTTTACCTTTCTGAAGTTTTCTTTTTTCTGTTTGTTTCCATTCTCCAGAGCCGTTTGTTTGTTTGTTTGTTTGTTTGGAATAAACAGCGTTGGTTCTGTCTGAAGATACTAGAAACATTTCAAAGTTTGGTCAATTCTAATTTCTCTGTGGTCAAATATTATTTTTCCCATTTTGGGGTTTCTTATTTTGTGATAAATTTTCCTTCAATATCTTGGGATCCTTAGCTATTGGTTCAGTTTTATGAATGAATCTAACAGATACATTTTGTGTGCCATACCATGTCCCCTTGTCCCCTTTGGATTTCAGTCACTGCTCTGCTGGACAGTCCCTCACACTGTCAGTGACCTGCCCTGATTTCCTTCTTCTCTCTACAGTTCTGCCTTGGTGGTTTCAAAAACTTCTGGGGCTCACTTAGTCCCTGCCAAGACCACATGGAAGCATGGGTTGGATAATGCTTCTGGGGCAACCACCACCTTCTGTAGGTGTGGGCGGTCAATGGACAAATGCTTCAGTCTTCTGTTCTTCAAAGGCACCATTCTATGTCACATTCCAGATGGTTCCTAAGGTGTTCCCAGCAGTATGGGAACCCTCAGGGTATACATTTTTTATTGAGTTTCTTCATGCCTGATTCATTCTTGCTATCTTCACACCTGTTTCCTGGAATCACCTCCCAAATAAACTACCCGTGCTCTTGGTTCTTGTTGTAAGTTGGACTTGGTGGGCATCCAAACAAAGATTAGGTGATTAGTATACCTGGGAGACTGAGCTTTTCTTTGGAGCTGTGTAAATAACCCTCTTCCTTAGATGAGAGGACTGAGTTCTGTGTATTCCACTGGGGTGTTTTAACAAGTAGCTTCCGAATAGAGTGCCTAGATAGAAAATGCATTCTGGCTGGTCTACCACGAGCCCAAGTAAAGAACGTTTACCCTAAAGGTGGGGTACATTGGTGCTTTTGAATCTGGAAGGAGCTACCTTCTCTTTTTCTTTCTCCTGATTGTATTGTCTGAAGTGTAAGTCCAGAGTTGTCTCTGTCTTGGTCTGCTCCTCTCACAGGTTCAAGGAACCATGCAGATTACCTTCTTTTTTAGAGACAAGTTTGCCTTGGCATTATAAACTACTCTTTAAACGTAGACTCTTTAAACACGGATCGGGAGGGGTCAGGGAGACTGTATATAGCTTTTCTGGCAAGCAGCTAATTTATTACCCTGATGATTAGCCCAGGGTAATTGGCCCACTTTGGCATAAGTTGATTGTGTCTGAAGCTTCTCTGAGGCTCCATTTTGAAAATTATCTCTTATTTGTCATGCTTCAAGTTGCGACTCTTGCTCTCTCCATTTGTCCTGTTTTCCATCCTCTTGAACTTCCTCCAATTTTTCTGTTCCATTGATGGCACCCTTTCCTGTTTTCCAACATTATTATATGTACATTTTCCTACTCAAATAGACCATGTCATGGGTACACATGCATGTGCTAGGTCCGTCATCTTGAACAATTCATTGTATTTTAGATGACGAAATTGAAACTGACTTGCATGACTCTCCTGTTCAAACAGACATAAAGCATCAGAATCTAGACTTAAACTCACCTTTTTTAAGGTTATTTATTTATTTATTCATTCATTTATTTTTGAGAGAGAGAGAAAACATGAGCTGGGGAGGGGCAGAAAGGGAGGGAGAGAGGGAATCTCAAGCAGGCTCCACGCTGACAGCACAGAGCCAGACGTGGACCTTGATCTCACAACCATGAGATCATGACCTGTGCCAAAATCGAGAGTTGGATGCTTAACTGACGGAGCCACCCCGGCGCCCCTAAACTCACTTCTTCTTATTCTAAGTCTTGCGTTCTGTTGTATCATTGTTACACTCAGAACTGTGAGAGCAGTTGAGGAAAACGTCACCTGGAAAGGTAGCTGTATTTTGAGAGACACCATATGGAACTCATAGAGGAGAAATCATAGGCATAACAAAACAAGATCTTTAATATCAGTGTTCTCAAAGTAAGATTTAGATTGCTCCCTATTCTTCATTTATAGGATACGGGCTGCCTGTATCTGACCTTGTTGGCAGTTGAAATTCAGGAAGCTTGGGTTGTGTTAGTTGACTAAGATAATGTTGTGGTAGTGGCAGAGAGTTATGAAGTCAGGAATACTTCACCTTCTGACTAAAATTGACTATGAAGATTTGGGAAAATCCTTCTGTCTCCAAGTCAGCTTTAATTTCCTTTTCTATAACATGAGCATGGAATCAAGGCATTTTAACTTTTGCTAGTTCAAAATCTAAGCAGAGGGAGGCAAATGGAAACTTAATTAATTGACAAGATCATTGATAAAGAGCTTTAAGGGTACGGTCCTTAAAAGTTTTGATATTGGGATATGCATCTTTGCCCAGTGGAACAGCTGCTATAATTGTTATAGGTTATGCTGAGTCCCAGGCTGGATTCCAATTAAGGCTTGGTTTTCATCAGTGATAATAGGGGGATCAGTGGGATGGGCAGATGCACACACGGACAGTCCTCAGATGGGCAGTTTGAATCATTCCTAAGCAGGTATTTCCAGTTTAAGGGCATCTGGCATTTTTATTGATTACAGATCTATTTTATCAGTAGCTGATTCACTTCTTTTATGTCCACTATCTACACTTCTTCATGGTCATGCCTTCCAAAAGGAAGCTGTTGCTATAATATCCCTAACTAGAACAACTTGATCCCCAGGGGTATGGCCGTTATTACTTGCTGAAGACCCCAATCTGAGAGTCTCAGGATAGAGCCTGGTGTTCTCGGGGAAGAGTTATTAAATCCCATCCTGTTGGTTGGCCTAGAGATTTAGCTTCTGTCTCAATTTTCCTACATAGAACTCCTGCCTTCATTCAACTGGTGACGTCTCAAAAATTGTATTCTGAAGGACCTAGTGCTGTCTGTATGTTTAAAAGGGAGAGTTGTGGATCTTGTTTTGAACCTGCATAGGCATACCAAGTATCCTGTTTCATTTTGTTGAAGCAATTCAACTACTTTGTCTTGCCCTTCTTGGCTTCATCCTCAGGATGCTGAACAGGAACCACCTCTGTTTTGGGTTCTTCTGAGATGGAGGGGTTTCCAGGACCATTATGGAATAGCATCATGTACACACTGACCTGCGGCCTCACACATCTTTTTGAAACACCTTCAATTCCACTTGTGCTTATGGCTGTCTTAGTCACAAGCCACATAGCTGGCGTGCCCAGTTTTTATTTCCCTTATTTCTGGCTTCTGCCCAGTCCCATTGGCTCCCATGCAGGGCCTCATACCTGCCCATGCCCACCAGAGGAGCCCTCACTTTCGCAGACTATTTTGAAAGGAAGGGTATGCCTCCATGCACCCAGTGAATAGGTATCTCCTGTGTGCCAGAAATTGGCGGGACCGTGGCTCTCTCAAAGTGATACTCAAAAGAGCCCTATCTGCATCTCTGTTCAGTCTCATTTGGTTCTCAGGCAAGGACTTCCATAAGAGAAAGAAGTTGTCACTGCCTTTCATGAATCATTAAGAAAGGAAAGCAGAAGAGTTGAAAGGTTGGCAGTCACAATGACGGTAGGCTATTACAAGCAGGTCAAGAGGCTTCTTTTTTTTTTTTTTTTTTTTTTTTTTTTTTTTTTAAGTTTCATACCCCCAGCTGCCGTTCAAATAATCAAAAAGGGATCCTCCCTGGAACTGATTTAATTCTCAGGAGGAATGAAAAGACATTTAAAGGGCAAGCCAATTTCATAAAATGACATTAAAAGGTTTTAAAATAGTGTTTTGCTTCTAAAGGGTGTTTGTAAATGTCAGAGGTAACATATTGATTACCGTCCTGGCAGTTCTTGCTTAGGGATGCCCAGCTGCCTTTGGCTTAGCTAATGCTATTGAATCATGCTCATGGTATGAATCAGCTCACCCACCTCACTTGTTTGCCTAAACTTTCCCGATCCACTGGGCTTTATCCACAAATGAACAAAAGGTATGGTCAGATCTGTGCTGTTTGTAATCCTTGTGCTGTTTAACTTCTCATGTAAATTGCACAGAGGCAAAATCTTGAGAATTGCTGTAGACGTTCATTGCCTACAAACCTCTGAGATATTTTAGGCTCCCTTAAAATGTTGCCAGTTGGTTGTTTCATCCGAGGCTACGATTGTGAATGCCTAAACCAACAAGAAAGCCACCTTGAAAGGCATAATCACATTTAAATCAAGATGGAGACAGACCTCTCCCGTATTTCCTGGGCTCAAGCCTCCCTGATGAAAATATATCTGATACTTTTATTTGCTGATACTTACCAGCTGCTAGTGGTAGCCAAGAACATTGTGGACAAAGCTGGTATCCTCATCACCAACACAACCTTGGACAAGTCCCTAAATCTTTCTGAAGTCATGTCCCCACTTTGAAAACAATAGACATAGATCCCATTAGTTGTTCTGACTGCAAGATCATAACGAAGGCTCCAGGAAATGAGAATAGTGCACATGAGTTCTCTGATTTACAGTTTACAAAGGCCTTTCAATACTTGATGAGGCCAAAACGGATCAATTCCCTTCTGATTTTTAGGACCATCCAAAATCTAGATACGTGTTCATGGTATTTAGCCCAGCCAGGCAGAAGGGATGGGCTCTAAATCATGTGTGTCCACTTGGACCAGCAGATGACAACCAGAGCTGTAGCTGTGGCCTTGACCCCACACCAAGACTGCCTCTGGCTAAATGTCAAAGACTGCCTAATTCATCAACAGAGCAAAACTATTAGGTAATATTTATGGTTTTGGTTTTTTTGTGTTAAGAGTTCCATAGTGTACTAAGATCTTGCTTTTTTGGGCGGGTGGGGATAGAAACTTATTTTTTATTATAAAAGTGATAAAATGCTCATGGTACCCAAATTATAATAGTAATGAAGTGACTAATGTGAAAACTAAAATCCTTTCCATGACCCCCATTTCCTTCTCTGTGGGAAATCACCATTAATGCATTCTGCGTCCCTCCAGAAATTGTCTGTTGCAATGAGAATGAGCAAAATTCACACTCTGCTCCACCTTTTCATTTTTCCCCTTAAAATACATACAGATGATCCCTGACTTACAATGGTTCAACTCAATGATTCTTTGACTTTAGGATGGTGTTAAAGTGATTGTGCATTTAGTAGAAACAATACTGTGAATTTTGAATTTTTATCTTTTCCTGGGATAGCTACATGTACTATGATTCCCTCTGCTGATACAGGACAGTGGAAGTCATGTGATCACATTATCACAAGGGTAAACAACCCATACATGGAAAACCACTGTGTAGGTAAACAACCATTCTGTTTCTTACTTTTATATAGTATTCAATATATTGCGTGAGACATTCAACACTTTTTTATGAAATAGATTTTGTGTTAGGTAACTTTACCCAACTGTAGGCCAATGTAAGTGTTCTGTGCACATTTAAGATAGGCTAGGCTAAGCTATGATGTTTGGGAGATTAGGTGTAGTAAATGCATTTTCGACTTAACGATATTTTTAAGTTATAATGGGTTCATCAGAAAGTAACCCCGTTGAAAGTCAAGGAAGATCTGTATATTGTGTGTGTGTGTGTGTGTGTGTGTGTGTGTGTATGATTTCATGTATATCTACATATAGATCCGCTTTATATTTTAATGGCTACATACCACACGGATATGACATAATTTAACTACTTCCCTATTGAGGTACATGAGGGTTTTTTTTTAAGTATTATTTTCGTTTGTTACTAAAATACCCTTTACAAGATTTTGTACGTTCGGTAAAACCCTACTTTCGTCTGCTGCTAATTTTTTATTTAGAAATGTTTGCATGTACAGTAAGGTTTAAATTTTTTTAAGTTTATTTATTTATTTTGAGAGAGAAAGAGCAGAGAGTGCGAGCAGGGGAGGGGCAGAGAGAAGGAGAGCTAGAGAATCCCAAGCAGGCTCCACATTGCCAGCGCAAAGCCTGATGCAGGGCTCGAGCTCACAAATCATGAGAAAATGACCTGACCTGAAACCCAAGAGCCCAGTGCTTAGCCCACTGAGCCACCGAGGCACCCCAGATATATAGTAAATTTTAAAGAAAAGCGTAATGAGTCCCCGGATTTCCTTTATCTAGAGTCACTCATGGAAAATATCTCACCACTTCTCCTTTCTCTTTCTCAATATATATATTGATATTTATACATATTGCAAACCATATGAATGTACGTTGAACACATCATGGCAAATCACTCCTAAATATTTCACCATGTATCTTTAAAGAACTAGGCCATTCCCCTATATAGTCATATTATTGATACACCCAAGAGATTTAAAATAAAGTTACCAATATTATAATATTGCCTAGTATAAGGCCCATACTCAAATTTTCCCAATTTTTTCAAATATGACTTTCCTAGATATTATTATGACAGTCCATATCAGATCCAGGCAAATGTCACCCATTGCGTTTGATTGGTATGTTTCTTCAGCCAGCCTCTTTTAAGATTTCATGTTGCTGCTATGGTGACATTAACTTGTTTGAAATGTTTGGATCAGTTATCTTATAGAATCTTCTAGTCTGGACTTGTCTCTTTGTTCCCTCAGGTTAAATGTTTGTTGCCAGATTATTGCATAGATGATATTGTGTTCTTCTCATCGCATCCCATTGGGAGGCAATGGAATTTCAATTTGTTGGATTACTGGTGATACTCAGATGATCACTTGTTTAAGAATGTTTTCCACAGCTCTATGCACAGGTGACCCTTGAAGACATAGGTTTGAATTGCATGTGTCCACTTACATGTGAAAAATTTTTAATCGTGCCATCCTGTAAATGCATTTTCTCTTAATGGTTTTCTTCATAGCATTTTATTTTCTCTAGATTATTTCAGTATGAGGATACAAAATATATGCTGGTCAACAGCAGGCTACTAGTAGCTAAGTTTTGGAGGAATCAAAAGTTGTCTGCAAATTTTTGACTGGGTGGGGAGTCTAAACCCCTAAGCCCTGTGTTGTGCAAGGGTCAGCTGTAGTTTTTATCCTTGGTAATTGATATTTCACTTGTGGGATTACTTTGAGACTGTGTACCTATCCTATTCTTCAAAAAATTTTACCTACTTGTTTTGTTTTCTATTGGTGATCACTGCCTAAGTGAATAATCACATTCCAGCAGCAAAATGGTGATTTCATAATTCTATTATTCCTTCTTTAGTATCACTCATAGATCTTTTTAATTTTATCAGAGAAATGTGTTGTAATTCATCACTATGCTCAAATTGTTCTAAAGTTGTAGGGGAAGGGGTGCCTTTGTCTTGTATGTTTTTTCTTGCTTTCTAGTGGAAGATGTCCCAGGATTACCCTGCACTTTCCCAGTCCTGGACCTGAAGTCATTTACTTCTCCAAGGAAGCCTGGATCCTTTTACAATGGAATTGTTTGTGGGAACCAAGGTTCAGGTCTTGGGTATAGGCTCATTGCTACTACCGTATCTTTGTTTCTAGGCCCAGAAGTCAGCAAACTATGGCCCATGGGCCATGTCTCACCTATGGCCTATTTTTGTGTAGCCTGTGAGGTAAGAATGATTTTAAAGTGTTCAAAGGGTTGCAAAACAAACCAAAGCAAACCAAACACACAAAGGAAGGATTTTTTAAAAAAGATTATGTGAAACAGACCAAAGCCTGAGGTGTTTACTATATGTCTCTTTATGGAAAAAAAAAAGTTTGTCAATTTCTGTTCTCAACTTCATCAGCATACAGAACTAGGAAAAATATTTCATGGATAATAATGAATTTATATGAATAGCTCCAATTCAACTCCAGCCTTACAAGTTTTTCCTGACTTTCCCCCATTTGTAACTCCCTTCTTCCAATGAGAACCAGGTTCCCAATAAAAATAATATATTTACTTATTTGCTCATTCCCATTATATGTCCCAATTGGTTTTAGAAATACCACTGTTAACAAATCTACTGATTCAAGTTCAAGATTTCTTTTTGTCGTTCTTAGAATATATCCAACTAGGACTGTACAGGCAAGGTACTGTGTTCAAAAGTTACTCAATTAATTCTTTGTCTCCTGAGTACTTATTTGATCAATGCAATATATACTAAGTTTATTTGTTTCTGTTCGTATTTGATTTTAGGCTGTTCCTTTTTCATCTTTCATAAATTTTATTTATAAAAATTAAAATATACATCACACGAAATTTAGAGTAGTCACATACCCAGACCCATTTTTCCTAGCCTACTCTCATGCACCCCATAGGCACCTGTTTTCATTACATTTTGGTTTATCCTTCTTGTATTTGCTTTTTTAAAAATGAGAGTACATATACACACACACGTATACATATATACAAGTATATATGATCATATATTTTTCAAATTCATATATATAAAATCATCTATATGCTTAGAATATATATGTGTGTGTGTGTGTGTGTGTGTGTGTATTTCTTATGTCATTTTTTACACAAAATGTAGCAAAGCATATATACCTGGTTATACCTCAATTTTTTCACTTCAAAATAGACTGTCAATACAAGTCCTTATCAACTTACAAAGATCTTTCTCATTCTTTCACATGACTGCAATGTTCTCCACTATGTGGAAAACCACTATTTATTCAAACATTCAACCACTTGAGGTTGTTTTTGTTTTTTTGCATTTCCAATATTTTACTGTTACCATAAATAATCTTGTGTGTATTGTTTCTTATCGTGGAGATTAAACATCAAGGTAAAATTTCCAAAAGTGAGACAAAGGTCAAAGAGTAAATAATAAATATGTCGTTTGGGCAAACATTTCCAATTTCCCCTCCATGTGTTTTCATTTTGTTTTGTTTTAACTGTATGAATATATCTGTGATAGAGAGGAAGACTTTTCTCTTCCCTTCAAGGTCTTTCTAGCCGAACTAAGAGTCAAACTGACATGTAACAGATTAACAGGAGAAACTCAAATTTAATTTCTTAGGGAATCCACACAGACAGGGAAATTCCAAAGACAGGCGAAATGAAGTAATAGGTCATTCTAAACTAATGAGAAGGCAGTAAGGGGTCTGGGACTTCAAAGACAAGAAATGCAATTTGCAGGAAGACAGGAAAAGGTCAATGTTTGCTGAACAAATGTTTGACGGGCCACTCAGAAACCATGGAATATGGAGGCGTTTGATCCAACAGGCCTTTCTGGGTTTCTCCTGGTCTACTGTACCTAGTTCATAGGATGATGTAGTTATTGCGATGTCTAAATGGAGAATATCTCGATCGTTCAGGGGCCTCCAAATATGGGGTGATGATCTATGATCCTGTGGAAGCTGGCGGCTCAGTAGGTGAAAGAAGTCCCCTAAGGCAAGACAAAGGAGATAGAAGTTTATTGAATACTCCACAAGGGGGCTGTGGGGGGGACAGCAGAGGAGAGGCTGTCTGCCATGACGCAGTGGGGGCTGTTCTTAAAGGGGGGAGATGAAGAGGTATGGAATCTTCCCTTTTTTAGTAACCGCCTCGTTGTAAGCAGCCCACTGGTCGGTGAGGGCCTGTGGACATTTTAAGATGTGTCGCCCAGTGAGCCTATTTATATTCAGCCAGGGGGTGGCTGTGGGCCCTTTCTACAGTCTGTAGCTCAAGCCTCTTTGCCTAAAAGGGGCCTCTACAGTTATCTATGGTAATAGCTCTCTTCCTGGAGCGGGTCCTTTATCTAAATTTTTTTCCAGCAGTTGGGGAGGTAGAGATCCGAAAATAGGAGAATGGGTAAATAAATGAGGTCATATTCCTATAACACAGTAATATAAATAAGTGAATTACACAGACATAGCATGGAATAAAATGAAGCAAAACCAAGAGTATGACTGCACTTGTATGAGGTTCATAAACAGAACTCGTCTGTGGAGAGAGGTCGGGATAGTGAGGATGAGAGGTCGTGAAGGCAGCGGGCCTGAGGGGGGCACTGAGGAGTGCCTCTAATAGTCCGCTTACAGTCTGTGGAACATTCGCCTTTACCGTTTGTGCATGTTTCTGTGTGTATGTGATACCATTGATACGAAGCTAGTGAAGTCTAAGAGAGCTCCAAAAAGTCAGTAGAAGTCGCTGAGTCCTAAAGAATTCTCATTCCTACACTGGGGAAAAAATGCACATGGGTACATGTAGGGAGGCCTGTTGTTAACTGGGGACATTCCGGACCCGAATTTATGGGACAACAGCCAAAGGCTGTCAGCTCATTTTTATCACAGGCAGGCAGGCCATTTGTGTATAAGAAAAGTACCCACTTGAATAATCATCACATTTCCTTGTTTTACAAATGTGCAGCCTTCACTCCAACAGGGGAGGTGATGACAGCAGTCGCTTTTGTTGTTACTGTGGTGGTTTTATTGTAGGCATTCTAAAATTAGAGGTAAATAAGTCGCTGGAGCTTGGGGTTTATTGAGTTTTCCCACTTTGTTTATTTTAAGCAATAGCATTGCTGTGGGTATTGAGCACTTCCGAATTTTCCTTGCAAATGCCCCCAGCAAAACAGCGCGGGGAGCATTTTTTACTGCCTGCAAAGAAAGAACATCAGCTTGGAGTCAGACAATTATGGGTTCAAATTCCACAGCTTTAATTTTGTCACATGACATTTAGAAATGATAACATTTTGGCTAATGGTCTCTTTACTGATATCTGGACACAACTATCCCTTTTCAAGACTGATGTGAGTTTAAAAATGATATTATATTTTAGCATTCCTGGTCATGACCCCCTCTCTACCTTGATGGTGTGATTTGGGAAAGTAAGAAAATGAGAGGATTTTTAAAAAAAAATCCTTTAAAGGCAAGCTGCCAATTCCTACATGTCTTTTGTGTGTGTGCCTTTCATCACCCTCATTATATTTGTAATCTAAATGAAGATGCATTCTCAAGGCCTGAGATGGCATCACTTTACATTTGAGGAACATTTAGGAGGTTAACCGACACACTTATTTATGGTACTTTCTCCCCCAAGTTCAATCTGCTAAGAACGTGCGTGCACAAATTTGCCAGTATCCCAATTATTATCCAATCATTTATTCGTTTCACTCAACCCACAGACCAGGCACTGTGTTGGGCACTTTATTTATTTTTTTAAGTAAACTCTTTGTCCAAGGTGGGCCTCAAACTCAAAACCCCAAGATGAAGACTTGCATGCTCTACTGACTGAGCCAGCCAGGCGCCCCCGTGGCGGGCACTTGGGCATGTGTTGTTTCGCTTAGATTTCTACCACCAACTCGAGAACCTCATCAGCAGTTTTAAAGTGAAAAAAGAAAATAGCATTAAACCAAAGATTAGTGATCATTTTCAGAGTGATCCAGGCAAGTTTTCGAGTTCCCCTCAGCTTGGCTAAGCTCACATCAGTTTCTTCCTGGCTGTGTGTGACGGAACTCAAGGGGTTCGAGCAAAGTTACAAGTAAGGAGACAGATGTCTCCAGATGGGATTAGTACAGGAAGCCTTTATTCAGTGTACTAGGGGGTGGGGGCCAGGAGCTTGCGTAAGCGCTTTGGTTCAGTTGCACATGCCCGGCACATCAGCATGCCAGGGCATACAGCAGATGTTCAAAAAATGGCAGAAAGCTCTGCCCATAAGAGGAGATCTTAGTATCATGTTGAGCTAACGGTAGCTTCTGGACAACTCAGGGGGCTTCCATACAGGATCTCAGCTCCAGTCAGGCTCATACTACCTCTCATAAGGGGCCAGATACACCTAACAAGGGGCTGTCGGGAAACACCTAGCTGAGCATCTCTTTCATTATACGAAATAAACATGAGAACAGAATATGAGAACATATGGAATTTTCCCTTTTTGGATAACTGTGCCTGGTGTAAGTAGCCCGTTGGCTGGTCAGGGCCTATGGCTATTTCGAGGCGGGCCACTTAATGGGTCTGTTGGCCTTCAGCTGGGTCTTCTCTGTGGGCCCTTTTGCCTTGTTCAAGTTCCCAGTGCATAAGCCTGTTGGCTAACAGTGGCCCCTACTGCTTTCACCTCTTGTTTTATGATTTGTGGGTGTTCCCATTCTTACCTGGGTTTGCGTCCTTTGATATTTATATTTCCCTCGTGACCCTGCAGAGTCATCGTTTGCATAAATCAGGTGATTGTGTCTATGGTCTGGTTCCGCCCTCCATTTTGTTCTTTGCAGCTTGTTGCTTTGCAATATGCTAAAGCCTTTAGATCTCAATTATTGGAACTTTATAATAAATAAGACCTGATGTGTGGTGTAGTGTAAGTGTTCTAAATTTGTCTCTCCACTGCAAGATTGTCTTGGCCATTCTTGGTCCTTTGCATTTCCATACAAATTTTAGGATTAGTATGCAAATTTATGCAAGCCCACATGTATGCTGGGATTGCATGGAATCTATAGGTCAGTTTAGTGTTTTTATATCTTTAATTTTTTGTAACGTTTATTTATTTTTGAGACAGAGACAGAGCACAAGCAGGGGAGGGACAGAGAGAGAGAGAGACACACACACACACACACAGAATCCGAAACAGGCTCCAGGCTCTGAGCTGTCAGAACAGAGCCAGACGTGGGGCTCGAACTCACAGACTGTGAGATCACGACCTGAGCCGAAGTTGGACACTCAACCAACTGAGCCACCCAGGTGCCCCGAGTGTTTTTGTATCTTTAAATATTTTACCTTCTTATCCATGAACATGGCGTAGCGCTCCATCAAAAAAAAAAAAAAAGATGTTTAATTTATTGTAAAAGTGCTTTTAATTTTTTATATAGAGACGTTGAATATATTTTGCAGATTGAGTCATAGGGATTTGATGTTTTTGATGTGATTGGAAAGAGTATTTTGCCTATTGTTAGTTATATGAACACATTTTATGTTGATTTTGAAAAACAATGGCCTTGCTAAATGTACTTCCAGATTTTCATATTTATCTCTATATATTTAGACATGTGCTATGTATATAACCATGTTCTACAAAAATGACAGCTTTATTTTTCTTTTAATTTATTCACACACACATATACATGTATATAATATGTGAATGTATAAATATACATGTTTTGTTTTATATACTGACTACAGGATCTCTAGTAGAATATCGAAAAGGACTAGTGAGAGACAGCATTTTTGTCTCATTCTGGGTCAGAAGGAAATCTTTAGAGATTTTACCATTAAGATATATATATTTTTTGAGGTATCTTTTAGCATATTAAGGAAGTCCCTTCTCTTGCATTGCTAGTCTGCTAAGAGGTTTTAATAAGAACTACTTTTGAGTCTGGTTTTATTCTTAGTAAAGGCTAGTCTCTTTCAGTTTGCTTTTACTCTTGTACCATAGGATAGTAAATACTGGGACTGAAGTCTGGGTAATGTAGAAAGGCTGCTCCTTCCTACCAGAACTTGAACTCCATTTGTTACGTCCTCCATATTTTAAGACTGCTGAAAACTGTACTTCGTGTACATCATGTCTCAGTCATTTAGCTGGGCTTCCTAGATTCTTGTTCTATCACCAAGTAGAAATCACTAAGGGGGCATATCTAGGGAAAACACTAAAAATATTTTTTGATTAGCATCAGTGTGGTTCCCTCCTCTGGCATCTTGACTCTCTCAAATCTTAGATGTTTGGTTACTGTACAGTCTTTGATAGACTTTTTAAAATCGAATTCCTCTAATTTTCTTTTAAAGCTAGAGGACGATTCCATCATTTTATGTAATGGGTTATCATATATGCTTCTACTATAAATACATCATTGGGTTATATACTGTAAATACTCAAAGAATAAGGAATTGTCCCATTCTTCAGAAAGTTATTGCCCAGTGGGCTGTCAGAGATTTAATAAAATACATTATGTACAAATACTGTTACAAGCAGAGATTAGTGGGTCTGGTCAATCTGCTGGGAACCCTTATTGGGACGTATTATTGCCACATTTAGACTTCTTTGCATGCTGGAAAGTAGTGGCATGCCTAGCTTGATGGATGTCATGGGTTAGCAACACAGATACCCTAAGTCTAATCCCGAATTTCCTAAAAAAAAATTTTACATTCATGAAGAAATTGGCTTACCAGAATCACCTACTATTAAGAGTTGGAAGAGGCCCGTCAGGGGGCAAGAATACCCCCTGGACTAAGGGGTATTCTTAGCTGGACTAAGAATCGAACTGACCTACAGATTAACAGGAGAAAATCAAACTTAATAGTGTACATACAGGGAATCCACACAGACATGGAAATTTCAAAGACAGTCAGGCAAAATAGGGTATGTACGTCATCCTGAACTAAGGAGAAGGGGATAGGGGGCCTCAAACTTCAGAGGAAAGGAATGCACTTCCTCGGGTGACAGAAAGACGAACAGATGTTTGCCCTGCCACACAGATGGGTCACTCAGACAACATTTATCTTTACTAATAACTTTTATACTGGAAAAAGAGGCCCAGCTGAGATTTTTCTTTGTAGGTAAGAAAGGGGCGAAAGTTTCTGGTGCACCCATAGGGTCTCAGTTGCCTTCAGCTCAGAGTAATCTGCATGCCGAAGTGGCCCATCTTGGGGCTACCTGTCCATGGCCTCCAAGGTTGTCTCTTCTTCCTGATTTTTGCCTTGAAGCGCCTCATGTAGGCTGCTCGCTGGACTTGCGGCCTTTAAAGCTGGTTCCACTCCTGGGTGGCCTACTGGTGTTTGCTGCTAAAGCCTTTATTCCTCTCTGTCGCTGGGGATTGGCCTTCCTTATCTCAGTCAGGGATTGGTAATTTCCTCTGACAGCCCTCTCGGGTGTGGGAACAGCCTCTGATTGCTTCAGTATCTGCAACCTTGCTCCGTCCCCTCTGTCCTCTGGCAATGTCACCCTGATCCTAACCATGGTGACACCCACTGGCGGCTGGTCCATCAAGGGTATCACAGGAACTTCTCTGGCCTCCACACCACATGGAAGCCAAAGGAAGTTGGCCTTTTTTTGCATGCCTATTTCATCAATTTCTCACTTTATTTTCTACTTAGTGCTATTTGAATTCTTTCTCAGAAAACTTTGCCTGCCTCAGGATTAAGAAGATATGTGATTAAGAGGATGTGGTGGAGTACAAAAATAGATCAGTGAGGGGTGCGTGGGTGGCTCGGTTGAACTCCTGATCCTTGATTTCGGCTCCAGTGACCATCTCACAGTTTGTGGGATGGACCCCCGCTTCGAGCTGCACACTGACAGCACAGAACCTTCTTGGGATCCTCTCTTTCCCCCCCTCTCTCTGTCTCTTCTCTGCTTGTGTGTGCGCGCATGTTCTCTCTCTCTCTCTCTCTCTCTCTCTCTCTCAAAATAAATAAATAAATAAATATTTAAAAGTAGCTCAGTGACTAGAAACCTCCTGGTGGAAGTGGAGGCCGCAACTGGGAGACCAGTAGCTGTGCTGGAAGGAAGGCGGAAAGAAAGTCAGCGCTGGGGAAGGGCAGAAAAGGTGCAATCCTATTGTGATACTGGCATGGGAGCTCAGAAGATAGGAAAGCCCAGGGACGTGTTAGAAGAGACCAGAAACCTCGCTTCTTTTCTATAATGAATCTAAATGAAGTGTTTATATTTTCTTCTGATGTATCAAAGGGGGATGACATTACATTTATATTTGTTTATAACTTCAGAAGACACTATGGTGCTATAATATAATATGGTGCTATTTATATATAATATAATATTGTGCTATTTATATATAATATTGTGCTCTTTATGTATGCTATTTATATATAATATAATATTGTGCTCTTTATATATGCTATTTATATATAATATAATATTGTCTCTTTATTTATAATATAATATTGTGCTATTTATATATCCTGTTTATATAGAGAGAGGCGGGGCGTCTCAGTGGCTCCGTTGGTTAAGCGTCTGACTCTTCATTTCGGCTCAGGCCATGATCTCACGGTTGTGAGATCCTGCCCCACGTGGGGCTCCGCACTGACAGTGCGGGGCCTGCTCGGGATTTTCTCTCTCCTGCTCTCTCTGCCCCTCCCCCACTTTCATGCACTCTCACTCTCCCTCTCTCTCAAGATAAATAAACATTAATATTTATGTTAATGTTTAATATATATAAACAGTATAACATTTAATATAATATATATAAACATTATATATATATAATTTAATCCATTCATGCCAGAAATATTGTCCATTTATTGACCACTTTGTATGTGCTAGATCCGTGGGATGCAAACATGAGTAAGATGTCGTTTCCTCAAGAAATTTACGGTTTCGTGAACGGTCCTGCACCAGAGCTGGACAACAGTAAAATACTATGCTAAGAGCTCTCATAGACACCTTCACAGCCCATTATAGCAGATTTCTGAAAGGAGGTGTGAGTTCAGGAGGTCGCATGAGTCACAGGACAACAAATGCGAATTCATGGCGATTCTGAATTGTAGATCTGAAATGAGTCAAGACCTATCGAAGAGGGCACCTTTTGGGACGAGCACTGGGTGTGGCATGGAAACCAATTTGACAATCAATTTCATATTAACAAAAATAAAAAATAAACAAATAAAATGAGTCAAGACAGATGCTGGGAAGTGTATCATATAATAACTCTTGGGGGGCAGGAAACGTTATGTGCTGTGCATATATGTGTATATATACATAGATAGAAACCCATGAATATAAATATATATAAGCCATGTATAGAATATACCTATATATAACACACACACACATATATAATATATGGTATATATCATTGTATAACAAATAACCACAGATAACAAATATCCCAAGCCTTCGGAAGATGTTGAGGCAGTGAGGGAGTGATGAATACAGTGCAGGATGTTTTGTTTCTTTGTGTACATTAAAATCAGATTGAGAATGAAATTTGTTTCTTCCTCTCTAGAATCGTGACAACAGAATTTCCCTGTAGTGCAGAAATATTTAAAAAGAACAATAAGGCAGAATTTAATTCCCAGGTGCTTGCTTAGCAAGCACCATGCCAGTTAAGCACTGTTCTTGTGTCATTGTGCAGATCCCCAGTGGGTCGGAAGAGAAACTTCTTAATTAGATTTCAATGGTCCTTGTTTGCCAAGGTGCGTTGTTCGGGGAGAGCTGGGAACAGATCGGCTAAGCGTTCTGCTCCAGTTTTTTGCCTCTTCTCTGTAGTATTCTGCGGAGATGTGACTCTCACATGTAACTTTGCAGGTTCCTCTGACAACAGGTTAAGTTAGTCTGCCCCTGTCACATGCAGAACCTGATGGATGTCAAGGGATGAGGCCAAATTAATTCAACAGGTGGCAGAGAACCCTAGGGGAGGAGAAGCCTGCTCTGCGTGGATATGCTAATACAGATTTCAGCACATGATTATCATTCTGCAGTTCAGGAATAATTGAATTTGCATATCCCCAATGTTTAAGAATTGATTTCCTAAATGAGGAAATCTGGGGCATAATGACCATGTGCCTATGCATCACTGCACATTATTTCAGGATCCAAAGGAATCTGCAGAGAGTAAATTACTCAGTCCCCTTGGTTAGATGGAGTTTTCATGTTATCTTAGGAAAGCTGTGGGCATTTTTTTCTCCTAATCGAATGGAATCATTCTCTCTTCTAAACATAGGATCAGAAGTGCCTGGGAGGCAGCTGGGAGGGTAAATAATTAGCTATCCTACTGCCTAGAGAAATAGCTTAGAGGTTTTTAGAGACTCTGCACAAATGGACTGGGATATTATGCAAAATTAGTTTTGGTTAGACTCTAATTTATCTAACTTAATATAATTATTGAGAAAAGCAAACTGTGGACAGTTAGGAGTAAGGAATCAAGAGCCTGCACACAGGAGATTGGGCATGAATGTTCTACTAAAGAGATAATGATAATTAGATACGACTAGATTTACTGCTGCCTCTTAACACTGCACATACAGGGTTTGCCCCATATCTATCCCACTGGGACTTCAGTCATGTCTTCATCATTCAGAAAACCTCATCTTTATCAGGATCAGAGCCCTGTAAGTAAAGGCAAAGAATTGTGTAATGTCATCATACATAACCAGCTTTTCCAAATATGGCTGAATTGGATAGGGAACCTATATTATTTGAACCCCCCGCCTCGAGCAGAAGGTAACAGAACCAGAACTCTGAAGCAAGATTTGATGCTGTAGAAGACATAGTTGGAGATGCAGAAGTTCTTAGAGGGATATTCATAACCAGGCCAGGTCCCCCCAAGCCTGGGTCAGCAGACTCCAACAGCGTTTTCAGGAAACATGATAAGGCGTCGTATGGGCTGTGTAGGACAGTCAGAGCCATTTGGTGTCTTTCATGACTTTTAAACTGATTGGGGAAGTTGAGTCACAGGCCTCTATGTTGTAGGAGTCATGAGAAGTAGGTTTGGAATGGACTGGAGAGGAGAAAGGGAATGGAGCATTTGATTAAGTCATAAGTTAACAGAAAGTGGCCCTTGAGACCGGCTTGCTGTGAAAATAGCTCAGGTGGGGTGGACGGCTAATAGGGTTCCATAATTAATGTCTCCATGGGGCTTCTGTCACATTAGCACCAGCATCTGTCTTCTCTCTTATGAAGCACAGAAAATTTGTGTCATTTGGCCGAGAGGCTGTATTCAGTAGACCTGTGTGGCATATTCCTTATCAAGGGGTTCAAACGCCTGGTTGTGAGCTGATCAGGTTGCCAGGCACAGGCCCTACTGAAGACCTAAGGGGCGTTCACGTTAGGAGAGGTGGGAGGGGGTAGAGGGCCTGAAAAAACACTCGGGTCCCCAAACTCATTCTGCAAAGGAGGAAATTAAAGAGCTGGTATTTTCAACAGCTCGCAGAAGTCATATAAAACTGTGTAAGATCTACAAGGGGCTGGGGAGGTAAAAGTCCAAAAAACGATGTAAGATTTAGAGTCTGAATCCAACTCCGTCAGATTCCAAAGCCTGGCCTCTCCCATTTTAATTCACTGCTTTCACTAAAATGGCGACGGTCCACCCAGACCGAGCTCCATTTTGATCGCCGAGAGCTTTCAGAACTGGTGAGGCAAACAGCCATCCTAGAGTAGGCTATGTTCCTGCAAGGTCTTCCTTAGACCTAGATTGTTCTAAAGGAGCACATTTTCATCATTCGAGGTCTGAACTCCCATGTGTTTGTTGATTTCTGGGAGTGGCCAAGTTGGAACATTTACCCTTCAGTTGAACACGAGAGGAAACAAAGCCTAAGCGACTTGCCTGAGTCTGTATCATGCGCCTAGTTTACAACGAAGGTCTGTCAAGTATTATGTCAGGTCTTAGCATATTTTTGTTTTCAAATTCTAGCAGAGAATTGCCTCACTGACAATTTTAATCTTCATGGTAAAAAGAATACCTATCGCTCGCAGGTGAGGAAAGTAACTTGTCCAAAGCCAAACTGTCTTGTCACAGGGGAGTCCTCTTACTCTAAACTCCAGATTCTGTCCCTTAATTCATTACGATGAGACTCTTTATATTATTAGTCACTGACTGACAGCCACACTGTAAATCCGTCAGCTTGCTCTCTGAACGCTGGGGCGGTAAATTGCAAGGATGTGTGACCACAGTCCCTCACCCCTGTCTGCAGCCGAGTCCTTGGCAATGCGACTTCGCGGTTCCTCCCCTGGAAGTATGAAGTCTGTGTTTCTTCCTCTTTTATCTGAACTGACAACGTGACTTGCTTTGACCAATATAATGCCGCAGAATGATGCTGTGGCAGTTGCTAACCTAGGCCTCAAGAGGCTTCGTGTGCTTGTGATAGCTTTCTTGTTGCCATGTGAACGAGTCCGGAAGAGTCTGCTGAAGGCATCCTGTGGAGGGCATCCTAGGGCAGCCAGTAACCAGTCAGTCTGGCAGCCGATTGCAGATGCATGATAGCCCAACTAAGACCAGAAGAACCATCCAGATAAACGCAGCCCAAATTGCTGACCTACAGAAGTGTGAGCTAAAGACAGGGATATATTTTTAAGCCATTAAATTTTGGGATGGTTTACTATGCCTCAGAAGTCAAGTGATTCCGCATATTGCCTCTTGGCTTTGTTGCTACCTCTGTAGCTGATTCCTTTTCCATCTTTCACTGCATTTGCTGAAGGATTTCTATTCTTTTAGAGATATCTATCCATTAAAACTCAATCTTCCTTCAAACGTGTTCAAACTGTATCACTGAAAACAAGTTGGAGCAGGGGAATGCCCAAGATTTGAGTCTCTTATTATTCATCAATCCATCCATCCATCCATCCATGCGTTCATTCGAAAGCCTGCTCAGCCAAAGTTTAGGTAGAGAGTACTTCCTCTATTTTGATTTGCCAAACACATCAAGTTGCAATGGTAAGGGATTCTTTGAAAGCAGAGAGATCGCTAAAGAAAGCATGCCTCAAGTGTCACAGAATTATGTGTTTGGAAGTGATATTGTATGCTGTGCTGGTTGCCCCTTAAGACAGACAGACAGACAGACAGTAGATAGAAGGAAAAAAGATGACAGGTAGGTAGGTAGGTAGATAGAGGAGATGAAAGAAAGAAAGAAAGAAAGAAAGAAAGAAAGAAAGAAAGAAAAGAAAGAGAGAAAGAAATGGGGTGCCTGGGTGACTCAGTCGGTTGAGTGTCCGAGTTCTGCTCAGGTCATGATCTCACAGTCTGTGGGTTTGAGCCCCGCGTCGGGCCCTGTGCTGACAGCTCAGAGCCTGGAGCTGCTTCTGATTCTTTGTCTCCCTGTCTCTCTGCCCCTCCCCTGCTTGGGCTCTGTCTCTCTCCCACTCTCAAAAATAAACATGAAAGAAAGAAAGAAAGAAAAAGAAAGAAAGAAAGAAAGAAAGAAAGAAAGAAAGAAAGAAAAGATAGATAAACAGATGATAAGATAGTTGGATCGAGATAAAGCAGTATAGCTCCAGGTGTGGTAGGTTACATTTTAGAACCATGTAGTTGTACAACCGTTGGCATTCTGATTATACTGAAATAATTTAGATTTTTATCCAATAGCAAGTTGCAGTGAACAGGTGACGTGATAAAAGCCTGAGCGGCGTACTTCTATTTTTCATTTGTTTCTCTAAAAGTGGACACTGAAATCAATGAAAGCAAGTGACTATATCCTTTACTTAGTAATGCTTCTAGCATTAAGCATGCCTGGCTTGGGTCAGAACATTCACAGATGAAGGCAAATTTCCTATGAGGTCATTCGAAAAAACAGAATATCCGATTTGGCTTTATTTATTATTTATTGACTTAGCTGTTTATTTATTCATGCACTTATTAAATACATATTTACTGAGCACCTCCATTGTCTACTAAGTACTGAGAAAACAAAGAGAAGTAAGATATAGTGCCTAATAGAAAGGCATTTTCTATTTTCTAGGATATATAGCTATATGTGGTAAGTACAATAAGAAAGAACAAAATATTGTATGAGCAAGAGGTTAATTTGGCTTGTGGAAAACCAAGATACAAATATAATATAATATTAGATGTAATGTTTTAAGTGTCATTTCTTCCTGAATTCCCTGGCTAAAAAACAACAGCAACGACGACGACAACAAAACACCATACGTTTATCTTTAGTTTAGAATACAAGCCTTCTCCTCTAGATCAGTGCTCTGAACTTGCAAGGTATTATTTCCCAGCTGGTGTTGTGACTGACCCTTCCAGTAGGTCACACGGTATGAGGCAACCTGTTTCCGGAAGATGGGGTACATTAAATAAAATTAAATCCCACGGACATCAAGTTTTTGTTTTTGTCTTACTCTTTTCATTATAGTTTTCGATTGGAAGCATCCGGCTGCATGATACCATATTAATGTTATAAGACTTTGGAATGGTGCTGGCACAGCTTGTTTATCAAGCAAAGAAAACTTGAGTCCAATATACGTGTTATTTAGAATGAGAACAGACGACTGGCTCTTCTGTGATTGAAAGGATCCAATGTAATCACTGTGCCACCAGGAGACCAGCTGAGCTTCTCAGAGTGAGGCTCCTCGATGGTTACTACTGTTAGGGAAATAGAGGAAATCAGGCACCGAACAAAGGTGGTATCCAGTTGAGCTGGGGATAAAAGACGATCTTTTTTCCCCCCTTTACACAGTCACCATCTCTGCAACTGTGGCCACATTTTTTGACCCTCACTGGGGAACTTGGGCCAATTGATAGAACTTGGTTAGCTGAAAGACTCAAACAGGCCTCTTACTAATTACGATCCTCTTGTGCCATGGGATCCTGAGGCCCATTTACAAGGTCGACTTACAAGTGGCACATTAACATTCGCTTTCCTCGAATCTCTCTGTCAACAATTTCCAGCCTTGTTCTTTCCAAGGGCATGACCCTGCATTCATAGGTCTGGGTGGATGGTTGCTTCAGCATCTCTCTCCTTCTAGTCCAGGTGAAGAATTTGTTGGAACCCTTAAACTTCTGCCTGCTAGGGCTATTTCCCTTTCCTCGACCCTTTCCCACCCAGTCCACCTCTGAGCGTGATTATAATGCTAGAGCTCTCCACTGTCCGCTGGTGCTAGCCTGTCATGCAGAATTTTTCCATCAATTACTATTTTGCCCCTCTTCAGTCTAAGCCCCAAGATATCTTAGGCTGGATGACCCTTTGTTGTGGAAGAGCTGTTTCTTTGCATTTTAGGATGTTTAGCAGCGTCCCAGGCCTGTACCCCCAGATACCCATCACATACCTTCCCCCAACGGGTGACAACCCCAGATGTCTCCAGACATTGCCAATGTTCTTGGGAGAGGGAGTCAAAGTTACCCCCCGTTGAAAATCACTGCAGTGGGGTGATAATGCATAAGTGTTTGGCTAGGACAGTCTTGTTTTAGGCCTGTTGTCCCGGCCTCCTTTTTAGCTCAAAAGTGTCCTGGTTTGTATGATAAACTGTAGTTGCTCTAAGAGATTCCCCATGAGATCGAAAGTGTGGGTTGATGGAGGGGCGGTTGCATGCCAAGAAGAGGCACGCTGCGTGCGTGAGCTCTCTGCTCCTGCAACTTTTTTTATGCTTCAGGAACTGAGTCCAGTCCCACATACACCTTTTCCATTTGGCAAAGGAGGGCTGCTGTGTGCATCTGACAGGGTTTTTATCCATACCATCCTAAGAAATGCACTCTTCCCATCAGGGCCGTCACAGGCTCCGGACAGCATCCCCATCCCCCACAGATTTCGAGCTGAGTTGTGGACGCCAAGTGGCAGAGCTGCTTGCCTTACAACCTGGCCAGCTGGATAGCTTCCTCTTGCTCTTCTTCTTCCTCACTCGATGCTGAAGTGTTTATAATAACCTGGTAAACAGATTGGAGAAGCACAACCAAATATGGTATATGTTGCCTGTAAAATCCCCCCCCACCCAAAGATTTCATTGCCTCGTTCTCAGTAACCCAGGATGCAAGATTCGGGAATCTTTCACCTAAGGCAATATATGCCAGCATGCTCCAGATCACTGGATCCCCAGAAATTAAAAGCGTTCTGTGATTCTCAATTTGTAAGGGACTCGTCTCCTCACCGCTGTCACGCAAGGGTTTCCAAGACATTTGCTGTAATTGCTACTTTTAGCTCTCTACTCTCAGTAACATGATGAACCAGCATGATATATTCTGGGATGGTGAGAAGATCAAGGTCCTGGCAAATTAAATTGTGAAACAGATATAGAACACTGAAATAAGGCTAGGTCTGAAGGCTAAAGTTGATTAGCTCTTTCTGCTAGGAAAAAAGCCATGGATTCTGGTGTCTCTTATTTTGGGGAGAAGGAGAAATAATTGATTAGATTAATAGCAGCGCGCTGGCCCCTGTAGATTACGATTTCCTTTAGTAAGCAGACCATATCTAGCAAATCAGCTGTAAATGGAGTCATTACCTAATTAAACATGTGACCACGAATCGTCATCCTCAAGGACGCCTCCATCTTCTGTACTAGCCAATTTGGCAAGTTAAATGGCAAGGTGAGAAGAATCGACACTCTAAATCTCTCAAGTCTTGGATGGTGGCACATGTTTCTGTGATTTCCTCAGGGATGGCATTATATTTTGGGCTTAGCATTTTGGTATAGAAAGGGAGTTTTAGAAACTTTCATTCACCTTCCTGCCAAAATAAACGCATTCCATGAGTCATATCACAATTGTGATCATGCTGGTTGCTGAGGATATCTAGTCTAAAATACACTCGGGAACCAAGGAAATACACATGGGATAGATGAAGAACCAGCTGGGACTACCATGAGGTAGACTCAAGTCCCAATCTATTCCATACTTGACCTCTATAAAGCCCTCATTATTTCCTATGACATTCTAGGTCCCTAGGGATTAGCTTTGATTTAAACTGAACTTCCAACAACCTCTCAATGTCTGGGTAAATCTCTTTACTCAATGCCCACTTAGCCTGGCTAATGGCCCCAAGGCCCTTTGGGGAAGGCTATGAGGAAGATTCATGGTAAGTACCTGTTTCTTATTGCAGAATCCTCCCTCAAGGATACCCTGATTTTTCTCGGTTCAAAGACACCCGCATCTGGGAAGCAACGCAAGTGTAAAGGGGTCCTATCATGATGGCTCCGATGTTGCCTTTGTTAGGCATAGGATTTGAAGGTTATAAATTTCAAGCAGAACCTTAGTGGGCTGTCCATTCTTTCCTGTCATGTAGGACACCATTATCAATTAGCAATAACCATATATCTCTGTGGGTCAGACCATCATCACTTCACCCTACTGCTGTCTCTTTCAGCCAGGCGCAACTTTTGTCCTCAGGCACTTACACCTTGCTAAATGGTTACATCATTCTGGCATCCTCCAGCCCTACTGAAGGTCGAGTGGTCAATTTCAAAGTCATCGTCTCTTACCAACAGCTCTAAGAATATTCAGTAGCAATGCAGGTTTTCTTCTCTCCAGTTTCTCGAGTACTTGACAAAGGGAGTTCCTTCTGGTCTCTTCTGCAGGATTTGTAGGATGCATTTAGGAGTGAGGGCACAGTCAGTAGAAAATAAACTTAGCTCTAAACCTCCTATCTCCTAAGTCCTCCTGAGAATTAAATGTTAATTTTATCAAAGCTGTGTGCATAAAAATTTTAAATCCAATTAGTATGAAAAAGCTTCTGACAAAGAGGAGGTATTCTGTGTCTCACTTTTCTTACTCTTTATACCTTCTCTTTTTCAGGATCGAAATCATCTTTTTCGGCTGGTGAGGCAGGCCTGGAAACAAAGTAATGGAGGCAGGGCAGCACTCCCAGCCTCATACAGGAATCGTCTGTTCAGGGAGCCACGCACCCCCATTGCTGGGAGCACACAGAAGGGATGGCCACATACTGACCCCGTGCAGTGCTGAACTCTGCTGGAAAGAGAAGAGGCTGCCTTGCCTTTTGACTTCAACCATATACAGCTGTGACTCATCTTTAACTGTCCCTGTGCTTTTTTGAAATTGCTAAAAGTATCTTATTTATTTTATTTTATTTTTTATATGAAATTTACTGTCACATTGTTTCCATACAATCCCCAGTGCTCATCCCAACAGGTGCCCTCCTCAATGCCCATCAACCCTCAGTTTATTCTCAGTTTTTAAGAGTCTCTTATGGTGCAGATCCCTCCCTTTTGTTTTCCTTCCCCTCCCCCCATGGTCTTCTGTTAAGTTTCTCAGGATCCGCATAGGAGTGAAAACATATGGAATCTGTCCTTCTCTGTATGGCTTATTTCACTTAGCATAACACTCTCCAGTTCCATCCACGTTGCTACAAAAGCCCATATTTCACTCTTTCTCGTTGCCAAGTAGTATTCCATTGTGTATATAAACCACATCTTCTTTATCCATTCGTCAGTTGATGGACATTTAGGCTCTTTCCATAATTTGGCGTTTGTTGAAAGTGCTGCTATAAACACCGGGGTACAAGTGCCCCTATGCCTCAGCACTCCTGTATCCCTTGGGTCAATTCCTAGCAGTGCTATTGCTGGGTCATAGGACAGATCTATTTTTAATTTTTTGAGGAACCTCCACACTGTTTTCCAGAGCGGCTGCACCAGTTTGCATTCCCACCAACAGTGAGAGAGGGTTCCCGTTTCTCCATATCCTCCCCAGCCTCTAGAGTCTCCTGATTTGTTCATTTTCGCCACTCTGACTGGCGTCGGGTGGTATCTCAGTGTGGTTTTGATTTGTATTTCCCTGTGCTTTTGTATCTACCCTAGAGATTCAGATTCACAGGTGAGAGCACCAGGCAGGCCGGGTTTAGGATATGTGTCTACATTTTGTGTGCCGGAGAGTGGTGATCTGGAACTTACAACAGGGATGGGCAGACCCTGTTTTCCACTTGTTTTGACATTCTAGCTGGGAATCAGTACCAATGTATATTGACAGTAAAAAGAAAAAAAAAATAACTAAGTGCCTTTCCTTTTTTCCCAGTTTGCCCTCTGGCTAGGTAGAAACATGAAGACAAATTAATTAAGTGTGTAGGCTGTGAGTCCCTCTTTCTTGCGCTAATGCCTTAGTGGGAGCACTGAGAAGATAGGGAGTCTTTACCCCTAGTCACGCTGCAATCTGAGTTTTAGGGGGATGGGCTTCTGCTGGTATTTGGCAACAGTTAACATATTTCCAGCCTGGAAGAACTTGACACTATCTTAGACCTCCAGAGGAAATGGTTTTTCTTTTAGTCATCCTGACCTGCCAGAGAAAGGTGACTGATCAAGCCGGGTCAGGTCCACAGCCATGAACTGTCTGGATGGGATTTGAAGACATTTTTGACCATAAATCACCTTTCTCTCACCAAATAACGTAGACATTTTTCTTGCAGCTAAATCCAGGAAGCAAATGGCATATTGGCTTTGTCTCCTGGCTCTTATTACACTCACCACTGAGGCATAGAAAGAAACAGAAGCAGACTTAGAGAGTCTAAGGGCTATTTGGCTTTAAACATTTTTTATTTTCTAATTGAATTAGAGTAAAAACAGTGGTTAAAGAAACACCCTTGGCTGTTGTCATGAAAATCACAATAACAAATTAGCCAAAAATAGCCAATTTTCTGGGGTTTCCAAGGATACAGCCACAATTCGAGCTGTCATCCGCCAGTCAGTCCCCACCCCCCTCCCCTAGGGGACATTAAAAGGAAACTGCGGAAAGAGAAGGGCCAGAGGAAAAGTTTTTCTTGCTAAATAAAGGTTAGAAGAAAAGGGGCAGAGTTCTGAAGCTGATTGTGTGGATTCTTTTCAGATCAGGAAGGAAAATGGCTGAAACTATTCTGGCCCCTCAGAAGTGGTTTAACTGAAAACCAGACCTCATGGACTCTGTTTCTGTTTTAAAGAGCCAAGCGGCCCTCTAACTCATGGGACCATATAACCCTCATCCTCCTCTGGCTTATTTTAGCTTTTATCTATCAAGTGCTTTGCCAATAGTCTCTTCACTCATCTTCATAAAGGCCTCATGAGGATGTGTTAGACACTTGTTATTCCGACCCGCTGAACATCCATTCTACTGTTTTGTTCGTTTGGTTTGGGTTTTGGCTCTAGTGGCCTGACTTCCTTCTAAGAAATTACTTTTTCCCCATTTTGTGCTATCCAGTTAGGCAGTAAATGAAGATGCCCTAGCCAGGGTGGAAATGTGAACCAAATCAGACAATTCATAGTTAATCTCGGGGAGATAAATCTTCAACCGAGCTCTAAAATTACCGAAAGCTGTAAGAACTTACTTCCTTTGTGGAAATTCTGGATGAGGCCACAGTCTTCCTTCTCACTTGCCCACAGTGGTGTCTTGTTTCCTGCGTTAATCCTGTAAATTATTCATTTCCTTCTAATAAGTGTCCACTTAAGCTTACATTAGCCAGAACCCAAAATAATACCGAGGGTTAGTATTCTCATTTTTAATTTAAGAAAACTAAGACTCAGTTAAATTAAATTCTTTGCTCAAGGCTAATGAGTTAATATGGAGTCTGGATTCAAACTCACATCTGCTTCCCTCCCTTATCCCCCAACCTCCAACACCCACCCAGTTTCCTTTTATGTGAATAAATAAATCACCTCCCTGGCTCCACCCCAAGTCAAGGACTCCCTTTCAACAGTGGAATCAAGGGGTGACTCCTGGGGAGGAAATTCTCATTCTTCACACTTTCCCTTTTTTGATGTGTTGAGTCTTTTCACATATTTGGTGATTTTTCTCTTTCTATTGTTTCCATCTGGGAGAGAGAGACTGACAATGGCTGTCTTCTGTACTAGGATCAGATACGATATCTTTCAGGATGTGCGAACGTCTCTCTTTTTCTTCCTTTCCCTTCCCTCCCCTCTCCTGTTCTTTTCTTCCTTTTGTTTTCTTTCCCTTTCTTTCCTTTTTTTTTTTTTTTGGACAATTTTTTTAAAGTCTGTTTATTTATTTTGAGAGAGAGAGAGTGCACGAGTTGGGGAGGGTCAGAGAGTGAGAAAGGGAGAGAGAGAATCCCAAGCAGGCTCTGTGCTCTCAGCGCCAGATGCTGGGCTCGATCCCGTGAACTAGTGAGATCATGACCTGGGTGGAAACCAAGAGTTGCTTGGTTAACCAAGCATGCTTGGTTAGGTTGTAGGTTAACCAAGATGCTTAAACTACAGAGCCACCCACGTGCCTCTCCTTTTCTTTTCTTCCTTTCTCCTAGAGTTCTGGGGCATAAGAATAGAAGAAGAAATAGGGATGCTTAAAATGAAGAATGTTGGGGCCTTTTAGGAGATACAGCTCTGTGAAGTGGATGGCCTGGTCCTCTGCTGTGGTGGCTGTTTTCCTCATCCAAAGGCTCTTTTCAGAGCCATAAATAAAACAAAAGAAAAATGAAGAATGTTGTTGGAAAGAACACAGGCTTTGGAGGCAGGAAGAGCTAGGCTTTAATTCTAGCTCCCCTAGTTTCTAGCTTGTTATTGGGGAAAATCACATCAAGTTATGGGAAGGTTCAATTTGTTGCCGTTTTTTGTTGCCAACTTAGAGGGTAACTTAGGAGGGCAACTGTATTTGGAGGGAGGCAGCTCACCCGCCTAACTGTACATCTGGTCTGTTGACATCACAGAGCTTCCTGGAGCCATTACTGCCTCTCCAAATGCTCCCTGTTACTTGCAAGAGCCTGTATTCGAAGCATAGCCACTTCCCTGCCCATGTAGGACTGTCTCAGATGGGCTGTGGGTGTAGACAGTCAATACCCTTGAGTTTTTGTGCCAGACGAACCTTGGCATCCAGAATAGAGGCTCCAAGGAGCTCTGAGATTTGTCCCTCAAGCGGTGGCCTGTGTTCCAAATATGCTGAGCCAAGAGCGTTAGTGCGATCTCCTTGGGGTCCCCTCATGCCCTCTCTCTGTACTATCTGTATTATCCTCCTTTCCAGCGGGTGAATGGCAGCCTGGTGGGGATACTCCCCTTGCTTTTCCTGCTGAAATTCATTTCCGCTTCAGATGAATGGATAACACCCTTCACTAGTCCTGGAGCGATATATAATATATTGGATTTATTTCAGTGAGGTTTGCAAGCCGTGAGTTAAATATTTGGGTTTAGGCCACTTAGCATTAATGATAGGCTTCCTAATCCAGAGCTCTTTGGTGGTTGTTGCTGTCGCTTTCCCCACTTAGACAAACGGATGCCATTCTGTGCATGTGAAAGAAACTAAAACATGACTTGCTGCTCAATGAATCCTTGTTTTCCTTTTTTTCTTCCTCCCAGTGTTCTCACCCACAATGCGAGCATCAGGCCAGAAGAAACAGGAATTCTTAAAATATACTATAATGGAAAGAACATGCGTTCTGAAACCAGACGGAGCAAGGGTTAAAATCTAGCTCTATGCATTTCTAGCTTGTTGCAAAATTACTTTCCCTTTATGAGGAGCAGTATCCTAGTTTGTCCTACTCTAGGTTATTCAGGCAGGTGTGGGTGGAATCTAAGTGATCCGCAGGACGCAGTGAGCTCAGCGTCCTCCTACACCGCCATCTAGTTTGTCCTACTCTAAATGACGATAATCTGTACCTTTTAGTATTATTGTTAGTGATGAGCGGTATGTATTATTGTGTATTGACCACAGAGTAAGCCAACTACGTAGGGTACATCATAAGTCAAGTCAAAATTGACCAGAAACCTATCCCTCTTTCACAGCTGGTAAATTTTAAACCTTAAGTATATTTTGAACAAATGAAATGTTCGTGATCGCTAATAGCCCTTTTTGTAGGTTATTATGTGATGGCACCATATTTATTTCCTATTCCTGCTGTAACAAATTACCACAAACCTAGTGGCTTAAAAAGCTCGGATTCATTCATTTTCAGGTCTGGAGGTCAGAAGTCTAAAATAAATGTAAGGGGACTCAAAGCAAATTGCAAAGCGGGGTTAGTTCCTTCTGGAGCCTCCAGGGGAGAATCCTTGTCCTTGCCTTTTCCAGCTTCTCAAAGCCATCTACCTTCTTTGGCTTGTGGCCCCTTCTTTCCTCTTCAAGGTATCTTCTGTCTGACTTCTGCTCAATTTTTACATCTTCTTTCTCTGAATATATATCAACTGACTCCCTCTTAGAAGGTCCCTTGCCTTGGGCCCACCCAGAAGATCCAGGATAATCTCCCCATCCCAAGATCCTTGACTTGATCACTTCTGCAAAGTCTTTGAAATATAAGGTAATATATTCACAGGGTCCCAGGACTAGGACACGGACAACTTTGGGAGGCGGGGTACTATTATTCAGACCACCACAATATTTTATCCTGTAGCAATATAATCCCCCTCTTTGATGAATTTAATATTTTTGCCCCAAATTACCTTCTTTGATATCAAGATATTGCCCCTTGATTTTTTTTTCAGTTTGCAATTGATTATTATACCTTGCCTATATTTTTATTTTTATCTTGTCTGATTGCTTGATTTAGATGACTCTTATATATGGCCCAAAAATTGTTGGGTGTGTGTGTGTGTGTGTGTGTGTGTGTATTTGATCTGAAAATTTATTTTCTTTAATAGCTCATTGACATTTTTTGGTGTTTTTTATATATATATATATATAATATATGTAAAGTCATTCATAATATCATCTATTTTTTTCTTTTTTCCGATTTTTAGAAAATTTGCATTTTATTTTGTAGTCCTTCGGGTTATTCTTAACTCTATAGATGAATACATTCATTGTTCACCCATCATCTCGCTGAAGATTTTCTCATCTAGCAGATTCCTCAAAAAGGCACATAGGTACAATATTTCCTGAGACATTACAAAACCAGAATGGTCTGCAGCTATTACTACTTGGCAGAATATAAAATTCTTGGCTTACACTTCCTGTTAGCTTGAGGTGTTGCTCTGGTATCTTTTCAGTGTCTCATGATTAACCCACTTTTACCTGCCTAAGAATGACCTGATCTTTATGCTTGGATGGCCAAAGGATCCTTTCTCGGTCTTTCAAGTTTAATACACTGACTTACATTATTTTAGTGCTGACTTTTGGGGCATCAGTTTTGTTTTGTTTTGTTTTGTTTTGTTTTGTTTTGTTTAGAATACAGTGTGTTCTTACAATATGTAGATTAGAATTTCCCTTTATTTAAGGAAAGTTTCTTAATTTAAAATTTAAATTTTCCCTGTACCCTTGTTTTGATATTTTTCCTCAAAAATCCCAAGTGTGTGTTTTGACTACTTTACATATCAATACTCTGTCTCTAAACCGTTTTCCTCTTTCTTCATTTCCTGCTGTGTTCTTGTCTTCATTCCTGCCTTTTAATATGCTTTTTTTTGGTGATTTTGTTTTTGTCCCATGTTTTCCCTCTTAACGTAGTTTTCATTTTAAAATTTTATTTCTTTTGAGGGCCCCTGGCTGGCTCAGTTGGTTGAACATCTGACTTCCGTTCACGGTCATGATCTCATGGTTCCTGAATTTCAGCCCCGCATCAGGATCTCTGCTGGCAGAGCAGAGCCTGCTGTCCCCACCCGCCCCCTCTGCCCTTCCCCTGCTTGCACGTGCATGCACCTGCACTCCCTCTCAAAAATAAGTTAACATTTAAAATTTTATTGCGGGGGGGCGGTACAGCGGTGTCCTCAGTCGGTTAAGAGTCTGGCTTTAGCTCAGGTCATGATCACACAGTTTGTGGGTTCGAGTCCCGCCTCGGTCTCTGTGCTGACAGCTCAGAGCCTGGAGCCTGCCTTGGATTCTGTGTGTCCCTCTCTCTCTGCCTCTCCCTTGCTCATGCTCTGTCTCTGTCTCAAAAATAAATAAACATTAAAAGATTTTTTTTTATAAATAAAATTTTATTTCTTGTTTCCATTTCTTTCCTAAATTATCAGCTTCCGTTTCACCTCCTACTTTTACTGGGCACCACCTCTTGTTATCTGGACATCGCTTTCCTAAATGTTTATATTTTTGCTTTGTGGCTATTGTTTTTCATGTTGCAACGTTGGCTTATAATTTTTTTCTGCTTTTTGATGAGAATGTGCTGTAGGGAAGTTCTGCTGCTATTTGCCAGATGGCTTCTCTGACAGTATCTCTAGGTAAATGTTTTGCTTATACCTTAAAAAAACTTATGTTGAATTATTGAATGTAAAGTACTCTCCCAGCCTAGTTACGATATGAGGGTATCTTCCTTAAGTGGGAAAGACTAAAGCATCTTCCTTAATTTCTTAACCAAAGGACTGTCTCCTTTTTTTTTCTTTAAGTGACCATTTTTAACCTGTATGTCATCGTCTTCTTTTTTTAATTTTTTTAAAGTTTATTTATTTTGAGAGAGAGAGAGAGAGAGAGAGAGTGAGCGAATGGGATAGGGGCATAGAGAGAATTCCAAGCAGTCTCCACACTGCCAGCACAGAGCCCAATGCAGGGCTTCAACTCATGATGTCTCTTGAGATCAGGACCGAGCCATCCAGGCGCCCCTGTGTGTCCTCTTCTGATTTAGATCCCAACCTGTTTCTAAAATTTTTTTTTAACCTTTATTTTTGAGACAGAGAGAGACAGAACATGAATGGGGGAGGGTCAGAGAGAGGGAGACACAGAATCTGAAACAGGCTCCAGGCTCTGAGTTGTCAGCACAGAGCCCCATGCGGGGCTCGAACTCATGGGCCGTGAGATCACGACCTGAGCTGAAGTCGGACGCTCAACCGACTGAGCCACCCAGGTGCCCCGATCCTACCCTGTTTCAAGAGGGCTTCTATCACTAGTCCTGATTTTGTAAATTCCTTTTTCCAGCTGCTTCCACCAAGGGATACTCCTACTGCCTTCCAGAATATCGTTTTTTCTTTTAGAAGGTGGCCATTGCTGAGAACTCTCACCTGGGAGCCTCCTGGAAACTTTCCACATCTTCTGTCTCCATTGCCCCAAATGCTCATGCTCTGCTCGTTCACAGTCCACTTTACAGCAGGTCTCACGCAGGGTTTGGCCCCCTTCTTCAGGGGATGACTCTTCTTTGGTGATATGTGGAAACTTCCATCTAGGAGACCACTGCCTTACCCGTGGTTCCTTCCCACACCTTTAGGCCTTCCTGTGCTTGTTCACCTGCATCCAGGACCTTTTGAAACCCCTGACACAAGAGTGTGGGGTTTGCGGACGTTCTGACTTTTACCTTCTCCATCAATGTAGTTTGCAGAAAAACTAGGACATTAAAAGTAAAGCTCTTACTAATTTTTAAAATATCTATTCTCCAAGTGTCACCTTGAACTTTTATGACAGCCAATTGAGTGGTCAGTATTAAAATTGTTTGATGTAAGTCTATAACATTTAAGGTAACACTGGTTGCTCTTGGAGACAAACCCGAAAATCCTCACGGCCTAACACAGTAAAAGTTTATTTCTTGCCCATGTAAAGTTCAATTTGCATGGGGGAGTGCCAGGGCAGCGGAACCTAGCCTCACAGGTATTCAAGGGACTGGGTTGATAAAGCCTTTTCTTCCTTTAGTACCTGGATTCCAAGATCGGCCCAGGCCTTGACATCCAGTTGGCAGATGGAATTGGGAGAGAAGCTAGAAGTTCTTGCAGGAGATTTTCATGGGCTTGGTCTACACTTGCATGCCTGCCTCTATCTACGTCCACTGGCCACACCCAGACACATCTAACTACAATTGAGATTGAAAAAAGGACTCCTGTTCTATCCCTAGGAAGAGAAAAAAAGATAAATTTGGTGAAGAACTAACCTATCTTGCCCACAGTGTATCTGTCTCTTTTGCCAGTTCACTCGTTCTGTCAAGGTCGGGCTAGAATTTTACTCATGTTTATCCTCCATTTAGCCTAGCATGGAGCCTGGAAAACAACAGAGGCTCAAGGAATGTGTAAGCAATTTACTGGAATCGAACTTTCATTCTGCAACGTCATCTGAATTATTTAAGCATCCCTAATTTTGATCACAGGCAATGCATTTCTGTCTGGCACTTGCAATAGAAAGGGTTAAATTAACTCAAAGAAGAAATGACACATCGATAAACTGGACTGGGTATGGAACCGATCCCTCCTAAATCTCTGTAAATTGTGACAAAGTCCTGCTTTATTTTAACTTGTCGTGGAAAAGGACACATACGTTGAGCGAGGTTAGATCAGATCTGCCATAATCCCAGGCAGCGTGATGGAGATAACCCAAGGCGACACTAGCATTGTTGTTAGATTTATGCTTGGAAGAAGTACTTGGAACGGATAAAGTGCCGTGTGTGTGTGTGTGTGTGTGCACGTGCACGCGCACGCGCTCACGTTAACATTAAAGGAACTTCCTACTAACATCTCTAATTATAACGTTTTTTGTTATGGTATTATCATCTAAAATGGTGTGGCATACCATATCACATGTCATTAATTTCAATGATGTACATAATCTCACCATTTACAATAGGCCCAATTTAGGGCAACATTGGCATGAATATCTCTTCCTGGGATAAAAACGATCAGCTGACAGAATTCTTGAATTTTTAAGGAACCAAGAGATCCTCTAGTTCAGCTTTTTTTTTTTTTTAATTTTTCTTACATTTATTTATTTTTGAAAGACAGAGAGAGACAGAGCACAAGTGAGGGAGGGGCAGAGAGAGAGGGGGACACAGAATACGAAGCAGGCTCCAGGCTCCGAGCCGTCGGCACAGAGCCCGATGTGGGGCTTGAACCCACGAACCGTGAGATCATGACCTGAGCTGAAGTCGGACGCTCGACTGACTGAGCCACCCAGGCTCCCCTCAACTATTTTAATTAAGAAATCAGTAGGCATGTTCATAAGTTTCATGACTTTTAAAAGAATACCTAACACAGGGGGACTAGAAACAAGTTCTCTTCTTACAGAGTCAATATTTCTGTTTCTCTCTGAGAAGTGAAGAACCACCAGGCTGCTGATAGGAGAGGCTCCCTAGGTCCTCGCCACCATGGTTCTCTCAATGGCCTGTCCTTGGTTACACTGGAGCATGGGGGACTGTCTCTGGGATCTAATCAGAGGAGGATGGTCAAAAGACTCTGGAATCAGTGAATCTGGCTCCAAGGAAATCTCTCCCCAAATCACTTCCCTCTCAAAAACTGGTGTTCGGATTCAGTCACAGTCAAAATGTGACAAACAGGAGAAAGAAAAACAATAGAGGATAGAGGGGCTGAGAGGGAGGAGAGGGAGAATGAGAGGAAGAAAATTAAAAAAAGAGAGGATTTAAATTCAACAACTGTTTTTATAGCATCTCATATATCACTGAAGTTTGCTCGTCTTTACAAGAAGAGAAGATATAAAAATAGGAAGACTATTCCTTTACATTTTAGCCTTCGCATCACCTTCATATGCCAAAACAAACAGATCCACGTCAAATACTATATGAATTCATCTGAACAAGTTAAATTGTAACCTATTTCCAGAGAGAATGGAAATATTCTTATTATTTTTACTGCTTTGAAAATTACCTTCAATTATTTAGAGATGATCCCAGGTCAAAAGCTAATCAAAACCACAGTGAGATACCATGGTACAATTACCAGGATGGTCACTATTACAAAAACAGAAAATAATGAGTGTCGGTGAGGATGTGGAAAAGTTGGAGGCTTGTTCACTGTTGGTGGGACTGCAAAATGGTGCGACCACTATGTAAAACAGTATGACAGTTCCTCAAAAATTAAAAATAAAATTACTGTATTATCTGGCAGTTCTACTTTCTGGGTATAATCCCAAAGAATTGAAAACAGGGGCTCAAAGGGATATTTGTACAGTCACGTTCATGGCAGCATTATTCATAGTACAAAAGGTGGAAACAACCCAAGTGTCCATTGATGGATGAATAGAAAAACAACACGCGATAGATATGTGTATATTTACTGCGGAACATTGTTCAACCTTATAAAGAAGGGAAATCCAGACACATGCTGCAACATGGATGAACCTTGAAGGTAGCATGCTAAATGAAAAAGACAACTGCATAAAGACAAATACTGTATGAGTCTGCTCATATGAGTTACCTCCAGTCGTCAAGTTCAGAGCCAGAATGTAGACATGGTGTTTCCAGCGGCGAGAGGGAGGGCAGAATGGAAGCTCGTTTCCCCATGGTATGTAAAATTTCAAATAGAGATTTGGAGTCTCAGTTTTGCGAGATGAAGAGTTCTGGTTGTTGGTTGCACGACAGGGTGAAGGTACTTCACACTTCTGAACGGTACATTTAAAAATGGTTGGGATGGCAAATTTCATATTAATGTGTATTTTACCACAATGTTTAGGAAAGGCTAGCCCAAGTATGAAGAATTTCATCTCCTTTTGAGGTGATTCTGAGATTTGTCTCAGAATGAGATCGTGTGAAGTTTTTATCGTCAATCTAAATATCAGAGGAAGCATCTAGGAGTGCAAAGTTCCCGGTTTTATTCTGTCTAATGTGATGAATTTTTACCGTGTGTGTGTATGTATATGTGTGTGTATTCGTATGTTGTATGTATTTCTGTACATAATACATGTACATACGTAACAGGTGGTTTGCATATAGCCGCAGTCTCTTCACTTGCATCCCGTCACTTAACTATTAACCTAGTGGTTTGGGTATTATTATTATGCCCAGTGAACAAATGACTTTAACTCATATTTACAAAATTTCTTAAGTCACCTAGCAAATGGTGGAGCTGGATTTGAAATCTGTGTCTGTCTGACTCTGAAGCTCAAAATTTCAACCACTGACCCTGCCTTCAGGTCCCCCTTTCAAAATTCCTGATAGAGGGAGGGAGCCACATACCAGATAAACTCCCCAAATCCTCAGCTAACTCCTGATGAACTCTACACTATTGATTAAAACAATTATGGTACTTTAAAATTTTGTTTTTAACATTTATTCATTTTGAGAGACAGAGAGAGACAGAGCATGAGCGGGGAAGGGGCAGAGAGAGAGGGAGACACAGAATCTGAAGCAGCTCCAGGCTCCGAGCTGTCAGCACAGAGCCCAACACAGGGCTCGAACCCACGAACCGCGAGATCATGACCTGAGCCGAAGTTGGATGCTCAACCAACTGAGCCACCCAAGCGCCCCAGGATACTTTTAAAAATAGCTTCATTGAGATATAGTTAGCAGATAATAAATTGCCTGTATTTAAATGGAATGATTTAACAGGATTTAACATATGTGTACCTCCGTGACACCATCACCACAATGAAGATAGCAAATACATATAACTAGAATAGTCATAATCCGTTTATTAAAGTTGAATGCTTATATTACCTGATATTAAGACCTAACTTTAATACTATCATTTGCCAGTATGATATTGGCAAAAATTAGCCACATAGATCAATGGAACTATTGATATTAAGGATATTAAGGATATTAAGTCCAGATACCAACTTACACAAATATGGTACACTGTTTTTTTGACCAAGGTGAAAGTACAATTTAATGGAGAAAGAATTTTTTCAACAAATGATGCTGGAGAAATTAAATTCCCCTATGCAAAATAATTAATCTTGACCTATACATAGCATTTTTTTTGAGGGGGGGGGGGTGGGAGTGTCAGAGGGAGAGAGAGAGAGAAAGAATCTCAACAGGCTCCACACCCAGCCCAGAGTCTGATGTGGGGCTTGATTCCACAACTGTGAGATCATGACCTGAGCCGAAATCAAGAGTTGGACGTTTAACTAACTGAGCTACCTAGGTGCCCCTATGCTAAGCATCTTATATAAACATTAACTCAAAATGGATCATAGACTAATACAAATCCTAAATGTGTAGATCTTTTAGACTAATACAAATCCTAAATGTGTAGATCATAGGCTAATACAAATCCTAAATGTGTATGATCTTTGGTTGGGCAAAAAGTTCTTAGATCTCACACCCAAAACACAACCTATTAAAAAAGATAAGTTGGATTTCATCAAAATTTAAAATGTTTGCTCTTTGAAAGACACTGCCAAGGGAATGAGAGGATAAATTATAGACAGAGAGACAATACGTATCACTTAGTTTGTCTGAAATAAGGCTCACTATATTCTCAAAATTCCAGTATAAGAAAACATGGAACCAACGAAAATAACAATAACATTTCATCAGACACCTCAACATCAGTAACAAAAAAAGGAAGATGGCAAATAAATACATGAAAAGATACTCTACATCACTAGTAATTAAAAATTGCAAGTGAAAACCACAATGAGATACCACTGCACATCTTTTTAAAAGACACAAAGGAAACAAACAAACAAAAATATCCTGAAAAAGCAAGCATTGTTGAGGTTACTGAGCAACTGGAATTCTACCTTTCTGGTGAGAATGAAAACGAGAAAGCCACAATGTAAAACTGAGAGTTGTTTTTTTTTTTTTTTTTTTAATCAAGCAAAACATATGTTTCCCTTATGATCCAGTAATATCACTTTTAGGTATTTAGGGAAATAAAAATTTGTGTTTGTGCAAAAATCTACGCATGAATTCATGTTATATACATGAATGTTTATTTTTTTTTAAATATAATCTATTGTCAAATTGGTTTCCATACAACACCCAGTGTTGATCCCAACAGGTGCCCTCCTCACTGCCCGTCACCCACTTTCCCCTCTCCCCCAGCCCCCTTCCACCCTCAGTTTGTTCTCCGTATTTAAGAGTCTCTTATGGCTTGCCCCCCTCCCTCTCTGTAACTCAGTACGTTTCGTAACGGCCCAAAACTAGAGGTAACACAAACTTCCTTCAAAGAGTGAATAGCTAAACCAGCTGTGGTACATCCATACAATGAAATAGTATTCAGCAATACAAAGAAGGAAAGAATTGATACACATCGCCGCACAAGTGAACATCAAATGCGTTCTAATAACTGAAAGAAGCCACACAGAAGAGTTTACCTGCTGTATAATTCCCTTTATGTGACATCTGAAAAAGGCAAAGCTAGAGGTTTGGAGGGAAAAAAATCGGTGGTTTCCAGAGACCGAGGTGAAAGGAATTGCCATTGAAATGGGCATCACGAGGGAATTGTTTGCTATGAGGGAACTATTCTGTGCCCTGATCGTGGTGGTAGTTATATGGCTTTACATACTGATTAAAACTCACAGTAGTGCACAACAGCAACACAATGAGCTTTATGGTAGATATATATTTTTTGAAGTATTGAAAAATTTTAAAGAGGGATGTCTTTTTTTTTTTTTTTTTTTTAAAGAGCAAGCTCCTAATCCCAACATTGTTAGAACAGTTACCGTAAGGTGACCTGTGCCTTGCTTCCAGAGTCACGGGGTGCCCCAGGCATCTAGTTCCACTCAGATGTAGACAAGACCCACAAATGTGATTATCGCAAAAAAGGAAGCATCTTGGTCAGAGAAGGACCTCTCCGCTCCCCCACCGCACACATCGGAGCCTTCCCTTCTGGGCTATAAGCACAAGTTAGCGGGAAGGATGCTATTTGGTACTGAGCAATCAATGAAATAATTGCTTATGTAATCGAGACCTGCCCTCAGCCCACAACCATGTCATCACCAGGGAACATCCACAGAACAGTGGGAGTAGCTGGCTGTTTGCCAGGTGCTGACAAGAGAGTGCTGGGGCTGTTAAATATAGCTTTCCAGTCCTAACGAAGCCCATTAGCTGTATTATAGGCGACCGGTGTGGCTGTTTTTTCTGAAGCTATCAACATGTTCAGTCCAAAAGCTAATATGTGCATTATTGCTTTGCTGGATATCAAGCCCTTTCTCATTAGAGGCATGGATATTGATTAAAAGTTACTCACCAGCTCTCAGGTCCTGTTGCCATGGAATAATTCTCGGCTCCCCCAATGGTAAGAAGAGAGTCCAAAAGGATCATTCAAATTAATTAGAGTAGTTTGGAATGGAAAACGTGATGGGGAAGCCAGTTGCTTGAGGCATCCAAGTAAGCTGTTACTGCCACCCCACCTCTCTTCCTCTCCCCTCTCCCCAAAAAAGGCAGTGACTACGGTGGTGATAAGCCCTCCCTTGGGCAAGCCAGTGCAGGACTTACTTTCATGGAGTCATGACCTGTGCTCTCCCCTCCGTCCCAGCAGACAGGAAGGCCAGATGATTTCAGGCCGGTGCTGCGGACCTCGTCTTCAGTGTTAGCCAGTTGTCCTTCTCTTTCACAGGCTTCTCGTCTTCCATCCCTCGTGATTTGGGTTCTGCCCCACCAGGCACCCTTCTGTCTCCTTTTGCCACCAACCTATGGCGAGTTCTAGGCAACCTGATCTCGTAATCCCTCTCTGCTCTTTTCTAGTAAGACTTTTCCTACCGTGTCTCGATGCTATTTGCCTTTTTCCAAGACTAATGCCTATCTGGGCTCCAGTATGAGTAGCTCACTCAGAACTGAGTGGAGGGTTCTGCTGTAGACAGCATACCATTTGGGGCAACTTGAGGAATCCCTGGAAATGTCCTTCTGAGGGTGGATAGAGGCATCGGGGAAGAACTCTGAGTCTCAAGTACTGAGCTCATGGTCCCATGTGTCATTTCATTTACCTAAAGGTTGCAACGAGGAGGGAACCAATAACCAGGAACTTCCAAGGCCTCAGTGGATAAAATTCCAACTTCTCATGTGGAACTACATCTGGGAAAGTGCCTGATCCCCAAAGCCAGCTGGTGTGTCCATCCTCCAGCTGTGTGAATGTTGACTGCTAATAACTTACAGCCTTCCTTCTATGGTGAATTGCTCTTGGCTGATGGGGAGCTGGCTTACTGTTAGAGGTTATATGTTTCCCCCAAACATAGGGGCAATCGGTGGGCAATGACTGAGAAATATGAGGGAACACAGTTGAAGCACACTTGCCTCAGGTGGGGGTGATTCTGTCCTCTGATTTATGTCCCAGAGTCCTTTATGGATAAGACTTAAAAAAAAGTTTTTTAATGTTTATTTTTGAAAGAAAGAGCACAAGTTGGGGAGGGGCAGAGAGAGGGGAATAGAGGATTTCAAGGGGGCTCCATGCAGACAGCAACAAACCCCATGTAGGGCTCGAACTCACAAACCGTGAGACCATGACCTGAGCCGAAGTTGGATGCTCAATCGACTGAGCCATCCAGGCGCACCGCCCCCCTCGTGCCCCACCTTTGGATAAGACTCTGAGATCACAAGCTTGTTTGGTGCTTTTCCTATGTAATTCTTTTCTTCCTCACTTTCTTAAAGGGGTCCTGAGGGACATTCCGTCAGTAAATGTTGTGAATCTGAATTTTTATATCAGGCTCTGCTTTCTAAGGAGCCCATTCTAACCATTAACTCCTTGGAGATATTGACAACATCTATCTTCTCTAGCTTTGATAGGCACCTCTTTTCTCCTGCCATAGTTTTGAACACCACCCTTTACTCCTGGAGGTGGTCTTCCAGTTGTGGTCTGTTTGGCTCTTTCATCTGGATCAGAACTACTCTTTCCAGGTGGCATCTCCTCAAACTAACCCAAACTCATGTACAGGGTAATGGTCAGAGACCACATGGAAAAGTCTTGGAAAGAAGTAAAGAAGACATTCTTCATCATCAGGAACAAGTGAAAAAGAGAGAGTGAGAGACTGATGAAACAAGTCTGTGTTGATAAACCTAGGTAACAACAAGTACAAATAGGAGCTGTTCTGGAATGTGTCAATTCTGAGGGAACCCAAAGAGACACCTTATATGCTTGGAAAAGACAGACCATTTATAGATAGAAAAATATCCTTTCATTTTATGTGAGGAGAGCAGGGTGATCTTGTCTGGGGTTATTATTTATTGTGGATTGCTTCAAATCTCCACAAATCACTTCTGATCCTTTAAGCTACAAAGCCCTTTCCTCTTAGGTCTTTCCTATCTTTTGCATCTTGGTTGTTGCATTTTAAGCCTTCCCTAAAATATCATTTGAGTTCCATAATCCTAACTTATGAATTTGTCTGGACTTTCCTGAATATATCGTACTGACAGGTTTTCAAAAGCCTTTGTGTTAACTGTAACTTGGTAGCTCATCAGTAGAAACTAATGAATGAGTCACACATACGTGCAAGAGACATGAGTCGGGTCAGAATTCGCATACAAGTCTTCATGCCGCTATCCCCATTGGAACACATTGGACAGTGAGAGAAAACCCAAGGTAAAAGCCAAACAAACAAAGTAAAGTGAAGCAAAGCAAAACAAACAAACAAACAAACAAAAACAGGGGAAAATGCCGAGAAGATTTATGTGGTAGGAGGCAAGTTCTCCCTGGAGGAAAGAACTTACGTGGGGATGGGGAAAGGAAGCTGAAGTTCAGCGCCTGGCATATTAGCCAAGCAAGAAGCAGGAAACCTCAGCCAGTCATGACCCCAGCGACCCAACACTCAGGAATTAAAACAAATGCCTTGTTTCAGATTCCATTTTTCTAACTGCTAACATGCTGTCTAGGCCATGTTAGCATCCATCCTTCAAAGGAGAGAAGACTGTGTGCTTACAGGTGTGTTTTTATGGTTGTCAGCTCTTTGCAGTAAAATGGAAAGAAATATTTTCTTTTCTAGTCACAGGAGGAATTAGTCCAATCCCATCAGTTTGCAGAAGATCAACAGAAATTGGAAGATATTCCAGGAAAACAGTTACAGGATAGTATTATCAATCATGTGTCTCCATTATGGAAGCATAAAGGTGCTCTATGAAATAATAATCCTAGGGTGGAGGTAGGTCAAGACGATGGAGAGAATAGAATCCATGGCCTGATCATTTTGATTGATGGGTGAGTGAAGGAAGGAGAGTATATATAAGGGACATGTCAGATACCTCTGGAGCCTTGACTTAAATCTTCATGTCCAATTTCGGCTATCCTCTAGCAGGCAGTGCCTGGTGATCTTTGATGCGCCACATGTAGACAGAATTTCACTCTTAGCATATGCCATGTATAGTCTACCTTCCGTGCTGGGTTTCTCTAATACTTTAGACGCCAGCAGGAGCCTGTTGGTCAAGCATACGTGCAAGGTCTGGAAATGCAAAGAGTTAATGACCCCAGGGGCAGCCTTCAACAAATAGGTTTGGGATGGGAGTTGATGGTTAAACACTTCTGGTTGATCCTCAGGTGGACGATTCTGAGAAGTGGTCTCTGTGTTTCTTAGAGGGTGCCAGAGAGAAGTTAGCCCCAGTTACCTTCAGTGATGACCTCAATAGTGCGCCTTTATGCAGTGGTTTTCTCTTGCCCTCCGTCTCCCTCTTGGGGCCTTCAATCCTACATCTTAGAGTTACTCCAAAATAAAATACCTGCCCACAAATCCTTGTCTCTGATTCTGCTTTTGGGAAGAACCCAGGTTAAGACAGTGTCCGTTGAAGTCCTAGAAATCAAGTGCTCACAGGGGAATTGAGCCCAGCTGCCCACAGTAGTGAATAACATAATATGCCCTTTATTGCCTTTTCCTCCTTCCTTCACCTCCCCTGTCCTCACTGACTGTCCCTGGATTCCTCCTGAGTAAACCCTGGGCTTGAGTTCTTACTCAGGCTCTGCCGTTGAGAGGAACAGGGATTGAGCAGAAGTGATAGAGAATTGAAAGGGGAAACAGGAGAAAGTGGTTTCACAGCAGCCAAAGGATGGATGGATTTCAAGGAAGAGACAGTGATCAATAGCACCAAAAACTATAGAGAGGTCAAGTAAGATGAGAAATGAAAAGAATCAAATTTAGCAATGGGAAAGTTACAGGCAACCTTGGGATGGAACTGTCTGCGCAGTAAAGAAGGCAGATGTTTCTTCCCTTGTTGAAAGTTGTTCTATTGTCGTATTTGCCTGTTTCTCTGGTTTTGAGCTACACCTTCTCATTTTTCTAAATTTCCAGACTATGAACTTTCACATTTCCAACGTATTCAGAGAAATAATCTGCTCGATATTGCAACGATAGTGAAAGCCATTTTAATTCTCTCCCTTTTATCTCCCAAAATTTATTTCGCATTTACTTTTTATGACAAAAAATACACCACTTCTTCTGGAATTGCTGCAGCCCACTTTTCCGGCCTTTTCCTATTCTCCCTTCCTCCTCTTTTCATTTATCTGCAAACCCCAGTTGTTTGGTTCCTTTAACTTTACACAACAGACAATGATTCACTTCCCTCCTCATCAAAATTAGTTTTCTTGCCTTTCTTTGAGCATGTGAATCTTTCTTCTCTTACAAGTATCATCAGTAAGCCTCTCTCTATTCTGAAGTTTGCTGTGCATGTTAGCAAGATATTAAAAAATACATTGTTATTGGTTTAGGCTCATTTTTGGCATCAATGAGGATAAGGGGACTCTTGGTATTCATTAAAGGAAAGGGTCCAGAAACGACATACTCAATGATAATAAACATTATCCTGTAGGGATGGGAAAGGCAGTTCTCTTCAGGATTTTATTTTGATCTTTAAATTTATATAGTTTCTTTCTTCACACTGTCCCAGGCATTTTATATCAATGTCTGATTCATCCATAAATGCTTACTCTACACTCTCCTTTGTGTGTACAAAGTCAATTCTATTGACATTATGGGTAATTGTTCTGATTATTGTAAGTGGTTCTGTTCAATAAACAATTATTCAGCACAATGATTTTTGAGCCACTCTGAGAACGTATAGTAGAAGGAGTCCTATTAAGAACTGTTGAGTGTTGTCTCAGAAGCCAAGGCTGTGTTTGACTTTGGCCTTGGGGAGTGGGTGCTTGTGACCCAGGAGGTCTTTGGGGGCTGCTTCTCATGTCTTGTTAACATCCTATTTCTTGATCTGCGTGCTGACTGCACAGGCGTATTCTGTTTGTACAAATTCAGTCAGCTTTCTACTAAATGGTTTACATACATTTATATATATATGTGTGTGTGTGTGTGTGTGTGTGTGTGTGTGTGTATATTATTCTTCAATAAAAAGTCCCAAAATGTAAACACACACAAAAAAATCCATAAAGTTATTAGATGTGAACATGGACAAATTCTTTCACAATTTCAGACTAAAGTCCTTTTTAACTATGACTCATACATCAGAAATCGATACAGAAATGAATGATGAATTGACTGCAAGAAGAAAACATGCTAAATAAGGTCAGAAGATAAATGTCAAATTAGGAAGCATTTGCACATCCCAACAAAGGCTGATCTCCCAGGGTATAGAGAGCTAATAGAAATCAGTAAGAGAACAACTACCCAATGGAAAACGAGACTGGCATTTGAACAGACACGCTGTGTTACAAAAGCAAGATAGAAATGGCTCTCACGTGTACAGGAAGTTGATAAGTTTCTGTCCCAGGATGACAAATGCAAGTGAAAACTACAAGAATGCATCCTTTTTACCAATTAGGTTCAGAAAGATTTTTGGGGGTGGCAGGGGAGCGCGCCTGGGTGGCTCAGTCGGTTAAGTGTCCGACTTCGGCTCAGGTCATGATCTCACGGCTGGTGAGTTCAAGCCCCGCATCAGGCTCTGTGCCGACAGCTCAGAGCCTGGAGCCTGCTTCAGATTCTGTGTCTCCCTCTCTCTCCGCCCCTCCCCCACTCACGTTCTGTCTCTCTCTTTCTCTCTCTCTCTCTCAAAAATAAATAAACATTTAAAAAAAAAAAGAAAGGTTTTTTTAAAGGTGTGATAACACATTGTGCCAATAGGATATAGGGAAGCAGGGATTCCCATACACTGTGGGAATATGAATTAGCATAACGTCTATGGGAATTTTATTGGCATTATTCATTGAAATTAAAAATGAACATATCATGTAATCCAGCAATTCAATTCTGAGAAATTAGGTTCCTTGTATGTGTATAAAATGATTTAGGTACAAGGATATTAAGTGAAACAATGATTATAATAAAGAAAATATGGTAAATACAGATAAAGCTCTTTTTGCTAATATGCAGATAAAAATATCTTGAAATATATACACAGGCTCTGGAGTGTCAAGGTGAGAAGTATAGGATTGAAAGTTAGGGTGAGAAAGCTTTCATTGTCTACATGAATATTTTCTTGAACTTTACCCATTGGGAAAATTAATGAAATAGAAAAATAAAACCAAACATAGCAAAAAAAAAATGCATGATGTTTCAACTTAAATTATACTAAATGGTAGATAACAGTCTGGTAAATATAGTCATATAATAAATCTTACTAATTCTAAAAAAAAAATGGTCATTGCTGTACTATTAGAAAAAACCCACACATGAATGTACATTATCTATCCTTGACCAGAGTTTAGGAAAATGCTTATTCTCTTGTAACCATGCTTGTTGGTCTGTGTGTCGACAAAAGGTCGTGACTGACAATTTGGCTAAACATACCCACATCTGAGCAATCCCATCTCCAGCAATTTGTCACTAGAATGTGAGCCTCATAATATTATGAACAACACCATTATCCATACTGCTATTTCTATGATGTGAATGGCAACATTGAGCAATGAGTAACCAATAAAAACTAAAACTAAATTAGCATGCATTCATATGATGAAATACTACAAAGTCACTGAAGAAAACTCTAGTCTTTGAGGCTGCTTAATGGAGTGTGAATATGCAGTGTATATTAGTAAGTAATTAAGCAAGGTATGACAGTCTCAATCACATGATCACAATTTGGTAAAATTTTATAAAATTTCTGAAAGAAAATATCTCTAACTTGTAGGAAGATCACCAACTTTTTTTGCTTATGGTCAGTATTTTATTTTCAGAAGCTATACTATATATTACTTTATAGTCAAGAAAATGGCCATGCAGTGGGTCAGTGTCTGTTAGAACTAGAATATTCTGATATTGTTTTCTGCAGTGCTGGTTTCCTGCAGGTAATATATGGACAGCTTTATTCTGCTCTGGAGGGTCCCTGGTGGTGGTGAGTCTCACAAAAAGAAAAGCGGAAAGATTCATTTCAGAAAAGCCTTTGGTCATGTGTCCAGTAGAACACTTAGATTGATTCTCGGCTCGGTTTCCAAGAGGGCACGAGTAGATCACCTCCTTGGAGGTTTCTTCGAGTTCATCCTCCAACGAGGTTGGTAAAAACAACTGGTCCTAGGTCTGGAATCCAGTAATTTGCTGCTCTAGAATATAATGTGCAGGCTCCTCCCCTACACTCAGTGCCCCTCCTCCACACCGGGCGTTAGAGGGGCGGGTGATGATTTCTCCCACGTGTCCAAATAGCCACCATCCCTCTGAATATTCACCATCATGTCCCAGAAAATGCCCAGAAAGTTGTTGCACAGAATTAAGATAAAATATGTATCACATTGTTGGACTAAAACAGGGATAGAAGTTCTTTAAAAAAAAAAAAAAAAAGGAAGACAAAGAAAAAAGGAGCTAAGCCACTGGGGTTAGAAAGGCCTGTGTTTGGATTCCTACTCTGGCCCTGCTCTCTGTTGAAGCCCGCTCATCTTTCTGAGCCTCCGATTCCTCCTCTGTAAAAACAGGTCATCAATATCTACCATGCCAAGTTGGAAGAGTTGGAGGGTTATATGAAGAAATGTACAGGAAAAACCCTCATGGTCTCTGGCCCGTGGAAACACTATTCTGTGCCAGGCACTGATCTAAAGGGGGTTATGTATTCTCTCATTCATACTCAATGTCTGAGTATCTTCATAATCTTCCATTATCTTGACCTATTCTTAGCATCTCGTTTTCCTGAAAGAACCAATTTGATTGCAAATTGGTCTACATAGAGAAAAACGAGGAGAAAAACGCGATTTGTGTCGCCAAGCCAAGACCTAAATCCAGTAGCACTATATTAAAATACGGAGGATAATAATTAATGTGAAATCGTTTTGCAATGACACGTACTATATAAACGTGTACGTGTACATTTAAATATTATTTTTAAATGAACTTACAATAAAATTGACTCTTGGTATACAGTCCTATTAATTTTGACACACTCATACGTTACTTACGTAAACACCCCTACGCTCAGGATACAGGGCATCATTATCCAACATTTCCTTCCCTTCGACTCTTCCTCTGTGATCAAACTTTCTCCCCACCCTCAACCTCTGGCAGCACTGATCTCTTCTTCATTGCTATGTATGAGCTGTCAGCACAGAGCCTGTCACAGGGCTCCAACTCACAAACCGTGAGATCCTGACCTGAGCCAAAGTCGGAAGCTCAACCGACTGAGCCACCCAGGCGCCCCCGATATATAACTTTTTGGGACTGAGTTCTTTGACATCCATCCAAACCTATTTATCAATAGCTTCTTCTTTATGGCTGGTAGTATTCCGCTGCATGGGTATACAATGGTTTGTTTAACAATTTATATGCAAAGGAACATCTGGGTTGTTTCCAGTTTGGGACACTGATGAACAGAGCTGCAATAAACATTTCTGATCAGGTATTGGTATGAAAATAAGTTACTTCTTTAAAGCAAATACCCAGGAGTAAAATTGCTGGATTATATGGTAAATGCGTGTGTATGTATATATGTATGTATGTATGTATATATATATGTGTGTGTGTGCGTGTGTGTATACATATATGTATATACACACATGTATACATATGTATATACATATATACATATACATATATATGCATTTATAAATATGTATGTAAATGCGTATATAGGCATTACTTGATTTTATTTTAGGCTAGGTGGTGGCATATATTTAATTTTATAAGAAATTTCCAAACTGTTTTCTACAATTGCTGAGCTGTTTTTCCTTGCTATCAGCAATATGTGAAACTCAGTTACATCACCTCCTTATCAGCACTTGGCACGTCCAGTCTTTTTGTGTCTATGCATTTTTGTTTGTTTTTATGAACATGCAAAAGCAATTCGATGTAGAAAAGAGAGTCTGTTGTTAGGTACCTACACAACTCTTTTTTGGTGAACTGACTCTTATTATTGTGTAATATCTTTCTTTATCCCTGGTAAATGTTTATGCTCTCATGTTTTCCTATTTGATATTAATATATCCACGCCATCTTTCTTTGGGTTAATGATTGCATGGTCTAGCCTTATTCCATGCTTTTTGCTCTTAACCTCCTTATTTATCTGGAGTGGCTTTTTTGGTAGCCTATGCTTCAGGCATATCTATTTGTACATTTATTCTGGCAATCTATCTCTTAATTGTACCTAGAACACTTATATTATACATACTTATTGCTATGTTTGTATTTAGATCTGCCATTTTATTGTTTGTTTCCTGTTTGTTACACCTCTTTTTTTCATGTCTCCATTTTCCTTTCTGTTTTCTTTTGGAACACTGTTTTCTTATTTGAACACATTTATTAGGGGCGCCTGGGTGGCTCTGTTGGTTAAGCGTCCGACTTCAGTTCAGGTCATGATCTCATGGTTTGAGCCCCGCGTTGGGGTCTATTCTGACAGCTCAGAGCCTGGAGCCTGTTTCAGATTCTGTGTTTCCTTCTCTCTCCACCCCTCCCCCACTTGTGCTCTGTCTCTGAAAACTAAATAAAATGTAAAAAAAAAAAACCCACAACACATTTATTATTAAAAGTTAATGTAGCTGCTATCTTTTTATATGGATTTCCTTGCATAAGAATTATTTTGCTCTCTTTTGTTTTTTAGTGGTTGTTCTTCACATAATCTTAGTGGCTTTGCAAAATCTGCTTAAAATCACTGCTTCTCCCTTCCAGGGAAGGCAGAAACCTTACCACCATATAGTTCCCCACCTTTCACTATTTAGTTTGTAGTTTCTTTCATTGAAAATTCCCCCAATCTTACAGTTTTGCTTTCAGCTGCGGTGGTATGGTAAAGAACTTCAGGAAAGTTCTTTTATGTTTACCTAGATACTTCCCTTGCGATTTCTCTTTTTTCATGACTGAAGCTCCTATTTTCCTTCTTTCTGATGTCATTGACCTTCCCACTGAAGAAATCCCTTAAGTCTTCCTTTTTAGAGTAGGTCTATGGCAATGCATTCTTTTGGCTTTCCTTCATCTGAGAATGCAGTAATTTCGGATTTATTCCTGAAGAATATTCCTCCTGGATACAAAATTGTAGGCCAACTATTCTTTACTTCCAGCATCTTAAAAATGTTATTTGACTTTGTTTCAGACCTCGTTTTCCATGAGAATTCTGCAGTCGTTGGAGTCATGATTTCCCTGTAACTCAAACATCCTTCTTTTTCTGGCTTATTTCTAGAATTTTTCTTTGTCTCTGACCTTCAACCATTTTTTTTAAGCACATAGCTGGGTATCGATTTCTTTGCATTGTTTCTGCTTGAAGCTTGCTGATCCTCTTGAATCTGTAGGTTTATATCTTTCAAATATTTATGAGAATCTTAGCCATTATTTCTTCAAAGAGTTTTTCTCTAAACTGTCCATTTTCTTCTCCCTTTCTGGGCCACCAGTGACATCGATATTTGACCAATGAATGAAAGGTCCTGAGAGTCTGTTCAGTGTTTTTTAATCTTTATCTAATTTGTTCCTTTATCTAATTTGTTTGGATAATTCTTTTTCATCTATTTTCAAGTTCACTGTCTCATTCCTCTGTCATTTCCATCATGCCATTGGGCCTATTCTGTGAAGTTTTTACTTTAGACTATTGTATTTTTCAGTTCTAAAATGTCTATTTGGTTGTACTTTATTATTTTTTTTTTTTGTTTTGAGAATTTCTATCTTTCTTTTTGTTTAAAGAGTATTTACTGGTACTTATTTGGACATTTTTTATAGTAGATGCTTTGGTGTCTTTGTTAAATAATTTCAACATTTTCCTCATTTTCTTCTTGTCATTTGCTAATGGACTTTTTCCATGCAAGTTGAGATATTTTTTTCTGGTTCTTCCTGTAATAAGTAATTTTGACTTGTATTCTGAACATTTTGAATATTATATCATGAGACTGTAAGTCTCATTGAAGCCCTATAAAGAACACTGACTTTTTCTAAAGTAGGAAACGTGCCTGGTAGAGTTTGAGCCACAAGTTTGGACTAGCCTCCTATGAGCGTGTTTTCGACATTGCTTCCCTTTGTAGAGCTCTTTGGATCTATCCTCTGACTGTGTCCCCACATGCCAGTCTGGAACCTGGCTTGTGGCTTTTATCTTGGTCAGTTCTCAAAGGCATTGGTGTGCCATTTGGAACTAGATCCACAAGTTGCAGCCTGGTGATGAGCTCAGGAATTTTTAAATGACGTCACCATTTGCTTTCCTAAGCTCCTGCCTCTCTGTGACCTCCTTGATGTTTTCTCTGGGGCTCTTTTCTTCAGTTGTAGCCAGAAATCTGGGGCTATGGTTATCCTGCTATATTCTGGAGGCCCCAGGACTGCAGTCTTTTCTATGACCACCTGGTGGGAGGCCAGAGAGAGGAAAAAAAGCAAATGCGGCTGAAACCACTGTTGGAAGCTCAGACCGTCTTGGGACCATCGACTCATATTGCCGAGGTGGTTTCCTGGGCCTCAAAATTTTAGGTGTTTGCAGTCTCCCACTGCTGCTGTACCTTACCACCACAGAGGCCATGGCAGGATTACCGCTGGGCCATGAGAATATTCATTTTTCAAAAAGGAATAATGGGTATTTCATCCACTCAGAGCATTAGAATTCCCCTTCCTGATCCTTTAGCAAGAACCAGTGGGCTTCTCTCCGAGCCCTTTCTGTTCATGTTGGAGACCAGTTCTGCATTTGGGGCTGCTTGGAATCCAGGCCAAGGAATACCAGAGTGGGGGCAGGGACGGTAGGCTCATTGCAGGTTCAGTGGTACTTTGGGAGATGGTCTTCTTCTTCAATTTGGCTCCTATTGTTTACTTTTTGGAGCTGTCAGATCGCTGCCCCATGCCTTCTATCCAGGTGGAGTGATATGGCTGTCTTCCATGGATTTGAAACTGATCAAACACACCCATTAGACTCTAAACCTGGTGTACTGTTTTCTCCCCATTTTGCCATGATGATGTTTTTAAAAATTACCGGGAATGGAGATCTCCTTCCTTACTTGTTAAGTGAAACCCACCCCATAATCCTTTAGCTATTCTAAATATCCATGTTAAATATTTTAGAAGTTGGTCAAAGTTATTCCGTGACATCAGCTTTCAGCTGTTCTTATGCACTCTTTGGGAGTCCCTGGTAGCAAAGGCCTTTGGCCCTCACCACTTCTTTGTCTAATACCGGCTTTGTAGAGGCAGAGAACCAATCCTCTGTGTGGCTGCTCATTCACGTGCCTTACCTCACATAACTGTCCTTACCTGCTCTCTCGAGCTGTTCCTGTGCCTGATGGAATACAAAAAAAATTTTGCTTATTAAGTTCCATAAGACGGAGCATCTCTTTATTCACACTTCCTACAGTTATCTGTCACAATTTGGTACACTGAAGAATTTATCAAAGAGCTTACCAAACTAGAAAAGAACGAGTTGGAGAGGGGGATGGAAAATCAACCTGCCCTGTCTCATAGGCCAACAGAACCCCAACCGACCCTCTTAGAAAAATAACTAAAGAACACATCATTCGTTTTAGCTTGAGGTTTGGGTCATAATTAAGCCATTACTCCCTTATGACTTGTGATAGATTGCAAAATTGGTGCCAATTCTTCATCTTTTAAAAAATATCTGTGCCCCTTTCCCGTGACTTTGTAACTCCTCAGGGGATGAAGTCTATTCGCCTACTGCTTAAATCTGGGCTGACTCCGGAACTTGCGTCGGCCAATAGAATGCGGTAGATGGAATGCCTTGCCCCTTCCAAGCCTGGGCCAAGAAGATCTGCGTGCTTCTGTTCACTCCCTGGAAACCCTGCTGAGTCACCATGCTAATGAGCTCAGACTCACCTGCAGGAGGAGGAAATACCATATGGACAGGAGAGGAGCCATTCAAGCTGAGCCCCGTCTCCACCAAATCCAGTAGTTGACATGGACTCATGAATGGGCCCAGCTTGGACCAGCTGAGCCAGGCTCAAATCAGCAGAAGTCTCCAGTCACTTCATAGTCATAAGAGCATTAATCCAGCGCTGTGTGAAGCCAACAGTTTTGGGTGATTTGTTCGGCTGCAAAATCTAACTGACATGGGATAAGAACTACTTTTATCAATTGACAAGAACCTCTATTCCTTCCCAAACGCACACACACACACACACACACACACACCAGGGATGAAGGGGGAGAGAGAGAGAGAGAGAGACAGAGCACACAGAGAGAAAGCAGAATGTTTGCAATTGAGTCACGCTTGGAAACACCGTTCTGCAGTCCCTAATCAGATGGATAATGGTCCGGACACCTTTACAAGTCTGCCAGTCACTGTCAACACAGCTCTAGGAAACTGACAAGTTTTTTCATATATTTTATGGCCCACATTCTGCCATGGTAGCCATAATTGCCATTGGAATGCCATATAAATACCATATATCCCTATCTTCAGCACACATCTTCCTTCTGAGAGAAAAAGGAGACTGACTTGCACAGAATGACTTTGTCGATGTTAAGGAGGAAAAGAAGCCTGCCAGTGAGACGACGCAAAACGGGGCTGCCCAGCCTCTCATTTTGTATTCTCAGCCCTAATTAGCTCTTTTGGAGCAGATTGTTTGCAATGAGCTCCAGAAAATTGAGTACGATTTACTCAAGGCAAACAGGGTTCAGTTGTTAACCTTTCCGTCTCTAACGAGGCAACATCTTAAGGATGAACAACAGTAAACAAGGAAGCTTGTCAATAAGAATCAAGACTGTGCCAGGATCCAATTTTACACCAAAAACAAGTCTCTGGAGAAAACTTCTCCGACATGAAGTGACAGTGAGGGAAGTGCTGTAAAAAAAAGTATCATTCTCAACTCGAGACTGACAATTCAATTTTGGGGCGTCTAATGTTGGGAGGCAATTTTAAAGCAAACAATGTTCCCATTCTGCTGCAGAAGGTACTGAACACAGGATTAGAACAATGTGACAGTAAGATAACCAACTTCATAGAAACGTGACGGTGTTCTGGTAGAATTGAGAGTTTTAAATATAGTTTTAAGTGTAGTCTTAGACATGAACTATGCCATTAATAACACAGGTGATCAGACTGAGTTGTGGGAGTCTACACTGATGCTTTTCCTGCAGGTGAGAATCTACAGCCAAGACCTACTGCTCTTCTAGCTGAGCCTAGAAATCACCTATATTTTGCTAGGTATACTCAACCTCCTTATCTTTTGCCACGGTGTCCTCTCTATCTGGACTATCTTTCCCGACTTTCATAGTCTGGCAAAGGCCTGCTAGTCCTTAAAGTCCTAAATCAAATCATCCCCTTCCTAAAGGTGACTGAATCCCTGCTTCATGTCTGTTTTCCAGGCACATTTTACATCTGGGGCTCTCAGTAGACTCTTAGACAGTAAAAGGCAACAGCTGGACCATCATTTCTGAAGCCTGAGCTCCAAAGTCATAGCTGTTTGGGATAAATTAAGAAGAAACCTACATGCCTTCTGTAAATCTCAGAACACAATTTTCCCCCCATAATTACTTAGAGAAAAAATTTGCAGAGAGAACATTCAGATTCTCACCAAAAAGAAGAAAGGAATGAACAAAAACCACATTGTTTTTATCATAGATCCTGGGGCAATCTTATATCCAGATTCGAAATTGAGTTTATGCTCTTGATTGACTGAGGACATGAGGTGTTCTACCGATTGCAAACTTGGCTACACGTATTCCCATCCTGCACCAACATCCCTTCATAATGTGATTTTGCAGCTTCTCTCAACAGGAGGTGAAGTCTGTTTCCCCGCCCTTTCAATCTTGATTGAACTTGGAATTTTCCTGATCAATAAAACCCTGCGGGAAGTCATTCTGTCCTAAGTCATTCTGTCCTAAGCCCAGACCTCGGAAGACTTGAATTCTTCTGCTTTTCCTCTTGGGAAGTTGCCCCACTGTCCCGTGAACTGTCATGAGCTAGCCCACTGGAAGATCAGAGACCACATACACCAGAAACCAGTCAGCTCAGCTGGGCCATCCGAGTCCCTTCAACACCCCAAAGGACCTAGCTACTGAACAAAGATGCATAAGTAATGCAGATGAGACCAGAGAAACAATCCAGCTGCACCCAGGCCAAACCAGTAATCCACTGAGATGTAAACTACACAGTCGGCTGTTGTTTTAGGTCACTATATTTTGAGATGGTTTATACTCAGGAAAAAAATTAACTGACACAAATAATGAAATGTGACATGTTGATCTGGTCCTACGGTAGATGGGCCCTGAAGGCTTTTTTTTTTTTTTTTTGACTCTTGGGTTGTTCAAACATTCTCCCCGGGTTTCTAGATTGCTGCCTCTTTTGTTTCTTTCCCAGAGGGTATTCAATCTCTTGAATCCCTCTGCTTCTTTCCTCTTCAACTTTGACCGTCTCTCTCTAGATTTCAGCATGGGTTCTCTGTTGTGTTTCAAATTGTTTTTTTTTTCCTCCCTGTACATGGTCATTGGGAGTTTCCAATTTATTAGAATATGGGAGAAAATGGCTTATACAAGACCAAATAAATACAAGACTACCTTTCCACTGTTTTTATGCTAAAAAACAAAGCAGTCAACCAAAGTTAAGTTCCCATTTCATGGTTTTTAGTCACATTGCGAGTGTTAGCAGGCTCCATTTGTATCCTTTGCCCCAGGATGCCTTTGGAGAATATGGTTTTGTTTTGCTTTGTTTTGTTTTTGAGAGAGAGAGAGAGAGAGAGAGAGAGAGAGAGAGAGAGTCTTAAGCAGGCTCCATGCCAAGCATGGAGCCCGATGAAGGGCTCAATCTCACGACTGTGAGATCATGACCTGAGCTGAAACCAAGGGTCAGACATTTAACTGACTGAACCACCCAGGTGCTCGTGGAGAATATATCATATTCCTGAGGTGCGATGAGGTAAGAAAGACACAAAATTCCTACATGCCATACTTTACTTTTAGTATAAACTTTTGAGTCATTAGAAGGGAGTGGTTTTCATTTACTACTATCCCCCTACCTTGCCACTCAGTGGGCCCACTAAGTGGCAAGGTAGGGGGATAGTAGTAAATGAAATTTATTATTAGTAATTTGGTGGGTTTCAGAGCCAACAAATCAATTTAAAAAATATATTTTGTCCATCCACACACATTTAAAATATCGATACTGTCCATTTGTCCTCCAGAAAGTATCGATGTACATTTGTACGTATGAGTATTGATTTCTTCCCCTTCTCATATTGGTTTTTTCTCGATTTTTTTATTGTGTATTAGTATATATACCACATATGTATAAACCATAGTATTTGCCATTTTCACCATTTTAAATGTACAGCTTAATGACGTTAATTAAAGTTATAATGTTGGACGACTATTGCTAATATGTTTCCTAAACTTTTCATTACCCCAAATAGAAGTTCTGTAACTATGAAGCAGTGAAGTGTGTTGTCTACCTTTCCACTGTTTTTATGCTAAAAAACCTCTAATCTGATAACCTCTAATCTACTTCTCTCTATATGAATTCATTCCTTCTAGATGTTTTATATAAGCGAATTGTATATGTATTCTTCTGTGTCCGGCTATGACAAGATTCCTTGTTTTGTGGCATTTATCAGAACTTCATTTCTTGTTATGATTGAATAATATTCCATGGTGTGTATATATCACATTTTGTTTATCTATTCATCTGTAGATGGACTGGGTTGTTTCACTTTTTGGCTATCGTGAATAGCACTGCAGCGAATATTCGCATGCTTCTTGAATTCCTGATTTTTTTGATATGTTTATTTATTTATTTTTTAATTTTTTTTAACGTTTTATTTATTTTTGAGACAGAGAGAGACAGAGCATGAAAGGGGGAGGGGCAGTGAGAGAGGGAGACACAGAATCGGAAGCAGGCTCCAGGCTCTGAGCCATCAGCCCAGAGCCCGACGCGGGGCTCGAACTCACGGACCATGAGATCGTGACCTGAGCTGAAGTCAGACGCTTAACCGACTGAGCCACCCAGGTGCCCCTGATATGTTTATTTATTTTTGAGAGAGAGAGAGAGAGACAGAGTGTGAGCAGGTGAGGGGAAGAGAAAGAGAGAGGGAAACACAGAACCCGAAGCAGGCTCCAGACTCTGAGCTGTCAGCACAGAGCCCAACGTGGGGCCCGAACCCACGAACGATGAGATCATGACCTGAGCTGATGTCAGATGCTTAACCGACTGAGCCACCCAGGTGCCCCTTGAATCCCTGACTTCAATTCTGTGGGTGTATACTTAGAAGCATAATTCCTGGGTCATATGGTAATTCTATGTTTAACTTTCTAAGGAACTGCCAAACTGTTTTCCATAGTGGCTGCATCATTTTACATTCCCACGAGCAAAAGAGAGGGTTACAATTTCTTCACATCTTCACCAACATTTAATTTCCATTTTTTAATTGTAACCATCTCACTAGGTATAAAGTGGTATCTCATTATGGTGTGTTTGCATTTGTCAGATTGCTGAGTTTTTTCGAAGACTCCACATTTGGTTTTGTTAAGTGATCTCTGTTGCTTTTCTGTTTTACTTATCTCCATTCTAATCCTTACTATGTCTGTCCTTCTGCTAGCTTTGAGTTTAGTTTGCTCTTCTTCTGGTTCCTCAAGATGTAAAATCTGAGATCTGTTTTTTAAATGTTTATTTATTTGGAGGCGGGAGCAGAGAAAGAGAGGGAAAGAGAGAATCTCAAGCAGGCTTTATGTTCAGCACAGAGCCCAACATGGCACTCAGTCTCAAGACCGTGAGATCATGACCTGCGCCAAAATCAAGAGTCAGCCATTTAACTGACTGAGCACCCAGGCACCCCTGAGATCTTTTTTAATGTAGACATTTACAGCTAGGACTTTCCTTCTGAAATTTGCCTTTGCTGCATATCATAAGTATTGCTATGTTTCATTTCCATTTATCGCAAAGTATTTTCTAATTTCCCTTGAAGTTCTTCTTTGAACTACTGGTTGTTTAAGAGTGTGTTATTTTAGGGGCGCCTGGGTGGCGCAGTCGGTTAAGCGTCCGACTTCAGCCAGGTCATGATCTCGCAGTCTGTGAGTTCGAGCCCCGCGTCAGGCTCTGGGCTGATGGCTCGGAGCCTGGAGCCTGTTTCCGATTCTGTGTCTCCCTCTCTCTCTCTGCCCCTCCCCCGTTCATGCTCTGTCTCTCTCTGTCCCAAAAATAAATAAAAAAAGTTGAAAAAAAAAATTAAAAAAAAAAATTGTGTGTTATTTTAGAAATGCTTATTTCTAAATTCTATTTTAAGTGTATCGATGTTTTCTTCATGTATTTTGGGGCTCAGGTGTTTGGTGATATATATATATATACATATATGTATGTATATATAATTGCTATATCTTCTTGAAGAATGGATTGTTGAAGGAAGGCTATAGTCAACGATTCAAGTGACTTTCAGAAACTATTTTTTTGCAGAGACTGTATTCCTTGTCACTCGAGGTCACTGACTTTAGTTTGTGTTTGCATAGTGTTTTGACAGAGATGTCCTTGAATATCAGGAGCTAAACAAACAAACCGAATTTCTGCTTATCCTTATTGCCAGTCTAAGGGGTGAAACATATTATATCATCGTTCTCATTTTTATTTCCCTGATAATTCGTGAGGTTGTGTCTTTTTTCTTAAGTTTATTAGGCACTTCACCAGTGATTTAGGTTTTTTTAAATTTCTTATTCATTTGTAGAATTTCTTGATGGTCTTCATTTGAATTCTTTGTCACATGTGTTGCAATTATTTTTTTCCACCTGTCAATTTTATTTAAATGTTTTACTGGTGTTTGTATTGGAAAGAATTTTATTACTTTTATGTAATTAAACTTAATATTTCCCCCTATGGCTTCAAGTTTTGTGTTTTGCTTAATAAGGCCTTTCCTGTCAATATTTTCTATAGCAAATCTAATTTCTTGTGTATTAGCTTCTTAAATAAATAATCACTTTTAAATAAATATTATTTATTTACATTTTATATTCCCTTATGCCATACTATTGATTTTCTTCAAATGTCTGGGGCTTTTGGTTTTTTAAAATCTTTCTTTCTGGGACTCCACACACATTTATATACTCCAGCCTGTTTTGCAGTGATCACAGGGAAGGTGTGGGTGAGGTTTATTTGTGTGATTCCCCAGCGGCTGGTCTTTGGAGGCACCATGTTCTCTGTGATTTCTGGATGGGACCACCCATCTGGGTACTCCTCTGCCTCTCCAACACAAGCACCCACATCACTGGCCAACTGTTTCCGTCACCAAAGCGGGAAAGATCAACCTGTATGAATTTAGTTTGACCTAAAGTCACCTTGGAAGGTGGTCTCAGCACCCCTTTCTCCTTATTTTATCTTTTACTTCTGACACGAAGAAGCCTTAGAAATGTTTTTGCTTTGTACGCCTGTCCTTCCCTTTGTGTTATTTGGTCTGTGGTCTCCTCTGTCAAGACGACTCTTTCTGTATTTTACTTCCATAGATCCTTCAACAAGTGGGATTCACCAAGGAAACTACTGTTTATTGCTAATGTTATAACGTGACTTGCTCTAATACAGTTTCTTTACGTCTTCTCTAGGGAAGTAAAAGATACAGACGTGTGTTCTCAGACTAATATCCTGATCTAATTTCCTATGTATATTCTTATTCTTACCAGATATTTTTGTAATAGGACTTGATGCTCTTGAAAAGATTGCATTTAGAAAAGATGATAAAAAATACACAAAGGAATGGGGTGCGGGGGTGAATAAAAATTGAAAGAAAAAAACAAGAAATTGGTTTTGTTCCTGTAGGAATTCAGGCCATTGGTAGGCTTGGGGCTTCGTCCAGAAAACAGATGGAAAAGTCAAGGTCTGTCAGGAAACTGACCTTTGACTCACCCAGAAGTAAGTTTTCTGGGGATAGTTTCCACATTCAGTAGAATCTAGTGAGTCCAAAGATGCTTAGCCAGAGTTCCCAGAAGATTATGCATCTTCTGGATGCACCTGAATGGGAAAGTGGTGGTTCTACAGGAGTCAGAACTTCTGTCTCCAAGGATGGAATCATTGATGGCAGCTGGGCATCTGAGAGAGGACTTTGAGATTCCCGGACACCCTTGCTTTCAACTGAGAATGTACAGCAAGGTCTCCACATTGGTATGTTTCCATATCCTTTTCTGGTCAATGAAACCCATAGCCTAAACTGTGTCTTTGGGTATCTTTTGCTATTTCCATAACTGTCCCACAATGAGAGTCTTTAAATGATTCGACATGTAACACTCTCCTTTGGAATAGAGGAGATGCATATGTGTAATCTTGTTTCCCCATTTTTCTGAAAACTCAAACTTGTGATCGAAATGTAAGAGATAAATACACTGGTCATTCAGAGTTTGACCCTTTCTGGACAAAAATAAAAGAAATAAAAATACGTGATGTCGTAGAGGCAGGCCCCAACATTGAAGATATGCTTTATAACTGCAATGGTAGACACCTCGATATCTTCTCCTAGCTTAGCCCCAAATTATGCTCTTTATAACATGTTTATACTCCTATTATTCTATGTTGATAGTTCTCTAACTGTATTATCTGTACAATGTTTGTCTCCACATCAGATTACATGTTCTATGAGAGAAGGACATGTGTCAGATTTCCCTTTAAGGGAACAGGCTGTGGCTAGGCCAGGACTGATGAAGTGATTCATAAATAACCACTGAATTTCCTTGCCAATAAATAAACAATTGATTATGTCACCTTTTGTGGGTGTTGTAGGTGAGGTTCCCCAGCTGCTTACCTTTGATGTAGGGCTTTTGAATTGACCCTTTGTGAAAGTAGCTACTCTTAGATGAGCAGAAGATCCGGATGCTGGATGATAGAGAAAAGAGGAAAATGTCCACGATGAATTTCAGATTCCTAGGATCCTCATAATAAGGCATGATAAAATGCCACCCTCAACCAAGGAATTAAAGGACACTTTGATCAGGAATTACCCATTCTAATTACAGGCCCTCAGTTATCCCGAATGGCTCCCAGAAATCCAATTATTCTTTATTTATTCATCTGTAAAAGAGTGAAAGAAGATGCTAGTGTTTCCTTTAATAGGGTTAAAGAGAGTTAAGAGAAAAATCAGACGCTAAATAAAACTGCTGAGACAGGAAGTAATTCAGATATAATTCTTGACATATCCGTGTGCATTTAACAACAGCTCACATCTTCTGATCTCAGTCTACTTTCGAGGATGGCTCAGCATCTTCACGAGCCAGTAGCTTTATGATTTATTATTTTTTCCAAGTTCTAATCCACATTGTATCCCTGAGTTACTTCTGAGCAAATGTCTTTTCTCTTCTGTGCTTCAATAAATCCCACCATAGAATTGGGTTTACAATAGAAACTGCTTGAAAGAAGAAATGAGTTCAAAACTTGAATTAAGTCTCCTCAGGTAAAAACAAGGTTTTTTTTGTTTTTTCGGGTTTTTTTTCCCCCTCCATAAAGAACCTTGTTGAGCATGTGCACACTCTTAAGGCAAGTAAGCTTGGACTTGAAAATAATTGACCAAGCTATAACATGAGGAACGGCTTGGGCCCCAGAGGGAAATCAATCAAGGGCTACCGTGAGGCTGTGATGTGCTTACTTTTCCTGTGGGGTGGGGAGGGTGTTTCCTGGATCATGGAGGCAAATCAATTTTGCGTTCATCCCTTTGAGTGCTGATTCTTAGGAGCAGAAGCCTCGCTTTTGGACCCTCCTCAGGCAGAGTTGATCTCTCTTTCTTCCATATTCATCCAGAGCTTTGTACATCCTTGGCTTCAGCCTTCTTGAGCCGCAAGGAAATGCAGCAGTGAGAATGAGGACCTTGGAGACTGAGAGATGTGGCTTCAGGTCCTGTCTCTGCCACTAACGAACTGTAGAACTTAAGTTGTCCTCAAGGCTTTATCAGTAGACGAGGGCTACTAATGACGCTCTCTAAGGTTTGTCGTGAGAACTAAATGTGCCAGGGAATGTAAATCCCCCAGTGAAGCATCTGGCACCTGATAGGCACGCAGTCAATAATGGGATAGCATTTCTGCTATAAGATGAGAGAAAGAAGTTGGGTCAGAGCCTCACTGTATGTAGCTTGGAAAATAGGAACAAAAATACACACCTTACTGTTGCATCAGCCACAATCAACACATGGAATGACAGACACAGCTTCACACACAGTCTTTTCCAAGGGTAAACAGAGAAGTGCAGAAGTACCAGACGATGTCCCCAATATTTCCGCCCCAGAAGCAGTGCAAAGGGAAAGTAGGTGGGTGGGGGCACATCTCGAAAAATCGGGCCCATATGGTCTAAGTTAAAAGTGAACTCAAGAGGACGTCAATTGTCATTACTACTGTGGCTCTGAAAGTGTTGGCTAATGCAGTTTCCGTGGGAGAGAAACAGCTGTAAAAGTGAGAATAGAGGGCATTAAATTACTTTTATTTGCAGATGGTATGATTGTATACTCTTAGAACTCATGGGAATTGTCTGAAACACTGCTGAAATAAAAAAGGAAATCCAGAAAATTCCCTGGTTGCAAAATTCATATTAAAATCATTACTTTTCTTATATACCGACTACAAACAGAAAATTTAATGAAAGATATATTCCATTTACAATACCAAGAAAAAGACTTTTTTTAAGGGAATAAGAAATATTCAGGGTTTATGTGAAAGAAACTTTAAAACTCTTCCGAGGATTATAAAAGAAGATTTAGAAAAATAGTCAGAATTGATTCTTAGATGGAAACTCTCAATATTATAAAGACGTTATAATATTAGTCTACGAAGCCTGTACCATCCAAATTAGAATCCCAATGAGATGTTTTGGGGAAAACTTTATAGAATGATATTTTTTTTTGAGGAACACGTGTACAAAATTGCTGTGATGATTCTTCAAAATGAGGGGAAAAAAAAGATAGGTTCGGTGGAACAATATCCAAAATGTAGAAAGTATTTGTCCAGAGAGATATGAATATGTCACATGGGATAAAGATGTTATTTTAGTCAGTGGGGAAACATGGATTAGTTAAACTGACTTTGGGAAAATGGAATTGACTTTTGGTTGGGGGTGGGGGCATGGATCCTGGAGAGTTACTTCAGTCTCAACATAAATTTGAGATCTATTAATTGCATAAATGTAAAAACTAAAACCTCAGAGATATTGTAACAAGGGCTGCAAAAGAAAAGTAACTGAATTTATAAAGAAAATATTGGTAAAACTACTTAAAAATTAAAAACTAATCTATGGAAAAACATGATAAAATGAAAAATCAAAGTAAACTGCACAAAATATTTATAATATGTACAATAGTCTTCTAAAAGTGACTAAAATCAAATATTTCAGTCATAAATTGAGTAATTATTTTACAGAAAATAAGACAAACTGGAGGCTTTATATAAATATAAAGGTGCTCAGCCTCACATGTATTAAATGGATAAAAATAAATCAGACAGCATTTATGCCTATCAAATTGGAAAAGAAAATATATTGATAATAATAATTGCAACAAGGGTCTTGAAATATGGGCCCTCGCATATGCTTGAAGTCCAAATTTTGAAGTCACACTTTGGAGTGTAATTTGGCCACATCAATCAGTTTTATTTTATTATTTTTTATGTTTATTTATTTTTGAAGGAGAGAGAGAGAGAGACAGAGAGAGAGAGAGAGAGCAGGGGAGGGGCAGAGAGAGAGGGAGACACAGAATCTGAAGCAGGCTCCAGGCTCCGAGCTGTCAGCACAGAGCCCGATGCGGGGCTCGAACCCGTGAACTGCGAGATCATGACCTGAGCTGATGCGGGCCGCTTAGCGGATTGAGGCACCCAGGCGCTCCTAACAGTTTTAAATATACACACCCTTTCACCCAACAATTCCATTATGAGAAGTTAGCCCTGGGGGCATTCTTGCAAAACTGTACCATGATATGGAATATATTTTTAAATATATTTTTAGTTAAGAAAATCAACATAAATATAGCCTATGGAATATTGGTTAAATAAAAGAAGATCTATCCAAACAAAATTATATTCAGACTTAATAAGTGTGCTACACTGGTATCTACTATTATTAATAGGTTTTCAAAATATATTCGTAAGTGACAAAAGTGACACACAGATCAGCTGCAGTGACCGATCCCTTTTATACAAATATACTACTGTGTGTGTGTGTGTGTTTTGTCATTTGCACGTTTCACTGGAAGAAGATTCTAAACAAATTTCTGTTACTGTTTATATTTCTCAAGTTACTGGGGATTGGAAGAATAAGAAACTAGCATTTAAAAAATATGCAGACTTAGTTTCTACAGCTGTTTTAGGTTCATAGGAAAATCAAAAGAAAGTATAGAGATGACCCGCATACCTGCTCATCCCAAACACACACAGCCTCCCCTGCCATCATCATCCCACATCAGAGTGATACATTTGTTACAATTGATAAACCAGCACTGACACATCATTATCAACCCAAGTCCATTGTTTACATTAGGATTCATCTTGGTGTTGGGTGTTCTATGGGTTTTCTGCAAATGTGTAATGACATGTATCCACAGTTACAGTATCTAACAGAATGGTTTCACCGCCATAAACATCTCTTGTACTCTGCCTATTCAGCCTTCGCTCCCCCGAAACCTGGCAATCACAGACTTTTTTATTGTCTCCCTAGTTTTACCTTTTCCAGGATGTCATATACTTGGAATCATGCAGTAGGTACTCTTTTGAAATTGGTCTCTTTCTGTTCAAATCTTCTGCTCATTTTTATTTTTTAAAATTTTTTTTTAAATTTCATTTTTTAAAATTTACATCCAAATTAGTTGGCATATCGTGAAACAATGATTTCAGGAGTAGATTCCTCAGTGCCCCTTACCCATTTTGCTCATCCCCCCTCCCACAACCCCTCCAGTAACCCTCAGTTTGTTCTCCATATTTATGAGTCTCTTCTGTTTTGTCCCCTTCCCTGTTTTTATATTATTTTTGTTTCCCTTCCCTTATGTTCATCTGTTTTGTCTCTTAAAGTCCTCATATGAGTGAAGTCATATGATTTTTGTCTTTCTCTGACTGACTAATTTCACTTAGCATAATACCCTCCAGTTCCATCCACGTAGTTGCAAATGGCAAGATTTCATTCTTTTTTATTGCCGAGTAATACTCCACTGTATATATATACCACATTTTCTTTATCCATTCATCCATTGACGGACATTTGGGCTCTTTCCATACTTTGGCTACTGTTGATCGTGCTGCTATAAACATGGGTTGCATGTGTCCCTTCAAAACAGCACACCTGTATCCCGTGGATAAATGCCTAGTAGTCTCTTCAGCAAGTGGTGCTGGGAAAACCAGACAACAACATGCGGAAAAATGAACCTGGACCACTTTCTTACGCCATACACAAAAATAAACTCAAAATGGATGAAAGACCTAAACGTAAGACAGGAAGCCATCAAAATCCTCAAGGAGAAAGCAGGCAAAAACCTCTTTGATCTTGTCTGCAGCAACTTCATACTCAACACATCTCTGGAGGAGAGGGAAACAAAAGCAAAAATGAACTACTGGGATCTCATCAAAATAAAAACTTCTGCACAGCGAAGGAAACAATCAGCAAAACTAAAAGGCAACAGACAGAATGGGAGAAGATATTTGCTAATGACGTATCAGATAAAGGGTTAGCATCCAAAATCTATAAAGAACTTATCAAACTCAACACCCAAAAAACAGATAATCCAATGAAGAAATGGGCAAAAGACATGAATAGACACTTCTCCAAGGAAGACATCCAGATGGCCAACCGACACATGAAAAGATGCTCCACATCACTCATCATCAGGGAAATACAAATCAAAACCACAATGAGATACCACCTTACACCTGTCAATGGCCAAAATGAACAACTCAGGAAACAACAGATGCTGCTGTGGATGTGGAGAAATGGGAACCCTCTTGCACTGCTGGTGGGAATGCAAGCTGGTGCAGCCACTCTGGAAAACAGTGTGGAGGTTCCTCAAAAAAACAAAAATAGAACTACCCTGCTCATTTTTAAATCAGGTAGTTCATTTTTTCTTATTTTCTCATGTTTTCTTATTACGAGTCCTTGAGTATTTTGGATAATGGTCCCATCTCGGGACATCTTTTGCAAATATTGTCTCCTAGTCTGTGACTTGTCTCCTCCTTCTTTTGACAGGATCTTTCACAGAGCATGTTTTCATTTTAATGAAGTTCAATTTACCAATGCTTCATTCAAGGCTCAAGCCTTTGATGTTGTAGCTAAAAGGTCATTACCCAACCCAAGGTCATCTAGATACTTTGCTATGTTATTTTCTAGGAGTTTCATAGCTTTGCACATTATATTTAAATCTACGATCCACTTTGGATTAGTTTTTGTGAAGAGCGTGAGGTCTGTGAATGTGTGTGTGTGTGTGTGTGTGTGTGTGTGTGTGTGAACAACCACTGGAATGGTTGTTCCAGGACCATTTGTTGAGGAGACTATTCTTTTCTCCATTTAACTGCCTTTTCTCTTTCATCAAAGATCCATTTACCATATTGTGTGTCTATTTTCAGGCTCTCCATTATATTCCATTGGTCTATTTGTCAATTCTTCTACCAAAATACCCTATCTTTATTGTGGTAGCTTTAGAGTATGTTGGGGAGTGTCAGTTCCCTAACTTTCTTTTCCTCCTTCAATTGTCTCTTAGCTATTGTATTACTTTACTAGGGCCACCATAACAAAATACTACCAATCGGGTGGCTTAGACAGCAGAGTTTATTATCTCATAGTTCTGGATGCTGGAGGTCCAAGATCAAGGTGCCAGCAGGGTTAGCTTCCTCTCAGATCTCCCTCCTTGACTTACAAATGGCCAGTGTCTTGCCCCCTCTCCACATGGTCTCTTATCTGTGCATGTATATCTCTTGTGCCTCTAAGTATGTCCTCTTACAGCAAGTGACACTAATCAGACAGGATTAGGGCCAACTCCAGAGACATTATTCTAACCAAATTATCTCTTTAAAGGCCCTTAGATGAAGAGGAGATTTGGATACACTGAGATATACAAAGGATGTGTGTGCACAGAGGAAATACCATGTGAGGAGGCAGTGAGAAGGTGGCCATCTACAAGTCAAGGAATGAGGCCTCGGAAGAAACCAGTCCTGCCAATGCCTTGATCTTGGGTTTCCAGGCTCCAGAACAGTAGAGAATACATTTCTGTTGCTTAACCACCAAGTCTCTGGTGTTTTGTTGTGGCGGTCCTAGCAAATTAATACACTTGGCATCCTGCAGCCTTGCTATAATTGCTTATTATTTCCAGGATGTTTTTGTTCTGTTTTGTTTTGCTTTGTCAATTCTTTTGGACTTTCTACTTTCGTTTTGAACGTTTTCTGATTTAAAAAAAAAAAAGTAGAAAAAATAAAGAATGTTTATATTTTAAAATAAATAATAACAGGCATCATTCTCTTCCCAAACTCTGATACAAGTGTCCTCCATATAAGATGTACCTGTTGAGGGTAGCATGCAGTTATGTCCTCGTACAGTTCATGGAGTGACACTCGGTATGCCCCCAGTAGTGTTCCATGAATGAAGTAGAGCTCAAATGGACTGCTTGCCCAGTTTTCTGAAAAGTTTTTGGGAAAAAATGATCCTTCTGGAGCTAAGGAAGAATTGCTAAGATACGCCGAAGTCAAATGAAGCAAGGATAGAAGCTAGTGCAGGAGGGCTCGTCTTTTTCCAGCTGAAGCTGGAGAGGAAGTCTTCCCACAAGCTCTGTTGTATGCCTGAAAGGCCTAGGTTGTATAGGGCGCAGAGAACGAAGGTTTCACTTTACGAGCTTGCAAGTTCACTGTTCGAATCCTCTGTTTCTCCAGCCTTCCAGTGCGTTCTTGGCCAAGGAGGCATAAGCTGAGTAGTGCATGTGCCTTTAAGGTTTTGTCTGTGGTTAAAGATAAAAAGGAAAGGTGTCTGGCTCATAGAAGCAGAAGGTGATGGTGGAGGTTCAACTCACTGGATGCATTTTCTTTTTCTGTATTTGGGTGAACTGTTTCTACTACACCCAGATTGTTTGTATCCTTATGCTCAAAGGTTAATGGTTAATTGGGAAGGAGCATAGGGTTTGACACACGGTTGGTGCTCAAAATTAGGAACCGAGGTGCGAATGAATCACTTATGCCATAATCAAGGCATGCTAGGTTTGGACTTTTTATTTTTTAAGCTTTGTTCTTTTAAAGACATCTATGTGGCTTTGCTGCCTCTAGGACTGAACAAAGAAGTCTGTTTTTACAGACTGAGGAAGCAGACATCTAGTTTGTCACAGATGACTAAAATAGATGTCTGCCTTAATAAAAAGAGAAATTATTTATATGACTAAAAATAATCTAGAAGATACAAAATTATTTCCTGGTGAGAAAAGACCTTATGAATTATTGTCAGCTTGAGTGTCTTTACTGTATCACCCCTTCCCTGCTTTTTGAGAGAGCTAGAGAGTAAAACGAATATGGCAGATTTAATGGCATTCTTTACTACTAGAGAGACAAATGATGTCCTCCGAAATACAATTCCCCGGAGTTTGAAGTTAAAGCAAATTAAAAAGGAACTGTGGTGGGAACTCTTTTGGATAAAGCAAATTGTAGCCATAGAAAGACAACGCATACCTGCAGTATTCTAAAAATAAAACCATTCACTCACCCGTCACCAGATATCTAACAGTATATGTCTTCTGGCTAAATGACAAGCCCAATAGAACTCTTAAGATGTTAAGGCCTTTCCTCTGCAATCCCTTCTCTCATCCATCAGTGCAAAGTTGGTGTATACTTGGCATCTATTCTCAACAAAACTGAATGCCTATGAGGTATGTCCATCGGTGCTACGTATTTCAAGAGATGCAGAGAACATCATGACAAGATGAGGCCTCATCATCCCCCAAACTTACCATGAAGTCGGTGAGTCAAATGACCTACGTTCTTTCTAATAAATGGCAGGTGCCAGGAGAAGAGCCTGTTCCCCAGGGTTTTGTGAGATCCTCTGGTGGGATGCGGTGAGAAAATACTACATTTCTATGGGTATTTGTTTGCATCTAATGTTTTGACATTTCTATTTTGTGTTTATTTTATAAATATGAATGTTATATCAATGTACTAACTAAGGTTGGCGATTTATAATAAACATGATTTGGGGGTATGGGAGTATTTTGTGTATGGGGCGGGGGTTGATTTGCTGTAGAGCTGCATGTTAAAATCATTCGGGACACCACTGGTCACAACCATCACTGTTTATTATTTGCACTGTCTTAACAAAAATCATCAGTGTGTAGCAATGGGCCCAGGACAGCGTGGCCTTATAGTAGGTGTGTACATAGAGGGTGAGCCTTCTAGAAAGAGGTCGTTGAGCCTTCTTTCCAGATATCAGATAAACAACCACAAAATCTGGTACCTACAGTCAAAATTCCATCCGGTAACATCGAGATTACATGCAAAGCAAAACAGAGACATTATCTTTCTTGCCATTTAAGCTGGCAACTGAATGTCCCCTGCCTTCTCTCATTTACTCACTCGGCGCTTTTTCACCCCAAATTGCAGGAAGCTGCTGGTGGGTCGATGATGTTTTGCTTGGGGCTTTTGTGACTTTGATGCCAACTACATGATTCCAAATGCCCGTGTTAATAAGACATACGTTTTGCAAAAGAGACTGGGAATTTTAGATATCGACAGAAATGCTCTCCGACTCATCCATGAAATTCCATCAAAAAAATGCCATCAGCAGCAGCTTTGTGTGTGTGTGTTGGGGGAGGATACATTCGGCATTTGCCAAACTGTTATCACCAATGTGAAGGGAATACAGTCACCGATCTAGTTTAAAATAGTTTATAAAAGATGCACCTTTTTTTCATTAAAAAATTTTTATTTATTTATTTATTTTTGAGAGAAAGAGCACAAGGAAGGGAGGGGCAGAGAGAGAGGGAGACACAGAATCTGAAGCAGTCTCCAGGCTCCGAGCTGTCAGCACAGAGCCCGACGCGAGGCTCGAACTCACGGACGGTGAGATCATGACCTGAGCCAAAGTTGGTGCTTAACCAACTGAGCCACCCAGGCGCCACAAGCCTGCTCTTTCCAAGCATATAATTAAATCATGTCATGAATTGTGTTATTTTACATAGCAACATGTGTGTCTATGGCATCATGTACAGGCATTCACACAGGCATACCTACAACTAATAGATGGCAATAATAGACGATACACTATAATATCTGAGGTTTTGTTTAATTGTATAAATGGAAATGAGATTAGGTGCATAAAAATAATTTTTAATATTCCTTTTAAGAAATCAGTAAAGTTCAGGGGCACCTGGGTGGCTCAGTCGGTTGAGCGGCCGACTTCGGCTCAGGTCATGATCTCGCGGTCCGTGAGTTCAAGCCCCCGTGTCGGGCTCTGTGCTGATAGCTCAGAGCCCGGAGCCCATTTCAGATTCTGTGTCTCCCTCTCTCTGACCCTCCCCCATTCATGTTCTGTCTCTCTCTGTCTCAAAAATAAATAAACATTAAAAAAAAATTTAAAGAAATCAGTAAAGTTCATATGGCAAGAACACCCATATATATGAAGTAGAATTGATTCTGTTTTTATTTCTTTATTGTCTTCAGTTTTCGTTATGGTAAAATACATATAACAAATATTCTATCATCTTAATTGTGTTTATGTGTCCAGTTTAGAATCCATCTTCTAAAATTATTTTTATTTCAGTAGGCTTAGTGTTGACATAAAGAAGTGACAAAAATGTATATCAGAATCTAGTCTGAAGGAGATTTTTCTCATCAATAATAATATTTTTCCAGAATTAGGGAAGCTTTACATGGGACCTAAAGGTAACAAAGACGTAAAGAACAACAGGAAAGACTCTCCTATAGATAGAGCCATTTTGTTGTTGTCGTCCTTTGGAGGGGTTTGCAGACTTGCAAAACAGAAGTGATCGGACAAGAAACAGAAGGACTCAGTCAATAAAATAACAAAAACAACCACAATTACAAAAAATATTGACCTGCCGCCCTCTCCTTCCAGCAAGCTTGACATCCCAAACATTGTAAACTTTTGCAAAACAAAACAACCCTGTCAGGAATAAATACAATCAATCCATGTGCGGTGAATAAGGAATGCTCTTTTATATGTGTGAATGTTCGCTGGCCATTTCTTTAAATTTAATGACTTTTTTGTCTCATTCTTTCTTGTTCTTAAACCTAGTCTTTAGATTCACTGATGAAGAGCTGGAAAAAACACGGGGAAGTAGGCAGTTCAATCAAACTACCAGTTTTCTTTGAAAGTTGGTTCCCAGGTAGTTGTTTATCTCAGAGATTAACATGTTAACTTTGAATGTGTGACAGTAGCTTTTATCTGCATGGTGATCAAACTAAAGTAATATACACAGAAAAAAGCAGTTGTACTCCAAGCACAGACTTCAAAGTGTCCTCTGCTCGTGTCTTTTACTGCATCGAGTGTTCATTTCCTTTTTCAACCACAGACCAACTGAGCAGAGCACCATTTGGTAAGGTACCTTAAGGCCCAATGTTAAAACACAGAAAAGAAAAACTCATAATATTCTAAGCACTGGGTATGCAGTTTGGGAATTATTCACACTAATTGCTTCCTTCTCTCTTTCATCCTGAAGACGCAGTCCGACCCGGAGATGTAACTCAAAACAGCCTCCCCTGCTACCCATTAGTCTCTACCCCAATTATTTCTTGCTGGACAACCAAGCATCCAGAACATGGAGACTTAAAATTCCATCTGCTTATTTAGTTTGTGATTCTATAGTTTGGCAGTTAGGGCTGGGCTCAGCTGAGTGGTTCTTGTATGGCTTGACTGGGCACATCCAATCTTTGCTGGGCTTGCGTATGCATGCATTATCAGTGAGTGGGTCCAGCGATACAGAATGGCCTCAGCTGAGAAGATTGAGATGTTTGGTACCTTCTTCCATGGGGTCTCTAATCCTTCAGCAGGCTCGTCTAGGCTTGTTCACATGATGGTTGCAGAGTTCCAATCGCAGCCAAGAGGGAAAACTACAAAAAACAAGGTCTCCTCAATTTCCCCCCTCTCGTTGCATTGGCCAAAGCAAGCCACCCACCATACCCAGAGTAAGATGGCAAGGAGAGGGAAGCCTGCTTGTAAAGTGCCAGGAAACAGGAAGCAAGAACAAATTAATCATTATGGTAATGGATGGATGAAGAAGCTTCGTTGCATGAACTTAAGAGAGAAGACAGAAAACAAACACTGTAACTTGGTGTCTGAACATTTCAGTGGAAACCAAAGATGTAGCCCCCTCAGAGAAAAGTCCGGTTTAAAGAAGACTCACAGAAGCATTATAGGGAAATTAGAGATAAATAGCTCTTATTTCCCACATGAAAAAATGATGAGCCAGATTTTATGCATTAGAATCTCAAGTAGCAATTTTAAAATTCTGAATCTGGATTTTAGTAACGAGAAGCAAATGATAAGACAACATTGATAGGGGATCCTCAGTTTTTAATAAAATCTGAAATTGCAACTGTGTTTATAATGTTTATTATAATTTACTAGACTGTTACAAGAAAACATCCTTACATTTAATTTTAACATTAGCAATTCTGAGTCATGACACATTATTATTATTATTACTGTTATTCTTGCTTTCACAAGAGGAAACCGAGGTTCAAAAAATCTATTAGTCTGCAAATCATATAGGGAAGTAAACAGAGCTCAGCAGCTGCTGTTTTGACTTTTTTTAGTATTTCAAACTGAAAGAATGTTTTCAGGCTGTAGATAAATACCAAGTGATCTGTTCTGAATTTATCCCAAATCACAATTTAGAATTAATTCTCTCTTATAATTTCAGTATCAATAATCAGCCGAGGACATTTTGGTTTTCAATTTTCAACAAAGAGTAAGTCACTTATTTTCAATTCTCTTCAACTTTAGGGGCTTTGATTTCTTCTTTTCTCATCCCCCCCTTTTTTTAATTTGAGAGTTGCTTTTTGGGTTTGTTTGTTTGTTTGCTTGCTTGCTTTTAAGTAGGCTTCATGCCCAGCACAGAGCCCAACACAGGGCTTGAACTCATGAACCCAAGAGCTCAGGTCGAGTCAGATGCTTAACTGACTGAGCCACGCAGGCACACCATTGAAAGTGGTTTTGACGGATGATGAAACTTACGAGGCAATTTTCTTATCACGTGACAATAGAAGCTTCTATTTCTTCCAACATTAATAAGTCAAAATACATACTTGCCTTCCATATTCATTTAATTATATGTTATAATTATGCCGAGGCAGCCAATGTACTTTGACTCTTAATTCAGTGCTCTTTTTATTATGGCATGTTTAGCTTGAATTTAAAGTTCATTCAACCAACAATAATCAATCTTTTAATAAATATTGACAACCAACATGGAGGTTGCAACATATATACAGAGTAAGGCTGAATCTTTCCCTTCTTCAGGCTCTGTTAACATTATCTTCATGAACCCATCACTTCATTTCATTTTAGTATTAATTGTGTGCGTGCTCTTCCCTTTGCAAGGAAGGAAGTTTGCTCTGTTTATTTTGGGGGCAGGGCCTAGCCTTGTGCTGTAGCAGGTATTAGATGGAATCCGCTTGAAATGAATCTTCATCTCCCATAACTGCCCAACAATGCTGATTAAACTCAGATTGACTGATACTGTTATTAATCATCAGACCCCCATGCAGTCCTTTTCAGGATACAAGACCCACCGAGGCAGAGAAATAGAATTACTTTGGAATTACTTTCAATGGTAAATATTAGGCAGGTGCCTTAATCCCCCCAAATTATTGCTGTTTTTCAAGGGTAAAGTTTAAATGAATAAACACTTCATCGTGAATAATCCATCTTTGATGATTAGAGTTCAATAAACTTTATTTGGAAAGGTTCAACCACATGAGGATGGGTCACCGGCCATTTCTCATGGACTAAGTCGGGCTGCTGCAGACCCTTGCAAGTTGTCCCTTAAATTTAGAGAAACAGAAACGGAGGTGGAGAAATACCAAATATACGTTCACGAGTGAACACCATCAACTCTGAGGATCTCCAGCTTGAAGTTTACGTGAAGTAGAAAAGTTGAGAAGACAAAGAAAAGTGATGACAAGGAAGGAAAAGTGGTGGGAAGGAGCCAGAAGTGCGAAAAGCCACAAAGCTATAAACAAGACCAGCACCCGGAGAGCCTCTGGTGCATCCCCGCCATAGAGATGGGACGTTTCCCCACAAGCTTGCCCCCCACAATCAGAGACGGCAGTTTTCTTTCAGCTGTTCTCCGTGCTGCCCCAGGCTCGTGGTCCATCAAGGTGGACCGTCCATCCCCAGGGTTCGGAACCCAAGTCTGTCCATAACAGCCAGAAGAATTGGTCAAAGGCAGTGCTGAAGTGCAGAATGGCTGAGGCTCCCTCTCAGAAGGTGGCCCAGATGACCAGCCCAACAGATTGGCAACTGGGCCAAGGTAGACTGTAGCTGGGTGGGTGCTGGCTGGATCCTCTCTTCTGGAAGTGGAATGGAGCACGGGGTCCACCAGCAGACATGGTTTCCTGGTCTGGCTCTATTGAACCTAGAGACAGGCTGGCCAGGGGTTCAGGCATTATGCCTTTGCAGATGCAAAATCAAGCCTGGCTTCCTTCTTCCAACCCCTCCCCCCGTTAAGGTCCTATCACCTCTGCTTTTAAGTCCTTGACCATATGATGGACAATAGTATTTTCTTTCTCAGGAAAGAAAAAAAAATTCCACTTTGAAAGGAATCACTATTCATGAGACAGAAATCTGGAGGAGGAAGATTGGTTGGAAGTCCACTTGGCAACTTATTTTCTCAGCTGTAGCACAAAGGGCAAGTGCTTCCTCATTCCCTCACATGCAGCTCAATTGCTTCAAAGGGGTTTTTGCCTCCTAAAACACCAAAGGCACTTTAAAAAATTATTTGAGATGCAGCACACATAGAGGAAAAAAATGTATAAAATGTAAAAGCCAGATTAATGAATTGCTATATTTCAAACACCCATGGATCATGACCCAGGTCAAGACACGGAACACTTCCTGTGCCCCAGAAACCATCTCAGCGTCCTTTGTAATCGCTCTTCTGTCCTCTAAATTGCCTCTTTGAGAATTGGCCCATGTCCCCCAAAGAAAGCCAGCCCCCACAGTCTAAACTGTTAATTCCTCACTCTCGTACATAAGCGTTCCGATGTGTCCCAGCTGATGTGCTTTGGTCCGGGTTTGAAGTGTCTGCCATGGGAAAGTCATTCCAAACGATCTAGTTGGCGCTCTGTTACTTCGGTGAAACCCACTCAAGTCTCTTCCAGATTTGAATTCATTTCGCATCTCGTGCTGATTCTCCCTCTCAAGATGATCCAGGTGTCTCTCTGACACCTGTTCTGCTCAGCCAACATCAGTAACACACATTTTAATCCACGGCAGGGCTTTCCGTTACCCGGAGAAGAGAAAATTGATGTCCAAAGAGATGGGGAAAGTGTCTGTTTTCGAAGGAACTCATCTTTCCTGATTAGTATGGACCTCCTGACACTGTGAAAATCAATCAGAATTTGAAAAGTGAGATCACAGTGCTGGAATAATTTCGATGGCATTTTCCTTCTAGCCCCATCCGTGGCTCTGTGGAAACATCCAAAGGTACAGTCAGGCATATCCAGAATCTTTTTGTATTCCGGTTCTTACCCAGAGGAGGACTGTGTAGAATGAACAACGGAGAGATTTGGGTCACAGGGGGTTCTCCCGGGTAAGGCTTGGAGTGACCTTCTGTTTATTTTGTGAAAGAAATAAAAGGGAGTGCTTCTTAGTGTAACTGCCACCATAACTACACTTAACGGGGTTTATAAAACTGTACATTTCTTCCGAGTAGGCTGCTGAAACTCTGTGGAGTTACCACAGGCCGAGCTTCCCTACAATCTTTCTTCAGCTTCCCTAAAAACTTAATACTGAACCTCAGATAACACACAGGTAATAGGCTCCAGCTTCTTCCTGAAACCTTCCTGAAAGGAGAGAACATGAGTTCCAATCCTAAAGAACTTTCCACTGCACTTTTTCTTTTTTCATGTGCCAGATCCTTTCTTAGGTAGTGGGGAAATAGTAGTGAGCAAGAGAGTCCCAGGACTCTGGCCCACACAAGCATACAATCACCGCAGAGCAAGACAAAGAGCCCCTCTGATACCCCAGTTTGGGCACAGGCTCCAGAGCCTGCTTTTCCTGCCCAACAATCCCTCTGGACACCGTGACTCCAGCATTAGGTCAATCAGCCCCAACCTGGAGAAAACCACTCCATTCATTGTTGGCTTTTCTCAGAGAGATGTCTGGGAAGGGCTAAGAAACTGCTTCCTCCACTGCAATTTTGAGGGGAAAAGATAAGGAACCAAAGAGGGATAAAAGGGCCTTTACAATTCCGATATACATGGTGTCTCTCTTTATCCATTTTGCATCGGGTATCTTATTTTTATTGGCTTCGTGCGGGGGTGGCGAGGGGGGACATCAGTTCCACCTGACCTAGAGATGGGCTGGGGATGAATTCAGGCATCATTAAAACAATTTTTTTAATTTTTATTTTTTGTATATGCATAAGCACTTTTTATAATTTATTTTCACCATTTAAAACATTAAAGTATACTTTACATGCAGTAAAATCTACTCTTTTTAGTATGTAATGACGAGCGGGTTTTTTCGGACATATGACATATTTAACATGTAAATGTTAAACAACACAGTATTGCACAAGCAACAGGCCAAATAAGAAATCAAATGGCAAGCCGAAATATGTCTCAAAACAAAAGAAAAAGGAAATACAATATTCCCAAGCCTATGGGATTGCAGCAAAAACAGATGTGATATTTATGCTGTAAATGCTTGTATTACAAGAAAAATTTCAAGTCAACAACATTACACTACAAGGAACTAGAAAAAGAAGCAGCTTAGCTCCAATTTAGTAGAGGAAGGAAATAATAAAGAAAAATTAAAAATAAATGAAATGGGAACCAGCATAAATAATAACATAACGTTGAAAGTAATGACCAGTTAAAAAAAATGGCAATGCTTTAACTACATTAACTAAGGGGGAAAAAAAGAAGACTCAAAAACCAAAATGAGAAATGGAAGAGAAAACAATACAACAGGTAACCCCAGAAATACATAGTGTGAGAACAGATTACTATAAACAATTACATGCTAACAAATCAGATAACTTAGAAAAGAAAAACAGATAAAGCCTAAAAACACACAAATTGCCAAGGTTGAGTTATGAGTCTTGAATCCAAGAAATAGGAAATCTTAGACCAGTAAAAAGAATGCAGGTTGAATTAGGAATCAAAAATATCCCAGCACAGAAAACCCAAGACCACATGGCTCCCTTGGTGAATTCTACCAAACCTTTGTAAAAATCTTACAAATAATGCAGTGGAGGGAATACTTGCAGAATCACTCTGAGGCCAATATTACCCCGATACCAAAGCAGGATAAAAACAATAGAACGACAGCAACGAAAAAAGTCTAATTTGTCTGATAGAAGTATTGCCACTCTGGCTTTCTTCAGACATCCAGGTACACGATAAATGTTTCTCTGTCCCCTCACTTTCAATCTGCAGGTGTCTTTAGGTCTAAAACGAGTCTCTTATAGGCAGCAAAGAGATGGGTCTTAGTTTTTTATCCATTCTGACACCTTATGCCTTTTCCTTAGAGCTTTTAGTCCATTTACATTCAAAGTAATTATTGATAAATATGTATTTATTGCCATTTTATTCTTTGTTTTGTCATTGTTTCTGGAGATTTACTCTGATCCTTTTTTGTCTTTTGTCACTTTTGGTCTCCTCTTTGCACTCAAAGAGTCCCCTTTAATATTTCCTGTGGGGCTGGCTTAGTGGTCACAAACTCCTTTAGTTTTTGTTTGTCTTGGAAACTCTTTATTATTCCTTCTATTCTGAAAGGTGGCCCTGCTAGATAGAGTATTCTTGGCTGCAGATTTTTCCCATTCAACACTTTGAATATATCATAGCACTCCCTTCTGACTGGCGAAGTTTCTGGTAAAAATCTCCAGCTAGGCTTGTGGGTTTTCCCTTGTAAGTTAAGGATTTATTTTGCCTTGCTGCTTTAAAGATCCTCATTTATCACTATTTTTTGCATATTTAACGGTAATATATCTTGGTATTGGCCTGCTTTTGTTGATTCTGATGGGAGTTCTCTGTGCCTCTTGCATCTGGATGTTTGTCTCCTTCCCTAGATTAGGGAATTTTCTTTGCTATTATTTCCTGAAATAAATTTTCTGCCTCCTTGTTTCTCTCTTCTTTTCCAGGACTTCCATAATATCAATGTTTTTACATTTGATGGAGTCACCGAGTTCCCCAAGTCTATTCTCATGGTGCATAATTCTTTCTTTCTTTTGTTCAGCTTCGTTATTCTCCATTATTTTCTCCTCTAAGTCACTAATTTGTTCCTCTACTTCTTCCAGCCTGCTGTTCATTGCATCAAGCCTATTTCCAATCTCATTTATTGCATTCCTCATTGCTGGCTGGTTCTTTTTTAACTGTTTTATCTACGTGGTAAGGCTCCCACTGATGTCTTCTATTCTTTTTTCAAGCCCAGGGAGTACCCTTATGATTGTTGCTTTAAATTCTCCATCAGGCATGTTACTCACATCTGTTTCACTTAGATCGCTGGCCATGACCTTATCTTAGTCTTTCGTTTGGGATAAATTCCTCCGTCTTGGCATTCTGTCTAAGTCTGTGCCTTCTTCTTTGTTCTCGAAAAGCCGGTTATGTCATCTGCTCCTGAAAGTAATGGCCTTCCGAGGAAGAGGCCATATAGTGCCCAAGGCCTGACACTTCAGGGAGTATCTTCAGTGTGTGCTGAACAGCCGTGCTGTTGTGTTTTGGCTGCTCCATCCCTCAGGTCAGTCATTGGCAGAGGCTCTCCTTGCCTGGCCGGATTGTGATGAACTTTAACTAAGTGTGCTCTGGTCTGCTTGTAAAATGAGACCTGACACCACCTCCCCCAGAACTGAGGCCTTGCAGCACTCTCTGTTTGGGAGGGATAGTGTGGGCATGGGTTTGTGCTGGTCTTTTGGGTGAAGAGCCTGTTGCACTGAGACTGAGGCAAGCTTACTGAAAGGGCAGGCCTGCCAGAACTCAAGGGTGTGGGGCTTGGTATAAGAAATTTAGGCATCCGGCATTGGTGCTGAACTGCTTCCCACAGGTGGTTCTGGGTTTATGCTAAGAGATAGGGAGGGAAATATTGCTGGCCAGCTCTTTTGCTCCCAGAGAGACTTCTCCATGAATGCTACCTCTCAGGGTCCTGCTCCAAGAAGAGCAAATAATCTCTCCACTTTGTGCCCGAGGCATTTTTCATATCACTGCTTCCACGCTGTCTGCCTCTGGGTTATTTGTCTGACTTCTCTCCAGAAACAGGGCAGTGCCCTCTGAACTCTCTCCCAGCCAAGTCCACTGACCTTTAAAACTGCAGGCTTTGAGACCTGCTGGTTGCAAGAACTCGCAAAATCCAGCCTCTTTTGTTTTCCAGGCCAGTGGTTTTCAGGAAAACATTCTCCTTATACATTCCCCTATGTGCTCCTCTCTCTCTCGTCTTTCTCTGTGACTGTGGCTCCCTCTCCTCCATAGCACCCGTGATCCATTTTTTTCCTTAAACCATGTCTCCCCACTTCCTACCTTCTCTCCCTTTATTTGTGGGTTCTGTCAGTCTTCAGGTTGATTTCTGGAGTATTTAGGATTATTTAATAATTATCTAGTTGTGTTTGTGGAATGAAGCAAGCCTAGGGTCCTCCTAGTCTATTGCTATCTTCCCATTTCACATCATCTTTCCTTAGATTCAAAACCAAGCCTACCTTCCTTCTAAAATTCTCCCTTAGAGTGCCATCACTCCTCATTCAAGCCCTTCACCCTAAAATGGATAATGTCACCTTCTTCCTCGGAAAAAATAACATGAGCAAAATTACATTTTAGTGGACTCAATATACACAACACAAAGTCTGGACAAAGAGGGTGGTTGAGGGGACTGCAGTATGGAGACTTGGCTATAGTTCACACCAATGGGCCAAGGCACCATAGTAATGGGGAGCAACCAAGACTGCCTTGAGGTAGGGCAGGAAGAAGGGATTGTGGAAACCATGTATCTTATAACTTGTATATCCATCTTGTTTTCTCCTCCTATGGATCTGATTTGGAAAATTTAAATGCCTCATTTTTTATGTATGCAAGTATATTATTTTGTACAATCTGTGACTCACCTCAAGAATTTTAAAATTAATTACCGTATACATGAATAGTCACAAAACCAGGCTCCAGTGGATAGTAGGGATGGACTAGAAACAACAACAACAACAACAAAAACAACAACTGGAAGACAACGTAAAGTCTAAAAAGGGCGAGGAGGGAAAATTAGGCAATCGTAAGGTTTGTGGGTGTCCTTGGTACCTGAGCTGCAGTCCTGTCGTAGCTGAGGAGAGAGAGGAACTCGTGCTCACACAGGATATGAAGGAGAACACTAACCCACATAAAGAAATCTGTAACATGCAAGGCTTGCAGGGGAAATAACATGGTGGATTTGGGGCACTTCCCACCATAGGAAGTAGAAATAGGCAGGAGAGCTTTTCTTGAGAGCTGGGTAAGGGAGGACCCGATGTCATACTTGTACAGAACGAGGACTACGGAGCTATAAAAGGGAGTGAAACATGTTTGCGCTGAAGTAATGGTTCCCTTTTCACAACCCAGTGGGGAAAGGGCCCCAGGGACCCGATGGGGTGAAGGAGCCACATCTGTATGGGTAGTTCCAGGGCCGCCATTTGTCTGGAGACTGAGGTTTGAGTGACAACAGCAGCTGAAGACATTTAAGTTGTTGACAGCACCCAAGAGGAGTATAAAAGTGGTGATAAAGTGGACCCAAGATAAAAAACATGGCCGTAAAGTGGACCCAAGATAGAAAACATGGCCAAGAAATACCAGAGATACCAAGAAAAGGAACTTACAAAAAGAGGGTAACAGTATCCTAAGGTGTTTGGTTAAAATGAGTTGTTCAACATGGAAATTTAGTCAAATTTTTAATATGGTTGAAAAGTTCATGTCTTCTAGGCATATGCTCTAGAGATTAGAATTAAGCAGTATGTGGGATAATTAACATTTTGTATGTTTTTAATCACTCGCTCCTATTTATAGAGGTTTTTCCTTTTCCTTTTTAACTCTGTGTTCATTTGCAGTGAGCCATCACTATGTAGTGTTTTATGGTATAAAGTAGAATAATCTAAATATCTATCGATAAAGAGTTGAGTATAATGATAAGTGAAATAAGTCAGAGAAAGACAAATACCATATGATTTCATTCCTATGTGGTATTTAAGACCCAAAACAAGTGAACGAAGAGAAGAGAGAGAGAGAGAGAGAGAGAGAGAGAGAGACCAAGAAATAGATTCTTAATTACAGAGAACAAATTGATGGTTACCAGAGCGTTTGGAGATGAATGAAATATGTGATGAGGAGTAAGGAGTGCACTTGTTGTGATGAGCACTGGATGATGTGTGGGATTGTTGAATCACTATATTGTACACCTGAAGCTAAAAAATGGTGTATGTTTAAAGAAAATTAGTTGGAAGAAACTAAATGTCTACGCATTTGTAGATGTGTATATGAATGACCATAGTTCATAAAGTAGTAAGAATGGTGAGAACTTGTATTTATACACACACAAATATCATCTATTTGTGTCTGAGCCATACTCACGTTAGAAATAAACACACATGCCCCATAGATAAACATATACATTGAGAGGTCAGTAAGTATGAATATGTAGATATAAATAAATATATACATATAGATACAAAGAATTTTGATGCTTACATTTTATTCAACATCTCAGGATATGTGCCAATATTTAGAATATAGTTGTCTTTGGTAAGTAAAATGATACGTCCTTTTGTAGTCTCATATTACTCTCAGCTGTATTTTCTCTTTATTACGTTACTCAGCGCATCAGGCTTTTATTTAAATATAACAAAGTTACTTTAAAATATTTTTTTTATAAGCACTGGGTGTTGTACGGAAACCAATTTGACAATAAACTATATTAAAAACTATACGAAAAAAAGAAAATAAAATACCTTTTTTAAAAGTTTGTTTTGAGGCGGGGGAAGGGTAGCGAGAGAGGGAGAGAGAGAATCTCAAGCAGCCTCCACCGTCAGGGCAGAGCCCGACTGGGGGCTCAATCCCACCAACTGAGACACCATGACCAGAACAGAAGTTGGGAGTCAGACACTTAACCGACTGAGCCACCCAGGCGCCCCTAAAATCCTTTTAAAGTAATAGATGCCCGTGACATACGTTAAAATAGTGATTGGTAATCGCTTTTCCCCCCTCCCCCCCTCAACACTTCAGTTCCAATTTGTGGAAGTCACAAGTGTGACAGGTTCCGTATGGTTCTGAGAATTTTCTAAACGCGTCTAAGAATGTGTGTGTATTTTTGTGTGCATAAACACACAATACAAATATATATAATAAGAATATGTTTCTTACATGGATCATTACACCAAGAGCATATGTCCTGTAGCCAGACTGACTGTGAATCCTGGCTCCCTCATTCTGTGTGATGGAGGGGAATTTTGTCAACTTCTCTGGACCCCATTTTCCTCATCGGTAAAGTGGGACGGGGAACAGTAACTACCTCAGGAGCGTGTTGTGAGGATAAAAGGAATTAATATAATCTACTTTGGACCCTATTTATCGCATGCTAGGCCTTTAGTAAATATTGGTCCTTAATATTATTAGAAACAACCCACGAGAGTCTGTACCCTGTGCTTTGCCAAGAGTGTCTACACCTAAACTTTTACCTTTCACCGAACTAACACTAATGTGGGGCGTACAATTTGAAAACCACCTTCAGGCTGGGATGGGGTATGATCAGGGGCTGGTCAAGAAATCGTAGCCTGATTACAGAGCAAACTTGTCTCCCTGCCTATGTCACTTTATTCAGTACAGCCTAAAATTGGGGATAAAGGAGAGGGTGAGGGTCTTGATTCAAGATGGGGTATATTTGGGCATGTGTATGAAAAGAAAGGGACTGAGTGGGAGCAAGAACGAACAGCAAGTGAGCGAGCCAGAGGCAGAGCGAGAAAGTAGTGGTGACAAGGACAGATAATACCCTAGTTAACGAGATGTACTGGGGAAAGTTCGCTGGGTGGGAAACCAGAATGTTCAGGCCCCCGTTTCACTTACTGTCTACCAGAGGGAAGAGGATACAATTGCAGTATGATGCAGGATGTGATCGATTCGGTAGGAGGTACATAAATGGTGTCGTTGGAACCCAGCTGAGGGAGAATTAATGTTTTGTTTATGGGGTAATAAGAGGGGCAGGGGATCATGGGTTGTCTTTTGGGTGGCCTTTGAGTGCAGAGGGTGATTAGAACTGTCTCTCAAGCTAAAGTTCTGCCTCGAATATGTGCTCTTACTCATCCCTTCCACAAATATCTACTGACCATCGACTGTGACAGATACTTTTCTAGGTCTCAGGGGGGAAATACAACAGGCAAAAGGCCCATTCCCATGGAGCTTCCATTATCTTTGGGAAAAACAGACAACGAACAAGATTTCAAAACCCTGAAAATATGGTATATTTGTATACTCTGATGTGAAATGCTCACGAGGAAAAGGGATAAAGTCAGGAAGAGGGAGAGGGTGTTGGTAGGTGAGGCAGGAGCATCCTTCGGTGTCTCCTTTCGATCCTCTCGTGTTGGGTGATCAGAACATGTTCCTCAGAAATGTAGATTGCAGATGCCTCTTCTTGATCACGGCACCGACCTGAAACAGAGAGATGTGTAATTTCTTGTAGAGAATGTAGCCCTGTGCTGTGTGAGTTAACAGAACCGGTTTTGAAAGGTAGTCGTTCTCTCAATGACTATCAGCCTACTAACATAGGGGGTCTTGAACTGCAACTTGGAACTCTCTTAACTCGGAGCTACAGACTGTTAAAGATGGGAGGAATGCCCCCCGTGACCTGACTCAACCTTCTCATTTCAGAGCGGTTTGTGGGGTTAAGTGGCTTGCTCAAGGGGACACGGAGACTTGGTGTAGACCTGATGTGCAAATCTGGATTGGCTGCCTGCTAGTCCCCTTCTGATTCCATTAAACCAACTTTTCGCTTTGCCTTGGGCAGACCACAGGCCTCGGAAAGAGGGAGCATGACCTTGAAGAATGAGGACTTGATGGGGAGTCAGGAGAGAGCGTTTAATAAGGGATCACCTTGCGTCAGGCACAATTTTAAGATTTCCACTCCTATTGCCTTATTTTGTCTTCATAAACAACACTGAAGCAAGGTTTTATGATGCTAAACTTTTTCAATTATTTACAAATGAAAACATGACATATACTAATTTAGGACTCATGATGCCCATACTCAACTCCATATCCTTCCCACCCACCACCTCCCCCCAAAAAACCCTACTGTCTTGAACCTGATATTTCTTTTTTTATTTAAAAAAATTTTTTTTTAATGTTTATTTATTTTTGAGACAGAGAGAGACAGAGCATGAATGGGGGAGGGGCAGAGAGAGAGGGAGACACAGAATCGGAAGCAGGCTCCAGGCTCTGAGCCATCAGCCCAGAGCCTGACGCGGGGCTCGAACTCACGAACCGTGAGATCGTGACCTGAGCTGAAGTCGGACGCTCAACCGACTGAGCCACCCAGGCACCCCAGAACCTGATATTTCTTTAGCCCTTGTATCATTTTATATTATGACATTTTATAAGTATCTTTTAAAACAGTGAATAACATTACCTTTCAATTTTCAAAATTGTATAGCAATCTTACTCTAAAGGTAGGATTCTGCAATATATTTTTCACTCACAAAACATTTTTCAGATTTATCCAAGTCCATACATGAATTCTATTTCCTTTCTTTATTTTTTAAGCAGAGCTTTATTTTTTAGAGCACTTCTGGGCTTACGGAAAAATTGAGCAGAAAGCACAGAGTTCCTATTTATATACCGTGCCCTCACATGTACCCAGACTCCCTCACACTCAACATAGTGTACCAGAGTGGTGCATTTGTTCCAATGGATGAACCAATATTAATACATTATTATTAACTGAAGTCCATCGTTTACATTAGATCAACTCTTTGTGTTGTCAGTTTTATGGGTTTTGACGAATGCCTGATGTCCCATATCCGCCATCATGGTATCAGCGGAATAGTTTCACTGCCATAACAACCCTGTGCTGGACCTATTCATCTTTCCCTCCCTCCTCCCAAACTCATGGCCACCACTGATCTTTTTATAGTTTTGCATAGTTTTCCCTTTTCCGGAATGTCATAGAGTCAGAATTATGTATTATGTAGCCTTTTCATACTGGCTTCTTTCACTCAGGTTCCTTTATGTCTTTTCATGGCTTGACAGCTCATTTCTTGTTAGCACTGAATAATATTCCATTATCTGGGTGTACTACAATTTATTTATCCATTCACTTACTGAAGGACATCTTGGAGGCTTCCAAGCTTTGTCAATTATGGATAAATCTGCTATAAACATCCATGTGCGGATTTTTGCGTAGACATAAGTTTTCAACATCTTTGGGTAAATACTAAAGAGTACGATTGCTGGATTATATATTAAGAGTATGTTGAGTTTTGAAAGAAACTGCCAAACTGTCTTGCAAAGTGGCTACACCATATTTCGCTTGTTTTAATCATGATTTGGAGTTCTATTATTTGAATATTTCAAGATTTATCTATTCTCATACAGATGGGCAATTAGGTGGTATCCAGTCTAATTTTGTCTTTTGCTATAATTTCCTTTAGCAAATTACAAGTTTTTCTAAGTTATGGGCCTAGGTGTGGAATTTCTGGGTTGTCAATAATGTACAATATCTCCAATATTATCAGATACTTTCAAAGTGATCTCCGAAGACATTGTACGGATTGACACTCCTGAAATATAGTGATTTATAAGAGATACATATTCAGTCATTCAGATGACCAAGATATGTTTCTCAGATATGTTTAGTCTTCATCCACAGTTCCTGAAAACACCTGAGCCGTAAAGGTGAAATGGATGTCTGATTATCAATGAAGGTGACTTTTGGATTCCACTCAAGAGTAGGGTCTGGTTGCCAAGAGAACCAACCATATTATTAAGGGTTGACACGTTCAGTCTTCCTCCCCCACCGCCCACCCCCACTAACCTCTGGAGAGGGGAGAGGAGCTGGAGGTTGAATTAGCCAATGGCCAATGAATTAGTCAATCATGACCATGTAATGAAGCCTCCATAAGAACCTAAGAGGGCAGCTCTCAATCTGTGGCATCTGACGCTATCTCTGGGTAGAAAGTGTCGGAATTGAGTTGAATTCTTGGGCACCTGCTAGTGCATGGTGGACATCCCTCTCACCAAGTGTTGGAGTTGGGTCTGGGAACCCGAAAAGAAAGTGATAACCTAGCTGTGAAATTTGTGGTTTATAATAATGCACATCTCCAACTGTATTATATAGTTTCCAAGTGATCTCCAAAGACATTGTGTCAATTTACAATTCCTCTGTCAATATATGTCTCTGTCAATATATCCTGGGCCAGCACTTGGTATTGTCAGCCCTAATTTTTTTATTCGGTCACAGAGGTAGGAACCAGAGTCCATATTCTTTCAGCTTGTATTTATCTGGTTATGGAGGCGTGAGCATAGTCTCATGTGTTCTGGTCACTTGATGTTTCTTCTGTGAATTGTACATTCATATCCCTTGACCACACTAAAACTGAGGGCGTTTCTATTTTTCTTATGAATCTATAGAATTTCTTTATATGTTTTGGATAATAATAATAATAGCTAAACACAGCTGAGCTTTCTTTCTGGTATTTCTGAGTGCTTTAAATAAATTAACACAATAATTGTTTCAATAACATTTTGAGGTAGGTAGTTTCTCCATTTTATAGATGAGGAAATTCAGGTGTTGAAGAATTGTTACTTGCTTAAGATTACACAGCCCTCAGTTATAAATCCAGTAAAACTGGCTCCAGAAAGGTTTATACTAGAATAAACACTTGTCTTTTATGTGAATAGCCACAGTGGATGGGTTTCCATTTCACTTGTTTACTGGTGTTTTATATTATTCAAATATTTTAATTTAATTGAAATTAGTTATCATACCTTTAAGACATTTATGATTACTTTATGTGTTTTGTTAAATGAGTTCTACAGGATATCAAGTTCATAAAGATATTGCCCGTTACTGCCATTTAAAAGTTTTAAACTTTCAAGTTATGGGATTTGACTCCTTATAATTTACTTCTATGTACCATGTGAACGAGCTATTTTATTTTACATTTTGTTTCCATGTGACTATGAAATTATGTTAGCAAAATACACTAAAGAGTTTATTCTTTCTCTATAATTTAAGTCAACTCTCATATAACTAGTTACCACGGGTTTTATAGCAGACTTCCTTTATTATTTACTGATCAGCCTATTTATTCTTGTACATTTTTCCTTTTAGATTCTTATTATCAGATTGCAATTAAGTTTTTAATAGCTGGGGTAATAAGTTGTCTCGCTCCTCATCCTTAAAAAATATCTTGGTTATTCTTGGTCCTTTTCTCCTCTATGAACTTTAGTTTGAGCTTATTAAGTTTCATGAAAACCCTTGTGTGATTTTGAGGGGTATCATATTGGGACTGTACATTAATGTTTGAGAATTTTATAGTTTTAGCATATTATTCCTGTCCATCTATGAACATAGTGTTTTTGTTCTTTAATCGGATTCTCTCTTTTTATATTTTCTAATCATCTCTAAATGATGGTCAACACATAGGAATATATTCAGCCTCTGATTTAATTCATCTTCTCTACTTTTTTCAGAAAGTTTGCTTTTTATTATTATTCCCTTACTTCTATGCTATAGGAGTACCTCACTTCTTTTTATAGGTTTTCAAGTAAAAGATTAACGCATTTATTTTCGCTCTCTTTTGTTTTTGAGTAAATGCCTTGGAAATTAAATGCCTATCTCTGTATGGGCTACTCTATTCCACTGTTTTTGCAAAGCACCTGCAGTATGTTACATTCACAGAAGCAGTGTGTAAGGGTTCCAATTTTTCCACATCGTTGCCAACTTTTAATATTATCCATGTTTTTCAGGAGAAGTGGTGTTTTTTTAGTGGTTTTGATTTGCATTTTTCTGATGGCTGTTGATGCGGAGCAGTTTTCATATGTATACTGCCCACTTTTGTATCTTCCTTGTAGAAACATCTATTCAGATCCTGTCTTATTTTTAGTCCTTTTACTACTGAGTTCTAACATTTGTTTATATAGTCTAGATACGAGTCTCTTATCACATATATAATTTGAAAATATGTTCTTCCATTCTATGGTTTGTTTTCTCTTTTTTTTTGTTGTTGGAATCCTTAGAAACACAAATATTTTAACTTTGATGAGGTCCAGTTTATCTGTTTGCTTCTTTAGTGCTCGGGCTTTGGAGTTCATGTATAATATGCCTTTGCCTAGCTCAAAGTCCCGTGTTTTCTTCTAGGGGCTTTAGAGTTTCAGCATTCATATTTAGGTCTGTGATCAATTTCAAGTTAATTTGTGTCTTGGGTGAAATTGGAGTCCAACTTAAATGTTTTGAGTGTGAATATCCAGTTTCCAAACACCATTTGTTGAAGACTATTCTTTTCCAATAGAATATTTTTGGCATCCTTGTTGGATATCAGTTGACAGGAAAAGTGAGAGTTTATTCCTGGATTCTTAACTCAATTCCATTGATCTATATATTTATCCTTATGCCAGAGCCACATTGTCCTGATTACCATAGCTTTGTAGTAAGTTTTGGTATCAGGAAGTATGAATCTTCTGACTTTGTCCTTTTTTTCTTTCTTTCTTTTTTTTTTTTTTTTGAGAGAGAGAGAGAGAGAGAGAGAGAGAGAGAGAGAGAGGGAATCCTAAGCGGATTTCACACTCAGTGTGGAGCCCAATGCAGAGCTCAATTCCACAACCCCTGGGATCATGACCTGAGCCGAAATCAAGAATTGGACACCCAACCAACTTAACCACCCAGGCACCCCGGTCGTTTTTTTCAATATTGTTTGGGCTATTCTGGTTCCCTGGAACTTTCATATGAACTTAGGACCAGTTAATCTGCTTCTGCAAAGAAGTTGGCTGGGATTTTGATAGATTTTGCATTAAATCTGTGTATTAATTTGGGCAACATTGCCATCTGCACAAGTCTTCTGAAGCATGATTGTGGGATATCTTTCCATTTATTTAGGTTGTTTCAAACCTTTTTTCAGCCATGTTTTACAATTTCTAGTAAACAAACCTACTATTTTAAATTCTTTACTGGATTCACTATATACAACTTCTTAGCATATACTTCAGATTTATAGTAAATTTTAGTAAAATATAGAAATATTACACATATGGGTTCCTCAAAAAGTTAAAAATAGAACTACTCTATGATCTAGTAATCACACTGCTGGTTATTTACCCCCAAATATTTGTTCATTGAAGAACATTAGTTTAAAGGGATATATATATATATATATACTCCTATGTTTATTGCAGCATTATTCACAATAGCCAAATTATGAAAGTGTCCATAGATAGATGAATGGATAAGAAAGTGGGTGTGTGTATATATATATATATATATATATATATATATGTATATGGAATGTTATTCAGCCATAAAAAAAGAATAAAATCTTGCCATTTGCAACAACACAAATGAAACTAGAGCTAAGCAAAATAAACCAGAGAAAGACAAATACCATATGACTTCACCCATATGTGGAATTTAAGAAACAAAACAAATAAGCAAAGGAAAAAAGTATAGAGAGAGAGACAAACCAAGAAACAGACTCTTAACTATAGAGAACAAACCAATGGTTACCAGAGGGGAAGGTGTGGGGATGGCGGAAATAGGGGAATGAGATTAAAGAGTACACTTACCACGATGAGCACTGAGTAATGTATAGAATTGTTGAATCACCTGAAACTAATATAACACTGTATGTTAACTCTACTGGAAATAAAATGTAAACATTTAATAAATAAACATTACTCCTATGCAGTTCTCTCTCTTTTACCCTTTTTGTGTTGCTATCAGAAATTCTGCATCTAAATATGTTACAAACTCAATGGCATGATGCTACGATTCTCAGTTGATAGAATTTTACGTCTTTGATAAAGCTGATAGAAGAAGAAGTATACATTTATTTTGTAACTTTTATTTACAATTTCCCGTTTTCTTCCTTTGTTTGAGTGGAATCAAGTTACTGTATATGGTGTCTTGTCCTTCCTCCAGTACAACTTTTTGGCCCAACTGCCTCCATTTTGCTGTTCTTGTCAAATCTATTGCACTTCTATGTGTTATTAGAGCCAGCAATGTAACACCTATTGTAATATATGCTGTGTAATATATAACGTATATAACATAATATATTTCGAAATAAGAGATGAAAAGGCAAGAGGTGTGTTTATACAGCCTTTAAAAACTACAAATTTTCCCAAAGCCCTGCCCTCAGCAGATATTTCCGTTTTTCAATAACTAGCCACATGGCAACCTGTCTGGCTATAAGGGAGGCTAGAAAAGCTGAGGGCAGGGTTAGCAATATAGTCTTATTGGGGCCAGCCATACCCTCATGCCCCCAGATTGTCTTTCCATTAGATAGGAAGGAAAGGAAGTTAGGTAGGTGGAAAGCAGTATCAGATGCATTGCTGTTTAGCTACGATTTTCTACCCACCCTTAGTACATAAATTTAACATACAAACTACTGCCTATATGTAAACTTAGTTTCACCTAGAGAAAATGCATTTGCTAATTGCTTACTCTACTCCTCAGTGAGTGAAGTTTACTTCTCAGTAACAAAATAATCTTGCTCAATTTACAGCTCTAGTCAATCACTTAATTTACATTCTTTTAAAGCACACCACTGATTTTTCTCCATCAAAACACAGCGACTGTTTGGAGCCGCTATTGAAGTTATTGAGTAAAATTGTGAACAGCATGTGGAAGGCCTACAGCCTGATTTTAACTTTGCAAAGAGAAGAGGAAACCGATTGCTGGTCCTGGCTGGGAGGTTTCACATTATAGGCATGCGGAAGGCATGAGGCCCTTGTAAACAGAATTCCTTGCTTGCTTGCTTTTGTTGGGTTTTTGTTCTTGTTTTTTGAGAAGAGAAAAAAAAACATGACATTTCCATCTCTATTCTCCATGGAAAAGTGAAGATACAAGGAATGACTTGTCATTAGGCTCTTGGATATTTTGATATTTTAGACCCAAAATGGTGATGTCCTTACATACTGCCACACCAACTCTGCTGTTTGAAGATTATTAATTTTTGAACACTAGCAACTTGGCCCTCTGGGGGGTTTTGATTCCAGACTTCTGAACATGAGCAAGGTTTAGAGCTGAGCAATTCCAATAATAATCTCGATTGTTTACTTCTTGTACATGCGTTTTGCCATATGACTTGCTACTCCTATCATCAAGAGGTGGTTTCTTCCCTCACCTCTTGAATCTGATGTTGCCCTGTGACTCTCATTGAACAAACCTGGTAACTTTCATTGAACAGAAGTCTCTAGGACAAGTGATGGCGTGCCAGTTCCAAACCTAGGCTTTACTCTCTTGGGACATTTGCAATCACCATCTGAGCAATTCTAGGCTAGCCTACTGGAGGAAGAGAGACTGGTGACCCATCACCCTCTTCGCCAGACCAATATCAATAGCCAGCCAATTACCAGACATATGAATGAGGGCATTCTAGACTAGCTTCCCACCAGATAACCATGGGTACATGAGTGAACCCAACTGAAATCACTTAAATTTGACCCAAATCAAAGGAACCACCCGGCATACTCACAGATACATGAGCCACAAATGTCTCTAGGTTTTAAGTCACCAAGTTTGGAGTGATTTATTACACAGAAAGAGCTCAGTGTGATATAGGATTTAAGCTATTATGTTACAGGGAAGAATAGTTAAAACATTTTCTCTGAGTAGTAGCCCAGATAAGTCACATTTTCCATACAAGATATAAATTTGTTTTTATACAATTCAAGCTATATGCACTGGCCTGAATTTTCATTCTTCTCTGCCCACGGGGAACTTCAATCCATTTCGAGGTCATCCTGGTCAAATTCTGAAAGCCAAAAATATCTCAATAATACTGGCAAATACTAACATAGCTTGATTTTAATTATATTAATTCATATAAGGAACACCAGAATGCCTGCAAATGTTATCATTCTTGAGCTAATTATTTTCATTTTAAAACAAGTAACTTTTCTGTGGGTTTAAAAATATAGTATGTTCATTAAATAAGAAAATGCAAAAAAAGGCGGGGGGGGGGGCGGACAGAAGAAAATTTTTTTAAAGAGCCAAAGAGTCCATAATCCCATCAACCCAGAAAGAATTGTTTGATATTTAAGCTGACTCAGAGTATTCCTAAATGATTTTCCAAATTCAGACAAGGTCTAACTAGACTCCTGCAGATAGAAACATACTCTATATGTAAATGAGAAAACTTCTGAATATGGTCTGAAAATATAGATATGTGTTACACACACACACACACACACACACACGCACACACAATTACCCTCTCACAGGAGTTTCTTGTGGACTTTTATTTCCTCCTTGTTTGAGTGAAGGGGTGTTCGTACAAGTAAGTCAGAATGGAAAGCAGCAGCAGTGAAAATAAAAGTTATATCATCTTCTGACTGCAATTTGAATACCAAATATAACTTTTCTAGGTTCTCAGAGTAATGAGAATGTTTGGAATCTTTGTCACAAGCTGACTCACAACTCCTGGAATAAAATCATAAAATTGAGTGCTTGGGATATACCAGGCCCTATGTCCAAGTCTCTACATTTGTTATTTCCTTTTCTCCTGTGTATAACACATAACGTTACTACCTTTGTCTTCAAAGTAGAGGAACTGGAGCTTAGGGAGGTGGAGAGAACTTTCTAATTTGTGTCGTTAGTCGGTACTGGAACTGGGATCTGATCCAATGCCACTTGTCATCAGACTTATTCCGGGAGCTGCTCTACCTACTACAGAGCTTGCGGGGTCCTGAGACTCTGAGGTGTTGTCATTGTGGAACTCTGTGTGATCCTAGACACCAGGGAATGCAGGACAGAGGCAGATTACTCCTTACTAGCCTTTGTAAGAAATGACTTCTCTGTGCGTGTGTCTAATACACCAATTAAATATATTTGATCGTGACCATAGACCTAAAATTTTGTATTCCCTTTTAAAAAAAATGTTTGTTTACTTATTTTGAGAGAGAGAGAGAGAGTGCAAGCATGGAGAGGCAGATAGAGGGAGAGAGAGAATCTTAAGCAGGCTTCATACTCAGCATAGAACCCGTTGTGGGGCTTGATCCCACGACCTTGGGATCATGCCCTGAGCTGAAATCAAGAGCTGGACACCCAACTGACTGAGCCACCCAGGCTCCCCATAGAATGTTGTATTCCTATAAAATACGATGTCGCAGTGTTTCATTTTAAAAAAGAGTAGGTGAATCATATTTCGATCACCTAAGACACAGCATGAAGCCGCGCGGAAATAATCCCGGATGCGGAGTTGTGCGGCCTGGGTGTAATCACTAATTCCTATGTGCGCAGGTGTGGGCAGGGGTGGGCGTGTATGTTTGTGAACTATTGTACAGACTGGATCAGAAGAACACATATACATCACATACTATACATAAGCATCTTGCAAGTCTAGAAGTTGATCCTCAGGCATAGCGCTGTCTAACCAAGAAGTTTCGAACCAGTTGACCAAACGTTTCAAAATCGCTTGATTTTAGCACTTAACACGGAACCATACGATGTTACGCAAACAAACAAAAGCAAAAACAAAATAGGAATGAAAGGAGAAAGATGGAAAATAAAGGAAGGAGGAGCAAGAGAACAGACATTTGATTTGCTGAACACATGAGGCTCTGAAAGTTTCGTCTAAATATCTGTACATTCAGGTTCTCTTGAGAAGAAGAATATTGGAGCAAAAGAGGCCCGCATTCCACTTGGCCAAAACAGGCTTGGAAAGAGGCCAGCTCCCTGGACTGGGCCATCATCTCTGTTTACCAGGTCCCCATCAATTCCTTTTATCCCCCAGGTTTTAAGGCTAAGTGTGGAATGTCATATATTAACACATATGTGGGGTGTGTGTGTGTGTGTGTGTGTGTGTGTATGGGGTGTGATGGGTGTGGGTGTACGTGGGGGGGTGTCTGTGTGGTGGAGGGCTGTATGTGTCCATGTGTATGTGGTGTGTGTGTGGTATGGGTGTGGGGAGGGAGGCGTATGCTTAACACCCCTCCTCTGTCATTCTGGGCCTCGGGGTTTGAGGCCTAAATCTGGACTAAATCCATAATGAAGAAGCAAAGAGTTATTTAACTGTCTCATCGTTACTAGTGCACTTTCTCCGCTCCTTGTAATTATGAAATCCCATTATTATTCAGAGAAGTGATTAATCTTTTTTCTGCACCATCCCCCAGCCCTGATTTTCTGGAATTAGAATTGCAGATTCTCCTTTAGGGACTGTCCTTGGTGTTCCAGGAGAAGCACTGTCCATTCTAATAAAAATCCTCATTCAAAATACAATTCCATTTTTTTTTCCAATTGATCTGATCTGTGTTACAAACCCGCATCTCACTGGAGCGTAGGGAATGCTATATTTGAGTTCAATCCATTGAGTACGGTTGGAGGCAGTAGCTTAAATATGCCGATGTTCATACTTTCAGAATTAAAATCCTTCCCATCTATCTCCTCCAAGGCGTGGCATTTGGGTAGGTGAGGGGTGTGGATGGGAGGCCTGTGCACTTTTTAATCCAGCTCTTCTGATCTCGCCCGTAGTGTTCCTTGTCTTCCTGGTCTCCCAGGTTTGGTCTCTACTGAGTCTGTGGTGTCACAGCTTGCGTGTCCCAGACAGCTCGTACTGGGTCGTGACAGACAACTGCGCGTGTCTCTTCCCGGCTCCATCTTTTGTCATTTCGGCCCATCACTTCGGTAACTTGAATGGGTCGTAGTAGGAATATTTACATCCTGGAAATTGGCAAATTCTACAAATCAGAGCTACTTTTCTCGGAGAGCTGGTTGTTAACTATTGACCAATATACCGCTGTCTCCAGATGACAGAAGTAGGATTCACGGCCTGGGATAGTTTCCCTCACCTTGACTGTGGGCTTGGGTATGTAACTTGCCTTGGACAACTTAGAATTAACAAGGGTGATGCCAGCATATTCTTTTACTTTTTGAGAGAGACCAGAGAGAGTGTGCCAAGGGGCAGAGAGAGAGGGAAAGAGAGAACCCCAAGCAATGCCAGCACGGGGCCCAGTGCAGGGCTCAAACTCACGAACCGTGAGACTGTGACCTGAGCCAAAATCAAGAGTCAGACGCTAGACGCTTAACCGACGGAGCCACCCAGGGGCCCCGCCGGCATGTTCTTAATAAGACCTGCACTGGGGCTAGTCCTTCCGGGACACTCATATTTGGAGCCTTGTGACTACCATGCTGTGAGGAAGCCCGAGTCACATGGGGAAGACACAGAAGAGGACAGAGGGGCACAGCTGGGCCATACGACGAGGCCTCAGACATATGATCCTCATTCAATAACCCCAGCCAGCTCTCATCCATCAGGCGCTCTCAGTAGAAGACCCAGATACCGTGCAACAGACAGGAGAAGCTCCCAGGACACTCTCGCTGAGTTCCTGACTCACAGGCTTGGGAGCAAATCAGTGGCTACATTTTGGTGTGGTCATCTACACAGCACTAACACACTTGAATAGTTTCTTTTCCAGTTTCTCAGCCTGCTCAGTCAAGCGGCTTCTGCTAGCTGACTCAATCTCACCTCCTATTTTGCTCACACCACAAATGTCTCCGAGAAGCTTCCAGAACTTCCATTTGGTAGCTGTCATAGGCAGTTTACATCATTTCTTTTTACATGGCTTACTCGCACTCAATTCTTCGGTCAGTCCGTGTGCAACAGAGCCAAGAACGTCTCAGAGAAGCTAACCTCTGTTCTTTCTGAGATCTGACCACTCTCTCTCTCTTTTTTTAAATGTTTTATTTATTTGTGAGGGGAGGGGAGGGAAGGGGCAGAGAGAGGGGGAGACACCGAGTCTGAAGCAGGCTCCAGGCTCTGAGCTGTCAGCACAGAGCCCGACGCGGGGCTCAAACCCACAAACCGTGACATCATGACCTGAGCTGAAGTCAGAAGCTTAACCAACTGAGTGCCCCTGAGATCTGACCACTCTTATCTCCAGGTTTCTTCAATTGCCTGCACCCAGGTTAATGTATGGACAGAATATAAGGCAATCTCTTCCCAGCATCCCACAAACAATTTGGGTGAAAATTGTCGTGTCCGTGATATTAGCTTTAACTTCCCTAGGATACAATTTAACTTTGAGGCTGGGGTTTGAATAACACGCGTTAATGACAAAACTTATATGAAAGATGAGGAAAATTGTTATTTTCCAAATGCAAATGTTATCAGAGTGTTCACACACATTTAAGAATCTGATGAAAGCTGATAATGTAAATTATTGTGCTAGTTATACTGAGAGGTGTGTTGTAAAATATCTTGCATTTGCCACGTAGCTGATCTTCTGCCGACTTGATGAATAACTTTGTAACCCAAAAGTTGGATCCATTATCTTACATGGATGCTAGGAATCAGATTTTCCGTGGGTAAAATCAGTTTAGACGTGGATTTGATGGTGCTATTTAAAATGTAACATTATGAATTAGGGATGTTGGACATGATTCCTATACTGTGAAGATTGAAATATCCCCATACTTTTTCCACTGTGGGTTCACGACTTAAAAGTACTCTAAAAAGAGAAAACTTTGGAAAAAAATAGAAAGGGAGTCAGTTTTTTTCAAAAAACCTTGAGAGTCTTAGAGACACTTTAGAAACACTATATGTATATATGTGTGTATGTGTGTGTGTGTATGTCTATATCTATCTATCTATCTATCTATCTATCTACCTATCTATAGTATGTCTATATACATGTCTATGTATATAATACACGTATATATACACATATACATACATACGTACATATGTAATATAATATAAATACATATACATATATATGTATAGTATATATATAGGATATAGAATATAGTATATAGTATATAGTATGTATACTATACATATATATAGTATATATACATGTCTAAATATATAGTATGTCTATATGTATGTATACATATAGACACACACACACACACACACACATATATATATTAGCTTTTTGGGTGGCTATCTAATGATATCTCACTATGGTTTTATTAATAAAGTTGAGTGTATTTTTCTATGTTTACTGGCCATTTGGATATCCTCCTTTGTGAAGTGTCTATTTAAATCTTTTTGCTCATTCTTCTCTCATTTAACTGCCTTTTTAAACTGATTTATAAAATTATACATTTTCAATGAGTCATCTGTCAGATAGATGCACTCAAATATTTTCTCTCTGTCTGCAGCTCACCTTTTTCCTCTCTTAATGATAACTGGTGATGAAATTCAACTCTATTAATATTAACAAATCCAAGGTAGCAATTTTTACAGTTTGCAGATCTTTGTTCTGTTTAAAAAATCGTTGCCTATGCCCAAGACCTAAAGACATTCTGTGCTTTCTCCTAAGAGTTTTAGTTCTTTACCTTTCACATTTAGGTCTGCAATCCATCTGGAATAGCTTTTGTTTATAGTATGAAGTAGGAATCAAGATGCATTTTTTTCAACAAGAATGTCCAGCTCACCCAATACCATTTCTGGTAAAGACCATTTTTTAACCCACCTCTCTGTAAGCACCCCTTTTCTCGTAAATCAGTTCTCCATAGAAGTGTGGTTTTGCGGACTCTATTCTATTCCAGAATTTATATCGCTTTATACCACTACTATCTTGTTATGATTACTAAGAGTGTATAATGAGTCTTGACATCTGATAGTGTGTTTCATTACTATTATTTTTGTGTGCAACATTTTTGAAATTTATATATTCTTCAACCAACTGTGCCAAATAGGTTTTCAAACATTTGCACTTGACCCTTTCCTTAATGAGTTGCTTGTTTATTTCATTTTCTAACTTTCTATCACGGCATTTGGATTTCTTCCTGGTTTGTAAAAGCTTTTGATTTAGTAAGCATAGTATTCTTTTAGTTACCATTTACTTTGCAAATATGATACATAACTTTTGGTTTCTCTTTTATTTTTGCTTATTGTATTTTGACATATAGTAGTTTCCAATTTTTATATCGTAAGATCAATATTTGTTTAAGTTTATTTATTGTGAGAGAGAGAGAGAGAGTGTGTGTGTGTGTGTGTGTGTGTGTGTGTCTGTGTGAGCAGGGGAGGAGCAGAGGAAGGGGGAGAGAGAGAATCCCAAGCAGGCCGCACTCTGACAGCACAGAGCCTGACACGGGGCTTGGTCTCTTCAGCTGTGAGATTACGACCTGCTGGACATTTAACCGACTGAGCCACACAGGTGCCCCAAGATCAATATTTTCTCCCCTTTGGTCTCTTATGTTTGAAAATATATTTGGTGAAGCCTTTCTTACTTTGAGTTAAGCAAGGCAACACATCTTGTCTAGGTTTTTGTGGCTTGTTTTGTTCACACGTAAGTTTTAATCTATTTGGAAATGGTTTCTTATACCATGCAGGTGGAAAGAGAAATTCTTTTTCCCAAAGAGGGAAATATTTAATCCCATAGTAATTATTAAATAATAACTTATTTCATTTGTCATTTGACCAAAGTTAGATGCCAGAAATCACAAATAGACATGAGTATCCATTTGAAGTTTTCAATTAAGAATGTTAATATACTTACATAAATAAAATAATGTTAATACACTTATTAAGAGAAGAAAAAAAAAACTATATCATTAAGAAGTAAGGGTGGAGGGGTGCCTGGGTGGCTCAGTTGGTTAAGCGTTGGGCTCCGGTTTGGGTTCCGGTCATGATCTCACGGTTTCGTGAGTTTGAGCCCCACATGGGGCTCCGTGCTCGTAGTGCAGAGCCTGCTTGGGATTCTCTGTCTCTCTGTCTCTCTCTCTCTCTGCCCCTCCCTCCCTCATGCTGTCTCTGTCTCTCTCAAATAAGTAAACTTAAAAAAAAGAAAGAAAGAAAGTAAGGGTGGGAAGAAAGGGAGTTTTGAGAGAGCAGATCAAAGGCGTGAGATCCAAGGTTACAAATGCCATAATGGCAGAGAACAGCACAACGTTTCAGGTGACCTTGAACAGGAAGCGAAAAATGAAAGCGGTGCTTCTCAGCCTCACAGTTGCATGAGCATCATTTAGAGGCTTTGTCAGATGTGGAGTCTGAGTCTGTAGATCTTGGGCGGGACCTACGATTCTGCTTGTCTCACGTGTTCCCAGCGGACAATAGGGCTGCTGGTCTGCAGAGTGAATTTTGAGCGGTTGGAGACCAGAGCATTTGGGACTTCGTGTCCCCTTCACTTGTGTGCATTCTTTGGTGTGGGGCTGCTGCTGACAGCTGGCTGACACTCATGAATTCCTTTCTTCACATCTTCCTGGTAGACTCTCTGGATTTACTTGCTCCTCTCATTTGCTTGAACCATAATTGACGGACACTTTCCTCTTTCGTGACCCAGATGAAATGATTTTGTCAACCTGAGCCACCGTGATGTGATATCCTGGCCCTTCCTCCTGCACTATCCCGTGTTGCCTGTCCTCTTAAATCAGAGGGGAAATGACTTTCTGTTTATTTCCAATAACATTTGAAAGACAATGGAAAGACAATGGGAATACAGTCGACAACGTGACGTCTGACGTCTGACATTCTGCAGTTTTTGAGAAGTTATTTTTTTTAGGTAGGAGCCCTGTATTATGTTGAATTTAGAGAAGGCCGAGATTGTTGGAAAATGAAATATGTTAGCTACTTCAGTAGAAGGAAACAATATCACTGTTTCCTTGGCACTGAGTTTCCTAGCTTGCGCTTGTGGGGAAGGCTGTTATTGTGTAAGCTTTTCCCAAGATTTTTCTTACCTGTCATTAAAACTCGCTTAGAAAATTCATCGTGTTAATATGCTGTTAAGCAAAGAAATACGGATGTCACTGCACTTAAGTAAGAATATATTTTGGAATTAAAGCGGTGTTGATACGCATCATTGACTCTTGACATTTGGGTTTTCGGAATCTTCACCGAAGAATAAAAGGGATTTTAAATCAACTAGTAATTACCATATATATATTTTTTTATTTTTAGCGTGAAATGGAGAATTGATTTTGGCACCAAGTTACTTTCTCAGAATATTCATTTGACTGTGAAATAGTTCAGGCTAGATACCCAGCCATTTTGCCAAAAATAGAATATACCTGGTTCAATCCGGTAACCTTTGCTTCAACCTGGACTAAGACCGTGAGGAGCCCGGTGTGGAAGTGGCTGAACAGAAGAACTCATGAGTTTTCCTGAGTCGGATCACTTCTGCTAATCAGAATTCCTAGCTTCTCTACTGGGAATGGAGATGACTTTTCCAAAGACCATGCCTGAACCTCTAAGCAGGTGCCTCCCTTGAGGTTCTTTCCCGAAAAATTATCAAACTTCGCAAGACTTTTTGGTTCTATCCCTGAGGACACTTTGGCTTTTTCACTCTTTGTGACACTTTTACACAAATGTTTGCATTTTTTTTTTTTGGTAGGTCCTGAGAGTACCCCAGGGCTACTGAATAGATTAACCTTGGGAATCTCATAAATATACACCGATGAAGACAAATTTTCGGGAATCCGCTCTCTGTTTGCAAGAAGAATCCTTCCTCTTTGACGTAGAGGCTGAAGTTGCTTCTCTAGCCTTTTAAAAAAATGTATACATGCCGAGCTCAGTGTGGTATTTCCAACTAACTGGCACCATCCAATGTTTTATGCCAGTGCCCCTCCAATTATTACTGTATGTTAATTTTGATTAGCAGGAGGTGGCTCTGTGAGTCTTGACTTCCTGCCAGTACAATCAAATATGAGCTGTAGGAATGGAAAGCAAATGTTACTTTCAAAATCCTAGTGAGGAGTGCATTGCTTCTAAATGACTTCAAAAGTGAGGTGTGTTTCAGTTAAGTGATTACAAATGTCTTTAGTGGATGTACTGTCTGAAATGGGCATCCAGTGAATATTCTGATCCTTCCTGGTCCATGCACAGTGCAATTTCAACATTTCATCTTTCAACAACAGCCCCGTTGTTATGGACTGAATAGTGACCCCCCCCCACCTCAGATTCATATATTGAAGCCTTAACCCCCAAGTGACTGAATTTGGAGATCCGGTCTTTAAGGAGGCACTTAAGGTTAAATTGGTTCATAAGGATGGGCTCTAATTCAACAGGACTGGTGTCCTCATAAGAAGAGGAAGAAAGAGCACATCTCCGTCTTTCTCTTTCTCTCTCTCTCAGTGTGTGTCTCTTTCTCTCTCTTCAAGCATACCCAGAGAAAAGACCACGTGAGGACATGGTGGGAAGGCATCTGTCTACAAGTTGGGAAGAGACTCCTCATCAGAAATCAACCGTGACCCTTTGATCTTGGACGTCTTGTCTCTAGAACTGCAAAAAATTACATTTCTGATGTTTAAGCCACTTAGCCTGTGGTATTTTGTTACGGCAGCCTGAGTACAGGCATACTCATTTTTTTTTCACATTTTATTACTTTTATAATGAGTCTTTCTTTTAGAAGCAAGTGCCGTGATAGAATGGAAATCGATTCGATGGGAAACAATGGGGAAAATAACAGTAAATCGGCTTATTCTTAAACCTTGACTTGTATCAGTGTAGACCAAGCTGACCCACGCTCCCTTCCTCCAACAAAAAAACATATTCAAATAATTTAAAGCCCTTTTAGAACCAGAAGTGTGTTCTGTTTGTTTAGGATCCACGGTACTTATTCTAGTACCTGGTGTACAGAAGCTTTCTAGTGTCTATTTGAATAATGAAGTGAATACATCAATGAAATTCTTCTCCAACTCGATCTCCTAGAGACATGGCAAGGTATGTTACCTCTCTGAAACAGACACAATGCAGCCAGGTATGTTGACTTTCACTAATTTGGGGAAGCTACCGTGACACATATCATAGTTCGTGTTGTGAATTCTACTGTTCCCAATGCTTCTACCGAAACAGCCGCGAGTACAAAAACCCTGGAAATTAGTTTGCCAAAGGCTGGACGATGTATATATTTCATCCGTGTTCAAATAACAAATTTTTGTTATTTGATTGGGACTGACCTCATGTCAAACAATTCAGCATACCAGGCAAGTCTCTGTCAGTGAAGGTTGTATATTCCCCCCCCCCAAAGATTTATAGGATGCCCGTGGTACCTGAAATAAACAGTAGTTCTAGACTCATCTCCCCCTGTTTCTCTCTCTCATTGTCTCTGTATCTCTGTCTTTATCCTAAGCAGAAAACTCTCAAGATGCAAAGGAAACAACTAGGTTTCATGCTGCCAGAGCAGTACTGCTATGTTATATTAGGACTGGGGGCATCAACACAAATCAATCTTGCCTTCTTTATTATGTCAGTTCAGCGTCCGACTTCGGCTCCAATCGTGATCTCACGGTTCGTGAGTTCAAGCCCCGCGTCAGGCGCTGTGCTGACAGCTCAGAGCCTGGAGCCTGCTTCAGGGTCTGTCTCTGTCTCTCTCTCCCCTTCCCCACTCATGCTCGCTCTCTCTCTCTCTCCTCAAATATAAACATTAAAAAATAATAAAATAAAATTTACAAAAATTAGATACAATTAAAAATTTAGTTTCTCACAAACTGAGGGTTGATGGGGGGTGGGAGGGAGGGCAGGGTGGGAGGGAGGGCAGGGTGGGTGATGGGTATTGAGGAGGGCACCTTTTGGGATGAGCACTGGGTGTTGTATGGAAACCAATTTGACAGTAAATTTCATATATTAAAAAATAAAAAAAAATAAAAAAAAAAATTTAGTTTCTCAGTTTGCTAGCCACAATTAATGTGGCCGTGGCTACCATATTGAATATTGCAGATATAGATTATTTCTATCTTCACTGAAAGTTCTATTGGGCAACACTACTTTTGACCTTTGATTTCCTAGAGAAGATATAACTTAATGAATATTATGGTAGGCTATATTAATTCTCATGGTATTTCTTGCCTCTCTATTATGTTTGTTCATGGGGTGGCCTGCATGTAGAGCTATTCATTGGAGAATTGTATACACCTTTGCCTCATTGTCATCAAGTGTGGTCAGATGACTCACTTTGCCCAGAGATGAACTATGAGCATAAGCAATGTTTCTACTTTCAAAAAAACTTTTAATAACCAGTGTGTACTTTACTGTGACATTGTCCCTCAGTCTTACACTTATTTTTTTTTTGAGAGACAGAGAGAGACAGAGCGCAAGCAGAGGAGGGGCAGAGAGAGAGGAGGAGACACAGAATCCAAAACAGGCTCCAGGCTCCGAGCTGTCAGCACAGAGCCCGACACGGGGCTCGAACCCATGGACTGTGAGATCGTGGCCTGAGCCGGAGTCGGACGCTTCACCACTGGGCCACCCAGGCGCCTTCTGATTCCCTGAGTGAAGTTGACATGGAAGACATGACATTTTTAACATGGAGGAAAAACACTCTTAATGTTTCAACTCCCTATTGTTAGTATCATTTATTATCACATACTAACTTGGCTTAAGCTGACTGATACAAACATGAACTCTCTGTCAGAATTCTAGAAATGAGACCAGGGAACTAAGATATTTTTATCAGCGCCATTCTGTAGAGGGTTGGGCTGGGAGCCAAGGGAACCGGAGACCATGCAGATGATGTAGTTGACAATCGGATTCCCATCGGATACAGAGAACAAAAGGTTTGTCCCCGATGACTTGGTTGAGCCGTGTGACAGCACAAGAGCTGATATTTTTGGAGATCATTCTATTATCAAGCGTCCAGAATCTGAGTGATTTTCATCCCTACGGTATGAATAGTCCTTAGATGAAGAGCCCTCTGTGGGAGAAGATGTGCTTTCTGCGGTCAAGTGATTCTTTTTATTTATTCTAATAATATCTCTGGTGTCTGCATGGGGGAGCTTTTCCTTTTTTTTATTTCAAGGGTATTGTTTTCCCGTTCCACTGCTATCTTTATGTTTTGCGGTCAGGTCAGTGGAGTAGTAATAAATAGGAATACACACTGAGGGTTTAAGGAATTGAAGATAAAGTAGGTAATTAGTTAATGACTTGCTCAGTCATTAACTGAGGAGGAGAAGATTATATATATATGTATATATATACATGTGTATATGTATGTGTATATATGTACATATATATAAAAGTATATATATGTATATATATATATATAAAAGTATATATAGATATATACTTTTACTTTTATACTTGGATTCTTGTACTGATTGAAAAAAGAAAGATTTGAAAATCATTTCCTTGCAGGCAGGATCCTTGCTACTCAGGGGGACTATGAAATGTCCAAATGAAGATGGTAATGATGGAGGGTTGGAGACTCACAGTTGAATCTCTTGAATATTTGAGTCAGAAGAGTTTCCAGATCATCAGTGATACATCTCTGAAAAAATGAATTTCTGAGCTAAAATATGTCACAGAAAGGGTCATTATCCCAAGTGACAGAAAGAGCGCCGGTCCAAGGATGAACTGTCCTGGCACTGATACTAACCGTATGTAAGAATTGAGGGAATAGTTTCATCGATATGACCTCTGCTCTACTCTCTATAAAATGAGTCCTTTATCTAGTGGATGTCACTGGCTCTAAGTTGTGCATGAATTTTAACAAGATGATTGACACATCTTTAAAAATACATATATCACTGGGGCGCCTGGGTGGCTCAGTCGGTTGAGTGACCGACTTCGGCTCAGGTCATGATCTCGCGATTCGTGAGTTTGAGACCCACGTCGGGCCCTGTGCTGACAGCTGGGAGCCTGGAGCCTGCTTCAGATTCTGTGTCTCCTTCTGTCTCTGCCCCTGCCCCACCTGTGCTCTGTCTCTATCAAATATAAATAAATGTAATGAAAAATAAAAATCATATGCGTATGTAAATTTTTAAAGGAAAATATGTGTAAGACCTTACACAGAAACAGTGAAAGTTTATTGACATATTGGAACATTTCTGCATACTACTAAAATTAAGATAGCATTAATCTGAACTACATTATTTTAAGTTAAGTTAAGTTCCCCAACTTGTCACTGTTGGGGAAACCACTAAGAAAATGCCACAAAAACTATAGGAAAATAAAGGCAAGAAAATAAAAATGGAACTCTAGAAAATATCCAGTTAACACGAAGATAGGTACTAATATGGAAACAGGGGAACAAAGGCTTGAGATGCATATAGAAAACAAATAGTGAAATGGCAGATGTAAATACTTTATATGCAATGACATTAAATGTAAATAGATTAAACGTTCCATTAAAATGTAGAGATTGGCAGAATGGCACCCAAAACATGATGCAAATATATGCTGCCTCTACAATCACACTTTATATTAAAAAAAAAAGCAAAACAGGTTGAAAGTAAAGGAGCGAACAGCAACCTAAAGAAAGCTGGAGTCACTTACTAATATTAGATAAACAAACAAACAAAAAACCTTAAAGACAAAAGTTTTTTATTAGAAAAAGAGGGATACTTCTTATGATAAAATGGCCAGGCAAAAAAGGAAGATAGAACAATTCTAAACATACATGCATCTGAAAACGGACACAAACCTGACACAAGTGAAGGGAGAAAAATCCAATTCAGCAATGGTGGTTGGAGATTTCAATACTTCCTTTCAACAACAGATAGAAAAATTAGGCCGAAGATCAACTGGGAAATGAAAGGAACAACACTACAACCCACCAGACCCTGCAGATAGAACACGCTACACAACAGCAGAACATACATTCTTTTGTATGAAAGAAGCGATCAGTAGTTCATTCTTTCATGTATACGTGAAACTTCATGCAGGGATAGCCTGTGTACTAGGCCAGAAAAGAAAAAGAAGACTTGGGATGCCTGGGTGGTTCAGTGAGTTGGGCATCCAACTTCAGCTCAGGTCATGATTTCACGGTTCGTGAGTTCGAGCCCTGCGTCGGGCTCTGTGCTGACAGCTCAGAGCCCGGAGCCTACTTCGGATTCTGTGTCTCCCTCTCTCTCTGCCCCTCCCCTGTTCACACTCTGTCTCTGTCTCTCTCTCTCTCTCTCTCAAAAATAAATAAATAAATAAATAAAGACATAAATAAATAAATAAATAAATAAAAATAAATAAATTTAAAAAAAAGGAAAAGAGTCAAGAAACTTAAAACAATATATTATTTTATTTTTTTTAATGTTTAAAAATTTTTTTTAATGTTTATTTATTTTTGAAAGAGAGAGAGAGTGGGGGACAGGTAGTGAGACAGGGAGACACAGAATCGGAAGCAGGCTCCAGGCTCCGAGCTGTCAGCACAGAGCCCGACACAGGGCTCGAACTCATGAACTGTGAGGTCATGACCTGAGCCAAAGTCGGACGCTCAACTGAGTGAGCCACCCAGGGGCCCTAAAACAATTTTAAATAAAGTAATAAAGAAGTTCCTCTGATCACAATGAGCTAAATTAGGTATCAATAACAGACAAATTTGAGATTTACACACAGATGACCAAATGAGGAACACACGGCCTATGTTATTGTCACGGTCAACGGGCTCCCAACTCAGGTCTAGAACTGTGCTCTGGGGCCGAACAAAATTGACTGGAGGGATATACCCACTGACATTTGAACACATCTTCAACTATACATATTTTTTCAGTTTTTGATTGGCTTGTTTGAAGACATGGAGAAGAATTCCAAGTGTTGGTTTTCATTGAGTCGTAAATGACATCTGTTGTACTTTCAGGTTGACCATCAGCTGTTAAGGCCTGGATACCAAAAGCTCTCCTAACGGTCAAAGGCAGGAGGATACAGAACTTGCTCAAGATCACTGGTTACAGTTAGCATAGTTATCAGCTACGGACAAGAAAGAGAAGCAAAGCAATAAAGGGTTTAATCATGATTAAATGAGTATATATGTTTTTAATGTGTATTTACCTTGAGAGAGGGACAGAGAGAGAGAACGAGTCAGGGAGGAGCAGAGACAAAGGGAGAGAGAGAGAATCCTAAGAAGGCTCCACACTGTCAGCACAGAGCCTGAAGCGGGGCTTGACCCAGTGAGCCCTGAGGTCACGACCTCAGCCAAAATCAAGAGTCGGACGCTTACCCAACTGAGCCACCCAGGCTCCCCCAAAACAGTATTGATGTAGTCGTGACTAACCATTTTGAACTAGAGTCATGGGTATAATAAAACCGAACACCTTTGGAGCTGGGAAGAGTGTTCAGAACTTCATTTTTTCCACAGGAAGGTGATGGGCCTCACTGTCATATTGGACAGCGGAATTGCTTTATCTCCCGGAGTGGTGACTGAGGACCGGATTAGACCGTTTGTACCACTTTTCACTCCACTTGTTCCATTCCCATTAAGGAGACAGCACACAGGGCTTGAGGAGAAGATTTGTTCCTGAGCCTATGCTTCCGGCTTACCCTCTTGACCCTCTTACCTTGTACACTTTAAGGAATTCCAATTAGAAGTCAAGGGAATTTGAATGTCTTCTGCGACCTTTTAAACAATGAAATGTCCCTAAGTTCTGTGCCTCGGTCTTTTCAGTCCAAGAAAAATCCCGTCTCCTCTCTCAGCATTCTTTCAGCGGCTAAGTTTCCCCCAGAAGAGCATTAGGAAAGATTTTCACTGGTTTCTCCAAACTAAAGAATCAATTCCTTCTTGAAATATTTCTTGGCACACTGAAGCCACGTTACTAAGTAATGTCTTTCAAATTTGTGAAGTAACTCTCCCCTTCTACATCTTGAGGCTATTCTTAACACAAAAAGAAAGTTTTGCTTTGATACAGAAACAGAATATAGCCAGGAAAGAAAAAAAACACAGATATTGAAACCGCTTTATTCATATATTTCTTTATTTTATTTATAGCACATGGCCTCTAATTCAGCCCACCTGGATTTACTATGTGTCCCTCACCACCTTTTCTTTTATTCCCACTTTCTAAAGAATGACGACAGTTAATACTGTTCGAGGGTCCATCACGTGGCAACATTTCTTCACATATTTTTTTAATGAAAAAACATTGTATTTTAGAGAGAGAGAGAGAGAGCACCAGCAGTGAGCAGGGGAGGAGCAGGAGACAGAGAGGGAGAGGGAGAAAATCCCAAACAGCCTCCACAC